>NC_135762.1:8310756-8915189 GCF_052425735.1 Oculina patagonica
TTTGTTATACATTCAGTTTTCAATGTTTTCAAAACTTTTTATACACTCCCCCCTCTCCAAAAAAATATGGTCCGTCCTAAAACGGTCTAAAACGGACTTCGCACGCGCTTTTAGCAAACTTGTCACGGGTTGCATTGAAAGTGCAGAACGCGTGACTCGCCAATAAACACAAAGAGTAACACAAGAAGTAGTTCAATAAGGACGTTTTAATAGGGTTATGAACTTGGAAGACTATAGTAAAGACTCGTTCAATTTGTAGTTTATCCCTTACGATCAGTATTATATTATCTTCTCAAAACATCCAGTTTTTGCATGTTGCGTTACCTGCGTCCTGTCACATAATGCGCGCGCAAAATCGCATTACGTTACGTCACAAACTAAATTTGCGTTTATGACGACAAACAAGCTTAATTGCTCATTTTTCTCCAAAGCGATGCTGCGTTTATCGTATGGTTAATTCAGCGTCAATCATGAAAAAGAAAAAAGCTTTCATCGGAAAACTATTTTGCTTCTTGACACTTTGTTGCATTTGCAAAGGTAAGGGAAATGCTAATTTTAGTTTAATTTATAATTGAAGTTTTGAAATCAGCACAATTTTCAACAAGCTAGATCAAAGCGACAAACATGTAGCACACCGCGGTAATGCGTTTAACATCAAACTGATTTCGATTTAACTACAAGGCAAATCAAATGATGTTATTTGGAAGATTCTTTTGAGAGAGAAATAATACGGTCTAGCAAAACACAAAACTTTTTCCTCGTTTTGTGTTAACATTTTGATAAATGGGAAATCTGAAATCGTGAAAGGCGCGCGTTCGGTCGAGTTTTAAGTTTTTCTTATTTGCGCGATACAGATCGGAACTTCCGCTTCATTAGAAAGGGGGTAACAGCAAAGTTATTTTGCATTCATGATTCTAGCTTGCGTAAAAAGGCAAAAGGGAATTAAAAAATCTCTGAAGACACTTCTCTCAAGGCGCGCGACCATTCCGTGCGCGGTATGGAAATTTTTTAACATGACGTCATAACAGTTTCGCGCTCTTTTTTTAAGTTTCAGGAACAACTTCATATAACTCTCAGAAACCATCATCGGACAACTCTCTGGACGTGCTGACCTCAGCAGATTTCAACAATCCCTCTGCCCAGCGTTTGTCTGCAGACAAAACAACGGATGTTGATATAACTCTGTCTTTCAGTCCACCTAAGTCTGCCGTCCGCACAAAGCGCTCCTCAAAATCATCATCGGTTAACAACCAGGAGGAGGCAAGCGGATTTCAAAATGGCAGACAATTAGCGCCAAATATGCACGAGGATTTTAAGCCCGTGAAATTAAGAACAAATGTTTGGCGCGGGAAACACAAGTTTCCCATGGAAAAATTCATTATAAGAAGAGCCGCAAGGAAAAGTAACGATTGGAAACCACCAGGAATATCTCAAGGAGATGTGGATGTTTCTTCCCTCGTACGACAGGCGATCAAACGCGGAAGAGACGTCGCTTTTGAAGGAGCTAAGAAGACAGCGGCTCATGACCCACAGGAAACTACAACCGAAGATATGAAAAAAATTGTTTAAGATGACTATGCTATAGAAACCCAGGGATCCCAGTAATAGAGTGAAAACCAGCTGGGACACAGGAACAATCGTAGATGCGTCCTCTTTACAGGCAAAGGAACATTCTATTGGGGGAGACGCCGTGGAGACCTATCAACCTTCTTCAGAGGAATTTGTTAATATGGATGCATCTGTGTTACAAAGTACGCAACCAACATTGGTCATAGAAGTACCACATGTGACTAGACCCAGACCTCCACCTAAGCTTGCCAACCTGCTATTGGAAGAAATCTACGATACACCAACCACTGCTAAAGACATCAACTCAGCTTCTACAGAAACCGACCCGAGTATGAATCTTCGTACAACTGATCCGACAATGACTGAATCTACTAAATCTAATTCCGTAAAAACTGAAATGACTTTAAATCTTCATTTCGCTGAGTCGACGACTACCGAATCTGCCAAGTCAAATGCTGCGGAAGTTAAAATAAGTCCGAACCTGCCTACAGCTGAGTTGGAAACTACTGCCTCTGGTAAACCAGATTCTATTAACCCTACAATAAGTACTACTGAATCGACAACTGCTGAGTCTGCTAAATCAGATTCTACGAAACCCGAAATAAATCTGAATCTTTATACTGCAGAGCCGACAACTGTTGAATCTGTCCAATCAGCATCTGTGGGACCTGACTTGAAGCTAAATCTGTTTCCAGCGGAGTCGTCAAATCCTACTGAATCGCAAGATATTCCACATGAAGATACTGCAGAGGAAATCACTAAGGAAGAGACTACAGGAAATGACAGAGAAGAGCCTTTGTCGCACGAGCAACCGAGGGTATCAAGACCGGAACGATCTTCACGACATGGCACATCCACCATACCGGAAGTCAACATGAATGTCCATCCGGGAATGAGCGGATCCTCAGGTCTTCGGTGGAATGCTGCTTTGGACCGTAGAGACACGAGTGACAGTGGAAAAGACAAACATTCCAAAAAGAAAAAGAAACGTAAATCTCATTCCGGGACTAAAGATCCAGCTGATTCAGGTTCTCCTATCATTGTTGGTGGAATCATTGGAGGAATTTTTATCCTGGTGGCCATTGCAACCTGCTTTGTTCAACTGTGGTAAGCCACATATACTTATAAATAATAATATTTCACAATATATATGACTTATATATATGTCTGAATTTATCAAAACCGGGTCAAAGAAAAGTAGGGCTGCAACGATACATTTTCTCACATTACGATACGTACCTCGATACAAGCGCCACGATACGATACAACATTACATGCAACTGATGAGTTCCATAATTTTACTATATTCTATTGGTAACTCAACTTTTTCCACTTTAACACGAGTGAAAACCTTTTAGCAAAGTGAAGTTCTCATGAACCGCATGTTTTTGCTTGTGGGCACACAAGGCTGATCGGAAGTAAAGCGGGATGGAACTTCCTTGTCCCTCAGCTTAATAAATTGCTATTGAGGGCCTTGACTTCGATAAAGTCATTAAAACAGTAATTTCTGAATGTTGATAAAGAATATTTATTGTTTCACGATACTGCGATATTTTGTTCAAATACCGATATTCGTATCTTGACCAAAAAATATCGCGATTCACCGGTGCACCGGTGTATCGTTGCAGCCCTAAAGAAAAGTGACGTCAGTATTCTTGAACAAGTACGTTACTGTGCGAATTGGCTTAAAACACCACAAGAAAGAGGAAAAAAAGAAATACAGCGCTAAAAGATAGATAAGAGAGAGGAGAAGAGAAAAAAAGACTGACATTCCCTTTAGTTTTTATATCATCGAGTTTGGAGAAAAACGCGTTTACAGCGATTTGCGCTTAAGAGGGTGAAAATTTCCTTGACCTGGTTTTGATAAATTCAGACATATATATTTTTATTGTATTTATATTTAGTATTAGTGTATCTTTTAGTTTTTAGCAGTGTCCCCTAATTAGTATGGTATTATTTTCCAGGCTATAAGGTTTTGACACTTAAATAAAGTTTCTTATCTTATCTTATCTTCATGTTACAATAAGCCAACTTACAATAACCAATAAGCAATTCACAATGGCCATCAACATGCAAAGCCCTCCAATGGCTTTTCACATTGATACAGGGTGTGATGGGTGCGTCCGAACCCAAATATAAAAATAAATAAATAAAAGGAAATGGTATTTCTGTACTTTGACTATTTACATTCAATATGCTCCTTTAGGTTAAAGTTCCACCATTTGTAGATTCGCGTGGTATATTTTGGACCAAATTGTGTGATTCTAGGTTAATTTCAACGACACATTTTACCTCATGTAAAGTTCTCCATAGTCATAGTCGAAAAGAGAGGAGATTGGTTACGGGCCTGGTTACACCGTTGTATCAAACAAGTCATTACTATAGCCATTGATGGCTATTGTTACTTGCTTTAGAGCAGTTTTCAATTGAGTGTCGTTAAACCAAAACCAACGTAATTACTCTGCCCAATCACAAAGTACACAGACAATCCAGTAAAAACTCGAAGCAAATACATGTAGCTGTCAAAAAGCGCGGGAAAACGTGCGCGAGCGAGTCACAATTGGTTTTGGTTTTACTCCTGATTGGCTGAGAAAGTGGCGCGAGATTTTTAAGCCAATCACTAAGCGTAGTAATGCAAAACCCAAGCAAATGCAATTTACTTTCGACACTCAAGTGAAAACCGCTCTATTAGTCCAGTCAATCTATGAAATTTTGTACGGGAAGATCAAACTAACTGCAACAGAATTTTTTTCGCTTTCTTGAGGTTAAAAGAAGCTAGTTAAACAACATACTAAAAGTTCCCCAAAATTCACGAAGTGGAACACGGTTAAAATTTACCTTATAATATGGCTCACTTCTACCACAGGACACCCAAGCCATGTAGTAATAAAAAGTTATTTTAATTCAGGTCTATATTTTTTTATTCACTGTTTTTCTTTTGCTTTTGTCTTTTTGTAATTAAAAAAACCCAAAAAGTACTGATTTGAGAATTTACAAGTATACAAATGGTGTTGAACCAGTGATACCACAGGGCACCCAAAAGAAAAATACTTTTAAAATTACCTTTTGACAAAAAAATGTATGTTTCTTTCATTCTATTAGTCTTTTACAGATACTATGTTATAAAAAAGAAAACAATAAAGAGCAAGAGTTGTTTGAAAATTAAAGTAACTAGCCAAAATATGCCAAAAGAAGCCCTTTTTAATTCCAGGACCTCTCGTCTTCTGCAAGGAATGCCTGGTAGATATTACATAACTGCACTGTTTCTAATTGTTTTTTGTTTAGTTGCAAGCAATGGACTACCTTATTATAGGAAATTAACGCGTCATGAAATTAACGCGAATTTCAAACTTTCGCGTTAATTTAAGTCGCGTTAATTTTTGTTAACGTTAATTTCCGCGCCGTTAATTAAGTGGAGCGTTAATTTCCACGACGTTAATTTCCATTATTTTGGCTTCAATATTTCGTTACAGTCCAGATGTTCTTGACTCCAAGGAAAAAGCATAATTTTATCTGCTACTATCATTGATACTGTGACCCCTCAAGCATGTATTTGCTTTAAAACAGATCGTGATTAAATAAAGGTTATTATTAAGTGGGAAAAGTACCACGAACATTGTTTTCGTTTAAGATAACACGCCTACAAGTGTTGAAATAAACTTGTTCCTGTTGTGTACGTCGTGTTAATTTCCTTCATTTTGAAATGTTACCCCCTCTTTCTCGTTAATTTCCTTTATTGGGAAGTAATTTTCCCTTCAATTCGCGTTAATTTAAGTCTCGTTAATTTCAAATACCTTAATTAACACAAGCGTTAATTTCCTATAATAAGGTAGTTCCAATGCTGTGGGATGCCATTTTTTTAATATTAAAACCTTTTTATCGTGATATTCCAGGTTTTAATATTTCGGTTTCTAAATTTAAGTAAGGAAAGCAAATTCCGCACCTACGGCTGACCAAATAAACAGCAAGAACGCCACCGATAAATATGGGTGAAATCCATACAAATCCGAGCGAACGGAGCTGAGCAAAAGGGGCCGGAGGCTCTGAAATGCATTCTTTTGAATGACTGTCTAGTGTATTTCATTTCCTTATTGCATTGTTAACGTTGAATCCATACCTATAAGATTTAGATTCTATAACTCTAATTATTTAAAACTTTTGTTAAGGATGCAAATCCCAAAACTACAACCGACCAAATGAACAGACTAGGCGAAAGACACAGACAAACATGGGCAGACCCATGGATGCCCAAGCAAACGGAACTGAGCAAAAGGGGGCTAGAAGCTTGGATTACTATTAATATATTTTCACCTTATGATTTAAATTTGTTTTAATTATTAATTACCTTTGATTAAAATTGTTAATTTTTGTTTTGGCAGCCACTCAGTTTACCTCAGTTGTGACCTGGATTAAGTGGTTGATGGTTAGCTGATATACGTAGAGGTTTACGTAGGTGCCGTAGGTGCGGAATTTGCTTTCCTTACGTAAATTTAAAAACCGAAATATTAAAACCTGGAATATCACGATATAAAGGTTATAATATAAAAAAAATGGCATCCCACAGCATTGGAACTAGTCCATTGCTTGCAACTAAACAAAAAACCATCTCGGATCCATGGAATTGGAAAACCAGTAGCTCTTAGGAGCTTAAGACTGATGCACATTTTCGTGTCCAAGCAGTAGTCTTCAGCAACACAGCTGCGGCTAAGGATGACATCATAGCAGCCGGTAAGAGAGCTCTGGTGTGTCTGTACAATGGCCGTTCTGGTGAAACTCTGAATTCCTTGCGTTACACAAGGTTTTGCCAGAAGGTAGCTACAGGTAACGCTTGTGTACAACCAGAATGTCTTCCCCCGACATCAGCTGCTGCCAGCTTCCACAGTATGCGGGTATATCATCAGGTGCAACAATGGAAAGGCATCGATCTTCAGCAAGAATAATGGGGATGGGAGCTGAGGAGTGGAAAGCTTCTTCCATTGCGAACCAACCTGCCTCCAGCACATTCGTCACTGCTTGAGATCAACCGTTGCAGCTGTAAGACCAACTGCAGTACTCAAAGATGCACCTGCAGGAAGAATGGCTTAGACTGCTCACCTGCTTGTGGAGCATGCAGGGGAGTGAGCTTCACCAATGCAGCTGTTCTTGACCTCGCAGATGAGGATGGCGATGACACAGTGTAGTAACTAGTCAGTAGGCAGTGATTGTAATCATGTGTTTTCTTGTTCGGTAATTGGAAAAGGAAGTGAAATAAGATGCATGTAATTACCCTTCAATAATAATTCTTGGTTTTCACGTGACGTCATCAAAATTCTAAAATCCAGAATCGCGAGAACCCTGCCTTTTTATCCTTCACTGGCTATTTGACGTCCTTAATATATATCTTATTGAAGGTTTTCAGCTCGATAGCATCCGCCGTCTTTAAAATATAACATTTTGAATTTCGGAGTTTTGCGGCACACGACATCAGAATGGCAGCCTGAAGGCTGTCACGTATGCTTAAAAAGAATGCATCATCCTGTGATTTTAAATAATCTAAACAATTGAGGTTTTACAAGAAGTGTTTATGAGAATGTTTACGTATTCACGAAGGTGAACTGACCGCTTTTATAGCAGAAGTGAATGCCAGATGTTTTCATTGATTTCTGGTGGTCATCTTGGTGCCCCTTGACACGGACTCCAGCATGGAATTTTCATACTGTGCTCTCTAAATTTGTGTGGAACATTTTAACGGATAACTCGAGTACGGAATACCGTACAGACCTGAAACTTGGACATGTAGACTATCTAGTAATTTTCTACAACCTGTAATATTCTTGATTTTTTTGACTCAATAGCTTTGGATTTATTTTTTGCAGCGCGTGACAGTATCGTTACTTGCGTGACAGTGAAAACCAGCAATTGTTGTGATAATTGGCTTAAAACAAGTTTTCAGATATATTGTGCTTTCACATTTTGCCGATTATACCTGAAAACACAGGAATATAAGCTTAATAGGCCTTTACTGATAGCATTTCTTTAACGTGGGTACCCTGTGGTACAAATAAGTATGGTAAAAGTGCTTTTGCTCTATTTTGGGGGGCCATCAGCCACAGTTATGCGATTGTAACACTTATTTTACCATTTCTGTATGACTAACATTACAGTATCCTGTTTAATTTATTTCTATTACATTTTTTGACAATTTTGCTAACTTGGGTTCCCTGTGGTAAATCCTCAAAATCTTTAATTCGAAATTTCAAGATGTTCCACCGAAGGAAATTTGGGGAACTTTTAGCACCTTACTAAGGTCGCTACCCTCTTTCAAATAGGGTTGAAAAAAATTATGTTGCAATTAGTTTGATGTTAAACCATAGATTGACTGGACTATATACAACGGTGTAAGCCGTTCTTATACTTGTCATAATTTCACTATCAACTGTCTCATTCAAACCAATAGCAAAAACATCATATCCTTCGCATGTCTAGTCTAGTTCGTCGATCCCTTCTTACGTCTATACTTCCGGCAACGCTGACAACCGGAAGAAAAATAACGAGAAGGGGATTCAAGAATCTGGCATGGTCTAACTTATTCGTAAAGATAAAGGCGGTAAATAACATATTATGGTCATTATTGTATGTGCAGTGCCTTAAGATTATTCTCTGCGAACAACATTCTTGTCAGCGAGGCATCCAGACACGCAAATTTCCAGTATTCAAACTTAAACAAGTCGTTTGAAAAATCGGTAGTCCATTTTTTTATGTTTTTTTAATTCACTTCGTTCGAACGCTTAACAGGAAAAAGTGCAAGAGGCGATCAGCACGGAAACGAGACGATCCAGAAGCAGGCTCAGTGACGTCATCATCTGCAGATCACGTGGGTAAAAAGGACAAGAACGGAAACATTATCTTTGAGAGGAAAGGTGCAGTAAAGAAAAGGAAAACATCAAAACGTTCATCTCAATCAGCTCCAGGAGACTCAAAGGCTAAGCCACAGGAAGTCCAGTCTACGAATGACACCACAGAAGGACCAACATCCCGGAAACTTAATAAAGAAACAGCGGATGACATTCCTTTGACACCCGTATGTACGGTCACAGGAACTCCAAGCGCAGAAGTACGGATAAACATGGAGGATTCCGATTCCACACTTCCAGAATCGATATCGTCAACATCTCTCAGGTCTGAGCCATCGCTCTGCACACCGAATGAAACGCCGCAGTCCATCCCACTGAAGTCACCTTCGACAGAATCTCTCTCTACCTCTCACAAGTCCTCTGTACCTGAATCGGAAATTTTGCGTGTTGCAAGGAATCTAACGTGCCACCCTCAACAGCCCCAGTTAATAATTTGACGCTTAAAGATGAAACAAGATCAACTCCGGCTACAGCTACATCGGCAAAAAGTTCCAACTCGCTCCAGCATTCCCATACAACCCTTACAACAGATGAATGCCGTCGCCTTGGAAACAGGCGCCACGAATTCCTCGACCGAATCCTGTAAGACGCCGGTTGCGCCATGCAGAGACGTCATGATAACTGTGGAAGATGACGACGAATCGAAGTCGCCTTTGTTGATTTCTGAAAACGAGAGCTCGTCTGCAGAAGTGATCTACGCTAGAAAGGAATCAACTACGGAGACGATAAAGAACACGGATGAGAAGAATGAAACGTGTGATGACGTTCAGAATGCCAACGACAATCAAGAAACACGATGTGATAATGATGACATGAATTTGAAAGTCCCTGCTGAGGACGGTAAGCCATTTGCTACTTTCCATTTTGCCATTTTTACAAGTCTAAGATCAGGAGCCATAATCGATTATGGCTCCTGCTAAGACCTCCCCCCCAAAAAAACAAAACAAAATGTAAATTTGTAATTCATAAAAAAGTAGGGTGGTTCTAAATGACTGTTATGGATAAAAAAATCAAGTGGAGTGTAAAATCTTTTAAATTCGATTCCATAAACGAAGCAAACAGAACAAACTTAATGAATAATATGGTGTCATCTGTAGGTAAACCTATGCCTCCTCCGCCACCCCGACCTCCATCCGCTTCTACGGAACTGCGGCAAGGTAAGCAAGTATGTAAAGAGAATGGAACATTAAAGCTAGAGCCATTATTTAAAAGAACAGTGCAACATACTATCACCAGTTATCTTAAAATCCTTCTCTCTTGTAGATACACTGGCAAACGTTACTTATTTATAAAAGTTATCCTAGCCTAGTAGAAATCCGGAATCAATCGGTTTAATATTTTGTTTGGAATTCAGAGCATATCGATCGTTTCTGGTAAATATTTCCGTAATTAGTTGCGTTATTCTTTCAGGAAAGTCAATGATTGGCGGACGAAAGGTTTTGGACAATCGGCGTTTTATCAAGCATCTTACATCCGGGCAATATTCTAGTGGTTTCCATGGCGATATAAATACGGCCCTCAACAAAATAATGACTGGAAATAGACACTTGGCAGATAAAAGCAGGAAAAAGCGAAAAGTGATTAAACAGCAAACTAAAAGGAAACAAGAACATCCATGAAAGAAAATATTTTACTGGCAAAAGTAAGTTGATAAAAACAAGGAGTAGGGGTATAGGAAATATGATGGAAACTTCGCTCAGAGGGAAATTTCGCGTCGGTAAACTGGGCAAGGCTCTGTGTCCAATCAAGGGGTTCACCGCGGTCAAACGTCTCAGGCAGGTTTTCTTTCCATTTCACCGTTTTTGTTCAAATTGAAGTGTTATTACGAACAAGAATAGATAAAAATAATTGCCGAATAAAAGCATAATCCCGTTCCCTCAGGTAAACCAGTGTTTTTACTTTTTAAATGTTTCGCATCCGAACCAAAGGTGCTTTGACAAATGGCGCCGACAAGTCCGCATATCGCTATTTTTAAACACGTAGAACTTTTTTAGTAAAGCTCCAAAAAACTTAGTAAACCCTTAGGATACCGGTTATGTTTTGAACTTTGAACTGTGAAAATTAAAACCTTATCTTTGCAGTACTTTTCTTATTTTTTGCATATTTCTGTCGTTTGACCGCGGTGGAATCAAGGGGCGGGTGGAGGGAATAATGGAAAAATTAGACAATGAGAAGGGAAAGGGTCTAATATGAGACATATGGGCCACTGAAACAGAC
The DNA here is from genome assembly GCF_052425735.1 of Oculina patagonica. Taxonomy (NCBI): domain Eukaryota; kingdom Metazoa; phylum Cnidaria; class Anthozoa; order Scleractinia; family Oculinidae; genus Oculina; species Oculina patagonica. The sequence continues at coordinate 8,321,436 of NC_135762.1, forward strand.
GGAATATTACGGAAACTGGAAACACACGTCCGTTCAGCAATGCATCGTGCCCAGACCTCCATGGTGGATATTAACAAGGCGCTGAACAAAATAATGGTTGAAAATAGACAACTGGAAGATAAAAGCACAAAAAAGCGAAAGGTGATTAACAGTAAAATAAGGAAACGAGGACATCCATGAAATAAAATATTCTTCTGCAAAAAGTAAGTTGATAAAGGCAAGAAGTAAGGGTATAGGAAATGTGATGGAAACTTCGCGCCGGTTAACAATATGGGCAAGGCTCTGTGTCCAATTTTTTTTGGGCATGTTGGGGGGGGGGGGGGGGGGGTTATAACAAAGTTAGACAATGAGAAGGGGGGGGAGGTTTATTGCGTGAACATATTTCTTTATTTTCTTTCTCTTTTTTTAGTCAATCGTAACATCAGCGTACAAGACAAGACAGCGTACGAGACAAGAAATCATCTTTGCGTCGCCGCATAATCCACAAAGCACTCTCACATCCCGCAACACTTCGACCTCACACGTTTCTATCAGAAGAGATCGCCTTTGCAAAGTCAATGATTTTACCGGACCCTATTTACCAAGACACTGAGCGAGACACCAAGGAACGACGCAAGGTTGTAAGGGAATTGGTGGATAAATTGACTAATCCTTCGTTTGACGACATGATAAAGATTTTTGCTGCAACTTTCAATCTTGATGAAAAGACAAGAGATCTAAATATTAGGAATAAGTATAAGAGAGAGGTAAGTATGTAATATTTAACAAGTTAATGTTAAATCATGTTAATGTGAGCTACTTTGACAGATTAGAATCTCGTGTTACACTGTCGCATTGAACTTTGATCGCGTTGATCAATTCGTGTCACGAATATTTTTAGAATAATTTAGAATAACTTTTTTAGAATAATTTTTAGAATAATTTAATGTAAATAGACCAGAATCGTTTTTGTACTTTAAACAGTGTCCCCGATTAGTAAGCTTAAGGCCAGCTAGAAGACCAGACACTTAAATAAAGTTCTTATTATTATTATTATTATTATTATTATTATTATTATTATTATTATTATTACGTCGCGTTTAGCCTCTCTCGATTCGCTTATTTTAGTAGTTTATTCGCTTATTTTCGCAGTTTGTATTATGTCAGCCCGTAAAGGAAAGTGCTCGGGGTGTAAAACCCCGAAAGCAAACCACCAGTTCGGTACGCCGGGAAAACATTGCCCTGGTCCTGACAATGCAGTTGATGTAACGGAGCACGAGGACACAGACGAACCTTCGACAGCAGTGCTGTTAGCGGCTATACGAAGCCTTTCCTCGCAAATGGAAACAAATCAGCTCCAGCACGAGACGTTAAAAAAGGAGGTGAAGGCCAACAAGTCCTCGAAGGACACACAAGCAGCACAAGCAGAATCTTCTACACCAGAATTGACGCAAACCACGCCGCCCACCGCAGGGAGTTTGGCTCCGAATATTTCGGAGAAAACCACACAATCAGCCGCTAAGGGTGAGTACGTTGACTTTGCTGACTTATTAGCCACCCGTTTAGCGTGCTCTCAGCGTCAAACATGCCTTCACTACCTAACCCCGTATCAAGTGATGTCGCGTACATCATAAAAGGCCAACGAAAACGGCAAATCGATTCCTTCGACACGTGGCTACAAGCGTGGAACGTGTACGAGAAGCTTGTTATGGCGGCAAAACCCGAACGTTACCTGGAGCTCGCCACTTACCGCGAACAAATCCAATTTGCCAACCGAAAATTTCGCTGGTCACCCATCTATATGTTCCATATTCACTCCCGTATGGCGTATGCATCCAAAGTGTCGCGCGACCCACACGCGCGTCTTGACAGTCTTGACACGACACTGTACGCTACAGTCCTAGACGCCTCTGCCCTACGTCCTAACCCCCGCCAATGTTCCCGATGTAAGTCCTTTGACCATTTAGTCAGGGACTGTGCATTTCCTGCGCCAGACCAGATGGAGGAGACTTCGCCGGCGCAAAAACCGAGCGGATATAGCAGAAACATCCCCGGTAACCGCCCCTTTGGTGACCAGCACTCCGCATGGAAGTACGCAAAATGGTTCTCCCCTTCCGGCCAAGAAGGATGCAACCTCTTCCAACGCAGAGCTTGCTACCAAGGTTCCAATTGCAAACGAGCACACATCTGTAAAACTTGCCGGGGGGACCACCCCGAGGCCGATTGCGCAATCGCTTCCTCACATTAAGTCCCCATTTCCCATTGACGTATGGCGCGACGCTCTACGTAACCACCCGGACAGTGACTTTGTTTCTGATTTGTTACATGATATTGAATATGGCGTACGTATTGGTTTTCAAAACGAACGCACTCCCGTCATTTCTTCAAATAATTTTCCCGCTATTTCTAATCCTGAACCCGTCGCGAAGGAACTGGAACGAGAACTTTTATTGAACAGAAAGGCCGGGCCTTTCTTGTCGCCCCCCTCTTCGAACTTTGTCGGATCGCCGATGGGTGCTATCCCGAAAAAGCACTCGCAGCCCGTTAAATGGCGTATTATTAACGATCTTTCGTGGCCGGCTGGCCAATCAATCAACGACTCGATCCCTAAGGAACTTTACACGTGCTCGTACGACTCTCTGGACACTGCTATCGCACATCTTAAATCGTTCGGACCCAATGCGCTGATGAGCAAACTTGATCTTTCCGACGCGTTCCGTCACATCCTGGTAGATCCTCGAGATTGGGAGCTTTTGGGGTCCACCTGGCCCATAGTGATGCCCGACGGTTCAACACATACCGGCTATTTCCTCGACATGTTTCTCCCGTTTGGTCTTCGTAGTTCGCCAGCTCTTTTTCTCAAATTTGTCAGCGGCTTGCGCTATGTTATGGCGAAACGTGGCGCCGCCCCTCTTTGGAACTACCTGGATGATTTTTGGACATGCGGTCCACCCGCTCCCAGCAACTCATGTTTTCACAATCTGGACATCATGCTTAATACATGCGCCGACATGGGCTTCTCTACTAACCCCGATAAAACAGTTCTACCCTCAACGTCTTTGGTTCTCCTGGGCATTCAACTTGACACTATCACCCAAGAACTCCGCATCGATAATTCTCGTCTAACAGAAATCATGGACTTACTTGAGCAGTGGTCACCGAAACGACGATGTACTAAAAGGATTTTTTTGATTTTTTTTGGATGTAAAGTTCAGCACCCCACCCATCACATTCGTTTGAACCGCGCTTTTCACAACGATCTTCTGTGGTGGAAAGTTTTCCTTCCATCATGGAATGGCTGCAGTTTTTTCTACGACGCCGACTGGATCTCCTCTTCACGTCTCGAGCTCTTTACAGATGCCTCTCATGCTGGCTTTGGCGCCTATTTCGCAGGCCAATGGCTTTACGGGTCCTTTAATGACCACGACATTTCCCTTTCTCGCTCCATTGCATTTAAAGAGCTATACGCCATTGCTATCGCGGTCCACACATGGTCTAGTGAACTCGCTAATCGCAATATTCTCTTTCACTGCGACAATTCTTCCGTGGTGCATGCTTTATCTAATGGCACAAGCCGGTGCAGACATATCATGACCCTTCTTCGGTTTTTATTTTTTACATGCGCGCATCACAATATTATGCTACGTGAAACACACATTAACGGAGTTGATAATCACTGGGCTGATGCTCTTTCTCGTTTCCAGGTCGACAAGTTCCTCGCTGCGTGTCCCATGGCCTCGCCTCAGCCAACGTCCGTTCTGGCACTAAACTTAACTCCCTTCAAGTAAAGGCACAAGACTATTTTATTCGTGGACTTGCTGATTCTTCACATCGCACTTACACAAGCGCTAAGAAACAGTTTCTCCAATTTTGTCGGGACTTTTCCATCGACCCCTTACCAGCGTCGGAAGATACGCTCATATTATTTTCCACTCACCTGGCACAAAGGATCAAGCCGCAATCAATTCAAGTTTATCTCGCCGCAGTACGCTCTCTCCATGTGTCTCACGGGCTGCCCAACCCACTACACCCTGGCCTTAAATTGAAACAAACCCTACGTGGTATCGAACGCCAACATTTCTCGCCCCCAAAGCAAAAGATGCCCCTTACCTTTGATATTCTTACCGATCTACATCCATTTCTCAATCCATAGTATCCATCAAGTATCGAGGAAATCGTATATTGGTGTGCGATCACTACTGGTCACTTCTTGATGCTTCGCGCTAGTGAATTTACCGTTCCATCCAGCGAGGTATTCAATGCCTCCAGTCATCTTACAGCAACCGATGCTAAGTTACATTCCTCGTCCGATGGGGTGGAATACCTTACTCTCCACATCAAACGATCCAAAACAGACCAACGAGGACAAGGTGTAACCCTTTACACTGGGCACTCTGGCCACCCGGTCTGCGCGGTGTGCGCAATGAAAAAGAACCTGGCTGTTCATGGTCGCCCGGTTTCTTCAACCACGCCCCTATTTCAACTCGCTGACAGCTCGCCTGCTACTAAGACAGGTCTTGTCACCTTTGTTTCTCATTTGTTACGACTCATCGGCATCGATCCCTCTCTTTACAGTGGCCATAGCTTTCGAATCGGTGGCGCCACTTCTGCGTCACTCGCAGGACCTTCCGACTACGAAATAAAATTAATTGGAAGATGGAATAGTGATTGTTACCGGCGCTACATTCGTTCGCCACTCAATTTGTTTCTGGGATACCCCCGCAAGATCGCTCAAACACAAGCCATTAAATTGGTAAATTTCAGTACGCTAATCCCTACACTCCACCTGATGAAGGCTCTTCAGAGAACTAATTTAATCACACTCTCCATTTGGGCTGAACTTTGGGCAGCTGTAATTTCCCCAAATGGATGTACAATAAACTGCCCGGATAAGGCCCAACACTATTATAACAATGACTTCGCCTATTTGATTTGTAGATATAGATTAAGTAATATTTAACTAGTTAATGTTAAATCATGTTAATGTGAGCTACTTTGACAGATAAGAATCTCGTGTTACACTGTCGCATTGAACTTTGATCGCGTTGATCAATTCGTGTCACGTCGCGTTTAGCCTCTCTCGATTCGCTTATTTTCCCCTCCCCCCCCTCCCTTGGCAGCTGTAATTTCCCCAAATGGATGTACAATAAACTGCCCGGATAGGGCCCGACACTATTATAACAATGACTTCGCCTATTTGATTTGTAGATATAGATTAATTAAAAAAAAAACGTTTGCTTTAATAATCATTGACTATAAAAGTATCATATAGAAAATGCGTCAACCTTGCGTTCAGTGTATCACGTGGCATAGTTAGAATCCATAGAACAAACTTTTACGTTACATAACAAACACAAGAGAAAGTGTTGCATCGCGATATCCAAACACCGAGAAGAGAGCTGAAAATACGACGCGCAGCGGAGTATTTTTGACTAAATTCAAGGTGTTTGGACGGCCGATGAAACACTGCCTCGAGTGCTGATATATCTTCTCAATCGAAACCAAAAACTACGGAGTAAACGTAGAACATAAATAGTATCCAAATCTCCTTCATCTTTGTTTAAGTTCGATGAGTTATCATGAATGAGTTTGAGAAGCGAAGATTTCTGATGCGATGAAAACTACAATTCGCGACGTAGCCATCCACGGTCCTCACAATCTGCCACTCTGCTACTCGAGTTGAATTTACTGTTATTATCTGATTGCCCGCTAAACCAGTCGGGAGAATAAGTGCCAGTTTCAACAAATCTTCGTTTAAGGACTCGAATAATTTACGAATTATTTTATCCAATCAAAAACTAGCGGTAGCGCTCACGAGTACTCCGAAAGGTCCGAAAGCCGTCATGTTGCATAGCAACTTATGGGACGAAAACCGCAGGCTCAGTCACTCTCGGAGAAGGGTATCGCTATTAACTGGCACTTTTCCCTCCAACTGAAATGTTGTTAATTTACCACATTCAGATCTTGCACCTGCTTATAGGCTGACTAATTTTAGTTCTTTTTGTCCCATTTCAGGTAATTATGACGGACGCGAGCATGCTCAAAGCTAAAAACCAGAAGAGTTCTTTTTTTATTAGACATACAGTTTGGTAGAAATGTTATTTGTGGCCCGTCTACCCTTGATCATGAGCAGAATCCAAGAATGGGATGCACGTGCTACTACTGTAAGAAGCATTGGAAGAAAACAGGAGGCCCACCCTGCTTCAACATACCAAGGTGTATGCTTTGTTTGCTTTTATCTTCAATTCTTGGGAGGGAAGGTGAGGGGGGGGGGGGGGGGGGGAGGGAATTCATAAGTCTTTTTGAGTTCTGCAAATGAAAACACAAGCAACTCTAAAGAAGTTAAGCCAAAATATGTTCATTTTAATTCGTTCATTAGATATAAAATTCCACCGTTACACAAGTTAGATGTTAGCAACAAGACAAGAAAGTTATATATCTACATACCAGATTGTTTTTTTATTCTAATTGTTTGCTTGTATTTTACTTCAGAGATTTTAACATAGCAAAGGATGTTTATATGATCAACGGCAAGATTTACATTCGTAATCCTCAAGAAATACTCGCTGCACGGGGCTCAACAAGACACCGCCCTGGACACGACGTTGCTAGAGCTCTACTGACTGGGTAAGTTTGTTTCGGATCCTCTACGTTCGTGTGCCTGGCAAATCTGGGGACGGTGGTGAAATCTGGCGTGGTGAAATCTGGGGCGATCGTGTTTCACTCCTCTGCACAAAAAACACGACTGCGTGGGCCGGGCTACTCTTCACTCAGCAGGTGTCAAAATGGGTACCAACAAATTTACTGCACGTGGTAACCTTGCGATGGACTAGCATCACATTTAGGCTTTTGTATGCTAGCAATTTTTCGAGCATTTTAGTGAGGCAAAAGCATTGAGCATTATTCGAGCATTTCAGTGGCATTTTCCCGGAAAATTGTTTTTTTTTTCTGATAAAATAAAAAAAGAAATTATTTTTTTAGAGAAAATGAAGACCAAAACTCAAAATTCAACAACAAATAACTTTCCAGAGATAGTCAACTACTTTCTGTACTTAGCCTCGTAGATGATTTCGAGAATTACGCGGTAGGTTTTTTAGGCTGTATTTATGAACTTGTATACGTTGTTGTTGCTACTTGCAACACGTGTACGTTTTTGTAAGTGTTAACAGTTAACACCATGTTAAAAACTTTGAAATTAATTTAAAAAACCCCGTTTGTATAATGAGCATTATCCGAGCTTTTTGGGGGGACACCGAGCATTTTAGTGGGAAAAATGGAGCATTAAGGTGGAGCATTTTAGTAAGGAAACAAAAGCATAATGTACAAAAGCCTAATCACATTCAGGGGGGGGGGGGGGATAAAATACCCCCAACGCTTCAAACCAGGTTAAGCTCCTGACTTGTGGGCGACTGGACATCGTTTGCAAACTTTACTTACTGTACTTAGATCGAAAGTGAGAAAACACCAAACCAAATAACAACAAAGTCAATTAAGATAAGTAAGATTATGGACAAAATGGAGACGTTTGTAATAGATGACAAATACGTAACGATGTAGCTATCCGCAATTCTTGTTCTGCTGAAAACTTAACACGTCTTCTCCCAGCGAGACAAGTGCCCAGGCACTTTTTTCCCGCTTACTTGAGTTGGCGGGAAATTTTTGTGACTTCACCAATCGCAACCTGTTTGTACGTGCCGTAAATGATCTAATAAAAGCCCAGTGCGTATTTTAAATTTTAGGGGCTCCTGATATGAGGCGTTTATAAGAGAGAGGCGTTTATTACAATTTGAATGTAACAACGTCAACAAAACAAAAAAAAGATGCGTAGTTTGCTCGCGGAATACGATAGATTGATAAATGATGATAGATGACTTATGATGTTATTTTTCCTTTTTTTCATTTCAGGTAATTCAAGTACGAATTTGATTTGTTGACTGCCAGATTTTTTTCTCGAATTTGTTTATCGGACGAAATGAAAAAGTCACTTTTTATGTATTTTATTATTGCGTATAATTAAATCACCTTCTTTACTAATGTAATCAGTGACAAGGCTTACCATTTAAAAGATGAAAGAAAATTTTCAAAATAAAATGAGTTTTTTTAAATAAATTTTCGCGTATTGAGATTGTCACTACTTTGTTATGTGCAAGGCACATCAGCGATCGCTAAGTGGCATGGGATAGCGATGTTTCTGATAGTCGAGTAGGCCTTTCTCGATTATGCTAGTAAAGCTGGCATATAATGCTACTAAAAATTCTCGAATAAAGCCAAAAAAAATGCTAAAATAATGCCTGATTTCTTTAAAAAATGCCTTTTGAATTCCAAAGAATGCTTTGTGTTATTTCAAACAAAACGTACAAACTCTTACATTATATGCTCATATTAACAACAGGCGATACTGTAGTGGACTGTAGGGATTGATCTCTTGCTATAGATGATGGAACTAGTCTATCTTGCAAGTTCGTGGCCGACGCCATCTTCGCTGATCTTGGCCGAGCAAGAGAAAGAGTTACCTGCTGACCACCCATACTTTTTTTCCGTTTTTGTACACACACAAGTAATACAACGCACAAACAGTCGACTCGAAACAGACAGAAAACAATCAAATTAAGTAATCAAAATTGTAAAACTTTAAGATTATTTATCCTTCTGAGCTCTGAGTGCTGAAATCTGGATCACAGTCATGAAAAATGACAGAAAATGCTAGCAATTCTTTTTCAAGAAAAAAAAAACGGAAAAAAATGCTCGTTTTCCGCAAAAATGCCGAAAAATTGTAGCATAATCGAGAAAAACCTATAGTCGAGACACCTGTTTATTTAGGTCCTTGTATTATCGAAATTCTACTGCTTCATAGTACTACTTCATGATAAGTGTATTTTACAGTACTCTTTTCATGCGTTTCTCAGCAAAAGGTATAAGGGGTAGGTAGGTAGGTAGGTAGGTAGGTAGGTAGGTAGGTAGGTAGGTAGGTAGGTAGGTAATACTTTATTTAAAACACGGTAAATTCCATTCAGGTATACATAATAAAATAGAACAAGGAATAAAAACACTAACTACACTAACTAAGAGAGGCTAACTACTAGTAAGAACAAACAAACAAAAACCTGCTTTACAAGGACGCCGTGTATTTATAATTTAAATGCAAAATGAGCCGAACTTGTGATTTTTCAATTTGTTCTTAAATTCGTTAAGTGTGATGGATAGTTTTATTTCATTCGGTAAGCCATTCCATAACACAGCCCCGCTGTAGCTGAAGCTTCGTTTACAATAATTAGTGCGCGGCTGCGGTATGGATAGCTTTCCTTCAGTATTCCTGAGATTGTATGTCAAGGCTTCATTACGCAGGAAAAACCGAGAACTCAAATAATTCGGAGTCAGGTTGTTCATAGCATTATACATCATAATCGATTTACTCACGGCCCTTTGATGATCAAGTTTGTGCCAATTTAAACTATGTAAGAGTTCATCAGTATTTCTATCATAATTAGAGAAGGTTATGATACGCGCAGCATGGTTCTGTAGCTTTTGTAGTTTCTGAGAGAGTCCCTTTGAACAGCATCCCCACACTACACTACAGTAATCGAAATGAGGCTGAATTAATGAATTGTAAACGGTGAGAAGTATCTCACGTGGAACAAAATCCCTTATGCGTTTGATGGCGCTTACACCTGAAGCAATCTTTTTTGAAATTTCCTTTATGTGAAATTCCCAATTTAGATTTTGATCAATATATACGCCGAGAGATTTCGTAGTGGATACTTGTTCAACAGGGATTTGATTTATCTTGATTGAGGGATTCTCAGGTAGATTAGATAGCCTTTGTCTAGATCCAATTAATAAAAATTAATTATTGGCGGCAAGCCATAATCGAAGGGGGTAAGGCATATAGTGCATTTTATTCGTCATGGGCGATAAGTACCCCCGGGGGGGGGGTACTCCCTATAATGGCCTATACGGGGACGCTCCGCCCGAAAGGGGTACCTTTTTCAGGCTCCGGGTATATAATAGGGTAGGGATTTCACAAATTTAGGTATATGAAAGGGTAGGAAAATCTTCCATAATGATATTTTAAAAGGCCATTACATTAAATATTTCGAGCAGACGCAACTTTTGGTTGTATCGTCTTAATTTATTAAGCGCTACATAAAAATGACAAGAAAACATCCCGTTTAAGGTAAATGTGATGTCGTGTTAATAAGGTATATGAAAGGGGTGCCTTTTTGCAATAAAAGGTATACAAAAGGGGTACCTTTTCTATCAAAATGGTATATAAAAGGGTAAGGGGTTGGACCTTCGGGCGGAGCCTCCCCGTACAAAACATTTTCGAGTACCCCCCCCCCCCGGGATAAGTACTTTTGAACGCATCTGGAAAGCTCATATTTACGCAGCAGATAGCTAACACATTGGCAGCTATGCGGTTTTGTGGATTTGATTGGCAACCTATTCTTTATATTAGTGCCTTATGTAACAAACCGGAACATATCTGTATGCACTCGCTCGTTCAAGCAAACGTTCACGACTTAACTATACACAATGCAAACTGGAACAAGGCTAACTGAACATAAAAAATGTAGAGAGCTTCTATAAACTCGAAAACTACGACCTCTACGGTACCGATGCACTTATTTTTCTGTTATCTGGTGTTAGCGCATTGTATTTGGAGAGAAAGTTTGGTATCCTCAAGGAAGAGGTACTCCGGCTTGTAAATGACGGGGATGATCGAAGGATTTTTTTGGGTTTGAAATTTTCGATTCTGGGACTTTTTTGGGTTGGAAGATTTGGCAAGTATTTTTTTGGGTGATTTGATTCAAATAGGGGATTTTTTGGGGTATTAAAAACGAACTAAAGTGCCTTGGCGTATTTATGGTATGATGAATAATCAAACTCGAGCGTTATTGCCCCTCCTGGCAATTTAGGGGTAATTTGACAAGGGACTTTTTTGGGGGTTATTTTTGGTCCAGGGATTTTTTTGGGTAATGTCAGAAGACATTTTTTAGGTCCTGAGTTTAGCCTTCATTCGATCACCCCCGTCATTTACAAGTCAGAGTACCCCCCCCCCCCCCCTGGGGCGCCAACTATGTACAACCGGTGTCTAAACCGGAGTGTTATTCAGGCTAACCGGAGTGGAACCCTCTACACACATGTATATGCTGTAGTTCAGTTCAAAATGATTTCAAACTAGTTTGATTCGTATTTTCATTTTTTTTCAGATTCATTTCAATAACCCTAAAACAAAGAAAAAATATAAATCAAACTCTAATTTGAAATTGTTTTGAGCTAAAATTAATTTTAAGCTTCAACATATCTACACATATACAAATACAAAACTAAAGAAACTGAACGGCAAAAATTCTTCAAAAGAACGCGTTCTGTTCACATAAGTGTTTGAAGTGATTCAAAGCCTGCTTTGTCCCTAGGCGCCAGTCGGCCGGACTTTGTTTCGAGATAGATGGGCCTATAACTGGGGGGGGGGCTTATAAGCGGGGGTGCTTATAACCGGAATTTTACGGTATATTAACACAGTCTTATACCGTAAAATTCCGGTTATAAGCCCTGGGCTTATACAACTTCGTAAGGGGTTTTGTGTGGGCTTTTAAGCGGAGGGACTTATATCCCGGAGGGCTTATAAGCGGAATAAAAAATAAGTTTAACCGGAATTTTACGGTATAATGCTAATTACGTCATCATGGGGAACATGAATATTCAATGGCGTTTGAATATTGCTTCCTTTTCTATTATTATATCGTGACACAGCAATAATTATAACTCGTGATCCGTCCAGTTACTCGAACGATATTGCAACCTCGTTTATATCATGACACAGCAATAATTATAACTCGTGATCCGTCCAGTTACTCGAACGATATTGCAACCTCGTTTATATCATGACACAGCAATAACTCTTGATCGGTCTTTATTTCGAACCTTCCAAAAATAACGGAGGTAAGAAAAGCTGTTGAGAAAGAGTTAAATATGGCAGCCTTTTCTTTCGCAAGTCTCTTTAAATCTGCAGCCCTGATAACTTTCTTGTTAGTTGCTGTTAGCAATGGGTGTTCTTTGAAGAGTGACTGCTTATTGAACGAAGTCTGCTGCAACTACAGATGTGTTTACGCATCAAGCTGTGTCGGTCGGCACTGTTTTTCTGATTTTGGTTGTTCTAGCGGGGAAAGTTGTTGTGCTAATGAATGTGTTTACGGTTCAAGTTGTGTCAATCAGTCCTGTTCGTATAAATCAGATTGTTCTCCCGGGCAGAGTTGTTGTAATAGTAAATGTGTTTACGGTTCAGGTTGTGTCGGTCAGTCCTGTTCGTCTGCTTCCGGTTGTTCTATAGGAGAGAGTTGCTGTAACAGCGAATGCAAAGATGGCTACAATTGCGTGGGGTCTTCTTGTTCATTGAACTCTGATTGCGGAAGTGAAACCTGTTGTAAGGGAAAATGCCGGCCAACGCTCGTACGATGACTGTATTGATTCTACCGCCGCCGTCATTGCTGGTGCAGTAATTGGCTCACTCGTTCTCATCTGCGCGATCTCCGTGTGGTTTTTCCACGTTCGCCGACGACAGAGAGCACTTAGTTACGGTAGAGTAATAGAAGTTGAGAGAGCAGTAATAACAGCTACTTCCACCACCACGGTTGCAAACATACAGAGCAACCCACCCTTCCCAGGGCAGGAAATTCCACCGTCATACCCATACCACCCACCGCTCGAGCTCCACTTTGAACGTCAGCAACACACGACCAATCCTCCACCATACCACCCTGGAACAACGGCAGCAAGTAAACAGCCTCCCCCATTACACTGAAGCACCACAGGGAGGATCAGGGGGAGTTGATGCACCTAAAACGTGTTTTCCATCAGCGGCACCTGTTTTGCAACAACACTGAGAAAGCTAAGGAATTCTGTCATGATTTCCTTGCTGGTAACTTAACAGACAAACTAGGAACTTTAACAGACACCGTTTTCTCTGATGTGCTGTAAAAATCGCTTTGAAGTTTTAATAACAGGCTTTTGCATAATAATAATAGTTTTACAGAAAGGAAGGCGTGTAGTAAAAGGGGTCCTGAATAGTCCATCAAAATTCTGCACTGCTCGCAAAATTAGGCTTCTGCTTGGAATACTCGCAAAATTTTAGTGGGTGCTCGTTTGCTCATGGTCGCATAATTTTACAAGTGCTCGCATGCTCAGTTTTCAGTGGAGGTAGCTTTTTGAAATGTGCTCGTTGCTCGCAAGGCTAACTTTTGTCTCTTTTTGTCAATGCCTGTGCTCGCAAAGAAAATCTCTGTGCTTGCATGCTCGCAAATGCTCTCAAAGACCATCGTGCTCGCAAATGCTCGCAAAGACAATTCGATACCTCTTGTAAAACCGGCCGCCGAAACGAAACACGAAACGAAACTAACAAGCGAAAGTGAGATAGCGGCTATGAAGTCTATCTAGAGTGCTATTCAGGCTATTCAGGCTAACTGGAGGGCACAGCTTCATTTCGTTCGGGTTTTATTGTAGGAATATAACGAAGCGTTTTAACAACGCGAAGAAAATTTACACGTAATAAAATTAACCCGAATTTAGGAAAAGTTCCGGTTAGATGCTTATAATTAACATGTTTAAATAAATAAAATTAACGCGAAGTTTTGAAATTCGCGTTTATGGCATTCATCGTAAATTTCCTATAAGTCTTATTAGTGTCAGCAATTTCCCTTAGTAGTCGTTTTTAAAACCCTTAATTGACTTAGCTACAAGACATATATATGTATTTTAATGTATATGGTTAAACAAAATTTGTGCTCGCGGATTATTTGTAACACGATTTTAACTAATAGCCACACTTACAGTTTACTGCAGAGAGATTTTGATCTACCTAGATTTAACACTTTTACGCACAGAAAACATTCAATTCGATATCTAGACCCAAGCCTCTGGAGCAAGTTATCAAACAAAGAAAGATCTTAGATGGATGTAGTGGCTGCTATCATTGCAAGATTACAGGATTTTTATGTATATCATTTGTAAATTTCTATCAGAATTATGTTATTTATTATCTGTTTTTTTTTCGATTTTATATTCATTTTAGATAGTTTTAGTTAGGTGTCCCCTATGAGGATACCTAAACATCGAGCCAGGATCCGAGCCAGGATCCGAGCCAGGATCCGAGCCAGGATTCGAGCCAGGATTCGAGCCAGGGTCCGAGCCAGGATTCGAGCCAGGATCCGAGCTAGGATCTGAGCAAGGATAATTAAGAATGGGACTAACTATTAAGCGCTTCGGTCAGCCTGAATGGCACTCTGGTTAGCCTAAATAGCGTTCGGTTAGCCTAAATAGCACTCTGGTTAGCCTAAATAGCATTCGTTAGCCTAACTAGCATCTGGTTAGCCTAAATAGCGTTCGGTTAGCCTAAATAGCACTCTCGTTAGCCTAACTAGCACTACCGTTATTAGACTACTTTAGCTTGGGTTGCTTGCCGTTAGCTTTTATAATAGGGTTAGGATTTCTATCTGAAAAAAGGGTGGATCCTAGCTCTGATTCTAGCTCAGATCCTGGCTCGAATCCTGGCTCATGCATATCCTGGCTCGAATCCTGGCTTTAATTATCATTAGTATATCTCGTCCCCTATTAGCAGTGGGCATTCCCCACTGCTTGATGTAATTGACACGTTAAGTTAAAAAAGTTATTGCTCAATGTTTGTAAAAATAAAAGAAAGTATCACAAAAGAAATGACAGTGTCAAAGGATTCCTTGCGTTTTTAATACTTTCAGTGATTTAACAGGGGGCATATCCAGGATTCCCACCTCCCCGCTCCCTTCTTTCTCATTAAGTCTCGAATCTTACTTTTTTCGCTCGCTTTGCTTTCACCGAGGCAAAATTACTGAACGGTGATTGATTGAGGCAGAGGGCATTCGCTCGGAAATGGCATAAATTTTGTTGGCACTTACAGTTTTCGCTGTGGAAATTAAAGCCGGGAGAATGTCGGGTTCAAGAAGAGATATTGAAGCTCGTTCGGACAAGTTGGTAGTCATGACCAACTTGTCCGAACGAGCTTCAATATCCCTTCTTGAACCATGATATATATGCAGCTTTGTTTACGAGACTTGCTAGTGGAAATTCGAAATACACTAGCAAGTCTCTCAAACAAAGATGCATATATATCATGTTTCTCTTCGTTTCATTCACGGAAGTAACAGAATATTTTCGAGCAGGACAGAATCACCGTGCATATTTATTATTATTTATTATATAAAGCCAGAGTTAAGTTCAAGCCATAACCGTCACTGAGCTCAGCCGTTAAGACTAGTGCCGAGTCCTAAAGAATCTTTGCTGAAGGGCACAAAACAAGTTACCCGTCTTGACGAGCTACTTTCGAAATGCGTCTTGAAAGACGGATAACGAAAGGAAGCTCGTCTAGACGCGTAACGCGCCTTGTGCCCGTCTTTATACTAGAGACGCATAACCAGACGAGCAACAAAATTTTTGCCGAAGCTCGTCTACTGAGACGGGTATTAAACTCATCTCTAGTACACTCCTTTTTTATAAGACTGTCTAATTTTTCGGCTGAGGCTGAACGTTCTCAACTTTTTCGAAGCCTAAAATGTTCTTAAAATGTTCTTATTTTTTAAATTTTAAAAACAAAGTGATATTGCAGTAAATTTATTCCTAACCTTAAAAAAAAAACAGATAGTTATCTCTATCCTACTGTTTCGTATCTTTTCTGGATAAACCAATCCTTGAGTTGAACTGTTAACAAGTCTATGAAATCCTCGATTTCGGTTGGAGTGAATCGCCCAACAACACTACTGTTCTGCAGGATTACTGGCGCTTGACGCTGACGGCTGAAGATTTAATGAAATTGATCTCAGTCGCCTTATACATGCACGGCATGTAAGAATACTCTTAAAAGCCTTCCGGTAACTTTCTAATCTATACGCATAAACAATTGGATTCACGCACGAATTCATCATCACAAGAACAAACTGAATGTCTTGAACCCAATGAATGAACACGCAATTACATGTTGCACACAAATTAATGATATAAATACAAATACATGATGGCAAATAGAAAGCCAAGAACAATGTTAATATTATCAATAGTGTCTTTGTGATCTTTTTCTCTCTTTTCACTGCCTGCTTCATGGCCAAGTTTTCGTCGGTACTGTCGTGTAAAGCATCCCACTGGACAACTTGGCAGCGCAAATACTTAAAAATTTTCACATTAGTGAAAATCATCGCTCCAATGGTAACAACTACGGCTGTGTTGGCAAAGACAAACCTGAATTTGTTGTAGCCGACGATGAAGTAAACCAGGGATAATAGAATCGACACAATCCACACCAAGCATGAGACTAGGCAAGCTCTGATAGGACTGAGTTTGGTTCTGTAATGTAGAGGGTATGTAATGGCTACATATCGATCCAACGCTAACGCTGTCAGACTGAGCAGAGACGCAGTACAAGAGATGAAGTAGGTCATGTGCCTTAGTGATCTAAATACCTGGTTAGGAAGTTTCAGTCCTTCGTGGATGAGGTAGATAGCAGCCAGTGGAGAGGACAGAAGCCCAACAATAAGATCTGCCAGTGCGAGGTTTGCCACGAAGTAGTTAAATGGCGAGCGAAGATCTTTGTTTGGATCAAGGAAAACGGCAAGAATCACAAGGAAGTTAGCAACTGTGGCGACAACGGCGGACAATATCGAGAACGAAGCCGAAGAAAATGACAAATACGCCGGAGCTGTAATATTATCGCAAGGGTACTTGTCGAGCAGAGACATTCTGCGATGATGAAGGTAGTTGGTTGGACGGGCTAACTCACATTTTGTCCCAACAAGTGGAGCGTGCAGATGAATATTTAATTCGGATCGGATTATTGATAAAGCATCAGTATTGAAACTTTCAATTTCGCATATGGATATGTGACTGGTGAGCTGGCATTGTATTGATGGCACTTGATGGCGTCACGCAACATCGATAACTTTGGGTGTTTACCATTTACAAAAAATTTCCGGAAATTCCGGGCGGAATGTAAATGGAACACGACTTTTCGGTTCGTTCCACTGGAAAATTCCCGAAAAAAACGGACAACCTGAAAAGGTAGTCCCGTTTTCCCGGTGGAAACTTCCCAATGGAAATTCGTGTTCCATTTACAGATTTCTCGTCTTTCTCACCAGTCCCAAGCCTTTTTCACAGCCGGGTCTCACGGCTCCTCAACTAAAATGGCGGGTCAGTCTTATGTATAAATAAAGTTCTTCATGGTTGAGTTTTCAGGGTTTAAACGATTGCTCTACTCAAGTATTTGCATCAGTTCTACAAAATATACTGCATCACGATAAATGGTAGGTAAAATTTGTGCCTGAAGCCAAGCTTTCTTTGGGCAAAGCAAGTATATTAAATTCATCGATCGAATATGCTGACAAAATAGCGTTACTATTGTGGCACAGGTAGCGTCTCATGAAAGTTGCAGCCGCTGCAAGGATACTTTTCCCCATAATCTTTTGAATTTATCAGATTTTCCTTGTCAACTACGAACTTTATGATTTCATTCATCACGGCATTTGAGTATAAACATCTTTCGCGGACGCTTCGAGGGAGCAACAGAAACTGAACAGAGAGGAGCCTGTGAACGAATGAGACCCGTCTAAATGGAACGCACTCTTCCCAACGGAAATTCCCAACGGAAATTTTCCGAAATTTTTTTGTAAATGGTAAACACCCTTTTGTTTATATTCAGGCAAACTGGAGTGCTTTTCAGGCTAATTGCGGGCTCAAGACAAGCCCGCAATCCTATAAATTTGCACGCCATATCTCGATTTTGGAGCAAAATTGTTCGACCAAAATCGATCGATAAATCCTCGTAAACCAATCAGAATCCATTTCAACTCCAACAAGGATATTTTAAAAGATGGCCGCCGCGTTCGCCAGTGGACTCGATTTGCAAAGCCAAAGTTTCGCATCATTGGAGTGTTAACGTACAAGTTTAAAAGATTAAAAATGGAAAGAAACAGTTAAATACTCAATTCTCGCTACGATGTGGGTTCTGGGGGCATGCCCTCCAGAAAATTTCGAAATCTAGGAGATCTAAATCTTTTTCAGAGACATTTTTTCATGAGGTATTTCTTGAAAGAGTCAATCTTGTTTAATTGGGGATTATTTTCCTAACAAAACATATTTTGTTTTTAATTTTGGGTAGAAATTTAGATGAGGCAAGTGCCTCGTCTTGCCTCTTGCTAGTTACAACCCTGAAAGTAGCTATAATGATTATCAGCGGCATTGGGAACCAGTCACGCAAATCACGCAAACGCTAGTGCTTGCAAGATCCCTCTGTCAACAATTTCCCGATTCCAAAAATGAACCCAAAACGCTTGAATGACAAGCAAAAAGTAATTCATTTCTCGCTAACAGAACTGGCTCCTGTTTGAATAATACGAGTTACATAAAAGTCAAGAATAAAATATTCAATACACAAACGATTTAGAACAATTTATAACAGATAACTCACATCAGATTATAAGAAATTATTGGATGAGGTTGAGCAGGTCTGTGTTATTTGCCGGAGCCGAAGGCTGAGGCAGATATCACAGACACGAGGTAACCCAATATCTGCTGCAGATATTGGGTTATCATGTCAAGTTCACATGCTACTGTATATTGACTAAATGCTCTCGACCAATCGCATGTTTCAAAGTAATTCTAATGTATAATAATAACACTTATCACGCGGAAACTGAGCGACAAGTGAACTTCTCAAATCGAAAATCGTAATGTAAACTTCGAAAGCCTAAAATTGAAAGAAATGAAAGAAAAGCAAAAACAAAATGTTTCAGTTTTATTTTCATTCAAGATGAGGACCAAAATTTCGAAAAGGATTTTAGTTTCGAAAGTCTTGTAGCCATGAAATCGTGCATGTCTGAGCTGTGCGAAGTTTAATTATTCACGTTCACAATTGCGCGTGTCAGCACGTATTAAATGAACCAGTTTAGGGTCCCCTGCGTGAAAACTTTTCGGCTTATCGATCACTGTTGTAAATATGTAAGACTGGTCATTAGGCTATACAAACATTTCATTTCTTTCAACATGTGCATCTCAGCTGTTTAAAGCTGATTTCCAGTCCGTACTGCGCAGACTCGGGGTTTGTTTACGTTTTTGTTTTGAATTCGTTGAAACGTTACACTTCGGTGACAGCATACATGACGTTTTTTAGTCCGCCATTACAGTTCGTTCGTTCAAGAATTTCCGATGAGCTGAAACGTCGGTTTGAAATAGCGTCAAGGTTCTTCTACTCGTTATATTTGTTCTGCAAGGATATCTGGCGTTAATAATGAAGAAAAAGGTAAGTTTGTCGCGGAATTTTTAGTTTTGCTTGTAAACATTCCCTTCGTGTGGGCTCACATAAACATTGCAGCCGAGATTGCGCAGTACGGACTGGAATTCATCTTTAATCAAAGTAAATGTTGGGTATAGCAAGTAAAATTACTTCCGTTCGAGGCAACTTCCGCCTACGATCCACAATTTCCGTCCACATCTACATCGTTTTAATATCTTATTCATTGATTGCGTGCTCTACAGCATGCAATCAGCATGGATAAGCTAAGTCATTGATTGCCTGCTCTACAGCACAAACTTCGATTTGTTTTGTGAAAATTCAACCTTGTTCCCTGAAAGAGAGAGACCCTGGGAACGAGGTTGTAGAATAATTTGTTTTTGATTGACATGTGCTGAATGGCGTTTTAAAGAACCTTTCCGGAGCACGTTTACCGTTGAATACATGAATTAATTGCGGTCTAATATCAGAACACGTCACTTCGAGAATGATCTACAACCTCATTACCATTCGGTAAAAGTATAACGAAGGGAAGAAAAGCCGTCGAGAAAGATTTGAATATGGCAGCTTTTTCTTTCGCGATTCTCTTTAAATCTGCGGCCCTGATTGCTTGCTTGTTAGTTGCTGTAAGCGATGGGTGTACTTACAAGAGTGACTGCGAATGGCACGAAGTCTGCTGCAAGTCCATATGCATTTACGGAACAAGTTGTGTCGGTGACTACTGCTTTTCTGATTCTGGTTGTTCTATCGGGCAGAGTTGTTGTAACAGTAGATGTGTTTACGGTTCAAGCTGTGTCGGTCATCGCTGCCGCGGGTACAGTTGGTCTGATGATTGTTCTATCGGGGAAATTTGTTGTAATAGTAAATGCGTTGAAGGATCAAGTTGTGTCAATCGGTCCTGTTCGTCTGATTCTGGTTGTTCTAGCGGGGAAAGTTGTTGTAATAGTGAATGTGTTCACGGCTCAAGTTGTGTCGGTCAGTCTTGTTCATCTGATTCCGATTGTTCAAAAATCGAGGAACGTTGCTGTAACAGCGAATGCAAAGATGGCTACAATTGCGTGGGGTCTTCTTGTTCCTTGAACTCTGATTGCGGAAGTGACGAGACCTGTTGTAAAGGAAAATGCCAATACTCGTACGATGATTGTAATAACTCTGAAGCTGTCGTCATTGCTTGTTCAGTAATTGGCTCACTCGCTTTCCTATTCGCGATCTCCGTGTTTTCTTTCTACGTTCGCCGACGGCACATAGCACTCAGTTACGGCAGAATGATAGAAGTTGAGTCAGCAGTAATAACAGCTACTGTCACCACCACGGTTGCAAACATACAGAGCAACCCACCCTTCCCGGGGCAGGAAATTCCACCGTCGTACCCATGCCACCCCCCGCTCGAGCTCCAGTTTGAACATCAGCAACACACGACCAATCCTCCACCATACCACCCTGGAACAACGGCAGCAAGAGAACAGCCTCCCCCTTACACTGAAGCACCAAAGGGAGGATCGGGGAGATTTGATGCTCCCAGCCCGTCTTTTTCATCAGCGCCACCTGTTTTGCAACAGCACTGAGAAAGCTGAGGAATATTCTGTCATGATTTCATTGCTGGTAACTTAACAGACAAGCTAAGAACTTTTACAGACATCATTTCCTCTGATGTGCTGCAAAACTCGCTTTGAAGTTTTAATAACAGGCTTTTGCATAATAATAATAATAATAATAAAATAAAAAAAAAAAAAAAAAATAATAATAATAATAATATTAATAGTTTTACAGGGAAGAACTGAAGGCGTGTAGTAAAACCCGTCCGGACGCCGAAACGAAACGACGCGATTTCACCGAAACGAAACCAATTAAACAAGCGAAAGTGAGCGTTATTCAGGCTGTTACTGGAGTGCTGCTTTTCAGGCTTACCGGCGTGTACCGTTTGTTTCGGATTTTAGTACTTAGTACGTGCCATAAACAGAGAGAAATCGTACTCGTTTAGACATTTAATTAACCGGTATGCTTTTAGAATTAACTACGATCGATAGCGGCAACAGGCTAGAATAAGAGCATGTCATTCCTTGACAGTTTGATAACTAAATTAGTTCTTGTTCCTGTTTGTTGAAAGAAAATTAACGTTTTCGACAGGAAACAAGTACTCCATGTGTTCTACGCTTTAAAAAGCTTTCCCAAAAAGATGGTTTTTGATTTGATTCGTTTATTACTTCGTTTATTACTTTTTGATTACTCAATGATACATGGCGTTTTTACAGTTTTCAAGACAACAAAAGTATCATGCTACAAAAATGAGATAAACAGAAGTGTCATGTTACATGCGTTTAAAAAACCAAAGGCTCTTCGAGCAACCTCATTGTAATTCGATGAAGTGCCGACCTTCACATTTTTCTAAGTAAGTATCCAATAAAGTAATGCAATCTAACCTCATTTGTGTTTGAATGTTTTATTTTTCCAAATGAGTTGCGTCATTAACTGTAATTTGTGATGATCTTAAATTAGCATAAATTACTATTTTGCCAGCACGGACCAGAGGGTTGGGTACGGGTTTGAGGTGTGCTGTGTATAGTGGGATTTGAGTTTGAAATCGGTGACAGTTGGCGAGGTGAGACATTCTACGGCCAGCCATTGCCGTGTTTAGGTTAAGTTTAGTTTTGTCATCAGTTGTAATCCACTGTTGTACGTTAATTTTGTTCTGTTATTGTTATTATTTCGCTGTATAATGCCTTAGGTTTATTTTTCTACGGTACTTATTTTGAATTAAGATACCCTAAAACCCCAAGGATTGCAGCATCAGCAACACACGACCAATCCTCCACCATACCACCCTGGAACAACGGCAGCAAGTAAACAGCCTCCCCCTTACACTGAAGCACCACAGGGAGGATCAGGGGGAGTAAATGCTCCCAGCCCGTCTTTTTCATCAGCGGCACCGCTACCTGTCTTGCAACAACACTGAGAAAGCTAAGGAATTCTGCTATGATTTCCTTGCAAGGAACTTTTACAGACATCATTTCCTCTGACAGGTGCTGTAAAAATCGCTTTGAAGTTTTCAAAACAGGTTTTAAAAAGTGGCTTTTGCATAATATTAATAGTTTTACAGAGAGGAAGGCGTGAAGTAAAACCCGTCCGGTCGCCGAAACGAAACAAAACGATTACACAGAAACGAAACCAACTAAACAAGCGAAAGTGAGCGTTATTCAGGCTAACTGGAGTGCTATTAAGGATAACTGGAGTGCTATTTAGGCTAACTGGAGTGCTTTTTAGGCTAACTGGAGTGCTTTTAAGGCTAACCCGCGTGCACCGTTTTGTTTCAGATTTTAGCCAGTACTTAGTACGTGCCATAAACAGAGAGAAATCATACTCGTTTAGACATTTAATTAATCGGTATGCTTTTTGAATTAACTACGATCGATAGCGGCAACAGGCTAGAATAAGAGCATGTCATTCCGTGACAGTTTGATAACTAAATTAGTTCTTGTTCCTGTTTGTTGAAAGAAAATTAACGTTTTCGACAGGAAACAAGTACTCCATGTGTTCTACGCTTTAAAAGCTTTCCCAAAAATATGGTTTATGTTTTGATTCGTTTATTACTTCGTTTATTACTTTTCGATTACTCAATTATACATGGCGTTTTTACAGTTTTCAAGAAAAACAAAAGTATCATGCTACAAAAGTGAGATAAACAAAAGCGTCATGTTACATGCGTTTAAAAAACCAAAGGCTCTTCGAGCAACCTCATTGTAATTCGATGAAGTGCCGACCTTCGAATTTTTCTAAGTAGGTATCCAATAAAGTAATGCAATCTCACTTCATTTGCGTTTGAATGTTTTATTTTTCCACATCAGTTGCGTCATTGATGGTTCTTGCTCTCAGGTGACGTAGTGCTATTCAGTTTCACCACCAAAATATTTGCCGGTTAGCGTATTACCTTTGATCCTTTTCAGAAGCATTAAGGCAGTAAAACTGTTCAAACATCAAAAATAAACCATACCAAAAAACTCGCTCTTTTCAAAGATAATAACGAAGTTAACACAAATGTGAGAGATGGGGGCTTCTTTTAGCTTAGAAGCGGAGAAAAATTAGGCCAAAGTTGGTTGCTACAAGCGCCATTTTGCAATGTTAATGATTAGCGCTCTGCAATCCGAGTCGATGTGACCTAGCGTTGATAGCAATGTTACACGAATGGGCTTTACAACATTCGATCGTATCTACGCAGTTCGAGCGAAATCTCAGTCAAAGACAGCAAAATTCTTTGGTATTTTTCCTTTAAATATAATTCGAAAGCATTCACTAAATATATGGCTTTTGTTTAAGCTTTCTTAAGCCCATGAAGAAGTTGTCTTGATATCCGACCCTCGCAGAGCCCAGGCAAAACGCAGCATAAGTTCCGTAACTCAATTGCGAAATCTGGCGTTGCTATGTGTATCGTATTTGTTTACGCCGCCATGTTTTCTCCGACAACAGTCGGAAATATCCGTATTTTTTCGTACTTTTTAGTGGAGCAATCGTAACGATGCGGCCTTGAACACAATGAACAGCGGTCTACCTATAACAATTCAATATGGCGTCGCAAAAAACAAAGCGTCGAACCCCGGGGGTGGGGGGGGGGGGTACTTGGGTCAAATTTTGTTGGGTATGTGCCGCTGGCCTCTCAGAACCCCTACCCCATTATAGTCATATTCTATGGCCAATTATATACCCCATCTTAGTCACTTTTGGGTAAATGTAATCTTCACGACCCCAACTTAGTCACTTTCTAAAAGCCGTTTGTCAAATATTGAACAACAGCAATAAATACGGTAACATTTTTTTTGGCGAATCTTTTCGTTTAAAAAAAACAATTTGCCAAAATTTTCTTACTCTCAAAATCCCGGAAAAGTGTGACCCCATTCGAGTCACCCTATAAAAAATGCTTGAAAAGGCGACCCCATTATAGTCAGTCCAGTCGTGAAAATGCGACCCCATCCAGCGGCACATCCCCATTGGCCCATTAATAGGAAGTGCCCCCCCCCCCCGGGCGTCGAACGAATATTTTGCTGTTTTCATACGCTAATTTCGCTGCCGTAATCGACTGCCTCGAAGGGTACTTGCAATTTTAAGGTATAGAATTGTCAGATCTTGGTGAAATTTGCACTGTTTATTTGTGTAATGTTGAGGAAACTGTGTATAAATACCCGGCGCGGACGAGATATATTTGACAAAATTATGGCTGTTTAAAGTTGAGGCACATATAAAAATAATTAGAACGCTCTATCTCCAGAAGTAAATGCCACCTTGCCACGGGTATTTCGAGGTATGTGCACATTTTAACCCTTAATCAGCTCCAATTAAATTTTTTTTTGATATCTCTTATTTTTACAATCTTTGTGTTTTTGAGCCTGCGATATACAAAGGAATTCACACCTAAGGTGTGAAAACTGACACCTCCGAATACATTTTCTGAAAGCCTATTATCTATACAATCCTATGTAATTTTTTTTTTGTGGGAAAAATCGCTAACATTTGAGTTATCAATTTTTAAAATGGGCATTGTCCTATTCGAATAAACGCCGCGGCGTTTATAAAATATTTCGCGATTCCAGTGCGGGGTTTATTCGAGGGCGGCGTTTATTTAATATTCGATTTATTTCGTGCAAACAATAGCATGGTAACTGAACATTTCAACTTTAAAAACAGGAACATGTTGTAGTCGTCAAGGTCAACTCTCCGGATTTTGTGTGGGAGGCTATAATGTCACAATCTCACTTCATTTGCATTTGAATGTTTTCTTACGTGAATGGGTCATTGATAGCGTATGCTCTGAGACTTCGTAGAGCGAATTCTATTCTCTTTTATCACCAGAGGATAAGTGTAACTGATCCATTTTCGATTTGTTTTGTGAAAATTCAACGAGAGAGTCCCTGGGAACGAGGTTGTAGAATAATTTGTTTTTGATTGACATGTGCTGAATGGTGTTTTAAAGAACGTTTCAGTCAGCACGTTTACCGTCATTAAAATGCATGAATTAATTGCGGTCTAATATCAGAACACGTCACTTCGAGAATGATCTACAACCACATTACCATTCGGTAAAAATACAACGCAGGGAAGAAAAGCCGTCGAGAAAGAGTTAAATATGGCAGCCTTTTCTTTCGCGATTCTCTTCAAATCTGCGGCCCTGGTTGCTTCAGTCTCGTTATTTGCTGTTAGCGATGGGTGTACTTTCAAGAGTGACTGCGAAGTGAATCAAGTCTGCTGCGATTTCATATGTGTTTACGCATCAAGCTGTGTCCGTCGGTTCTGTCCGTCTGATTCTGGTTGTTCTAGCGGGGAAAGTTGCTGTGCCAATGAATGTGTTTACGGATCAAGTTGTGTCAATCGGTCCTGTTCGTATAAATCAGATTGTTCTAGCGGGGAGAGTTGTTGTAAAAGTAAATGTGTTTACGGTTCAAATTGTGCCGGTCAGTCCTGTTCGTCTCATTCCGATTGTTCTAGCGGGGAAAGATGCTGTAACAGCGAATGCAAAGATGGCTACCATTGCGTGGGGTCTTCTTGTTCCACTGACTCTGATTGCGGAACTCTGGGCACCTGTTGTAACGGAAAATGCCAACGATCGGATGATTGTATTAATTCTGCCGCCGCCGTCATTGCTGGTGCAGTAATTGGCCCACTCGCTGTTATCTGCGCGATCACCATGTGTTTTTTCTACGTTCGCCGACGACAGAGAACCCTTAGTTACGGCAGAGTAATAGAAGTTGAGAGAGCAGTAATAACAGCTACTTCCACCACCACGGTTGCAAACATACAGAGCAACCCACCCTTCCCAGGGCAGGAAATTCCACCTTCGTACCCATACCACCCCCCGCTCGAGCTCCACTTTGAGCATCAACAACACACGACCAATCCTCCACCATACCACCCTGGAACAATGGCAGCAAGTAAACAGCCTCCCCCTTACACTGAAGCACCAAAGAAAGTATCAGGGGGAGTAAATGCTCCCAGCCCGTCTTTTTCATCAGCGGCACCGCCACCTGTCTTGCAACAACACTGAGAAAGCTAAGGAATTCTGCTATGATTTCCTTGCAAGGAACTTTTCCAGACAAACTAGGAACTTTTACAGACATCATTTCCTCTGACAGGTGCTGTAAAAATCGCTTTGAAGTTTTCAAAACAGGTTTTAAAAAGTGGCTTTTGCATAATATTAATAGTTTTACAGAGAGGAAGGCGTGAAGTAAAACCCGTCCGGCCTCCGAAACGAAACGAAACGATTACACAGAAACGAAACCAACTAAACAAGCGAAAGTGAGCGTTATTCAGGCTAACTGGAGTGCTATTCAGGATAACTGGAGTGCTATTTAGGCTAACTGGAGTGCTTTTTAGGCTAACTGGAGTGCTTTTCAGGCTAACCCGCGTACACCGTTTTGTTTCGGATTTTAGCCAGCACTTAGTACGTGCCATAAACAGAGAGAAATCATACTCGTTTAGACATTTAATTAATCGGTATGCTTTTTGAATTTACTACGATCGATAGCGGCATTCCGTGACAGTTTGATAACTAAATTAGTTCTTGTTCCTGTTTGTTGAAAGAAAATTAACGTTTTCGACAGGAAACAAGTACTCCATGTGTTCTACGCTTTAAAAGCTTTCCCAAAAAAATGGTTTATGTTTTGATTCGTTTATTACTTTTCGATTACTCAATGATACATGGCGTTTTTACAGTTTTCAAGAAAAACAAAAGTACCATGCTACAAAAGTGAGATAAACAAAAGCGTCATGTTACATGCGTTTAAAAAACCAAAGGCTCTTCGAACAACCTCATTGTAATTCGATCAAGTGCCGGCCTTCGCATTTTTCTAAGTAAGTATCTAATAAAGTAATGCAATTTTACTTCATTTGCGTTTGAATGTTTTATTTTTCCACTTAAGTTGCGTCATTAATGGTTCTTGCTCTCAGGTGACGTAGTGCTATTCAGTTTCTCCACCAAAATATTTGCCGGTTAGCGTATTACCTTTGATCCTTTTCAGAAGCATTAAGGTAGTAAAACTGTTCAAACATCAAAAATAAACCATACCAAAAAACTCGCTCTTTTCAAAGATAATAATGAAGTTAACACAAATGTGAGAGATGGGGGGCTTCTTTTAGCTTAGAAGCGGAGAAAAATTAGGCCAAAGTTGGTTGCTACAAGCGCCATTTTGCAATGTTAATGATTAGCGCTCTGCAATCCGAGTCGATGTGACCTAGCGTTGATAGCAATGTTACACGAATGGGCTTTACAACATTCGATCGTATCTACGCAGTTCGAGCGAAATCTCAGTCAAAGACAGCAAAATTCTTTGGTATTTTTCCTTTAAATATAATTCGAAAGCATTCACTAAATATATGGCTTTTGTTTAAGCTTTCTTAAGCCCATGAAGGATTTTTTTGATTTCCGACCCTCGCAGAGCCCAGGCAAAACGCAGCATAAGTTCCGTAACTCAATTGCAAAATCTGGCGTTGCTATGTGTATCGTATTTGTTTACGCCGCCATGTTTTCTCCGACAACAGTCGGAAATATCCGTATTTTTTCGTACTTTTTAGTGGAGCAATCGTAACGATGCGGCCTTGAACACAATGAACAGCGGTCTACCTATAACAATTCAATATGGCGTCGCAAAAAACAAAGCGTCGAACCCCGGGGGGGGGGGGGGTACTTGGGTCAAATTTTGTTGGGTATGTGCCGCTGGCCTCTCAGAACCCCTACCCCATTATAGTCATATTCTATGGCCAATTATATACCCCATCTTAGTCACTTTTGGGTAAATGTAATCTTCACGACCCCAACTTAGTCACTTTCTAAAAGCCGTTTGTCAAATATTGAACAACAGCAATAAATACGGTAACATTTTTTTTGGCGAATCTTTTCGTTTAAAAAAAACAATTTGCCAAAATTTTCTTACTCTCAAAATCCCGGAAAAGTGTGACCCCATTCGAGTCACCCTATAAAAAATGCTTGAAAAGGCGACCCCATTATAGTCAGTCCAGTCGTGAAAATGCGACCCCATCCAGCGGCACATCCCCATTGGCCCATTAATAGGAAGTGCCCCCCCCCTCCCCCCCCGGGCGTCGAACGAATATTTTGCTGTTTTCATACGCTAATTTCGCTGCCGTAATCGACTGCCTCGAAGGGTACTTGCAATTTTAAGGTATAGAATTGTCAGATCTTGGTGAAATTTGCACTGTTTATTTGTGTAATGTTGAGGAAACTGTGTATAAATACCCGGCGCGGACGAGATATATTTGACAAAGTTATGGCTGTTTAAAGTTGAGGCACATATAAAAATAATTAGAACGCTCTATCTCCAGAAGTAAATGCCACCTTGCCACGGGTATTTCGAGGTATGTGCACATTTTAACCCTTAATCAGCTCCAATTAAATTTTTTTTTGATATCTCTTATTTTTACAATCTTTGTGTTTTTGAGCCTGCGATATACAAAGGAATTCACACCTAAGGTGTGAAAACTGACACCTCCGAATACATTTTCTGAAAGCCTATTATCTATACAATCCTATGTAATTTTTTTTTTGTGGGAAAAATCGCTAACATTTGAGTTATCAATTTTTAAAATGGGCATTGTCCTATTCGAATAAACGCCGCGGCGTTTATAAAATATTTCGCGATTCCAGTGCGGGGTTTATTCGAGGGCGGCGTTTATTTAATATTCGATTTATTTCGTGCAAACAATAGCATGGTAACTGAACATTTCAACTTTAAAAACAGGAACATGTTGTAGTCGTCAAGGTCAACTCTCCGGATTTTGTGTGGGAGGCTATAATGTCACAATCTCACTTCATTTGCATTTGAATGTTTTCTTACGTGAATGGGTCATTGATAGCGTATGCTCTGAGACTTCGTAGAGCGAATTCTATTCTCTTTTATCACCAGAGGATAAGTGTAACTGATCCATTTTCGATTTGTTTTGTGAAAATTCAACGAGAGAGTCCCTGGGAACGAGGTTGTAGAATAATTTGTTTTTGATTGACATGTGCTGAATGGTGTTTTAAAGAACGTTTCAGTCAGCACGTTTACCGTCATTAAAATGCATGAATTAATTGCGGTCTAATATCAGAACACGTCACTTCGAGAATGATCTACAACCACATTACCATTCGGTAAAAATACAACGCAGGGAAGAAAAGCCGTCGAGAAAGAGTTAAATATGGCAGCCTTTTCTTTCGCGATTCTCTTCAAATCTGCGGCCCTGGTTGCTTCAGTCTCGTTATTTGCTGTTAGCGATGGGTGTACTTTCAAGAGTGACTGCGAAGTGAATCAAGTCTGCTGCGATTTCATATGTGTTTACGCATCAAGCTGTGTCCGTCGGTTCTGTCCGTCTGATTCTGGTTGTTCTAGCGGGGAAAGTTGCTGTGCCAATGAATGTGTTTACGGATCAAGTTGTGTCAATCGGTCCTGTTCGTATAAATCAGATTGTTCTAGCGGGGAGAGTTGTTGTAAAAGTAAATGTGTTTACGGTTCAAATTGTGCCGGTCAGTCCTGTTCGTCTCATTCCGATTGTTCTAGCGGGGAAAGATGCTGTAACAGCGAATGCAAAGATGGCTACCATTGCGTGGGGTCTTCTTGTTCCACTGACTCTGATTGCGGAACTCTGGGCACCTGTTGTAACGGAAAATGCCAACGATCGGATGATTGTATTAATTCTGCCGCCGCCGTCATTGCTGGTGCAGTAATTGGCCCACTCGCTGTTATCTGCGCGATCACCATGTGTTTTTTCTACGTTCGCCGACGACAGAGAACCCTTAGTTACGGCAGAGTAATAGAAGTTGAGAGAGCAGTAATAACAGCTACTTCCACCACCACGGTTGCAAACATACAGAGCAACCCACCCTTCCCAGGGCAGGAAATTCCACCTTCGTACCCATACCACCCCCCGCTCGAGCTCCACTTTGAGCATCAACAACACACGACCAATCCTCCACCATACCACCCTGGAACAATGGCAGCAAGTAAACAGCCTCCCCCTTACACTGAAGCACCAAAGAAAGTATCAGGGGGAGTAAATGCTCCCAGCCCGTCTTTTTCATCAGCGGCACCGCCACCTGTCTTGCAACAACACTGAGAAAGCTAAGGAATTCTGCTATGATTTCCTTGCAAGGAACTTTTCCAGACAAACTAGGAACTTTTACAGACATCATTTCCTCTGACAGGTGCTGTAAAAATCGCTTTGAAGTTTTCAAAACAGGTTTTAAAAAGTGGCTTTTGCATAATATTAATAGTTTTACAGAGAGGAAGGCGTGAAGTAAAACCCGTCCGGCCTCCGAAACGAAACGAAACGATTACACAGAAACGAAACCAACTAAACAAGCGAAAGTGAGCGTTATTCAGGCTAACTGGAGTGCTATTCAGGATAACTGGAGTGCTATTTAGGCTAACTGGAGTGCTTTTTAGGCTAACTGGAGTGCTTTTCAAGCTAACCCGCGTACACCGTTTTGTTTCGGATTTTAGCCAGCACTTAGTACGTGCCATAAACAGAGAGAAATCATACTCGTTTAGACATTTAATTAATCGGTATGCTTTTTGAATTAACTACGATCGATAGCGGCATTCCGTGACAGTTTGATAACTAAATTAGTTCTTGTTCCTGTTTGTTGAAAGAAAATTAACGTTTTCGACAGGAAACAAGTACTCCATGTGTTCTACGCTTTAAAAGCTTTCCCAAAAAAATGGTTTATGTTTTGATTCGTTTATTACTTTTCGATTACTCAATGATACATGGCGTTTTTACAGTTTTCAAGAAAAACAAAAGTACCATGCTACAAAAGTGAGATAAACAAAAGCGTCATGTTACATGCGTTTAAAAAACCAAAGGCTCTTCGAACAACCTCATTGTAATTCGATCAAGTGCCGGCCTTCGCATTTTTCTAAGTAAGTATCTAATAAAGTAATGCAATTTTACTTCATTTGCGTTTGAATGTTTTATTTTTCCACTTAAGTTGCGTCATTAATGGTTCTTGCTCTCAGGTGACGTAGTGCTATTCAGTTTCTCCACCAAAATATTTGCCGGTTAGCGTATTACCTTTGATCCTTTTCAGAAGCATTAAGGTAGTAAAACTGTTCAAACATCAAAAATAAACCATACCAAAAAACTCGCTCTTTTCAAAGATAATAATGAAGTTAACACAAATGTGAGAGATGGGGGGCTTCTTTTAGCTTAGAAGCGGAGAAAAATTAGGCCAAAGTTGGTTGCTACAAGCGCCATTTTGCAATGTTAATGATTAGCGCTCTGCAATCCGAGTCGATGTGACCTAGCGTTGATAGCAATGTTACACGAATGGGCTTTACAACATTCGATCGTATCTACGCAGTTCGAGCGAAATCTCAGTCAAAGACAGCAAAATTCTTTGGTATTTTTCCTTTAAATATAATTCGAAAGCATTCACTAAATATATGGCTTTTGTTTAAGCTTTCTTAAGCCCATGAAGGATTTTTTTGATTTCCGACCCTCGCAGAGCCCAGGCAAAACGCAGCATAAGTTCCGTAACTCAATTGCAAAATCTGGCGTTGCTATGTGTATCGTATTTGTTTACGCCGCCATGTTTTCTCCGACAACAGTCGGAAATATCCCTATTTTTCGTACTTTTTCGTGGAGCAATCGTAACTATGCGGCCTTGAACACAATGAACAGCAGTCTACCTATAACAATTCAATATGGCGTCGCAAAAAACAATGCGTCGAACCCGGGGGGGGGGGGGGGTACTTGGGTCAAATTTTGTTGGGTATGTGCCGCTGGCCTCTCAGAACCCCTACCCCATTATAGTCATATTCTATGGCCAATTATAGACCCCATCTTAGTCACTTTTGGGTAAATGTAATTTTCACGACCCCAACTTAGTCACTTTCTGAAAGCCGTTTGTCAAATATTGAACAACAGCAATAAATACGGTAACATTTTTTTTGGTGAATCTTTTCGTTTATAAATCACAATTTGCCAAAATTTTCTTATTCTCAAAATCCCGGAAAAGTGTGACCCCATTCGAGTCACCCTATAAAAAATGCTTGAAAAGGCGACCCCATTATAGTCAGTCCAGTCGTGAAAATGCAACCCCATCCAGCGGCACATCCCCATTGGCCCATTTATAGGAAGTGCCCCCCCCCCGGGCGTCGAACGAATATTTTGCTGTTTTCATACGCTAATTTCGCTGCCGTAATCGACTGCCTCGAAGGGTACTTGCAATTTTAAGGTAAAGAATTGTCAGATCTCGGTGAAATTTGCACTGTTTATTTGTGTAATGTTGAGGAAACTGTGTATAAATACCCGGCGCGGACGAGATATATTTGACAAAATTATGGCTGTTCAAAGTTGAGGCACATATAAAAATAATTAGAACGCTCTATCTCCAGAAGTAAATGCCACCTTACCACGGGTATTTCGGGGTATGTGCACATTATAACCCTTAATCAGCTCCAATTAAATTTTTTTTTGATATCTCTTATTTTTACAATCTTTGTGTTTTTGAGCCTGCGATATACAAAGGAATTCACACCTAAGGTGTGAAAACTGACACCTCAGAATACATTTTCTGAAAGCCTATTATCTATACAATTATCCTATGTAATTTTTTTTTCGTGGGAAAAATCGCTAACATTTGAGTTATCAATTTTTAAAATGGGCATTGTCTTATTCGAATAAACGCCGCGGCGTTTATAAAATATTTCGCGATTCCAGTGCGGGGTTTATTCGAGGGCGGCTTTTATTTAATATTCGATTTATTTCGTGCAAACAATAGCATGGTAACTGAACATTTCAACTTTAAAAACAGGAACATGTTGTAGTCGTCAAGGTCAACTCTCCGGATTTTGTGTGGGAGGCTATAATGTCACAATCTCACTTCATTTGCATTTGAATGTTTTCTTACGTGAATGGGTCATTGATAGCGTATGCTCTGAGACTTCGTAGAGCGAATTCTATTCTCTTTTATCACCAGAGGATAAGTGTAACTGATCCATTTTCGATTTGTTTTGTGAAAATTCAACGAGAGAGTCCCTGGGAACGAGGTTGTAGAATAATTTGTTTTTGATTGACATGTGCTGAATGGTGTTTTAAAGAACGTTTCAGTCAGCACGTTTACCGTCATTAAAATGCATGAATTAATTGCAGTCTTATATCAGAACACGTCACTTCGAGAATGATCACTACAACCACATTACCATTCGGTAAAAATACAACGCAGAGAAGAAAAGCCGTCGAGAAAGAGTGAAATATGTCAGCCTTTTCTTTCGCAATTTTCTTCAAATCTGCGGCCCTGGTTGCTTTCTCGTTAGTTGCTGTTAGCGATGGGTGTTCTTTGAAGAATGACTGCGGAGTGAATCAAGTCTGCTGCGAGTACAGATGTGTTTACGCATCAAGCTGTGTCGGTCGGTACTGTATTTCGGATACTGGTTGTTCTAGCGGGGAAAGTTGTTGTGCTAATGAATGTGTTTACGGATCAAGTTGCGTCAATCGGTCCTGTACACGGTTTGAATCAGATTGTTCTCGCGGGGAGAGTTGTTGTAATAGTAAATGTGTTTACGGTTCAAGTTGTGTCGGTCAGTCATGTTCGTCTGCTTCCGATTGTTCTATAGATCAGAGTTGCTGTAACAGCGAATGCAAAAATGGCTACCATTGCGTGGGGTCTTCTTGTTCCACTGACTCTGATTGCGGAACTCTGGACACATGTTGTAACGGAAAATGCCAACGCTCGTACGATGATTGTATTGATTTTACCGCCGCCGTCATTGCTGGTGCAGTAATTGGCCCACTCGCTCTCATCTGCGCGATCTCCATGTGTTTTTTCTACGTTCGCCGACGACAGAGAGCACTTAGTTACGGTAGAGTAATAGAAGTCGAGAGAGCAGTAATACCAGCTACTGTCACCACCACGGTTGCAAACATACAGAGCAACCCACCCTTCCCAGGGCAGGAAATTCCACCGTCGTACCCATGCCACCCCCCGCTCGAGCTCCAGTTTGAACGTCTGCAACACACGACCAATCCTCCAGCATACAACTCTGGAACAACGGCAGCAAGAGAACAGCCTCCCCCTTACACTGAAGCACCAAAGGGAGGATCGGGGGGATTTGATGCTCCCAGCACGTCTTTTTCATCAGCGCCACCTGT
Source organism: Oculina patagonica (assembly GCF_052425735.1). Taxonomy (NCBI): domain Eukaryota; kingdom Metazoa; phylum Cnidaria; class Anthozoa; order Scleractinia; family Oculinidae; genus Oculina; species Oculina patagonica. The sequence goes on from NC_135762.1 coordinate 8,355,844, forward strand.
TTTGCAACAGCACTGAGAAAGCTGAGGAATATTCTGTCATGATTTCCTTGCTGGTAACTTAACAGACAAGCTAAGAACTTTTACAGACATCATTATTTTCCTCTGATGTGCTGCAAAAATTGCTTTAAAGTTTTAATAACAGGCTTTTGCATAATAATAATAATAGTTTTACAGGGAAGAACTGAAGGCGTGTAGTAAAACCCGTCCGGCCGCCGAAACGAAACGACACGATTCCACCGAAACGAAACCAAATAAACAAGCGAAAGTGAGCGTTATTCAGGCTGTTACTGGAATGCTTTTTAGGCTAACTGGAGTGCTATTCAGGTTATTTGGAGTGCTATTTATATATTTATTTAACTGGTCAGGAGTGCTTTTCAGGCTAACCGGCGTGCACCGTTTCGTTTCGGATTTTAGTACTTAGTACGTGCCATAAACAGAGAGAAATCATACTTGTTTAGACATTTAATTAACCGGTATGCTTTTTGAATTAACTACGATCGATAGCGGCAACAGGCTAGAATAAGAGCATGTCATTCCGTGACAGTTTGATAACAAAATTAGTTCTTGTTCCTGTTTGTTGAAAGAAAATTAACGTTTTCGACAGGAAACAAGTACTCCATGTGTTCTACGCTTTAAATGCTTTCCCAAACAGATGGTTTATGTTTTGATTTGTTTATTACTTCGTTTCTTACTTTTCGATTACTCAATGATACATGGCGTTTTTACAGTTTTAAAGAAAAACAAAAGTATCATGCTACAAAAGTGAGATAAACAGAAGTGTCATGTTACATGCGTTTAAAAAACCAAAGGCTCTTCGAGCAACCTCATTGTAATTCGATGAAGTGCCGACCTTCACATTTTTCTAAGTAAGTATCCAATAAAGTAATGCAATCTAACTTCATTTGTGTTTGAATGTTTTATTTTTCCACATGAGTTGCGTCATTGATGGTTCTTGCTCTCAGGTGTCGTAGCGCTATTCAGTTTCACCACCAAAATAGTTTACCGGTTAGTGTATTACCTTTGATCCTTTTCAGTAGCGTTAAGTAAATTCGTTTTTTGAACACCGTATTTATTCGAATATACGCCGCGGCGTTTATTAAAATTTTCGCGATTCCAGTGCGGTGTTTATTCGAGGGCGGCGTTTATACGAAGGCGGCGTTTATTTAATATTCGATTTATTTCGTGCAAACAACAGCATGGTAACTGAACATTTCAACTTTAAAAACAGGAACATGTTGTGGTGGTCAAGGTCAACTCTACCGATTTTGGTAGGTAAAATCTGATTGGCTTAGTGGTGGAAAGTAATGTTGACCTCGCTTAAGCAGCAGGCGTTCTTGGGGAGGAGTGAAACACGCGATCGCCCCTAAGAACGACTGCGTGGGAGGCTATTATGTCACAATCTCACTTCATTTGCATTTGAATGTTTTCTTACGTAAATGGTTCATTGATAGCGTATGCTCTGAGGCTTCGTAGAGCGAATTCTATTCTCTTTTATCACCAGAGGATAAGTGTAACTGATCCATTTTCGATTTGTTTTGTGAAAATTCAACGAGAGAGTCCCTGGGAACGAGGTTGTAGAATAATTTGTTTTTGATTGACATGTGCTGAATGGTGTTTTAAAGAACGTTTCAGTCAGCACGTTTACCGTCATTAAAATGCATGAATTAATTGCAGTCTTATATCAGAACGCGTCACTTCGAGAATAATCACTACAACATTATTCCTTATTACCATTCGGTAAAAATACAACGCAGGGAAGAAAAGCCGTCGAGAAAGAGCGAAATATGGCAGCCTTTTCTTTCGCAATTTTCTTCAAATCTGCGGCCCTGGTTGCTTTCTCGTTAGTTGCTGTTAGCGATGGGTGTTCTTTGAAGAATGACTGCAAAGTGAATCAAGCCTGCTGCAACCACGGATGCATTTACGCATCAAGTTGTGTCGGTCAATACTGCTTTTTTGATTCTGGTTGTTCTAGCGGGGAAACTTGTTGTACCAATGAATGTGTTTACGGATCAAGTTGTGTCAATCGGTCCTGTTCGTATAAATCAGATTGTGCTAGCGGGGAAAGTTGTTGTAATAGTAAATGTGTTTACAGTTCAAGTTGTGTCGGTCAGTCCTGTTCGTCTGCTTCCGATTGTTCTAGAATAGAGAGTTGCTGTAACAGCGAATGCAAAGATGGCTACCATTGCGTGGGGTCTTCTTGTTCCTTGAACTCTGATTGCGCAAGTGGGGAGACCTGTTGTAACGGAAAATGCCAACACGGCCACGATTATTGTTTTAATTCTACCGCCGCCGTCATTGTCTGTGCAGTAATTGGCTCACTCGTTCTCATCTCCATTTGTAGTTTCTACGTTCGCCGACGGCAGAGAGCACTTAGTTACGGCAGAATGATAGAAGTTGAGACAGCAGTAACAACAGCTACTGTCACCACCACTGGTGCAAACATACAGAGCAACCCACCCCTCCCGGGGCAGGAAATTCCACCGTCGTACCCATACCACCCACCGCTCGAGCTCCACTTTGAACGTCAGCAACACACGACCAATCCTCCACTATACCACCCTGGAACAATGGCAGCAAGTGAACAGCCTCCCCCATATACTGAAGCACCAAAGGGAGGATCGGGGGGAGTTCATGCTCCAAGCCCGTCTTTTTCATCAGGGGCACCTGTTTTGCATCAACACTGAGAAAGCTAAGGAATATTCTGTCATGCTTTCCTTGCTAGGAACTTTTACAAACTAGGAACTTTTACAGACATCATTTCCTCTGACAAATGCTGTAAAAATCGCTTTGAAGTTTTCATAACAGATTTTGAACAGTGGCGTATGCATAATGGTAATAGTTTTACAGAAAGGAAGGCGTGTAGTAAAACCGGTCGCCGAAACGAAACGAAACGAATCTACCGAAACGAAACTACTGATTACAAGCAAAAGTGAGCATTTTTCAGGCTAACTGGAGTGCTTTTTAGGCTAACCGGTGTGCATCGTTTAATTTCGTTTCGTGTTTTACTCCTAATAATAGAAATATAACGAAGCGTTTTAACAACGCGAACAAAAGTTACGCATGATAAAATTAACGCGAACAGTTTACGAAAAGTTCTGGTTAGATGCTTATAATTAACATGTTTAAATAAATAAAATTTATGCTCTTTGTTAATGTAAATACTCGTAATTGATTTCCTATCCAATGCAGTGGCTGCGCGCAGTTTGCTGGGAAGAACTGACCAAAGCATAATTTGCCATTTTTTGGCCGTTTATTTTTATAACAATTACTTTTTACTCTGAGAAACATTTTACAATCCAAATAATTCCCAGAAAAGGTGAGGGAGTATCCAAACAAATATTTGAAATAACAATCTACCTACCCCCAAGGGAGGGTGGGTGGGAAATCATGAACTGTATGGAGAGCACGAGTGTTGGGAAAAGAGGACAGTAACCTGGCCTCGTCCACTTAAATATAGGATTACCAAGGACCCGGATGTACTCCAAGCCCCTTGCTGGGAGACTTGGGACTAACCAGATGCATAACCATTTATTCCCCTGGTGGGGTGAATAAATCTCCTTAACGCGAATTTTTGAAATTTGCGTTAATGACATTCATCGTAAATTTCCTATACAAGTCTTATTGGTGTCAGCAATCTCCCTCAGTAGTCGTTTTTAAAACCCTCAGTTGACTTAGCTAGTACAATAGGAGACTACAAAACATATGTATTTTAATGTATAAGGTTAAACAAAAGTTGTGCTCGCGGATTATTTGTAACATGATTTTAACTAATAGCCACACTTATAGTTTACGGCAGAGAGATTTTGATCTACCCTAAATAAACAATAACATTAAAAATACAAGTCATAATCTTGTAGTACACATGTACAGTGCCAACAGCCATAGTAGTCACATGTCATTAAAAACAGAAGGTAAGAGTATCTTAAACACCTAAATATAATCTAGCTTGAAGTTCCTGCCCATCCCTCTTTTAGTTCAGGGCAAATAAAATGGCTCCTCGGTGACTCTTATACAGCGCCTGATGGCCTTCATCGTTTAAATGAACCCCGTCACGGGTAAAAATGTTTTGCGAAGGCTTGCATAAGCCACGGTGAATCCAGAACTTTGCCCCTTGAATGCCTTTCACATCCTCCTTTAGTAAACCGTTTTATTTCCAAACCCTTTCGTTGTATTCCGTTAATGTTTCCGTAAATGATGTTGTACTTACCGCCGAACAAGTACGAAACAAGTTCAAGAAGCTGATAGGCGAATGCAAAAAAGTGGCTCTAACCGTGAAAACCGCCACATAATAATAATAATAATCAACTTTATTTATAGAGGGTAAACACATAACAGTAAAAAACTGACAAACCAGTGGCCCTCTAATATAAAATACAATCAAGAACTAAAAATAATGCTAAAAATCTAACAATCTAAAATTACAAAATTTAGTTAAAAATACACTATAATATAAAAACTAGGTAAAAATTACTCTAAAATGACGAAATTGATATAAAAGAGTTAACTAAAAAGTAAAATGATCTAAATGTCTGTATGTATCTTTAAAAAATTCAAACGTAGCCTTCTTAAAACTTACTAAACTAGGCTTGTTCCTTATGATGCTGGGTATAGTATTCCAGAGGCGTGTAGTCGATACTGTGAAAGACCTTCCGCCTTCTGACTCCCGTTTGAATCGGGGGCAGACAAGGTTTAGTAGTCCATGTCTGCTCGATCTTTCATTGATGTCGGCGTTTCTTATCAGCATCTGTGACAAATAATAAGGACAGTCCCCAGACAGTCGTTTGTATACCATTGATAACCTATTTACATTTGCCTCATGATAAAATGGAACCCAATCCAATTCTCTAAACAGTTGTACGCTATTCGCTTTAGTATCCGCATTTAGTATTACACGTGCTGCGCGTTTCTGAAGTTTAAATAACAGGTGTTGATCGCTTCCAAGAGAAAAAGAATTATGGCCCGTGGTTCCTCATGCTATTTGCTCTCGTCAAAACTCGTGATTCCTGTCTTCCTGAAAGAGCAGTGGAACCAACTTGTGGCAGCAGTGAAGATGTACACGAACAGTCGAGGTCAAATCCAGCAAGTGTACAGGCCAGCGATGAAGGTGTGAGCAACGGACCCGGGGGGGGGGGGGTACTCCCATAAATTTCGGATAGGGGTGTACCGCCAAGGTTCTTAAACCCTTACCCTATTTAAGGATAAAGAAAGCCAAAATTGATACCCTTTTTAAGGCCCCAAACCGAAAAATGACACCTTATTCAAATAGCGGCTAACCACGCAAGGCCAAACACAAATCTTTATAAAATCGCTTTACTAATACTTGAACGGGTAGTTCAGTTTTAATATACCTTTTTTCGTTTATCTGGGCGTTTATTAAAGCTGATAGAATATAGGTACCCTATCTAAGGATCACATCAGGAACAAAATGCCAAAAGGACCAAAAATGATACCCTATTTAAGGACCGAGAACCGCAAAAACCATACCCTATTGGGCGGCACATACCTATATAGCCCATATATGGGAGTACCCCCCCCCGCCCCCGGGAGCAACGGATCACCAGAGGATAGGAAGCTCTTTGTACCAGTCAAAAAGCGAGGGCAAAAGAAAGAAAAGACGTTGCATCAAGTGTTGTTGAATGCATGGAGAAGTTGTTAGAAAGCGACCCAACCAAAGATCTCCTTGAGTTTCATCGCGAAGAGAACGAAAAGGCCAGAAGACAGGAGCCTCAACTCATGCAGATGATTATGTCAGCCAGGAGCCATAATCGATTATGGCTCCTGGTCAGCTCAACCACCAGCTCATCCACAGCTCGCCCAAATAAATCTACGCTTAGTACCTACCATGGCCATTAGGATGAAGGAATAAAAGTTTTTAAAGTTATGGTATTCTTTGTTTGCTTGTACTCCGCATGCAAGACATTTTAATGGGATGTGACATCCGTCAACGGCAGCCCGACTGCATGCCGGGAATGCCACACCTCCTCCATATCTAAAATGTTGTCTCGGAATTCCTGTTCGTTCTTCGGAAAGTGTTGGCAAACTTGTTCATTCCACAGGTTGTTGATAATTGCCTTTGTAACGTCACTTACTATCTCAAAAACTGTTGAGGTACCAAGGCCGGTCATCTCTGCAATAGTGTCAAAGTAGTCTCCTCTTGCTAAGCGGTAAAGGCACACTGCCAACCTAAATGCTGGTGAAATTGGATGTTCTGCGACAGTGTCGCGTTGCAAGTCGTGTTCAATATGGCTGAGAATAAAATTAAGGTTTTTGACAAACAAAATTTTTTACCAGGTATGTACTCCACAGATGTTCGAACCATCCACGATTGTGTCGCGGTAGACGACGACAGGCTCGAACAGCTGTGGAGTTATCAGAAGTGAGCAGAAGGGTAGCCAGGATACAAGCTTGTGATATCAACATTCGCCATGCTTGCAATAAGCAAAGTATGTTTTGTTAAGTTTGTTTGCGTCTTTCTCTTGAGGCTTGCAGTGATTTGAGTAAGAGGTTTGGCTGAAATTTCAAAAACGGCGCCATTTTTGTTGGATTACCGCTGACAAATTACCTTGTTGGATCACCGCTGACTAATTGGTACGTAGGTTCAGTTCCCTTGAATTTGGTACGACTCTGGCACGACGTCTGAATCAGAGTCGTGCTTCTGCCGTGCTACAGTCGAACCTAACAGTGCAATTTAGTTCGGCACGGCAGAAGCACGATGTCTGAACTAGGCCTCAGCGCCAAATACTTGATCTGTTCGTTGCTCTAAACAATAGGCAACCGTGGCGAGTTGCAACAACCGACTGAATTCGAGTTGTCGGGGTAAATTTGACCCAAATTTTGTTCAAGGGGAACAAAATTTAGATTGAGTCAGCGGGGTTTTCGAGTTATCCGAGTAAAAATGACTGAAAAGTGGAGTCAAATCCAAGGGAAAGGGAAGTTAGTTCGAGTTATCGGAGTTCGAGTTACCGGGGGTTCTACTGTAAAACCACTGGGCCCTTTGAACAACTGAACCTCGTCAAAACCGCTGCATATTAATTAGTCATATAATAAATCATATTAATTGCGGTAGAACCATGACATAAATAATACCTTCGCATGTAATTAAAAACAAAGCATCGTTAAAACGTCACTGACAGCTTCCTTATCATGAGTCAGCATGCCAGTGTATCCACTCATAATTGCAGCGTTGGTACTTGGAATAATTCGGAAAAATATGGCGAATGTCAAAGATGAATGCACCGCAGAGTTAACATGCACAGTTGTTCTTTCAGCAGCTTTTGACAAACTCGAAGAAGTTTCGATACCGTTCATCTAACCAGAAACTTGCACTACGTGAATAGGTCTAAAGTTTGTCGTCTGGTCACTAAGCAACCCGTCTGCTGTCAAATGCATGTCAAGCGCGTCCCGGCTCGATTTGCAGCCGTTTTGTGAGCCCGCATTTCTTGCAAGGATAACAGAACGGCTGGAAATCGAGCCTAGCGGGGGGCCTGAAGGGAGGATAAGTTCTATCTATTAACCAGCAGTACAGCCCTTTACATACAGTGTTTGACTGGAAACTGTAGACTTAAAGTAGCTGAAAGTAAACAGGCTAACCGGGGTGTTATTCAGGCAAACCGGAGTGAAACATATACACACACATGTATATGCCGTAGTTTAAAATGAATTTCAGGTGAAAATGATTTCAAACTAGTTTGTTTTGTATTTTCATTTTTTCCAGATTCATTTCGATATCCCTAACACAAAGAAAATATAAATCAAACTTTTCTTTGAAATTATTTTGAGCTGAAACTCATTTTAAACTACAATATATCTACCTTTATTTACAAATATAGGTATAACTGAAGAAACTGAACGGCAAAAAATCTTCAAAAGAACACGTTCTACTCACATAAGTGTTGATTCAAAGCAGCGTCATCGGCCTGTACGGGGAGGCTCCGCCCGAAAGGGGTACCTTTTTCAGGCTTACTGGTATATGAAAGGGTAGGGATTTTACAAGTTTTGGTATACGAAAGGGTATGGAAATCTGTCATTTAGGTATTTAAAAGGGCCTTTAATTAAAATATTTCGAACAGACGCAATTTACGGCTGTATTATTTTAATGTATTAAGCGCTACGTGAAATTGACAAGAAAACGTCCTGTTCTAAGTCCTTTAGGTATATGAAAGGGGTACCCTTTTTCAGTAAAATGTATACGAAAGGGGTACAACTTCTGTCACAAATGGTATATAAAAGGTAAGGGGTCAGAGCTCGGGGCGGAGCCTCCCCGTTTAACACTTTTTTTAATTGCCCCCCCCCCCTCCCCCGGGCATCGGTCATGTTTCTCTTCGTTTCATTCACGAAAGTAACAGAAATCAGACTCTGCTTGCTTGAAATTATTTTGAGCTGACCATTTTAAACTACAATATATCTACCTTTATATGCAAATATATAAGTAAAGAAACTTAACGGCAAAAAATCTTCAAAAGAACACGTCTTACTCACATATTCATTCATTCATTCAACTAACAGCGGGCAGAATTGCTAATCATCTATATCGTGACACAGCAATAATTATAACTCGTGATCCGTCCAGTTACTCGAACGATATTGCAACCTCGTTTATATCGTGACACAGCAATAACTCGTGATCCGTCTTTACTCGAACCTTCGACCAAAGATATAACGGAGGTAAGAAAAGCTGTCGAGAAAGAGTAAAATATGTCAGCATTTTCTTTCGCGATTCTCTTAAAATCTGCGGCCCTGACTGTTTTCTTGTTAGTTGCTGTTAGCGATGGGTGTTCTTTCTGCTTATCTAACCAAGTGTGCTGCGGCTCCAGCGGATGTGTGTACGGGTTTAGTTGTATTGGTCACTACTGTTCGTCTGATTCTGGGTGTTCTTATGAGCAAAGTTGTTGTAATAGTAAATGTGTTTACGGATCAAGTTGTGTCGGTCAGTCCTGTTCGTCTGATTCCGATTGTTCTAGCGGGGAAAGTTGTTGCGATGATGTATGCGTTTCAATTTCAAGTTGTGTCGGTCTATACTGTTCGTCTGATTCTGGTTGTTCTTCCGGAGAAAGTTGTTGTAATAGTAAATGTGTTCACGGTTCAAGTTGTGTCGGTCAGTCCTGTTCCTCTAAATTAAATTGTTCAAGCGGAGAAAGTTGCTGTAACAGCGAATGCAAAGATGGCGACGATTGCGTGTGGTCTTCTTGTTCCACTGACTCTGACTGCAAAAGTTCGGAACTGACCTGTTGTAAGGGAAAATGCCAGAACGACTATGATGGTTGTGATGATCATGGTGATTCTAGCGAGTACGCTATCATTGGTGGTGGAGTAGGTGGCAGCTTACTCCTTGTCATCTGCCCGACCTTCCTGTCTATTTGCTACGCGGTTCGCCGACGACGTCGACAGAGAGCACTTAATTACGGCAGAGTAATAGAAGTTGAGACAGCAATAATAACAGCTACTATCACCACCACGGTTGCAAACATACAGAGCAACCCACCCCTCCCGGCGCAGGAAATTCCACCGTCGTACCCATGCCACCCCCCGCTCGATCTCCAGTTTGAACAACAGCAACACACGACCAAACCTCCACCATATCACCCTGGAACAATGGCAGCAAGTGAACAGCCTCCCCCTTACACTGAAGCACCACAGGGAGGATCGGGGGGAGTTGATGCTTCCAGCCCGTCTTTTTCATCAGCGCCACCTGTTTTGCAATAACACTGAGAGAGCTAAGGAGTTCTGACATGATTTCCTTGCTAGGAACTTTTACAGGCAAACTAGGAACTTTGTACAGACATCATTTTTTTTTTTTTTTTTTTTTTTTTTTTTTTAGTTTTTAGTTAAGTATTTTAAATATTTTTAGCTTAGCATTTAGTATTTTAGGTATTTTAATTGTGTCCCCAATTAGTCCATAAGGGCTAAACACACAGACACGGTAATAAAGTTTTTATCTTATTATCTTATCTTATCTTATCTCTGACAAGTACTGTAAAAATCGCTTTGAAGTTTTCATAACAGGTTTTGAACAGTGGCTTTTGCATATATAAATATTCATAGTTCGTTTCTTGGCCCACTTGAGCGTGGCATATTTTGTTCGCAAACTACGTTTGGAGACCCCAAGAAAACAAATAGTGCACGACTTAGTAGAAATGTTTGACCAGCCAAATGCCGAGTTTCATGACTTTCTCTTGAAAGGAAGGCGGGCAGTAAAACCGGCCGCCGAAACGAAGCGAAACGAATCCACCAGAACGGAACTACTGAAAACAAGCGAAAGTGAGCATTATACAGGCTAAATGGAGTGCTATTCAGGCTAACCGGTGTGCATCGTTCCATTTCGTTATGAAGGCTAAGTTAAGTGCTATTTTCAGGCTAACTAGAGTCCACCGTTTCATTTCGTTTCGGCCGGTTTTAGTTCTTATTATAGGAATATAATGACGAAGCATTTTAACAACGCGAACAAAATTTAAGCTTAATAAAATTAACACGAATTTAGGAAAAGGTCCTGTTAGATGCTTATAATTAACATGTTTGTAAAAATAACTAAAATTAACGTGAATTTTTGAAATGGTTAATAACGCGCATCGTTAATTTCCTAGACAAGTCTCAGTAGTGTCAGAAATCTCGCTATTAAAGTAGTCGTTTTTAAAACCCTCAGTTGACTTAGCTACGTAGCATAATAGGAGACAACAAGACATATGTACAAAGTTTAATGTATAAGGTTAAACAAAATTTGTGCTCGCGGATTATTTGTAACATGATTTGACTAACAGCAACACTTACAGTTTACGGCAGAGAGATTCGATTCGATATCTAGACCCATGACTCTGGAGCAAGTTATCAAATAAAAAAAGATCGGCCGTCAGTCTTAAACAGTTCAAGACCCAGATAAGTAGGCTTGATTTAAGTTACATGTTAGATGGATGCAGTGGCTGCTTGATCTTTGCAAGATTACAGGATTTTTCTATATATCATTTGCAATTTTCTTTCAGATTTATGTTTTTTTTTTGCTTCTATTTCGATTTTATATTCATTTAAGATAGCGTTAGTTTGGTGTCCCCTATTAGCATGCGCAGTGTGCATTCCACACTGCTAGATGTGACGTCAGATGTAATTGACACAGTAATAAAGTCATTATAATAACTTAACCTGGTAGTGGAAAACTGCACATAATTTAGTTATTGCTCAATGTTTTTAAAAGGAAATGGTTAAAAAATAAAAGAAAGTATCACAAAAGAAATAACAGGGTCAAAGGATTCCATATATTTTTAATACATTCAGTGATTTAACAGGGGCGTAGCCAAGATTTTTTCAGAGGTACGCACAATTTTCTCAGTGATTCGTACTCGATTCCCGCTCCCTTCCTTCCCCTCAAGTCTTGATTCTTCCTCTTTTTTCACTTGCTTAGTTTTACGCAATAGTGTAAAAAAAAATCAACGCAATAACGTTACAGCTCAATGGATATCGTGACAGTTCGCGTCTAATAATAAATTAACATGTTAGCTTATCATAGGATAGCGTAACCCACCCTTCGAGCAACTGGACCTTGTCGAAACCGCTTCCTATTAAAGACATATAATTGGTAAATAAACTCCTTTAGACGGCTGGTATATTGGAGGATAATGCCCAAGGCTGAAAGATTGTCGAAAAATGAACAGTTGACCGACAATTTTTCAGCCAAGGTTATTATCCTCCAGTGTATCAGTAAGCCTCCGATTAATTTCTACAACGCGCTTTATCGCCAGTAAATTTAAAGGAAGAAACCTACAGTAATTATTGAAACAAATGTAAGTTGATTGGTTTACATCGATGGAAGCATTCATTTGTTATTCATGATTCTTTTAGCCATCTCCGTTATTAAAACACAAAGATTCATGATTCCTACCAATTTTACAGCTGTGATTCATGATTCAGCTTCCACCCCCGATCGAGAAAGAGTTAAATATGGCAGCATTTCCTTTTGCAATGCTCTTCAAATACACGGCACTAGTTGCCCTGCTTGCTTTCTCGTTAGTTGCTGTTAGCGATGGGTGTGCTTCCAAGAGTGACTGCGGAGCGAATCAAGTCTGCTGCAACTACAGATGTGTTTATGGTTCAAGTTGTGTCAATCGGTCCTGTTCGTCTGATTCTAGTTGTTCAAGCGGGGAGAGTTGTTGTAATAAGAAATGTGTTTACGGCTCAAGTTGTGTCGGTCAGTCTTGTTCGTCTGATTCCGATTTTACATCTAGCGCGGAGAGTTGTTGTAGACGTTAATGCCTTTCCATTCCAAGTTGTGTCGGCCGTTACTGTTCGACTGATTCCGATTACACCCCTCTGTAACAGACCCAGTGGAATCTTTATCTTCACCGGGTTTTCGGAAAAAAGTCACTGGGTTGGCCAATTTCACACCGGGTCGGCTTATTTGTGCTGGTTTTTTTTAATTGGTTTATTCGACAAAACACACACTCGCACAGTCACTGGGGAAGCATGGAAATAGACAGGTAAAATCAAAATATTCGCTGGGTACCTAAGAGACTAAATTTCCACTGGGTAGGGGAAAATAATCCACTGGGTCGGGTTCCACTGGGTCTGTTACAGAGGGGTGTACGATTGTTCAAGCGGAGAGAGTTGTTGTAGACGTTCATGCGTTTCCATTTCAAACTGTGTCGGCCTGTACTGTTCGACTGATGACGATTGTTCAAGTGGGGAGAGTTGTTGTAATAGTGAATGTGTCTACGCATCAAGCTGTGTCGGTCAGTCTTGTTCGTCTTATTCTGATTGTTCTAACGGGGAGATCGAGAGTTGCTGTAGCCGTTTATGCCTTTCCAGGTCAACTTGTGTCGGTCAGTACTGTTCGTCTGATTCCGATTGTTCTAGCGGGGAGAGTTGCTGTAACGGCGAATGCAAATATAGCTCCGATTGTTTTGGGTATTCGTGTTCCTCCAACTCTGATTGCGGAAGTTGGGAAAGCTGTTGTAACGGAAAATGCCAATACTCGAGCGATGATTGTATTGATTCTACCGCCGCCGTCATTGCTGGTGCAGTTATTGGCTCCCTCGTTTTCATCTGCGCGATCTCCATGTGTATTTTCTTCGTTCACCGACGGCAGAGAACAATTCGTTACGGCAGAGTAATAGAAGGACAGAGAGTAACAGCAACTACTGTCACCACCGCTGGTGCAAATGTACAGAGCAACCCACCCCACCCTGGGCAGGTAATTCCACCGTCCTACAGCTACCCATACTACCCCCCGCTCCAGTTTGAACATCAGCAACACACGATTAATCCTCCACCATACAACCCTGGAACAATGGCAGCAAGTGAACAGCCTCCCCCTTACACTGAAGTACCACAGGGAGGATCAGGGGGAGTTGATGCTCCTAAAACGTCTTTTCCATCAGCGGCACCTGTCTTGCAACAACACTGGGAAAGCTAAGGAATTTTGCCATGATTTCCTTGCTAGTAGCTTTTACAGACAAACTAGTAACTTTTTCAAACTTTACAGGCATGATGCATGTGCTGTGAAAATCGCTTTGAGGTTAAGTTTTAATAACAGGTTTTTAACAGTGGCTTTTGCATAATAATGACAGTATTACATAATAATGACAGTTGTACTAAAACCGGCCGCCAAAACGAAACGAAACGAATCATTGAGAGCAAACCGTAAACAGGCTAACGTGAGCGTTATTCATGCTAACCGGAGTGCTATTTAGGCTAATCTGTGTGCACCGTTTTGTTTCGGATTTTAGTACGTGCCAAATAAAGAGGGATCATTTACTACCAAGATTGTTATACCAAGGCTGGCGCAAGTCTGATTAGTGTCAGCAATCTCCCTCAGTAGTCGTTTAGATCCCCTCAGTTGGCCCAAGGAGAGACCGCTGACACTTCTGACCAGGCTTACTTAGTTAGACTTAACCTGGCAGTGGAAAACTGCTACAAATTTAGTTTTGCTCATGACAGGGTCAAAGGATTCCATGAAGTTTAAGTATACTTTATTCAGTGATTTACTAAAACGTGGAGGCACAAAAACTTTGTTGTTTTCATTCCTGTGAAGACTGTAATTATTGAACAAAGTCAAACACCAGAATATTTAGCGTAAAAGGTTTCATTAATAATTTGGTGTAAAGAACAATTTGTATTTGCAAGAGGTATAATGGAAGGGCTTTGGGAACAGGGGATATATGCTACACTATTATGCTCTCATTTTAGTCCTGGTACTGATCGAAAGGATCAGTAGCTGTGTACATGCACCACGGGTACCCCAAATATCATGTAGCATATTTGAAAGATAAGATATTATGAAAGAAGAGACAATAAAATTAAATTACAATTATTGCGGGCCCAAGAGAGGCCCGCAACCCTAATCTTGACAGTGACCAGCGGATTGCGTATAACGCGTGCGCGCCACGTTTATAAAGGCTATCTGCAAACCGGAAGTTGAAAATTTTGTTCTTCCACTAAAAACAATCGGAATGCAAAAAATGTGTCAATCACGACAGTTTGTCGTAACACCGGAAGAGAAAAATCTTGTCTCCAAGAGCGATAAGAATGCGAAAAATCAACAGTTTGTCACATTAGATCGAGGCTTCTGTCTTGCAGACATTACGTTTTGCAGACGTTGTTTTATAGGTGTTGATTTTGAGAAGATCTGCTGTGATTGTATCACAGATAAAATACGGGAAAGCGAATGATTCCAACAACTGTTATTCTCGAGAAATTCCTTTAACACTGACAACAAAGCGAGTTTGCCGATGCCACATCTCAATTCACACCGCGTGCTCGACTGCACTTCGCAAAACTGTCAATCAAAAAAAACAACTTTGATTGGTTCGCGGCAATAGGAAACGATAAAAAACATTCGTGACTTAAGCGTGACGCTTTACTCGACCTTACTCGGAATAATCTTCTTTTGTCCAGTGATTTAAAAACACTTCCCTTCAGTACCTTCTCTTAACTGCATTGAGGCCCGCACTTTCTAACCTGTGGTTACCACTCGTATGTAGCTTCTAATAAAAGTCATTAATAAACTGTACTACATACTAGCTGTACTGCAAAGATTGTTCTCGGTTTTGCCACCCCCTCCTCCTTCAATATTGTTTTATACGAGAAAGAATTAACAACAGGGATACCTAAACAATATAGTATGCGGCTTTAAAGTTGCCATAAACCGACAAGCTAGTCTGAATGATGTGAGCCATTGACATTAAAGGGATTTTAACAGATTTTTAAACAGTCCAAATTTATATTTGTGTCGAAGAAAACTTGAAACTAATGGTCCATTTTTATTGACAATTGCTATTTTAGAGCACTAAAACTGTTTAAAAGCGCGTTTGGCTGCGGATGGCCCGGATGGAAATGGACTTTTGCAATTTGAAAACGTTAGCCAACGTTTTCAAGTTGTTTCCGCGCGCCTTAAAAAAAAAATCGATATTATTGCCGGAGTTTGATTTCTATCCCCAAATGTTTTCCATGGGTTTAGTTGCCTACTACTTATTTCAGGACAGTTTAGACCAAAAATCTGCGAGTAAACTTGCGATTGAGCTGGATTCTGGACTTCTGCTGAAGTGATGAGTTTTTTTCATACAGACGACCTCCACAATAGTTTTGATGTAATATTCCAGGCGCAGTGGAAAAGTCACGCAATATCGTAAAAGAAAAATTCACGCAATATCGTAACAACTCGATCAATATCGTGACAGTTCGCGTCTAACAAGAACTTCAAGTAGTTTATAACCGGGCGGTTAATGTTGGACCACTTCTTTCAGCTTTTTGGCTAGAAAGGCACGGCGCCGCTTTGTAAAAAAAAAACTTTAGAAAAGCAGTCACTTGAGAAACACACAAGCCGTGTTTGCGTCAGTCACGGAGTGTGCGTGACATGAATTTTCTTTATCACGTCATCTCTTGTTTTAAACCACATGCCTGGCCGGATAAATTTCTGCTTACGCATGCAGTATTTATTTTGTTCCGGATGTTGAATAAAATAAACCCAAACCAGTTGAATGACATTAAAAAGAAGTCCATTTCACGCCAAAATAAAGACTAGACTAAGGCCATCCCGTTGTATTTCTTCGTTAAGCGTCGTCTGACGACTTAAGTCCGCGGTTTGCAAGAGTCACGGGGTTTGCGTGAACTGTAGCAGTGAGCGAAAATTCCCTTACTCACGTCATCCCTTTCTTTAATAAACTTGCATCAACAAATTACTGCCTGGGCTTGCAAATTTTTATATTGTTCCGAGTCTCAAACAAACTACACTCAAACCACTTGAATGGCATAAATTGATTTCGGTTAAAATTAAAGAAGCTTTAAAATCAAGTTCTTGAAGTTTAACTGCTATCCCCCCCCCCCCCCCCCCAAAAAAAAAAACAGCTTTCAGAAGCATTTGGGAAGTCGCGTGATTCGAAGCACGTAATTCTTACTGCGAGATTCGCTAGGTAATTCCCCTTTTTGTGATGACGTGTGTCCTGTGCCTTGACAAATTTTTGCTGGGTTTGCAATTTTCGTTTCGATTCCAAAAATAAACTCAAAAACACTTGCAAAACACACGAAAAATAATTCATATTTTCATTTAAAAATAGTTTGGACATGTCAAATCGCAACGTGAATGTTCAAGCCCTGAGCCAAACGCTTGAATATCAATTTAATGAACGATCGCCAGAAACATCAAAATTTGCGTGACCGTGACCTCCTTCTGGAACGATTTACCGACAAAAAAACAAAAACAAAACCCCAGGCAGATTATGAACCGGGCCCAGGCCCCGCCCGGTTAATAATAAACTAACATGTTACCTTATTATAGGATAGCGCTATCACCCTTTGAACAACTGGACCCTTTGAAACAACTGGACCTTGTCGAAACCGCTGCCTATTAGGAGCGGTTTAGTTTTATCTCACTCCAGCTCTGGCCCTGTAGAAGTTTAGTTGACGAGTCGAAATATCCGCCAAACCCAAATTTGTCCAATACAGTGTGTTGTCGTACTAGCCGTGCATTTAAAGTTACTGTTTTATACACCTCGAGTGAGTTCTAGTACATGCATCCCCAAGCTACGTGAGATCCCGCAAAGAATTGTGCCATAGTATTCCTAAGGTTGTGTGGCCCTCTACATTAAATCGTCCCTTTAAAATACACAGTTTGTTCTTCCAGCAGTTTTTGACAAACTCGAAGAAGTTCCGATACCGTTTATCCAATCAAAAACTTGCACTTCGTGAACAGGTCTAAAGTTTGACGCCTATCGGTCGGTCGCTAAGCAAACCGTCTGCTGTCAAATGTATGTCGAGTGCATTCCGGGAGACTGATGTTTCTGTGACGCTGACGGAACTTCTCTGCATTCCAGACTGTTCTCGTGCAGGGTCACGTGCTCAAAACTGCGAAACGCACTCAAGGAGCGAGTCCCGGATGTTGATTCTAAGAGCTTCGTTTCCGTGTGTAATGATGTGTGTTCCACTTCCATCCAGTTGAATCATGGCGTCATCTTGAGCCTGCAAACAAAAGTAAGAAATGTCCTCAGCAGGCTAGGCTGGGAAGAACTCGTTTCTGTTTGAGGGGAGAGGGGTGCGAAAGCTTGGGACGCCAGATAGAGCAAGTATCCCCCTCTTAATATTTATCTTTTTTTGCTCCATCTCGCTCTCCAAGATTTTACGCGCCTCTCCTGCTTACAGAAAGAAAATGTCTGCAGCTACACAGCTGTCAGTTGGCATATGCAACATTCACTTTTACACTAATTTCCGCGTCAAACGTTCACATGTTTAGAGTTATCGTAACTTTTGACAGGCAGACTTTCAATAGAAAATATACGTTTGATTTTTTTAGGCACACAAGAAGTGGTGCGAGGTGATTTGACTTTTTAAACTTCGAACTAAAAAGGTAAAGTAATTCTTCTGCAGTATATAATTAAGCAGCGAAAAAAGGTTCCTTTCTGCTCGTTTCTCAAACCTGCCGAAGACATTTCGTGCCTCAAAAGCTATATCGGTTACAGAATCAGGTTTATACCAACAGAGAAACCTTACATTGACAAAACCTAAAGGGCGGTGGTTTTTGGCCTGAAACTACACCCCCAGTGATAGAAATTAAAGCTCTCGGGCACGAAATAGCATCGAGATGTTCGAGAAACGTACGGGTTCCACTTACCAAATGGAGAGTGTGTCCTCCCTGATCAGATTCCACCTGCACGTCTTGAATACCCCGCTGAGGAAAAAAAAATAGTAGAAACATAAATGAGCACGTTTGCAAGTGGCAATCTGATATGTCATCACCATTACCATGTGTAAAGTTATCGCGGAATGCACTGTTTCTGCATAAAGGGCACTTAATCTAAGAACCTTTACGTTTTACAACGATACAATAGAAAATAATAGCATACCTTTGCTAGGGCTTGCATCAGACCTTCCACTTGAACACTGCCCCATAAATGACAAGATCGCTGGCTTGTTTTAGACTCCACTTTTGAAGCCCTACAAGACGAACGTTTGCGGTCAGTATTACTATTCATTAGGATTTCGGCGTTGTCTTTTGGAATCTAACAAAATTTTGACTCCCTCGTCGATTATAATTAACCTACCTCGTCTTGTCGCATCCCTCTGCCGTTAAGTCTAGCGGCTCAAGTGTGTATCTGTTGTCTTTAGTTACCAAGGTTCCCGTTACCGTGGTAACCGCTATACCAGGTCTCACTTCTTGAGGGTGGAGACTATTGGCCAACTGAACAAAGAGAACAGAGCGTATTTGTTTGCTGTTTAATTTCTTTCTTTAAGTCAAAAAATAAATGGTGTCCATAGCGCAGAGTGGTGTGGAGCTTTGTGATACGCTAACAGTACACACGAGCTACCAGCAATTGGATAGAGCAATTGCCTTACTCAAACAAACGTTAAAAATTAACCATCCGGATGAATGCAGCCTGAATTAACTTTATTGCAGACTGTTTCTTAAAACAGTAAAACACAAATTCCGATTGAGATAGGAAAGTCTGTGATATATTTCCTCTCAGCTAAGATTTGTTTCAACTGACCTCGTTTGATAATACGACTTTCTCAAATTGCCTGCTAACTGGCAGCGAAAGGACATCTAAGTGGCTAAACGTGGACATCTTGCACTCCTGTAAAACGA
Source organism: Oculina patagonica (assembly GCF_052425735.1). Taxonomy (NCBI): domain Eukaryota; kingdom Metazoa; phylum Cnidaria; class Anthozoa; order Scleractinia; family Oculinidae; genus Oculina; species Oculina patagonica. Next base: position 8,374,901 of record NC_135762.1, read on the forward strand.
AAAAATTACAGTGTCACTTATAACTAGACAAGGCAAACGTTCTTACATTGCGTCTGAGCTACTTCTAGAACTCTCAGTTTCAAGCGAAAATCAAGGGCGCGAAATTCAATAAATCTAGGGCAATTTTCAGCGATTGGTGGTCCCCTAGTATGGACCGAAACGCAATCTGAAAAAGGCGAGAACCAACGATGACCATAACTCTCATACAGGAAGACATGACACTAAAATGGCCTTACACTGAGAATTGGGGATGAAGACTTTCTAGCAACTTTCCAGCAGTTCTTACAGGGCACTTATGCAACTGGGCCCATTTCTAAGGGCATGGTATTCAATTGTAAACAATTTGAAAGTAAGGAAGTGGAGTTTACCACATCTTGAATAGTCAGGTCCGTTCTATGCGGCAGTAAATCTGGTGATCTGGTGTATGCGTCTGGTATAGCAAGGTGACCGGGCTGAAAGAACACAAAAAAGCAATGTTATTTTCCTAAATAGCGACTGAAACACATCAGGCAGAATGGCTAGACCCACTGTACACGGGCTTTTCAAATTTGCGCGCAAGTATTCAAAGATGTGCCGTCTGAGCGCTAAACAGAGAGAGTTTTGTCAATCCATTTAGCGCAATGACAACTTTTTTTGTAGTGCATTGCACTACAAAAAAAAGTTGTCATTGCGCTAAATGGATTGACAAAACTCTCTCTGTTTAGCGCTCAGACGGTACAATGTCCAATGCACTACAAAAAAAGTTGTCATTGCGCTAAATGGATTGACAAAACTCTCTCTGTTTAGCGCTCAGACGGTACAATGTCCAATACATTAGCGCGCTTCTGACGATAAAGGATACTGTATATTTGTGTGCAAGCAGATGAGTAAACTTTCATTATTTTGGCAAACTTTACTCAGCATTTGTGTTGGGGCCCTTTTCAGTTAGCGGTTTGATCCTCAGGAATCTAAAGTTTACTGTCAAGGAAAAACCTGTTTTAACAGTTCTCTTGTGAGAACGAAACGAGGAGTGGTTCTGGTATTAGCACCTCACCTGGAGTTCTCGTATAAGTTTGTTTGCTTGTGTAAAATTCAGCCTTGGATCAATGGGACAGTAGCAAGCCTAAAGAAAAGAAAATAACATGAATATCATTATGTGACTGTAAAGTCTTTTAAGCCATGTAGCGGCGCATAGAGCGACCAAAGAAACCGAGTTCATTTATCCTCTCCCCACCCCTCATAACTTTCATGTGTCCATGGACATCTCTCTTCAAGCCAATCGTGACTTGGCTTACGCGTGTTTCCCGCGTCAAAGTTTCCCGCGCTTGACACGGGTTGCATGCGTTTTAGTTCCAGTTCTGACTGGTTCACTGTATGATTTTCGTTTGTTGTGATTGGTCAACCCTAAATTGATTAGTTGTCGCCATATCATGAAATGTCTTACATTTGAAATCGTAATCAGGCCAAAAGGACGAATGCAAAAAAATCATTCTCGTGCAGAGTAAATAGGACACTGCACCTACCTTCATGGCAAGTGGTTGATAAGGTGCAAGTGCCTCAAGATATGGAAACTCTGGCTCTGCAATGGAAATCAATGCGACTCCTTGTAGTTTCCATTATAAAGTAATGTCACAACAAATATTACTTATTGAAGATGAAGTGTTCAACATGACTCGAGCATGGGACAAAAAAAAAATTCTGAGTCCCCGACGGGAATCGAACCCATGGCCTCCCAGATACCGGTTGGGCGCTCTAACCAACTGAGCTACGAGAGACTCGTTGTGAGCTGGGCCATTGTATTACTTATAGAATATTACTTAAAAATATATTACTTAATATACTTAATATACCAAATATTACTTATGTTTAGCCATGTAAAAAAATACCTTCAAATAAAAAAACTCAAGATAAAAGCTTACTAAGATAAAAAAAACATCAAAGAGGAAATAAAAAACCACAAAGGAACAAGGATGGTTTAGATAGGGGAAGATTTAGAAGGACTGTACACGGAGAACTGTAAAAATTTAGGCTACACTTTTCAAGATGTGCCTTCTATCACGAAGTAGGTGCTCACCGACTGAAGGTCGTAAACGTAGTTTTCGAGAGTGTCTGTGTACTCAACTCTGAGTCATGGGTTCTTTTATACAGGAGGAGTCACAAAGAAGAGGTTTTAATAGATGGGGGCTGGGGGGGGAGGGGGAGGGAAGGGAGGGGGGAGGGATTGACTGAAGCAATTTGGAAAGTACACGTACCAGTGAATATAACCGTGTTGCCACTTGACTTGCCCCACAGTTCCATGAAATGCACCACGTCTCCATATCGTAGAGATGGATGCCCAGCAAACACGACACATGGAGTCTTGAAACAGCCGCTCAATCCATCTGTAAAAAGCATGGCAAAATTCTCATTAGCAATGTGTAATTGGCAAACACATAACACATTACACGACTTCAGCAAATATCCCTAACGTGTTAGTTGTCAATTACAATGCAAAGGTCGGTTCCATTTCACTGAAGGCTAATGATTTTAGTTTGGCCCTTATCTCCATGGCCAGTTGCTGTGGTATAAAGTGTCTAGCAAAATTGCACTTAGTCCATCCCAGGTAGCCCTTGAGACATACTGTCAAGTTCTCCCCACATTTCGCCAGTACCCATTTATATTCTTGGAAGGAAAGCGAAGTGTCTTGCACAAAAATACAACATTAAGTCTCAGGCCATGCACGATTTTGGACATCTGGCGTTCAACGCGCTAACCATTAGGCTTGCGCGCCAGAGTAACAGACGTTCCAAATTGGCAAATATTTAACAATAGGACGGCAAGCTTGAGGTTTTTTATCTGGTGATAGTTAGCGAGGGGTGAAAGCTAGCCTGCGATCAGGCGTTCTTTTTTCGTTTTTAGGTGAAAGCCCGAGTCAAGACAGTCAACAATCGAAAGTTGATAGAAACCGAGAGCGAGCCGTCTTATTGTTTAAGTATAATCCAGAGACCAATCTATTCAACAAAAAGTGCAGTGAAAGTGGTTTATTTATAGGTTGGTTTGCGATTTCTGCCCCGGGCAGTCTATATCGAAATTTAAACAGCCCAAGTGTAGCCGATCAGATCGCGAGTTTTCTTAACTGTCGGTCACTAAACATAGTGCTGAAGAAATTTATTTAAAATATATGCTCACCATGGATGCTGGGAAAGTGTTTCAGACGCCCGGTCTTGACAAGCTGTTTCAAAGAGAACAGAAGGTAACTCAAGATTTGCATACTGGTATACAAAGAAGGGCGTAACTTAAATGGTTTACTGAACTCAGTTCCGCGAATAGAATGTTAATATACCATTGTGCGTAAAAACAAGATACCTCGGCATGTGGAAACGGCGCTTCTGGTAAATAAACTTTGCTCTGTTTACTCTGACAAAGCCTGTATTGCAAAAAAATGGAAAAAACAGATTCAACAATGTTCTCAACACCTGCTATAACTGAACATCAATTGTTCTTCTCGCATACGATTCACGTGGCGCGACACAATAAATTTCAGCTTTAACTGGGGGATATCTGAAAATGTCCTCCATGTAGCAATGCCTCGAAGCTCACAGATTTTTAAGATTCTGTATTTTACTTTCATTTCTTGGAAAACTGTTCACTTTTTTGGAAAGAATGTCCGCGGTGGCGACAATTCTCCTCGCAAAATGCAGGATATTGCTTTCTGCAAAGACAACTATCGCAAACGTCTGAAAAAATGAACATTTCTTACCATTCTGCAAAGATATTGGAGTAGGCTAAAGAGCTGTCAGCCACAGGCGATATGAAATATATAGGAATGGAAGTAAGATTGGCGCCGTCCATATACGAGTACAAACACTCAAACAGATCGTACAGTACACCCTGTGGGAACAATCAAAGGCATTGTTGGTGCCAACATAAACACTACCATTCATGTAAGTTAAGGGACACTTCAACACTTGAACATACGCCGTAAATCACTAAATAATCCTTCCCCAGTCTAGCACAGGCCTCCCCCACCCCACCCACGTCCCATATTTCTTTAGGAGGCTCTCTGTGTATTGTATTGCAACTTTGGTCGCTTTCTACATTTAAGCATGGCTTGGATAACCAGTACATTTGATGGCCACCAATTGTCTCTGCTCAAACTGATAAGGCTTATAATAATAAGGGAAATTTGGTCCACCCCTTAGCGTAATGGATTGGTAGCTTTCACTTTGTTTCTCAAATGCCACAAAATGTTATTGATAAAACAACCTTGCCACTGTAGACCACTGTAAGATGTTCCCAACCAAGGCTTAATAGCCAGCGTAGCTTGGCGTTCTAGTCAGTCAGGGAGAGCGAGAAATCGCGCGCGTGAGCAAAGCGACGGCCGAAGGCTGATCCTTCCGCCGTCGCTTTGCTCGCGCGCGCGATTTCTCGCTCTCCCCGAGTGACTAGAACGCCAAGCTACGCTGGCTAAGGCTTAAGACCACAGGGAGCAGAGGAGCAAAATTCGACCTTTGTAAATATTAAAATGTTCAATCTATTTCGTAGCGCTTGTCATACGTTATTCAATCTCTTTGTTTACGCGACGGTTAAGCCAGCGGGCTCTTTTCTTACTGCGTAACGATCTTGTGGCACCCACAGTCATTGAGCCTGCGGCTGCGCCAAGCGCAACATGATTCCCGCTGGTTTAGCCGCCAAACTTGGCAGGCTGATGATTTACAGTACATGAAAAGGGGGCGTGGTAGAGGTAAAATCAAGTGTTTGAGCTGCATGTGCCACAGTAAAAAAAGGTCAAGTCTGCTAGTGGTCCATACAGGCTGGAGCTTATCCCGGTTTCCGTAGCATTAAGCGACTAGGAGTATTCCTACTCCCCCCTGGATGGGATGCTTGTCCATCGCAGGGTTACCCCCAGCAGTAAATTCGCCGGTACCCATTTGTACACCTGGGTGGAGAGAGGCACTGTAAAATAAAAGTGTCTTGCCCAAGAACACAACGCAGCGCCCCGGCCAGGCCTCGAACCCGGGCCGTTCGACTCGGAGGCGAGCGCGCTAACCATTAGGCCACCGCGCCTCCAGGTGCCACAGTACTTACATCTCACATGTAGATTGAGAAAAACTAAGTGTGCGTTATCCAATTTACGCATTTTGTAAGATTACCTTTTAGAATGATAGGAATGTACGTGTATATATAACAGTTACGGTAGAAAATGTGCGATGTAATTCGTAAAAAACAAATTGACTGAACTTTTGCTACCCTAACTTTTTATTACAAAAGTAATCACTTACAGAGGGAAAACATGGCACAAGAACGTTTCCTCCATTTCGCAAAGTTGTAGCTGAGGAAAAAAAAAACGTTCATTGGCTTCACAAAAAAACTCCCTTTTACTATTTTACGAAATACTTTTTCATGTTTGTTACCAATTTATAGTTTATATTTTAAAATAGTAATGCTGTTAATGAAAATGAAGATGGTTATTTTAAGCCTAGTGATTAACATGAATGAGGATGTTTTTTTTTTAGTAAATAACACAGCTATACTCATAGACAGTTTATTTAACCACGAAGAGCTCAGGAGCCGTAGCTTGTTAAAACGCTCTTGTGAAATAAAAAAAAGGTTTAAAAATTACAAATAATAAAACAAAGTTCTAAAAAGGTTAATCTTGTATATTTGTACAAAGTTTGATTATGATATGAATAGAAATTTATATAAATATAAAAGGTAATTACAATTTCAACTCAACGCAGAACAAGGAATTCTGAGTGCTCCTAAAAGAAAGAAGAACCCATTGCCCTACGACATGTTCTTCAGATAGTCTACCACGGAGCTACCACGGAGGTAGCTAGGCCATAAAACTACCTGGTTCATGTGACATGTGCATCCTGTTCTATCCTTCAAGGCATGGGATAAATAGCAATACTCCTGCATGTAGTCACTGCAAGCGTGGAAACATGGGCTTTTGACCAGCACCAATGAATCAGAAACATTCCTTACACATAAATTTATTTCTAACTGCATTTACCTAAATGAGTGCAAAATTCCCCCAGCATGGCATCTGGGTTAGCAGTTGGAGCTTCTGTGATTCCTGTCATAATCAAAGCATCGCTGTTCTTGAACATGGACTGATCCATTGGAAGAGGGTGAGTGGTAAATGTTGACGAACAAGAGAGATAGCTGACCTGTTAAAATAAAACAACCTTGCCACTGTAAGGTGTTCCAGAGGCTTAAGACTTCTGGTAAGGTGCAATGCATATCAGGTCTGTGACATTAGCAATCCTGTTAGCAAATAAATATGGTTCTAAACTTAATGAATTTCTTTATTCAGGGAAGAGATGATGGGGGAGGGGGAGGGGGTGGGAGCCTGTTAGAAAACGGGTGGGAAGCCGGAGAAGGGAGGGGGAGGCGGGATTCCTAAGGTGGCGGTAACCAGAAGAAAAAGAGTAAAATTTTGCTACACTTTGTTATGTTTCCCAATGAATATGAGATAAAGAGGAGTAAACTGCTACAGAGAGGGTTCCGGGAGGCCGGAGTAAAAGGTACGGGAAGTGGAAGCAAAACGTATGGGAGCCGGGAGGTTCAGACCCCCCTGTCCCCCTCCTCTACTGTAAGAGTACTTGGGTGTCTCAAGATTTGATAGTTAGGCTGTACACTCCCTCAGTGATGAGCTCATAGATTGCTGGGATTAGTGTCATGGCTTGTGCCTAGGTTAAACACAGTGCTGGCAATGTTCACAGGTGGTCCACCAACTTTGCACTTAGGGTTTGAGTGTCAGCATAAGGTTCCCTCCAGGGGCACTTACTAAAGCACACTGTACTTACCACTCAAAAGTAAGTTACCACAAATCTCACAAGACAAGTTTAGTTTCTCTCAAGAAGTTCGTTTCTCGAAAAGTATGATTGCTTTGTCTTCTGGTGGTACACAATGCTGGCATTTCAAAACGTCATGGAGGGGGATGTAAAGGTTTGTGCAGATGTTTTTAAAAATAAAACGATTTGCGGTTTGTGGAAACCTTTGGTTAAATTTGATGCGGCATTGCAGTGTTTGGAATTTTTCAGTGTGGTTTTGCGGTTATTGTACCCCCCCCTGTGCATATTCAAGGAATGCTGTGTGTTTCGTACCAGTGGTTGTTTAAGATTTACACAGTTGGCAAGATAGCATAGGAGATGTACAACTTTCATTCATGAATGATGTGCATGTATCATATCCACTTCTGTTCAAAGGGTAAGAAGACAAACACGTCTAAAAATTTGTACCTTTTCATAGTCAGACTCTATTACCCAGTTGCAGCTTCCCAAACTATATCCTGAACTAAGAGCTGTCAGCTTGACAATACCAAACAGATCCTATAAAGAATAATAAAAATGTAATACATTTGCCTACAGTTATAGGTACATGATTTATTTATTAATTTTCTGTGAAACATGAATTTAATAACTTCATGATCCCTGATCCAAAGTCTTTTCCGTGACCTGTAAAGAACTTCAATTAATAACAAATAGCAGTGATTTAACCACTTTATTCCACATCATTTTGAGTCATGAGACCTCCTGAAGATTTATGAAGACTGAAAACACCAAATGTGACCTCTGCACAATTATTGCAAATCTTGTAAGGCAGCAGTAACTAGCATGAATGATAAATGGATGCAATATGCATGCATTTATTTTGCTTTTTTCAAACACTCTTCTTTTGCCACTTTTCTAAAAGTAAGAGCAGGATAAAAGAGAATGCTTATACTTGCTTATTTTTGTAATTCGGGAGATGAAATTTTGATCCCTGTGATCCATGATTAATTTTTTTTATTATTTTTTCTACATGTGAACCGTACCAGAGACACCCCCCTGTATGTCCCTCTTTATTTGTACAGGTCAGACTAGCAGATTTCACCCCAAGCTTTAATACTTCCAAAGCACAAGTTACCCATAATGTTTTTTTGTGATCGGATTCATGCACAAAGATTAAAACACATTTTCTCATGAAAAAAGAGTCAAGATTTTAAAAGTTCAAAAGAAACTGCACTTAAAAGGATTAGGGTGAATGTTGAGTAACTTATATCATAGGGGCCTCAGCGTCAGTGTTTAACTCAGTTCCTGCTACATGAAGTAGTGACTGGGAGTGAACATTGCCATCCCCACCCCACCCCGACTCCCCTTGAAATATGAGACACTTGTCTATTGCAGGTTAATTTAGGGTACATAATTATAAGGAGAAACATTAACTGAAATATTTTTAATACTCACTATTCTTTCTGAGTACCCAACATTTTGAATCTTTGATATTGAAGCCTTTGCATCATGCTTGCTGTATAACAAGAAACATAAAGGGTAATACAGTCATGACAAGAGAAGCATACCCCCCTAGAGAACATTAATGAATTGATAATTTGAATTTTGAATCCATTAGTCAATTTCAATAATGCATTCATGTTATTAAAAATATAAGGACAGATCAATGTTCAAATCAAAATTTGGTTTCTGATCACAGTCACCTGATTTGAAGTAAAGGGAAGGCGAGAGGAATTAATTTTTTTTTTAACATCTGTTTCATCTATTCAATAAGCATAAACACTTCAATGTTCAAGTTTGAAAGGGTGTCAGTTAACTTTTTGCATGAGCGATCACCACGGCCTGCTGTTTTACGGGGGATGACTTTATCACCATGATGAACAGTCTGAGGGACACAGGTGAAACCCGCGAGGAAACTTTCATGTGGATTAGGGCATTAACATACCCTAAGAAGACAGCCAGAGTGGATGGAAAGAGAATGGGATGGGTTGCAGCTGTGGCCAAGAGCAGGGACAAGTGAAGGTAACTCATATTTTTGGCCCTATACGCCAACTCAGGGGAAAAAACTAGTAAGCAATAATTTTTTTAACAATTACCTGTAAAGAACTTTCCATGATTTTGTTCCCTTTAAGTCACAAAGAGGTGCAGGAAGACATCTGTCAGTGGCAAAAATAGAAATTAAAATTAACAATTAATCCAAGGGCATTTTCTGCCTGGTAGGTACAGCTACATGTACAGTAGCTACATGTAATAGGAGGCCTTGTCACAGTTAACTCTAACAAGCAGCACTGTGTTGAAACAGTGACATAAAGGCAGATGAAATAACAATAAGCAACAAGGCTTTTGTTAAAATTCTAACAGCAAAGTGTAGACCTTTCAAAGTCGTGATCAGCAGAGGTTTGAAATTTAGATGGAGGTCATGAACACCCTCCCCCCACCCCCTTTACAGGTTAAAAGGTCAAATCCTACAGGCCAAGGATTGTCCTCAATGTTGTCTCTTTGAGCACAATTTAATTTATTCTGACACAATGACCTCTCTAAAATGGCCACTTCAGCTGTATAGCGATGAGTTTCCATTATACATGTACTCTACACTTTCAATGATGTTTAAATGGTCAGGAAACAGGCCTGCAACCCTGAATAACGTCAGTCTGCAATTAAAATGCCTTACCTTAAAACTTCACTGTCTTTCCACATGTTTCCTTTGCTAACCTTTGGAACACGTTCTGCATACACTACCATTTCAAACATTAATTCTCTGCAGAAAGAAGCAACAAAAGAATGTGAACTACAGTGATTAATTTAGAGGGCTGAACAAAAGAATGTTAGGCTCTTTCAAGACCACAGCTTATAGGCAATGGAATGTCTATATGGAAAATTATGTGGAGGATGGCATTTATTTAGCCTGCAATTTTTAATATAATTATTTTTTGGATGGAATGCCCCTCAAATTAGAGACCTTTTCTTGATAATTAGCAGCTTAAAAGACGTCAAAAGAATTCTCTTCTTTTCCATTTTTTTTTTATTACAGTAAAATATACATGTTTTATCCCCCTTCTTCACTCTCTTCCATTTGCATATATATATTAATATAGGTATTCTACATACATGTAGATTTGACAGTAAATTTTGTCAAAGTAATTAACATGGAGTGGTATTGCACAATGTATGTTTTTACCTTCCAAACTGTATTGTTGGTTCAGTGGCATAAATCTTCCCTTTGAAACCTGAATGCTATATAAGGGAGCATATAAAAATTATAATGTCTTCAACATTATTAAACACTATTAAAGAAATGTCAAGTGCATACCATTCTAATAATAATTATTATAATAAATAATAATAATAAAGGCTTGCATAACTTTTGATAAAAGCAAATTTACAAACAAAAGGGATATTAAGTATTAATTACATAACATTAAAAAATTGAACTATTTGAACTCTCCCATGGTACATGTACATGTAAGTACTTCTTTTTGGCCCGGCCTACTTACATTTATTTGCTGCTTATTTGAAAAACTGACCCTTAGTAACATGAGTACTGTCAAAGCACTCACAATTGTATCAACACAATTTTCTTCCTCCAGGGCTAATTTTTTCAAGTTTATCCTCAGTCATAGTAAACCTTGCTTGTGTTTTAGTATATTAATTCCTCTTTTTGGTATAAGATCTTATTTAATTTGATAGAAATGAAATACAAAAAAAAAAGTCAATTAAACTCACCTCAGTTATAAATGGCAGAGCTAACATAAAATGGTAGTTGGATATCAGAATGATATCAATGTTGGAGAAATCCAGAAGACAATCCTGTTTGAAAAGAAATGTTTTTAAAGTGTTCATTATCAACTATTCCATAGATGTATAATGTGACCACTACAAGTAAGTTTTGAAGTAGATTTTTAGAAAGGGGAAGTAATAAATTGGAAGCCTTTTTTATATCTTACCATATGAAGCAAGTGGTAGTATTGCTCACTACTAACTGGTATTACGTACTCCGTGAACTGGATATATGCTGTTGATCATTCTATATACCGTACATCACATAAATTCAGACTTGCACTATGAACCACTGGATCCAATGTCAATTTTAAGCAGGAAGGGGGGAGGGGGAAGGCTGGGCATAGGCAGGAATCTGACATCAAATTATCTACCTTTAATGGGAACTTTTGAACATTTAAGTGGACTAATTATTTTTATTAGCATTCAGTGACACTTTGTGATACACCAATGCCCCAGAGTGAGGCATTTACATGTATTAGAAGAAGATCTCATTTAGGTTTAAATGTCCTGCCAAGGCTTGGCCTCCCCACCCCCCTGCTTAACAAAGATCAATGCACAATTAAAAGCTCTTGATTTATTAGTCCTTTAATAATATACATACAAAAATTTCTGCATGCTCATTGGCTGAGAGCACGTCAATTAATCCCAAACAGTGCAGAAAGTTGAAATTGAGTGCAGAAAGTTGAAATTAAATTGATTGACAGGAAAGTCGGAAAGCGCACCAAAACAAAATGGCGGTCCATGTCGGAGTGTTTGAGAGAGCAAAAATCGAGCAAAAACATAACGATTCATGAAAGGTTTGACCGATTTAAGGTATTAGAACTACTATAAGGTCAAAAATAAACCATACCTAAAAACTCGCTCTTTTCAAAGATATTAATTAAGTTAACACAAATACAAGAGATGGGGGCTTCTTTTAGCTTAGAAGCGGAGAAAAAAAAGGCGAAAGTTGGTTGCTAGAAGCGCCATTTTGCGATGTTAATGATTAGCGCTCTGCCATTCGAGTCGATATGAGCTCGCGTTGACAGCAATGTTACATGAATCGGCTTTACAACATGCGATCGTATCTACGCAGTTAGAGCGAAATTTTAGTAAAAGACGGCGAAATTCTTTCGTATTTCATCTTCAAATATAATTCGAAAGCATCAACTAAATCTATGCCTCTTGTTAAGCCTTCTAAAGCTCACAGAGAAGCTGTCTTGATATCCGACCCTCGCAGAGCCCAGGGAAGACGCAGCATGAGTTCCGTAACGCAATTGCGAAATCTGGCGTTGCTATGTGTATCATATTTGTTTACGCCGCCATGTTTTCTCCGACAGTAATCGGAAAAATCCGTATTTTTTCGTGCTTGTTCGTGTAGCAATCGTAACAATGCGGCCTTAAACACAATGAACAGCGGTCTACCTCTGAGAATTCAATATGGCGTCGAAAAAAACAGAGCGTCAAACGCACATTTCGCTGCTTACATTCGCTAATTTCGCCGCTGTAACAGACTGCCTCGAAAGGTACATGCAATTTAAAGGTGTAGAATTGTCAGATCTCGGTGAAATTTGCACTGTTTATTTGTGTTATGTCGAGGAAACTGTGCGTGAATACCCGGAGCGGCGCAGACATTTTTGACAAAATTATGGCTGTTCAAAGTTGAGGCACACATAAAAATAACTAGAACGCTCTATCTCCAGAAATAAATGCTGGCTTACTCCGGGTATTTGTAGGTAATTAAACGTTTCTATCATAAATCGGCTCCAGTTGAAATTATCTCTGTATCTTTCAAAGGAAAGCCGTAAATCGGCAATCTTTAATTTTATGAGCCTGCGATTTAACCGCGAATTCACACCTAAGGTGTGAAATTTGACACCTCGTATATCATTTTCCTGAATGTCCAGGTCTTCTTTAATAAGTCTATGTAACTTTTATTTTGAAAAATTATTTAATGTTTGTGATATTAATTTTTTAAATTGGACATGTTTATAGCAGTTCTACTACCTTAACGAAAGTTATAAGTATATATATAAACCAAAGTACTAGGAATTGGACGTTTGTACAGCACAAGAGAGGCTTTACGAAACTACGGAAAGCTGCCAATCGTGGATTTTCTTACGCGACGGCTCGTAAAGAAGAAACATTGCAAGTGTGAATTGAAGTTGGACATTTCAGCCCAAACCAATACGACTGAATGAGGATAAAAGCACCTGATAATACATGACAGAGAGCTTTAAAATTCCCTAGTGGTATCTGGATTTTACAAAGCCCGAGCGTTATGTTTAAGAACGAATCAGAAAGGTAAGCCACTGTCGTCCACTTCAAGTGAGTGAAATTTTTGTATGTGTATTATTAACAAGTACAGGTAATCACATGATTTTTCTCGTACAATTTGGGATAAATCAGCACTCATAAATTTTTCAAAGACTACAAATTGCACTCGCCCTACGGGCTTGTGCAATTTGGTTAGCCTTTGAAAAATTTACTCGTGCTGATTTATCCCAAATTGCACTCGAAATCATGCGATAACCTATACAAACGTAAAGTAAAAGTATGCTAATTAAATAATAACAAAATAACAAACAATATGTGTTCAGACAAAAGCTTAAAGGCCCACCTTCAACCAAAAGGCTTTGTGACCATTTGTTTTTGTTTTGAAAAGCTTGCTCTTGTACCAAAACACTCCAAACTGGAAAACTACCCAGTACTTAATAAAAATCAATGGTAAAACAGTCAAGTCACTTAAACCGAAAAGCGCATTAACTACTTAGGTCGAAAAACAAGGATAATAGAAGATTGAAGCAACTCGACTCGCTCCACATACATGTACACTGGAAAATGGTGGGGTACAATTTCCATATACGAAAATTGTTCCTAGCCACGTAATGCATCTTGGAATGTGGGCCTTTAAGACTGTACATTGCATGTTCATGTATATCATTCATCTTTAATGTCAATGCACTTTACAAGTCCTTACCTCTGGAGGGCAAATTTCTGGCTCCACGTCTATGAACACTTTCCCAGCTATTTCCTTTAAGTTCTAGAAACAGTTTTATAGGAAAACAGTTTACACAGCTTTGATATACTGGAACTCATTTACTTCTTATTAACCAAGCACAAGAGCAGACTGGGAGAACATCACCCAAGGTTTTTCTGGCACAGTTCTAAGAAGTTAAGTGAGCTCTGTTCTGTACTTTGTAGAATTAGGAAAGATGAAGGGTGATGCTCTTCCAGTAAACTGTATGGTCATGAGCTTATAAAAGTTAATTCAAGCCTAATGTTACAATGTATATGGCTGTCTTTGCCGCCACATTGTTGACCACAATTTGCCAGCCAGCCAGGCATTAACATTGCAACTATAAACAAATCACACTGCACATCAAGCTCAAGCCACATATAATGATAAACAATATTGAATGTTACCTTACTTTATTTCTATAATTTGTATGTTTCATTCATACCAAGAAGTATTAAGTTACTTACATTTTGTGCAGCAAATCCTTCAATATCCTGGAGTTCTCTTGTGGTCCATGATTTCAGCTGGCTCGTTCTTTCACTAGTTTATAGAAAGGAATATTATATTAAACTGACCATTATCACCTCCAAGTTTACAACTACAGTCAAAACTCATTTATAATTGGACACTGCAGGCACTACTCAGTGTCTGTATTAGTTAAGGTCTTTGCGTTAAGTGGGTTTATGAAAAACTGAAATACGGTAATATGAAATGGGGAGCAAAAAAAATACTCTTGATGTAACATGAGGTGTTATTACACTGTTTGCAAGGTAAGGGGTGTCTGTAAAGAGGGTTTGCCTGTACTACTAGTAGACATCCCATTAAAAATGTTGAGACTTTGTCAAGATTTTTGGTCTTTTTCTGATTTTTTTTTACTTGGAAGGGGGGCAGAGGGAGAGAAGGGGGCATACACAACTTCCAAGAACAATTAGAACAAATGCACACACTTTTTAACTTTGCCTGATTTTGTAACATTTTAAAATTGAATTAACAGTGCAGAGCATGAGAGGGATGAGATGCATCTCGTGTATTAAATCTACATGTGATCTTTATACATACATGGTGATGCATGCAAACTGCTTTAGACGGGTCATGTTTGCAGCTTAAAATCGGAAACCATGAACATATAGATTAAGATGAAGCACAAGGGTCTAGCTCAAAACACTAACTTGTTCACCAAAGAAAGAGGTATAAAGTGCTGCATCGTGGACATATCCAGCGAGCAATCCAGCATGATGCTGACACCTTTGAACTGCAAAACCAGACATGGCGCCGAGCTTGTTCTGCCTAAAGAATACTGAAAAAAAAAATACAGCCGCCAAAATTAACAAGTAAAATCTTGAAACCACTAACGGTTTATTGGATGGCTTTGTTTTCTTACCAACTTCATATTATGTTTTGATTTCTCCAAAGTTTTTTTTTCAAAAACCGTAACTTCTGTGTTCGACCGCCATTTTGGATTACAGATTACAACCGCTGGACAATAGTGCTTTTCAGAAGGCTCAAATGGAACCCAGTCTTGCTCTCGAAACTTCTCGAAACACTTTGTTGATGCATAAACAGAGTCAAAACTGGTTTCTAACAAACCGCTGCTCAAGTGCAAGTCGGCTCACGCAGCAAGGAATGAAGATGTCACAAGTCTTCACCGATGTACCTCAAGGTATTTTATGGTTTTCTTGACGTTTTTAGGTCGATTTTCTTTAAGCGGACATATTTTTTGAATGCTTACTTTCTTTTTGCTGCTGTTTGATCGCCAGGTTTCAACTCTGCGGTAGAAGCCTTGAATACATTGCCGCAAGACATCCTTGTTGAAATGGTAAAATCTTGCATTGATCTATTCCAAAAATCTGATCCGGGAAAATTGAAAAATTCTTGAAACATGGTAGTTAGGAAATTAATAGAAAGAAATTCTAGTGTAGAAAAATTCCACGATTTAAATTTTTTGTGTATCTTTACATGACATATCCTCACAGCTATCAAATAGTTTTGTTTTAACACCCTCCCCTCCCTGCTTGCCACAATCAACTATGACACTCATAGGATCTGGTGGAGTGAGGAATAACAATGTTTTCCTTATAGCCACTTATTTACGATATGCATACAAATTCTTCCATATAACCCTTCACACACAAACAGCAGTCATGAATGGAACAGTTTCAGTAGCACAAAGTGACTAGGAGCTCGAGGATTTCTACTTTCCCCTGGATGGGATGCTAGTCCATCGCAGGGTTACCCCCCAGCATTAGCTTGCTGGTACCCATTTGTAATCTTTAGTGGAGAGAGGCACTAAGAGACTGGAGTATCTTGCCCAAGAACACAACACGATGACCCCAGCCAGGGCTCGAACCCACACCCCTCGATCCAGAATCCAGAAAACTAACCATTTGACCACCACACCTGTATAATTACTGTACATGTGAGCTGCGATTTATTACAGTACCTTTTCTCCCTGCAGTGCCAGGATGTAGCAGCATTCCTTCAATACAAGGTTGCATTACTTCCTGTGGAACAATATCAAAAGGTGCTATTTTAAAGCATGTAAAATAAGCTTACACACTGAGCAACCATTAAAAATTTCTAAGCTTCTTTTGGTAGATGAGATGCTTGCTAGAAATGCATGAAAATTAGAGTCTTACATTTAATGTGCGAGGCAGGATGGCTTGCAAGGTGAGGCATGCGAGGCAGAAATCCCTTCTCCAGGAATGTAGCTAAGAAAACACTGAGCCGGCTCATCAACAAGCCCAGCTGGTTTTTCTGGCATTGGCAGCTCAAAAAGTTTACCTAAGCTAGGTCTTTGTTTTCGTGTGTAATTTCAGCCAGATTTAAGTCCTATTACAGCCAGTTAAATTAGCCAGCAGCTGACCTTTAGTGACATCCCTGCTATTCCAAACAAAAAGCTAACTGCAAGCAACCTAAGCTCACTGTAGGCTAACTGGAGTGCTATGTTGGCTAACTGGAGTGCCATTTAGGCTTACTGAAGTGCTAGGCTAACCAGAATGGATTGTATGCCTCGCTGCCTCGCACTTTGTGACGATCCAAAAAATTCCTTCTAATCAAATTGTCAAGTTTACCAAACAATAACATATTCACCAATATCTATTCATATTTTGTTTGTTATTATTTCTTATAGTGGAGAGCAATCATTAATACTTTAAAGCATTTATTATTTTAACATGTTAAAGGATTGTTTTTCTCTTTAGTGTCTTCATAATGCTGGGATATCATATGATGCCAAGCTGTTAATTAATGCTGTTAGCTATATATTCAGGTATGTGATTATAAATAAAACTAGTTGTACATGTACCTATCGGTAAGTGCCAACGAGTGAAATACTCATGTTTGTTCATAAGAACAGATATTGAATGGTTTTTGATAGAACTATATTTGAAATGACCAAAATATGGTAAATTGTATTTTAGGTAATATGCGAATAATAGTGCTATTTCTCTGGTGTTCATAAATGACACAGGCTTGATAGCCTGCGTAGCAGGTGCCGTAGTTTCCAGCGCGCGTATTCTCGCGATCGCACACTCTTTTCATCAATCCTTTAAACGCCCAGTGGCGCATAGGGAATCAACAAGTCGCCTCCATTCTTGTCGGTCCTTTGCAAGCCGCGAAGCTTGCCCCCAGGTCAGATTTAGGGCCTGAAGTTCTGCTTCTGCAGTTCTTCTCCAGGTGGATTTTGGACGGCCTCTTTTTCTTTTACCCTCTGGTGTCCATCTGAGAGCAACTTTAGAAATGCTGGTAGATTCTCTACGGAGCACATGACCAACCCAACTCCATCGTTTCCGTGTGAGAACAATACTCATGTCCTCCTGTTCTGTCAATTTAAAGAGCTTGTTGTTGGAGATCTTTTGTGGCCAAAAGATGTGCAAGATTTTTCGGAGACAAGATGTGTGAAAGCTTTGCAGCTTTTTCAAGTCGTGCACAGTCATTCTCCAACATTCAGATCCGTAGAGTAGTACAGAGAGTACACAAGCTTGGTAGATCTTAATCTTCGTTCTTCTGCTGTAGTTTTTGCTCCTCCACACGGGTCGCAATTTTGCAAAGGCCCCTCTAGCTTTACCAATCCTCTGTCGGATGTCGATATCAGCCCCCCCATCACTGCAGACTGTACTACCCAAATAGGTGTATTGTTGGGTCGTTTCAAGGTCTAGCTGTCCCACTTTGATGGACAATGGTGCTGAGATGTTGACAGGCAATACATTTGTCTTCTGAGGGCTGATCTTAAGCCCTACCTGCCGAGAGAATTTGTTAAGCCGGTCAGTTTTCTCCCATGTCACTGAACGAATGGGACAGCAAAGCAATGTCATCGGCATAATCCAGGTCCTCCAGGACAGTTGATAGCGTCCAGCATATTCCTCTCCTTCTGTCTTCAGTAGCTCGAGACAGCACCCAATCGATGACAATGTTAAACAGTAGTGCTGACATAACGCATCCCTGTCGAACACCACACTCTTTTAAACACACTAAAAAACGTGCACAGATGTCTGCTACACAGGCTACGGGTTTGACAGATTGATAACTCTCGACAAATCTTTAAATTCTTTTCAACGTTAAAATGTCACAAAATGTAGGCAATAAATGAGGTTTAATCACTGTTTTTTAAATACAACATGCGATGGTTAAAATGTTTTCGTCCACAAAAGGGATAGTTGCATTTCAAGAACTTCTTATAAATCAAATTCCAAAATCAAAACTGCTAAGATGCTTTTTTAAAAATAATTTTCAGTAATCAGAGACAGTAATGCACGGGCCAGATTTCAGTCTCGCATGCGAAGTGTCATGTTCAGTTACGCAAAACTTGAAAAATTTGAACAGAAAACAAAACTTGAACGGTCAAGGATTATTTGGAGACAAATTTTTTATTCAAGTTAACGTAACATTACATTTACTGTTAGAAGCAAAAAACTTGACTTTCTTGTGTGTATGACATGCAGTAATTTTAGTGAGCGTCGCTTTGTATTGATGTTATGCACCTATCAATGGTTTGCCCCAGGATGGGGGGGGGGGCAGGCAACCCCAGGGGAATTTGAAATTTTTTGGAATCCAAAGTTGAATTCCCCACCCCTGGGCACCTAGTGAATGTCAAATTTCACATATCTCCTCTTAAATTTCTAACCCAGCAGACCATTTTAGATGTCAAAATCCCTACCCTGGGAGAACTTATGATGTCCAATTCCCGTGGCTTCCCCCCCCGCCCCCCCCCCCCCCCATCCTGGGGCAAACCATTGATAGGTGCATTATTCCTACGCGGAGCGAAAATGCGTGCCAAATAAAATATAAACCGTATTTGATTTGGAATAAATCATCGGTCAAACAATTACTATAAACACAATCAACACTAAAAGGAAGCATTTACCCGACTTCAGCATTCTCATAAGTCAAGAAAACTCTATTTGAAGTCAACAGTCCGCTTTTGATTTTCATGTCTCTCTTCGATCGTAAATCAAAGGACTCCAAAGTCGAAAGATTATTTCATCGCTTTGAAGACCTTGATGTTCATTTTTTCGGCGGTCGAATATTCTGTAGGGTATTCTCTTTCGATTTATAATTCCCTAAAGGTGTATTTATCGCTAAAGGGATGAATGATTACATTGAAAATTTTAACAGTGAGCCGCGTTGACGCCATTTTTGGTCATTTGCTCTTTAGCAAGGAGTGAGAGACTGGGAACCAGTTGGGAAGAACAATACAACCCAAATATGGGGTTTACTTACACCCAAATATGGTAAAAAAAAGTCCCTTACGCAGAACTTAAGATTTTCTCTGCCTATACACTCATACGCACACGGCTCTATGATTCTGCCGCCTCGACAGCCTCGCCTCTTGGCCCGGCTGTCTCGTTGGCAATAATTGAACACTTATTAAGTAATTTGAACAGTTTTGTGCAAAACACCATTAACACAAAACACAAAGATTATGACTACATGCGTCTCAAATATGGAAACAGCTGAAACTTGCCTGGACTGCTAAATTAATCAATAATTTTCACAAAGCAACTTTGGCATTTTTGGCTTTGAAATTCAATGCTAAAATCATTTCTCCAAATTGCTAATACTTACTGAAGCCGTGACCAGCGGTTTTGCAGTTAAAATATACCCGAAAGCCTGACCGTAAAGAAATATGCAGAATAACTCAAAATTTCTACAAGTAAAAGGAAGTAAAAAAAATGTCATAAGAATGTTGGTCATGGACATTATAACACTTACAGCACACAGTTGTCAGGCCGATCAACTGAGAATTGCTGTTTAAGGTTTACTCTAGAAAAGGGCATTATAAAAATAAGCCGATGTCCATCTACCTGATAATAATCTTATTTCCCATTGCCAATTTATTCTTGACTAGTAGGATTTCAAAGCCAAAAACTGAAAGAGTAAGCAGCTATAAAAAGATCTAAAAAATCAACTCTGTTTTCACAACAGATCGCTTGCGGTTTGTGTTTGTCTGTCAGAATGTATCCTCGCCTTCTGATTGGACAATCTTACATGAAAGATGTGAATTAATTAAAAGTGCTCACGCTTTTGGGCTCTTTCGCTGTAAAAAAACTATATTTTAATTAAACCTATTTTTAACAGATGTGCTGCCAAGGCCAAGCTGCCTGCTGAAAAACTAATCACAGAACTAAAATCATCTTTGTGTTGGAAGGAAGCCACTCTATCAGTTATCAAACATGTTTGGAATGAGCAGGTGAGAATGTGATACAGGGGACGATCCAGAATGTTTCTTAGGAGGGGGTGCACCACTTAGGAAATATAGGGTAACTGACTGGTGACGTAAACAAGTTTTAAAAGTGAATACTAAGCCGCAGGTCATCTCAGAGAGGGGTGCGCACCCCCTCCACCCTCCCCCTTGATCTGCCCCTGTGATGTCGTTTGTTTGCCTGTGCATGTGGTGTTAAAACTAAAGTTTGAACCTTGACTCTTTAGGGGAGACTTACACTGTAGTCTGGTATTATGTGACTCTTACATCATTTTGAAATGCAAATTAATTATTAACTGTTAATAAACAGATTCAACACATTTTAACCTTAAAACTAGCTTCTTTTCTGCTGAAATTTCATCATATACCCTAAAGATAGTTGAAAATTAATAATAAAATTTGAGAACCTCTTTTTCTGAAAACTCAGACACTGGATAGGGAGTCAATACGATTCTTTTAATTTAAGTCACACTCTTTCATTTTGGTGATGCCAACCCAAGTCTTGGGAGACTGTAAATTAAGGTTAAATCAATATTGATTGTGATATTGTTTTTTTAGGGGAAGATTTTAAGCAGCTCTGACTTAACTCAAACTCTGAATGTGGGACAGGTAATGTGCAATCTTTAAGCCAGTAGTGAATAAGCATGCGAGCAGGCTCTCTCTCCGAGGGCAAGGAGAGAGAGCCTGCTCGCATGTAGTGCATTCCATCACTGAGTTTTACAAACAGAAGGGAACTGGTCAGCAAGAAAAAAAAACTATTTAAATTCATGTAATTGATAGGCATACAATGTAGGTGTCCAACTTGTACGTTCAAGAAAGTTCAAATTATACAATGGTGGGTGGGTGTGTGTGTGTAACTAGACACCCATACTATATGTACAAATGTAACAAATACAATAAAAGATCTGTTAAGCACCCATTAGTCTTATTTCTTTTCAAGACCTTTCGCTGGGGCTACTTAATGGAGCGGGGGTGGGGGGCTTATTAGAGAGGGGGCTTATTTCAAACCATATGGGAGGCGCAGTGGCCTAATGGTTAGTGCGCTGGACCCCGAATCAAGCGGCTCGGGTTCCAGCCCTGGCTGGGGTCACTATGTTGTGTTCTTGGGCAAGACACTTTACTCTCATAGCACCTCTCTTCACCCAGGTGTATAAATGGGTACCGGCGACATAATGCTTGGGGGGGGGGTACCCTGTGATGGACTAGCATCCCATTCATGGGGGAGTAGAAATATTCCTAGCTGCTTAATGCTACAGAAACCAGGACCATTAACTGTTAATAGAAAAGCTTTTAGAGTAGATTGTTATTACTACAATTAACCTGTCACATTTCATGTTCTGTGTTGGTCTCCTTAGTTGCTTGACATGAAATGGAAGCTATCTGTTGGTGTGAGCTCCAGTTCTTGTCGCAGTCTAAATTCTCCTTACATCACAGCTTTGGTAACAGTCACGGATCCTTCTGGGGCACCCAGTACAAAGTCTTTTGAAATGACCATTGGCGAATTTAAGGTAAGGGCTTGAAAGACTTAAACATTTTATACTTTCTCTCCATGTCTGTGCCAGATAATCAAAAAGTTAAATATATTATGGTTAAACATGTGGACTGAGTGGAGTCCAGTTTGGTCTGTAATCATAATTATTATAACAATTCAGCTACAGAAGAACCTCTTTAATACGGACACCAGAGGGATAGAGAAGACTGACCGTATTTTTGAGGTGTCCGTATTACAGAGGTTTAGTTTAATGAATTTTGGTCTCTTTGAGACCAAGTGAACTGCAGGTCCGTAATAGGGAGGTTTCCGTATTATAGAGGTTTCCGTAAGGAGGTGTTCGACTGTCGGAGAATTTTGCTTTCGAAACACTTTTTGTCAAAATATACCGAGCTCAACGCCGCTGACTTCGATGGCTCGAGAACTTTCCTGTGAATTCGGAGAAACCGAGTCCACTTCTTTCATAAATTTCGTCCTTCCGTGAAGGAAAAAAATTGATATTCCCAGAGTCAACAAATTATTCTTACAATTGGCTACACTGGGGGCCATCGGACACGCAATAATTTCCTCTTGTCTTCTTCTTCCCTCTTGTCGACCCTTGTCGGCCATTACGCTGAGCCGTCTTAACAATTTGTCTACGTCACGACCTTGTAATGTGATTGTTTTGGCCACGCGCAAAATGGTCACACTTTTCGGTTCTCAAAATCAAACTTTAGAGAGCAAAAAGTCGGATTTTTCTTTCTTAAACATTTTTCGTTTTTGGCTTTTTTGAAAAGAAGACACAACAAGCTAAAACAATAATAGTATAATGTATGGATCTATACAGATCTTTGTAATGAGGATTTCTAACCATACAGTAGTTAGTAGAGAAGACTATGTTTAACGTGTTGATAACTAACATTCCAGTTCTCTGCCTTCTCAATTTAGAAATTCGCCGGACAAATGAGGGAAATTGCATCAGTACTGGAGACAGTCTAACCATATGAACTATACAAGTCTATAGTGATTGAGGAAAAGGATGGAAGGAATTTCGAGTAAAAACATCAACGTCAACAAGGATCAGTTGAACTGTAGCCTGAGAGGTTTTAATTTGCTGCTATTCCTTTCTTCTGTATAGTGATGAGTTTGAATCTAGGCCTTATCCTCTCTCCTTTGGAGTTTTGTAGCGGTCCGACTTTTATTTTTCTTGTTGGAAGCTAAAGTTGTCTTTTTAAATCGAACAAATTACAGTAATGATAACAAGAACAAGATGAAACTTATTAAGGACAAGACTTCCATGTCATCATACCGTGTTGGCCTCTTCGGGAATAACAGCAATATAATATATACTGTAAAATTCCTATAACAGATAAGCACCTTTTTCAGTTCTGAAAATAAGTCCCCAAGATCTTAGACGCAAAAATCCATCCAATTAATTTTTAGTTCTAACGAAACAATAAACTTTCTTTCGTTGTTAAACTCCCATTTTGTAGGGGTTGTTTTGTATTTGATGTCATTACCGAGTATTTCAGAAACTTTTAATGTTCTTTTAAAACTGAAAAAATTGTTTTGTGTCTTAAAGGGTTTTTAATGCAGTTTCTTGAGTGTTCCTTTTAAATAAGCCTAACCATTTTTGAAATCCCAGTTCTTTCCGAACATCAAAAAGCCTTTTGGGCGAAAATAAGCCAGGAATAATCGAAAATGATTGAAAGAAACTCATTAAAGAGAAAAATATTAAATAAGGACTTTATAACTTTGTAACTTAATGACTTTATAGAGTACAGACCAGTTCAGGCCTGTTTAATCCTTTTGTACCAGAAATTATTATATAAAAATTGTCAAATGAATGCACCGAGACAGTTTAGGTGAGTTTCCACTCATGTGATACAACATTTGTGGTAATTGTTGGTCAAAAGATAATACGAATATTGACTTAGATAGTCGTGTAATAAAACGCATATAAATCAGCCAGTACCCGTCCTCGTCAGTGCAGTCAAAAAAGCCTCCGTTTGCAGGCTCCTTTTAGTTACACTGAACTTGACCTTTGTATATTCCAGTTGTTCCTTAGTCTTTGACTACTGATTTATAAAACACTGACAAAATCGCGAAATTTAATTCACTCATAGTTTTGCTCTATTTTTTTTTTTGCAATCGCGAAGGGTAATACTCGCGAAAATTCGGCTCCAGTATTTTCGCGAAATTAAGTACGCGCGAAATTAGTAAGAGTAAGGTAATAAGATGCAAATTCACTTTTCGTGAATATCGAAAACGGGTAATGATATAAAACAGCGCGCCACTATTCCAAAATTATGACCTGTCGAGGCCTACTTCGACCCAAATAACGGCTGCAAAAGGAGTCAAGGTCAAACGTCAGTGAAAAGAGAAATTTTGTTGTTTGTTTCGCCATGCTGTCAGTGCTGTTGAGAACTGTTTGTAAGTTGAGAAATTTCGTTTGTCCAGAAGTGTTACTATATAAACAATTTAGTAAATGCCCAATTGAAACGCCTGTAGAAACTTCTGCTAACGTGTACTTAAGTTAGCAACGTAGTTTTAATTCAGTTGAGAAAAGTTTTAACTGGTTAATTAATTTAAATGCCTAAGAGAAACCTGCTCTGTGTACTTCACGTCATCTATAGACAAAATTCAGACGGCGACAGAGCGGAATTCGAAATGGGACAATATACCTCCCTTAGCCCTTTAACACCTAAGAGTGCCGAATGGCACATAGTGTCATATCTTGGTCAATATTTGTTCAATTACGGTAATTTGAATTTTTGACACCAAACTTGTCTTCAAAAGATCTGCATTTTGAAAGCATAAAATTGTACCTCCCCTAGTTGTGACATGATTGACCACCCCTATAACTTTGCAACTTTTTTAACCAATAAACTGAGATCTGCACAATAAGATATAGTTTAGGGGTATACCTACTATAAACAGGGAAAAACATTTTTTTTAATCTGTTTCTTTTTAACGTTTCAACCCATTTCTTTCAAAGCTATTACCATCTTCTTTTTTGTCCAAGTGTTTATGAAATTTTCTGATCAACACCTTTCAAATGATGTATCATGTACGGATCTTTCTATAAGACTATAAAGTTTATGACGGATTCTTCAAATTGATCAAATAACGATGAAACATCGTACCACCAAAGAAATCATGCAGTGCACCAGAAGACGTTTTATCGGCTCTTTTTATTCACATTTATTGATATTCTTTGATGAGTGGTTTCTTAGAGATAAATTTTGTTCAAATGCGAGCAGAAATACGACATTAGCATGAATATATTACTAACTGTTAAAACCATTCATACTCATAGTTTTAACTGTCAGTAATATATTTCTGCAAATTTTGTATTTTTGCTCCCTCGGAGAGGTCAAATCGTCGTGACTTGTTGATTTCCAGTTCAAACTCAGCTCATCACGGTTGGGGCTTGGGATTCGAAAAGAGTCTGGTAAGGAGCATTATGGTGGATTAAAATCATTCTCGTCCCCATAGCCCTTTTCGTTTCTCTTAGCCGGCAGGGCCTAGGCACGAGGAAACAAAGGGCTCTGGGGACACAGGATTTCCAGTCCTAGATTCTAGGACTTCCGGTCTTCATGTATGCAGTCGTGAGGTGTCTATAGACTGTATGCCATTATCATGGCGGCCGTCGAGCCACGATTCGAGGGATTCGAGAAGTCTTTGTCACGGGCGCTTAGTGGTCTCAGTTTGGAAAATATTTCCCTCCGTGGTGAACAGAAAGAGGCAATACGGAACATTGTTCTTCTAAAGAAAGACACTCTTGTTATTTTAACGACAAGCTTTGGCAAGTCGTAAACTAATTCTTTTATTTTGGTTGTTTCGCCACTAAATGCATTAATGCGAGACCAAACAGTGAAGCTCAATGATTTAAATGTCACCTGTCTAATGGTTCGTAATACCGAGTCGCTAAGTGAAGTTGAAATCAACGATATCAAGCAATCAAAGTATCGAATAATTTATGGCCACCCGGAGGCATTTGTTGGAAAATTGAGAAAAGTGTTGGATTGCGAAGAAGTGAGATGTAATATGAAAGCTGTCGTATAAATTGATGAAGCACATCTCATTGTATAGTGGCAAGTATTTATTAATTACTATCTGTGTTTAGTTATTTCCATTGACAACAGTAATAATATAATTATAAGGTTCTGTAACAAAAAATTATGTTGTTATGACTTATATTTATAATACTACATGCTGTAAATGAATTTTCTACTTTTGTCTTTTTCCACCTTCAAGCACATTTAAGAAAGTAGAGTGCTGTAACTATAAACAATATGCTTTGAGGACATAAAATAGCTTATTAAAACACTCCATTTTGAAACTGACACCATGACTAGTTGTATGTTTTTATTGTTAAAGTATTAATAGTATGTTCCTTTTTTAAGGTTACACTGTATTTCATCATCTTTATTTCATGGATTCACTCAGACCATCCCAATCCTTAAAAACTTTTATTGGTAACTTTCAACTAAAAATTTAGCCTGCAAATTATTGTCTGACCTAGTAGAATACAATACCATATGTAGGAAGTCTTGTTTGGCAGTACTTTTGCATGGCTACCCTTGCATTAGTTTACAACTGTTTGGGGTTAACATTCACAAAATTCATTATGATTTTAATGCAGTGCCACTGACTCCCACATTATAAAAATGTTATGCTCACAATCTGAATGTGATTCATATTGCATGCATTGTATTTACAGGAAGAGTTTTAGGCCTGCATATTCCCAACTAGGTATGCTAGGTGCAATATTTTGAAACGTTCCTGTAGTCGCACTAACTGCAACTGCAACAGAGAAAACACGGTGTCTAATATCAAGTTCTCTTGGAATGATGGAACCATCTTTGTAAGTACTCTAGCAGCCAACACTGTGATATTACTTCTGAACTTCTTTTCTTCCCCCTGACTAAGTAAGTACTCCGTCAGAGGCAGTTCTTTCAAATCAACCAGTGGTTTCTGATCATCAAGATGTGTGGATGGCACCTGGTCAAAGGTGATGTACTGGTTAATCCAATGCACATCTGTGTTACGGTGATTCGTGAGAACCTGATTTGCAAGGATCTTGAAGTCAAGGTTGTCAAAGTTGATATAAAATTCAAGACCCTCTTGAACTAGCTTTTGGACTTTTGATACCAAACCACTGCCAATTTGATCCATTGCTCTTACCCATGTCTTCTGAGATTGGGTGACTCCAATAGCATTCAAGCAAGTGAATATCTGAAAACAAAACTTTAAATTAATTTAAACATACAGGACTCAATAAACATGAAACTGTCCATTGAAAGAATTTTACTTGAGCTTGCATACTCAAGATATGGAGTAATTAAAATAGGTACATCCACTTATTTGACAAATTTTAGTTACCTATATCCCTAACCCTTTTTGCAAGTGTTAAATGTAGGTAAGAACTTTGTAGAATTTTTGTTTTTCTGACTGCCATTATACAGCAATGTATAAAAAACCTACAGCAATGTATTGATGTTGTAGGGTCACAAACGATCTTGATTTCTACTCACAACTGGAACATTAGAGCCACCTCTATACAATATCTATGTAATCTGTATACATAACTAACATATGTTCATGTAAAAATCTCTTGAATGCCAGTGGTTTACAAATAATAATAAAAATAATAATAGCAAAGCAATATTGAACATGTCAAACATTTCAATAACATACAAAAAAGGGGAATAAAGCTAAGGTTTTACCTGTAGTTGGTTATTC
Organism: Oculina patagonica; assembly: GCF_052425735.1. Classification (NCBI taxonomy): domain Eukaryota; kingdom Metazoa; phylum Cnidaria; class Anthozoa; order Scleractinia; family Oculinidae; genus Oculina; species Oculina patagonica. Next base: position 8,402,332 of record NC_135762.1, read on the forward strand.
CATTGAAATAACTACCATTTTTTCGAATCAAATAAATAACAAATAAAAAATTCGCGCATTTTTTTCTTTTCTAATGAATGAAAAAAAAAATAGGCTGTTTCCTCGGGGGTCCGCATATACCGGCCGCTAAACTCATCTTCGCCCATTTTTTTTTCAAATTCGGAAGAAAACCTCTATTTTTTAAAAATACCTGTAAGCTACTGGTAAATTTTGCTAGCAAAGTTTATTAAACTGAAACGAGTGTACTCACCCTGCGACTACATCCACCGGACATAAGCAAAATTGATAGCAACTTCTGAAGCATACCCAGCTTGGAATTTCTCTGATACATCAAAACTGGGTAACCAAAGCACACTGGAGGCACTTGTGACTCTGACGGTTGTTTGCTAATTGTAGCAAGAACATCCAAGACCGGTCTCTCATCTCAACCATTACTTTTTCCCATGAAAAATGGTTCAATGCCTCGACGCACGAATCTTGGGTTACATTCAAAACGGAAGGTGTTGCCTTCTTTGTCAAGCACAATTTAGGCGAGTCTTCTACTTGTTGCGAGGCACACATTCTTTTCACACCAGTTGCTTTAATCGACAATTCCTGTTTAGAAAGTGACGCCAAAGACAGCGAACGAAATTCTATGACTGTCTTAACCTTTCGAAAGCACGGCTGGCACAGTTTATTCGGAAAGCCATCGTCAGACTTGACTTCTTTTCCAGTTAAAAACTCGAGCACCTTTAGCAATTCTGGCTCTTTGTTACTTTTCTCGCCAAAAATATTAACTGGATGGTTTCTAAGTAAAACCGTTTTATTACAACAGCGACAAGTGTTGTCAAAGTTGGTGGACGCTGTTTGTTTGGCAGGATCGTCTTCCAAATCCTCTATGTCTTCATCTGTTCATATTTTCGCGCCATCAGCCTTTCGAACATTTTGACTTCCGTGTAAAATTTCTTTGTTTTCGAACAGCCAATCAAAAAAAATTCGAATTTTTTCGGTTATTCTCTGTCCCCAGAGCTTTTTGTTTCCTCGTGCCAAGGCCCAGCCGGCTAAGAGAAACGAAAGGGCTATGGGGACGAGAATGGATTAAAATATTTGCAGTGGATTTGTTTTTGCGTGGTGCCGACATCACATTTGTTTGAATTGTGTGCATTGCCAAATCGAACAAATACAAAAATATTCTCGTTCTACCCTTCTCGAAGTACCGCAGCTGTGTTTGTACTGTGTCAAAGAAAGCCGGCTAACCGTCTTCCTGAAAAGAAAACCTTTTCAACATGATTTTTCGCCTGAGATTTCGGCGGCGTTGCCTTCGTCTTCTTGGTCTCGTAACGGCAGCTTTGCTGTTTATTTTGTCAAGTTATGTCTTCTTTGCCGGCATAGCGTCAAGCGGATTACAGGAAAACCTCAATGAAATCCAACCTTTCAGCCATCTTGGAGCTGAGGACTTGAGCAAGATTCGAAATCATAGCTTGATTTCGGTGAACAGTGAACTTCAGGATCTCGGCAAGACTCAACTGAAACAGGCGGTGGTAAGCGAACGAAAAAAGAGACAGAACTTAATTGTCGTTGCTCATGGTCGTTCTGGTTCGAGCTTCACAGGAAATATTTTCAATTACCATCCGTCTGTATTTTACTTGTTTGAGCCTTATCAAACCGTCGAACGCCTTCATGGAGGAGTCGCGCCTTTTAACAGAGATTACCAAGAGAAAAGCTTTGAGTGGATGCAAGGTGTTTTCCAGTGTAAATTTGTATCTCCCAAACACGCTAATGACCTGCATCATTACTATCGAAAGGTAACGAGAGATTATCCGAGGGACGAGCAAGCTAGCATCGCTCTTTCGTCGCCTCCTTTTTGCCGCTACAATGTATCTGATCCGAAGTGGAATATTCAGGATTGTGCAGGAGCGTTTGATCAGAAAACGTTGGAGGAAGTTTGTGAAAAGAAGTACAGCACAACTGTGGTTAAAGCTCTGATGACAAGAATGCCAAACAACAGTATAGAACAGTTGATTGATGTGTGCGATTCTTCAAATGAAATTGATTGTAAACTGCTATTTGTGGTTAGAGATCCACGAGGGATTATTTCTTCGTCCAAAGCTGCAAGTTTTTTTCGTGAAACGGACAAAACTAGTTTGACAGCGACGAAGAAGTATGCATATGAAAACTGTAGACAAACTGAATTAAACCTAAACATCTCCAAAGAGTTGCCACCGAGTTGGAGACAGCGAATAAAAATATTACGCTTTGAAGATCTATCGGCAACCCCATTTAAAATACTTCCAGGCTTACTAGAGTTTGCTGGATTACCGATGGACGAATCTGTTAGCAACTGGCTTTATTTAGCGTCGAACAAGCCAAAGACAGAGAGCGAGCAAAAGGCTGCAAAGTGGAGGCAAGATTCGGCTGAAAGAGCGAACAGATGGAGAATGAAAACTTCACAAAACGTTATCAGCATCATTGAATATTATTGTGGTCATTTGATGAAAGTCTTGGGATATAAGCTGCTGGGTAATTCGTCTGAGTTGCAGAAAAATCTAAGCGTTCCTCTTTATGCCGATAATTTCGAAGCTCTTAGATGGTTTGAGTGAGTTATTATCATTAGTAATAGTAATTGGACTGAGTGGAGTACAATTCAGGGAGTAATCGGGCGAGTCATTTCGAAATCGGCCGAGCGCGCAGCGCGAGGACGATTTGAAATTACGAGCACGATTACTCTCTGAATTGTACGACACGAGGTCCAATTACTAATTAATCGTGTCAATAACAAAATTCGAGGTTAGGAAGTCTTTAGGAACCTTTTCTGTGAGGAAAAGTCAAAGGTAAATTCAGTTGGTTGCACAAAAAGTTAGAAAACAGCAAGAAAAAACCCATTCAAATGCGCATGATTGACGCGCGGATGGCGTAGGTGTCCAATTACAGGTATCCAATTTGAAGTTGCTCAAATTGGATACCTGTAATTGGACACCCACGTGATCGCGCGCCGATTACGCGACAAATAGGCGCGCGCAGAACCAATCAAAAACGAGAATTTTGTTATAGATACGATTATTAATTTTATTGGGAAGAAGAATAATTTTTTTGGCCAAAATGGTATCCCAGTTAAAATAGGTGTGCTAAGATACTTCATTCCAAATACAGTCGTATCTTTATAAACGCCCTCCTATTGAGTGGTCACCGAGTCAGTCAGTCCCGAAACTACAACTCCATTGAGCGACGGCGAACAAATTTGTGCCGATTCAACAGGAGATTTTGTGCATATTGTGTTTTTCATTATTATTATTAGCTGAATCGTGTTATAATCTTCAAAAAGATACCCAAAATCTGCTAAACGTAATTCAGACAATCAACATTTATATTGTAACAAGGAACTGAACGAATTGCAGACTTAACACGTGCTTATCAAGTAAACAAAAACTTTGAATGCTAAGAAAGTGAGAACTAACGAAATAAAATACAGAACAATAACCGGCTACCAAAACTACAACATTCCCGCTCGGCGGAAAAGGGAACTTGGCAACGACCACGGCGAAGCAAATGACAGTGACGGTCAAGTAATGAAAGAATATTTTACTGAATAATCCCGGGTTTAAGATCTATGTAGTTCTCTTCCACTGTCGGAATATGTCTTCAACTTAACGTGTAAAAGTAGCCGTCAATTCAAGAAAAAAAAAATTGCAAAACCATCGTGGTTTTCTTTTCCAACATACGCCGAATTTTATTATTTTACGTCCACCAAAAGAAAATATACATTTGCGATTTACTTAAATATTATTTTTTAAAATATTTTATTTTAAATATTTTTGGCAGGTCAGCCACGTTTTCAGTGCCAAACGCTAAAAGCTGTTTTCCAAAAATAAGGAAAAAGAAAACAGTTATCCATGCTTCGTTCGGAGATTCGGGTGCCCGGGTTATAATAGGTGGTTTTCACTGTCACACCGCGAAAAAATAAATCCAAAACTATTGAGTCAAAAAAATCAAGAATATTACAGGTTGTAGAAAACTACTAAATAAACTTTTTGTCCAATTCTCAGGTCCGTATTTTGTTCCGTACTCGAGTTATCCGTCAAAATGTCTCACGCAAATTTAGAGAGCACAGTATGGAAACTCCATGATGGAGTCCAACTGGTTGGACTCCAACATGGCCGCCGGAAATCAATGAAAACATCTGGCATTAAAGTTTGCTACAAAAAGCGGTCCGATCACCCTCGTAAACAAGTAAACATTCGCATAAACACTTCTAGCAACACCTCAACTGTTCAGATTGTTAAAAATCGCAAAATAAGTCATTTTTTAAAGAGAACATGACAGCCTTCTGGCGGCCATCTTGGATCTCGTGTGGCGAGAAACTTCGAAATTCAAAATGCTCTATCTTAAAGACGGCGATTGCTATCGAGCTAAAAACCTTCAAAATGATATATATTAAGGACGTCTAATAGCCAGCGAAGGATAAGAACTCAGGGGTCTTGCGATTCTGGATTTTAGAATTTTGATGACGTCACGTGAAAACCAAGAATTAGCAAGCTCTATATCGAACTTTCCGCCATGCGCAATGCAATTTTCTTGCTAGTCAACGTCATTGAATTAATTCTCTCGCGTCTCCTTGCCTTGTGCAATGAAATTTTCTGTCGCTTTCGCCTATTAAAACGACTGACTCCAAAAAAAAAAATGCAGGACTACTTGAAGTCTAATTTCTTGCAAACCTTTATTACTTATTTATGTAGTATTAAGGGCCTTGCGGGGACGTTGACTTCCACAAAACAATATATTGTTGTTATTTAATTAGCTTTCGACACCTATGTATTTATATTGTAAGTGCATTTTGATTATGTATGTATGCATTCATTTTGGCAAATATTTAGCAGTTTTAAAAGGCGGGGGTTCACGTGAAAGCCGTTTTTTTGCCGTTTATGTGGGTTTAATGTGAATATCTCGTTAGCGTTTCGAGCAATCCAAAAACTCTCTGCTCATTTCCTAAATCTATGTTTTGCGGTGTTTTGTGCATTTTTTGGTGAACTTTGGGAATTTTTGGGAGTAGATAGTTTTTCTCAAATGAGTTGTAAACTTTAATTAGAATTTAAGTTAAAAATTAGCAGATGGACACAAAACTGAGTTTCCTGACACCCTGAGTGCTCTTGCGTGGGTGTCAACTGTCTGGTGGTGTTTCAAAAACAATTTTCTTTTTCCTTTCCTTTCTTTAAACCTCCTAAAATGTCACTCAAATTCTCATTTACCCCCGCCTTAAGTTAGGAGATTGACAATAAGTTACTGATGTCACTAAATAGAATAATAATAAAAAAAAAATTAAATACGCTATTTGCAATTAAGCTCATTTTGTGGATATGAACTTATCTCTTCGGTTTTTTTTCTAAGGAAGTTCATATTTGTCTTTTCTCTCAGTTTAAAGTTATTAAGAACGTTCTTACTCTATTGACTGTACTTTAGTAATAATCGTATCACATCCAATGCTAATGTTTGGTAAACCTCAATCCGTTTAGAAGTAGAGCCGCCCTGTTGGTCGTGCAGACCGTACAGCTTCGTGAGGTATTCTGGAGCCAAATTTCTCCATCACGGATGTTTCCTTCCTACCCCTTCCCCTAACTCATCCCCGCCGTGCTGTTCCATTTCATGTCAGTAATTTCACCTTCGTATATTTTTTAGCGGTTGAGAATGCTACACCATTTAGGGTCACGGCAACAAGTTCCACATTAAAGACGCTTGCTTTGTCATGGATGCAAAGCTATTTATACGTAGAGCAGTTGCCAAAACCCTTCACGTTTCGATTAACCCACCAATTTGACGTTGGGCTACACCATTTCAAACCCAATTTACAGTCCACTACAGGTCGTTTTGTGTTACATTAAACCATTTGAGATGACGCTAATCCATTTGAATTGACCCTGGGGGAATCCCCTGTAAAAATGACGGGAGGTCGGAACCAGAATCTCGTTTTGTGGGCGTGGCCCAAACTCATTTTTTACCCCTAAGAGGTACCAATTCTAAAACTAGCTCTAGCACTTTGATGACTGGGTAGTTGTGTTCAAGTAAATAATTTAGAAATTAAAGTTATTTGCTAAGCAATAAAGCAAATACAGTTACTATTCCTCTTATTTTTCAGATCAATAACCTCTTTGCTTTAAAAATTGTGACAGTGTTTAAACGGCAAAAATACATGCAGACGGACAAGGTCAGGTTGTTCTGGTACTCACTTAGGCATGATTTGTAAGACGTTTTCCTACTTTAAATTATGAACTGTCTGATTATGGACATTTGGCATGTAAATCGATGACGTCACATGCAGTACCGAGACTTACACGAAGGAGGAAGGATAATTGAAGGAAAAAGTCTCGTTACTCGTTCATACAACTCAAGTTTGAAATGGGCAGGTCACTCGAGGTCGAAGAGACTTGTTGCAGGGACTTGTGAAGGGATCCTGGAGGGTCTCAATGGGGTTAACCGTTAGCCGTAAAACGGCCAAAAATTTAGCCGTTAGGCGTAAAAAATGGAAAATTTTAATCGTTAGCCGTAAAATGTGTTAACCGTAAAAATCGGTCAGTGATTATAAATAAACCAAACTAGTTCACTTCATCGTCCCAAAAATGGTCCTAAGACCTAAAATATGTTTTTCAATAATGGAAATTGATTTTTAACTATTAAAAACAATGAAAATTAACTTTTAACTTCTGTTAACCGTAATGGAAATAAATTAACCGTTAGCCGTAAAAAGGCCAAAATTTTAACCGTTAACCGTAAAAGCCACCACCCCATTGAGACCCTTATCCTGGGACTAGTCCCAGGATCCGTAGTACCATCTCACTTCTGTCTTCTAGGTGAGCCCGCATTATTTTTTGCTTGGTAAGTACTAGTGATGTTGCACATTCGCACTAATTATAAAAAGCGATGACGCACTGATAATGATAAGTCATCCCGCACTAATTAAGGCACACTTATTTTACAAGATCTTGGATGAAACCTTTGAAATGAAATAGAATTTTTTTTTTAGAGATTTATCACTCTCACGCCCGGCACTCCAAAAGAGAATTGACTGTGTCGTTTATTTAACTACATAAACTACCTCTGGACTATTTTATTTTGCCTTTATATATCCTTAACTAAACTAGTCCTTTGCATCCGGTAACTTTGCTTGTTCTATCTTGTATACTTGCACTTAGTTCTGTTAAAGAAAAAAACGCACCGGAGTGCAACTGTTGAGTTATATAAGCACGTGGGAATTTTTCAGAACACAAGAGAAGTGCATGGAGACGCGCGAGGCGCAGCCGAGTGCTTTTTGTACTTCTAGCTTCTCTTAATTGAGATCAGATTAATTGGCGTAAAGAAAATACATGGCCATTCTGGAGTGAACTTCTCCTTTAAGTAAGGTAAAGTAAAATAAACTTTATTAAGCAGGATAGCCCATTCAGCTCGCAGGCTGGTATCTAGAGGGGCCCTGCATCTAAAAAATTTACATAAAAATTAAAAAGATAAAAAACTACTAAGCTAAATTACAATGATGGAAAATTTAAAAACGTTACTAAAACGCTACAACTTTTAAAAATCTTTTGCTTCGTCAATTCAATTTAAATTAAAACTAATTAAATTTCCACATTATAATTAAAAATAAAAAAGTAATGTAAGCCAACAACATTTTAATTTTGCACACCCGTGAACAATTTTAACCGTTTCGATAACCATTGCGCCATGTTTATTTTGATAAAAATAGCTTTCTCTGTAAAAGTAGATTTCCAAAAGAATCTAGGCTATTTTTTTATGAAACTGTGGATAGTCTAGGAGCGTTCAGTTACAGTCTTAGATCTATAATGTAACTAGATTCTCGTGCCGTGTTAGGGAAGAGGTCATAGTTATTCTTGGAAACGTTCAAACTACATTCTACTTACGTCACAGCTCGTTACAAAAGAAAGGAATATTGGATATTGTTATGACTACCACCAAATTCTCAGAAATAAAATAATAAAAAAAGCTTTGAAATCACTAATAAGGGTAAATATTTAGAATTGAAGGCTTAAATGTTTAATGGCCACTGTTTTCACCGGGTGCGTCACCATTTTGGACACCGAGTGCGCGCACAACGTCATCGTTGTGTGTCATGGTTTTCAAGACGTAATCACAGTGCTTTACAAATCCCTTGATGGCTTGTTTGTGAAAGAACGCCAGGAAATCTTCTCGCAGTTCCATGGAAATTCCCTCGAAAGCCGCCGGCTCCTCATTCACGCTATCACCGTTTCCCTCGTCAAGGCTTCCGGAAAACTGCTTTAGTTTGTCTGCGTTATCGGGCTGTCGCTGTTTTGGCATAAGCTCGTATTCCACAGAGTGCAGCGAATAGGCCATATCCAGAACTTTCCCTCTGCGAATGACAGCCACTCGCCCAAAAACCAAGTTTCCATCTGCGGCCTTGAATTGCAACCTGTTGACGGCGAGGACATTTCCACCGGTGAAATTCTTTGCTCTTTTAATTGTTTTCTTGAGCTTTTCCGGCATGTTTGTAAGATCGGCTATTTCGTCAACCGTCACGTCATATTCTTCGGGAGGAATCCCTTCTTTGAGGTCGCAAAGGTTGTTTTCATCGTAACTCGAAAACTTCAACGATTTTATTATCAATTCTGCCTTTTGCTCGTCTCCCTTGACTTCCACTTCACCTTTCGTAAAGTCGACAGCACCCTTCTTTGCGGCGTCTTGGTTCTTCTGTACGGCGCCATCATCTTGTGATTCCGCTTTCGATGCGGAAGAAAACTTGCTTACAAACTCCACAATCCTCTCCATGAGATCTTGTGGGATTTCGGAAACTATTCCAAAGAACTCGTCAGTCGCTTGTTTGCACTCGTCGGGGTTGTTGCAGAAGAGTTCCGCAAATTTATGAGTAACATTGCGGAACTTCCCTAAGCTGCCTTTCGCTTGATTGAGGGTCCAGCCGAGTCTCGAGCCGCCTTGTGGGTAGTACTTTACGGCAATCAAGTCGCTTAATACTGCAACTGCTAGCGATCCGAGAATCATTTTAGCAGAAAACATAGTTGCTGCGGAGATACCAGCTTTCCCGAGATATATCTTGATTGATTCACTCTACGGACTTTTTCGTTTAGCGGCAACTTTGATTTTAACGTAATGTGCTATCCCAGTGAAGCTGAAAGACAATTGGCCTTTGTGTGTGGGTCGGGGGCCTTTTTATGTTGTAGTGCGCCGGCCAATAGAAATAAGGGAACGATTTCTTAGAACCCGGGAAAAATCCCTTTGTTGATATCAGTTATTGATTTTAAAACAAACGTGTATCGTCTGTAGGAAAAGTTTACTGTCCAAATAAATTTGATAAGTTTTAAGTTACAGTACACAATGAGCAGAGCCTTTTTGACTTCATCTCGTCTTGATAATTTTTCGAAACGCTGTAGATTACAAACGGCGACTTTATGGTAAAACATCGAAACCCTAAATAGACCAACATAGTCTGTTATCACTCAAAAATGTACACAGTCATGTAATGATTTTGATAGAAATGTCTTTTAGAAGTTATGCGTGGGTAGGTGGATGGCGAATTCGAAGTGATGAAATATGCGAGGTGTCCCTTGGAATGCGGGTAAATACCCTTGTCCCACCTCCTATGGTCAGAGGCTATCTAAATGCGCCTGCTACGCACAGAATTCTGAGCGAAGTCCTTTTGATGTCTCTGCGTGGAGGTATACATGAACGAATACAGAGGACGTCTTCATAGCGAAGCAGAAATAGAAAGATGATTGTCCCTGAAGACTAAATGGAACAATGCCCTTGAAAACTTGAGTGGGTAGGTGGGTGGGGGTACATCTGAAACGTAACGTGACTTGGCCTGTAACAATACCTCGATAGTTCTAAAATGTTAAAAATATACATGATGTTTACTTTCATGATTATTATTTCGGATAATGCCTTACTCCGTTCTAAAAATGTTTAATTTCCAAGTAATCATCACTAAACTGCCTCTTTTACTAGAATATAAAATGTAAAGTCAGGCCACCAAATACATTAAAAGGATCGACAAAGACTGAATCACAAGAATTTTCACTATTTTGTGGGCATGTTTTGCATTACTTTGTCACGTTTTTATTGAGACTGATCGGCCCAAACACGGTAAAAGTTTTAGTTATACCCGAAATAGGCGATCCTCCGGGCCGAAATAATAACTCTAGGGAACAAAGCTGGTATAAAATAAAATAAAAATTAAAAAGTGATAATGGTCGCGTTGTAATTCTCTAGTTAATTTACGTAAGGTGATCTGTTAGCAACATGAAATAGGACAAAGATCCAATCTGTTTGAGCGAAATGTTTTATTTTATTCGGAAAAACATCGTTTGCAATTGCGAGTTGTTCCGTGTGGCGAAGGAAAACGAAACAAACGTGTTCCGGCTAAGAAATCTTTTGTGAAGTCGTGGTGTAGACTGGCGAGAAGGAATGAATTGAAAAAGACTTTTTTGGTTTTCCGACGCGGAGTTAACCTGTGTACAGCCCTCCGCGATTTTTTTGAGCGGAGCGGGACTGCTGTACACAGGCTAACACGGAATTTACTCCATCGAAACAGTTTGTGTCAACAACGCAACGGTTTGTCAAAATTGCTTTCGAGACGTTGCGCATGATGGGGTTTTTATTAGAAAGTGATATACTGGCCTGCGAAAGTGTACTGGCCAGTTGAAGACAGAAAGCGAAATGTTTCTTGCAACTTGAACACGGGTTAATACCCTTCCTCGAATGATACTAAAATTATATAAATTGAAAAGGTGCACTACGACTTTTTTTTACGGTTTAATATCTATATCTAAGCGAAGGCCCCGGGGCTTAGGCTGTAAAAGGTCATCGAAATACTCGAAACAGTGCTTGTTTACACATGTTTATTTTTTCAACATGTCCTACGTCGTTATGATCATTTAAGCAGCGTGAGTAATATGCTGGTTCACAAAGACATTGACTAATTCAAAGAACCGATGCTGCGGGATTAAGTGAAACTGACAACTTCACTAAGCTTTCAGTTTTTCTAAGAAAGCTCAGTTTCTTCAGTTTCAGTCTACATATCTCTTAAAAACTATAAACAGTCTTAAAAAAAAGTTTTAAGGTTAAGCATCAGGCAAATAAAAATGCTCATAGAAATAATAGAGAGGGACGTTTCCCTCTCCTCTACCCATTGACAATTTATTGTTCCGTTACCCTCCCCTGTCCTCGCCTCGCTCATTAGCCACGCCCAGATTGGCCTACTTGAGGCTTTTAATTCAAATATTCCGACGAGCATCCTCGTCCCTTTTATATGGGAAAGGGGATGATGATGGTTTGTTTGTAGGAAATTGGATTAAAGTGTTTCCTGTAGCGGATTAGATACTGTTTGATTGAATTTAAAGGGGAAAATGTATGCGAAAACTTCGGTAAGTAATCATTGCTTGGCTATTATTTCGGGGGCTGATGAGGAATAATGGAATAAGAATAACGAACTTTTTGCAGTGAAATAATGGAATGATAGGAAAAATTAGCCCTGGAATTTGGAAATACAACGGAAGCGATGTTTTCTTTGGAGTAATCAGCAATAATTATCTGGAACTATTTTTTCTTGACAGGAATCAGAAGGGAATAATGGAAATTTGAGAAAAGGAATAATGGAATAATGGACACTACATTTTTCCTCTTTAGCCCCCTAAATAATTGAGGGTTTAGAAACCACTATCCCCCTTCCCCCTTCACCAATTCAGTAAAACATTTTTTTTTTTTTAAATAGTTTGTTTACAAGATGTTACTGACGCCGGGTACTGATGACGTTACCAGCCGTTTCCGATTTTAGTGAGCCACCTGAGGAGATGAATATACTGCTTGTACAGGAAATATATCCGAATAGGTCACCGAGCAAAATAAAGGATAAAAAAATATGATAAAACTGCCGCCATGATTACTCGTGTTCATGCTCTTTTACTCCTTTAATATCATACAACAGTTCTAGAGAAGACATATAGCAAATGCTTACTATATACCTGTATTTTATAATGTCGAGCTTTGTAGCAAATGTTCGTGTTAACCTGTTTAAAGCTTTGTTTTGTTGTGGTACTGTCAAGTCAATGTCATTGACCTTTAAATCTGTGGCGCCGATACGGGCAATATTTTTTTTACGCCCACTTCAAGATGGCCGCCACTCACTGTCATCGACTGGTAACTAGTAACCGGTTAGCCTACTTTGCACTACGGTTAGCCTACTATGAACGTTGGCTAGCCTACTACGTATTCACTTCGGTTATTTACAAATTCTGGGAGCCAACCCCCTGACGGCTCAGTGGTGATCACACTCGCTCTTCAGTCTGACGACCCGGGTTCGATTCCACTTTGCCGTACGTATATTGAATATTTTCCTTTGTCCACTTTGATAAAATTCGAAAAAAAAAAGTGTCAAAAGTGGGCGTAAGAGAATAATTGCCCGATACGGAGACTACCCTTTGTTAATGCGTATCACAACATTTGGAAACTGTTCGCGAAATTTAGTTCAGTCCAACACTGTTTTTCAGTTAAGTCCCCAAGAAAATAAATAACAATAAGGTAATAGATCAAGATATTTTAAAAGGTTTTCGTGTGAAATTTACGGCTTAGATAAACTATTGTTGTTGCCCGAATTTTTGCATACAATTCAGCTGTTTTCACTTGACATGTGTTTGTTTGTCGGGGGAGTTTCCCATTATGCTCATTTGGAGATATGACATAACATAATCATGAAATTTCCGCCTATATAAGGTTTACCCCTTCAGCTATATTGTTCCGCCCATTATTATCCTTTTCCCCTGTTAACCGGAAAGAGATTGGTTTCGGTCAAATGCATCTTATTTTATAGAAGGCAGAGCCGGTCAGAGGGTGGGGTGGGGTAGCGGTGTACCGTCTCAAATGAGCCCTTTGGTTTACAAATTGCCCAAAATACCAGGAGCCGGATCACAGATGCTCTAGTTCATATAGACAGACGAAATAAATTGTACACACACAAAAAAAATGGCCGAGCAAAATTTGACTGGGGAATATACAAGCGATTCGCGCGGCCATTTTTGACTTTTGGCCTCGTGCTCGACGGTCTAAGAAAATGAGGAGCTCATAGTCCCTGATATCTGTTAAATAATCTACCGAATTAAATGTAAGAATACTCATATTTCAGTGCAAAATACTGTATTTGTTTCCTCAGTCTGATGACCCCGTTTGGTGTATCTAGCTTTTATGCGGTATGCCTGGCTTAAAACGTGTTCCTGTCATTTGTCGGGTAACGTTTTGACTTGATCAAACCATCATAAACGGTGAACGGATGTTTTTATATTGGCCTTTAAGCTGCGTTTATGAGCTTTTTCGTGGTATACTCAATAATAAATTCCGAAAAAGTCCCTTTTATCTATATCTAGCCATCCGGTTTCCGCCTAGTATAAATTACTACCAATTGAAATAAAGACAGAATACACATGTATATACCAGGAATAATTAACTTCATGTCAAAACAAGACTTGTAAAATATCAGTTCAAATCAAATGCGGGCCTCTCACTTTTTAAACTGAAATCATTCTTCAATGACTTTCGGTGGGTTCGTGTGCGTTCGCAAAGAATAAGCCTGTTTTTGTCAAGATTTGGCATGCGTCTAAGTTTCTTCGAATTTTGCTAAAAATAGCCGGAAACAGCGCGCGCCCTTTCTGCATTTTCTCAATGTGTCTTCCCTTTTAGCGAGCCTGTTTCCGCCCATTCAGATATATTTCCCCGCTGAAACGACATATATGTTATTTAAATCCATGGCTGTAAGGGCCATGTACATGCAACAGTTTACACGGTTTTATTTTGTTCTGCTTAGGGGGGTTAAGAAAAAATATTCAATTTTCAGGACTAATCCTTACTCACACCCACTCACTTAATATGGTCTTCTTTGGCGAAGTTTGTTTGACATACTGTGATGAAATTGATCGCTAATAATGTGTCTTGACTGTCACGCCTTTCAATCGGAAATGGACTTTTACAATATCATTTCCGGCCTACCTGTTGTTGTTTGTCTTTTTCATACTCTGTTTAACTTGCTTCAAACATCGCTGGATGGTTAAAATCTAGGTTTAGAAGCACATTTTCATCGTCGACTTGAAAACAATTCACACCGAAGTAAAAAAATGTCGTTCGTTTTGCGTGGAAGACTTTGTCTTTATCTGGGCATCAAAACAGGAACTTTAAACTGAGTCACGCGGTGTGTGTTTCAGATCCTATTTAATTTAAATTCTCTGGGAGTCAATATCGCCTTCTATGACGTAGTGGTGTGATAACAGCATTATATTAACTCGCAACGTGGTCCCAAATTACTTATTTTAGTCAACACTGGGTGTAAGTAACAGTCCAAACCGAACAGTCTCCTGCTCTGGGTAGATCAGAAAGATGATGAAAACATTGCTGTTAATTCTGTGTCTATCGATTGGCTTGAATCACGCTATGCGGGTAAGTAAGTGTTACGTGAATATACGCCAGTCTATAAACTTTTTAACGGCATGTTTAGTTTCCGTCCGATTGCTGTTTCGGAACTGAATTGCGTTAAGTTCGGAAAAACTTTCCTGTCTGTGCAGATGGAAGTGTTTAGTTATATGAATGCTTTGCTTTCTTTCGCTCGACGCGGTAATAATTATTTTGTTTACATTATCAGATCTTTAAAACCGATGCTAGGTCGTTCATCGGTTACAAATCGATAGTTGTAAAATTAGTCAAAATCACTCATGTGATTCAAACGGTCGCTCGCTATTGTCGTTTTAAATCACCATGCAGAAAAACAATATCGAAATTACATCTCTCTCTGCTGTGTCAATAAACAACAACCCTACCCAAATTTTTTTCGAAAGCGATCATTGCTCATTTGCTTTGTTGTTAACAAGGAGAAAATGTACTCATTTATTTAATGGCACTTTCTACTCGTCGGATCGTTACGACCATTACGGGGATCAAACTGACGTCATTGTTTACACCTCGAATTATAAAATTCACCGGATTTAAAAAAAGATTAAAGTTAAGTTTAGTGCGAGGTTTAAAAGAAAACTATGAACGGTTCAAAATCTGCATTTAAAAACGATGTATTCAAATTTTGCAACTGTGAACACAAACGTTTGCATGGTTACTACGTGGAAACTCTTGCCACCCAACAAAAACGTCTTTAATTTTTCTCGTTCAATTTTCAACGTGTTCCTTTCAAATTTTCTTCAGTTATTTTATAACACAGACGCTATTAATTTATCGTTTCTATTCGTTAGTCTGACTTGTTGATTTAAGAAAAAGTATATGTTAATGAGGAGATTAAGGCCCGGGTAGCTGTAAACAAAGTTGATCTGTATTTATAGTCTTATCGTAATCCAAGCGTAAAATGACAACAAATTAATCCCACGGACTTCAGTCTTTCATTCTTGCTTCCGTTTCGATATAAAGTCCTGGAAGAAGGCTGGGAGAAATACAATTCCGATCAAATCGCGGCGGAAAATTAAGGACAGAAAAATGCCTTGATCATCATTTTCACAGAAGTCACTTCCTATAACGTTTTCATCTATCGAATGCGGGATATGGGTCACGTCCATACTGGTAATAAATACACGTCCATACACGGCCTTTCACCTTCCACTGAAGCGGTAGAGCAGGGAGGGAAGTGAAAATCCATTGCCCCTGGGGGTAGACCCTCAGTTTGTGCGACGCCAAAGGGTATAGTTTTCGAACGGTGTTGGTCCGAGTGACTATTTAGCGCTAAGTTGATGTAATGAGGCTTCTTATTTTTTTCATACACGAGGTATAAATCACACTTAACTTAATTTGTTTTTTATGTTAAAAAAATTTGAGACCAAGAGGATTGAAATCGGGTCGCCGGCATGCCGAGCGACCAGCTGGCATGCCGGCTGGCATGCAGCTTACATGCCCATAGAGGTAACAGAAGATTTTCACGATAAATCATTTATAAAAACATCTGAGGAAAAGGAGGGAGATGATGTGAGGTTTGAACATGTGGAGGAGAGAGAATTTGTCTTATTTAAACCAGTTGTCGCGGATAGCGGCGGGCAGCGACTGTATAAATATTGAGAGTGCACACGCGAATTCCCTCGATGTTAAAAATTGAACTGCAACCAGGATGAGACATATTAAAAGTGTAAAATAGCGTTCTCTGGTTTAAAAAGTTAAAAAATACGAGCTTTCGGCTATTTTACTATAGCCTTTGACGAATGTAAAAAAGATAAAGCGCGTGGTTGGAAATATATACAAGGGAGGGTGTGAAAATAATTAAAAACTAAAATACAATAGAAGTGTAAAAAGCTAAAAAAGGACAAAAACAGACAAATTAAGAATTACAATAAGATAGAATATTGTCTTGGTAACGGTTTGGAGTTATTGTCTGCGCCGACAGTTTTGGCAGTGTGCCAAGATTCTAGTGTTCTTCGAATGCGGTAATTGCCTTTGTCTATCACGGTAGCGCCATCAAAGTCAATTGAGTGATTATTTTGCCAAGCATGGTTAGCAACGTTCGAGCCTCTCGTATAATTTTTAAGATTTCGTTGATGTTCCTTTCTTCGGGTTTTAAAACATCTGCCCGTTTCTCCTACGTAACTCCAACAGCAGTCAGCGCACGGATTTTAAACAACATTCATTGGAGATCCAGGGGCTGCCTGAATTAGGAGAAGGGAATTTTTTGCAGGTTTTACTGGTTTCTTACTACACGGATGTCATTTTTACGAAGTAACCTGGTGAGAGGTTCAGTCAATCCGCGGATATAGGGAAGACAGGAACCAGGATTGTAGATGGATCGGCCCATTGAAGACAGGACACCAATCTCTGGGGGAGGAGTTGTCGGGGCTGATCTTTTAATATGTTGGAAATAACTGTTGGTGGGTAGCCGTTGCTTTCAATGCTTCCGTAAGTGACTAGTCTCGCGTGCACCTTCACAGTGTAGGAGGTTGGCTGCCTATCCAGACCTCCGCCGCAGAGCACACCCACAACACCGGACACTACCCGCTGAAGATAATTGCGTCCACACTGTCCCGCAGGGTCGAGGCAACATAAGACCACCCTAATAATATCAACAGGGATAGTGGAAAACGAAGCAGGAGCCCACGATCAAAAAACACAACAAAGGAGAAGTACGACAGCGGAGCTGAGGGACAGGACACAGCAGCGAGGGGCACCTCACAGCTGTTGAAAACCAACCAATCACACCAGCAGCTCTTAATCACGCACAACCAGTCGAACGGAAGAAGCAGGTCAGGAGATACATCAAAGTAGGGAGAGTATTACTCTACAGAGATTAAAAATTTTTTACGATATTGTCCATATCATTATGAGATCTTTCGATCGCCGTTGTGAAGCTGTCACTTCAGAGGAGTGAAAACCTTGTTAGATCACATATGATCACTCTAAAAAATTTTTCACACAAATAAAATGAATAAAAAACTTTCTAATTTATATTTTAGACGTTTATTATCATTTTCTTTTAACTGGCGAGCATTATTACGAGCTACACGCCAGATTGCTGCTCTTATCGACACTACATTAATCTAGCCACACAAAAAAAACACAGATGTAAACAACATCAGATAACAACTATCAGCTGAATATGGTCTTTGTCTCCTTAGAACAGAATTAGATTTTTTTTGTTCCTGCATCACTGCGATTTGTGTTACAAACCAATACATTGAACTCACCTTTAGCTGTAGCCGGCCATTTTCTTGTTCAAAACAACTGTTTCGAGCGCGGAGAGCGGACTAGTTCCAGTCCCCCTCCGCATCAAGGCTGCGCCAGAGAACATGTACGCCCATTTCAACGCCCTCTCTCCATACGCCCTGAACCGCAGTGCTGTTTAGTATTAACTACATGAACCGAGTGTTATGTGGTATAAATTTGTCATATGGTGTCTCGCTATTGTCTCATGACATCAACTGAGTGCTAAATAGCTAGTCCCGTGTTGGTCTGGCTTTAGATTTTGACTTTGATTTGAAATAGAGTATGGTTCGGTTCACTCTGGTCAGCAAATTTTTTATAGTTCTTGTAGGAAATTACTTTTGTGATCTTTTACATGCATTCCAATTTGAAGCCCTTCTCAATTTTTTTACGCAAACCGGGTCAGTTCCTGGATAGGGTCTTGTTTGAAAAAGGGTAATGAATTTTCGGTCAGGCGTGAAATATTGTAGGGAAAATCACATATTTCGGTCTTTAATAGCGTAAGCGAGTTTTAGAAAGCGCGCCGCGCGCCGACACCCCACCAAAATTTTCGGAGAGTACACCCCCCCCCCCCCACCCCCCAGATCCTTTCTTCCCGTAGCATAATAAGGAAAATGTTACAATTGGTATGTAAATAAGTAGATAGAATTTTGACCAAGGTTTCGTGTTGATCTTTTCGGGGTTTTATTTCAGCTAAAGAAGAAAGTTATACCAACAGAACTTCGCCGCGTTATGGCTAACGTGACGTCACTGGACTCATTTCTCCGAGCTATGTCCGTCGAAAGAATGGTGCGTCTTCGGGAAGCTGTCACAGTTCTGAATAAACGAGGAAAAGGTGGGTAAAAATCAACGCGATGACATTTCCATTCCGTGCTAGATTATTGTATAGCTATTTAAAGGGGCTTTGTTACGGTTTTTAACGGATTTTTGAGCAGCCAAAATTTACATTTGTGTCGTAGGAAACCTAAAACTTATGGCCCATTTTTAATAAAAAAAATGCTTAACTGGAGCACTGTTAACAAGCGTCTTTGGCTGCGGATAGCTAGGGTGGAAATGGATTGCAACTTTGAAAAATTTAAGGTTAAACTTTTCAAGTTGTTTCCGCGCGTCTTCAAGAAAAAAAAATCGATAATTATAGCCGAAGTTTGATTTGTATCCACAAAATAAGGCTATATCTTCCTTTAAGTGTTCAAAGATAATGTTTTTCATGGGATAAGATGCCTACCACTTATTTCTGGACAGTTAGACCAAAAATCAGCGAAATTCCCATTACGTAGCTCCTGTAAATTTGATAACTTGGCGAGAATTTATGTATGTACTACAACGAGGGAAAAGATAGGGAAGAATTTTATCTGGTAGATGACATTTCCGCCCCAGCCGCGTTCGTTTTTGCTGTGTAACTGTTAAGGGTAAAATCGTTTAACTTCTCTTCTGAACACCCTCTAAAATGCCAAATCCGCAGTTTACACCCCTGAACGATCCGTCCTTTTCACATGGAAGTAGTCCAGGTGATGGACTCCACGAGAATCCATAAACAAGCTTTTATTTATTAAAGGGACTGTGTCATGGCTAAGTTAATTTAATGTTATTAAATTTTGCCAAACACCCGCCATTAAACTAAATGTTTGCAAAGAAATTAATTTAATGATTCTAAATGACAAAACCATAGCTTCACTGCAGCCAAATGTGTATCCCGGTGTTATAATTTAAAGTTACAAGCAACTTTGACACTTTAACTTTGAAAACTGTTCCGCCGGATCACTTTTCAAAAACCCATATCACAATCCGTTTCAATCTTCGTCACTTTTGGCCATCCGTACCTTCTTTTGCATTCGGTGTGTTATTTAAATATTTCTTCACTGTTTTAAGATGTTATTTTATATATTTAAACGAATTTGGTGGTCATTTCCTATGCCTAAGTTTGGCTAAAATCCGTGACACAGTCCCTTTAAGATTTGCCGGACTCTGCAGCTGACACTGTTTAACTCAGCCATATGTTCTTCACTTCAGATCGAGAAAGTGCCCACTTGTTGCCCCGCAGTTGCCCAGTTGTAAGTCCTTTAAACAATTGTCGGCAAAATGAAAAAGACCTCTGCACGAACGACTCCTCTTGTCCACGTGGTATATGTTGCAACACCGGTTGCATTAAAGAATGTGTTCCTGACCATCGGCTCTCGAATACGAACGAAGACTCTCTGAAAGGTAAGTTATAGATAATATTTAAGTCCACAGTAATTGACTGCTGCAATGCTTCGGTTCTGACAACTAACGACTAATTATATAGAGGGGTGACTGCTTAAGACGGATTTCGCTGAAAGTTCGAGCAATGAGTGCAAAATTAAGTACCAAAAACCTACTCATCGTACGGTAACATTTTTTATACTATTTGAAATATCTCACTAAAATTCATTTGCCTTGTTGACCCCGTGATTAAACTCTACAGCATTCTCGAGAAAATTACAGTCAAACCTCGTAAAAATGTTTAAAACGTGCACTATTTTTTTAACTGGCGTGAAACGTCCGTTTTAACTAAAATGTAGATAATTTTGAAATCCATTTTTCTCTCCCAGGGTCAGCCTGAAAGCTAAAGTTTTGATAGGTTTTTGTTAGCTGTACTCAAACTGTTACCATGCTAGGAGATAACTGTGGTAACTTTATTTTTGCCTGTATTGCTTGAATGACAATTATGTTCGGTGGAAACCATCTTAATTCGGTGCCGCCTAACAGCAACGGCAACCAACAACAACAACAACAACCACTACTACCACAACCACTACTACCAACACCGACACCATCACCGCATCACCACCAACACCACTTTTACCACCACAGTACCGAAAATTCTAGGGGGTTGCGAGGGCTTGCTCCCCCGGGAGATTGTCAAATCTAGGGTCTCTAAAATAGCATTTCCAGCCTTCTGGGGGGGGGGGGGGGCATTTTCTTTAACACTTAAAAAATATTATTAGAGATTGTTCAATTATTAGAGATTGTTTCATTTGATTGCGTGACATGAATCGTGATTAATCCTGATTCTGTCGGTTATGCAGGTGGTCTTTTGGCGAGGTTGAGCGAAAATTCAGAATTTCCTGATCTTCCGTATGTTATTCTGGACAGTGCTCCGTGCGCTCCTCGTCCTGTTGTGGTGGAAGTTCCGCAGCCAGTGGACGAGAGCACGTTTTATTTTCCGTTCTTTGTGACACTGTACCGGTGCGGCGGCGCTTGTAACGCCAGACCTTATGATACAACGTGCCAGCCTCAAGGTAGGTAACAAAAATCGCTTTTGTAAACAACCGCATTTATCACAGTTACATTTGATTTATCACATCTCGACAGATCACACACAATGTAATTTTGGGGCCTAATTTGTTTTTTGGGGCCCAATGTAATTTTGGGGCCTAAAATTCTTTGTCTTTGTCATTGACTTTGTTCTCAAGGCACTTCCCACTTTTGAAGGGAAAGTGACCGAGGGAGGAGGTTGCCTTTTCATCACAGTTTTTCACTCCCTCCCCTCCCCCCGCCACCAGCGTTACTGAGGGGTGTGTGGGTCATCCCTTTTCCTTGTAATTCACGAAGCAGTTACCCCTCCTATTTGTTTACCCAACATTTGCTGGTAGCCGTTTGTACACACAGTATTTTGAGGCACTCCGAGAATTATTATGATGCCGAACGGCCTGGAAAGGATAAAGTCCAATGAGCTTGGAGGGTCTCCTGGCCCCCATGTCGACTTCGCATCATTTTTTATACCTCTAACAATACTATTATGCTAAGCTAAGATCTTGGTTTTATTTGTTCTATTTTATTGTTTTTATTTTCTTTCTGAGAGAGAAAGTGGCTAGGATACTTCAATCAACGCGGCTATTTAAGAGATTCACGCGTATAATGACAATCGTTTCCATTTTTCCCCACAGCGACAGAAGATCTAAACCTTGTGGTGACCAAAGTTGCCTGGTCGTCCGGTAAGGCCGAGCTTGAAGACATTTCAAACGAGTTTACAGCTGTCCGAATGACAAATCACACCAGTTGTTCCTGTCAGTGCAAGGTTCAGCCTACAGATTGCGACAACACGACCCAGGAGTATTCCAAGGAACACTGTAGCTGCCAGTGTAAACCACGAAAAGTGCCCTGCCCTTTTAACTTCCGGTGGGATCCTGTCAAATGCCAGTGTGTATGCGACTTAGCAAAAGTTGAGCACATGTGTACAAAACGTTTCCAGCTTGACGAGAAATCTTGCCGGTGCACGTGCAGTAAGAGACCTTGCAAACAGTCCGTGAAGGTGCGTGACCCAAGGACCTGCTTCTGTAAATGTCCCCGTATCGAGTGTCCCAGCGGAATGACATTAGATCGACGTACCTGTACCTGCGTTGGGAACCTTCGAAGAGTGAACGAGGAGAGTCGATAAAAGAAACACGATGTGCTTAAACTGATGTATTTTTTAGACGCACACTTGATAGTATTTGAAGTGTAAAGTCGAAAGAGGACGCAGGGGATTGCCGGTAAAAACGATCTCCCTTCCTTTCTCCTCCACTGTCACTATTCTATGCCATGGAATAGTGAAATAATCGACTGGAAGGAACTTCAGAAAGAAATTATTTTTCACCATGTGTCCGGAAAAATGTGGAATTATAAGACTTCCCTTATGTTCTCGAAAAAACCACCCCACCGCTTCCCCAAGATAAAGTAACTTGTAAATACGGTATTCGGACATGTATGCCTGATTGTAAAATATAAACCGTTTTTAGACCCGTGACGTTAGAATGATAGGACGAAGCAAAATTTAAGATGACGCGAATAAGAGAATTGAGTAGCAAAGGATAGATATATCTGTGCGTATAGGTGTAGATAGTAAGGTAAAATGTTATTACTAATTTTAATATGACCAATGAAAGAAAGAGTACAAGAAATGAATAAAGATCAATAAAGAAAAATCTAACTAAAATCTGTATTAGTGCTAATAAGTGTTGGATCACTGAGGTAGTTGAAATAAGAACTTTTCTCCCATTACCACCATGCCTTGCGCAGTGCTGACGAGTCCCAAAGAGGACGAAACAGCTGTCCACTGCTAGGCTGGTGTGTTACCTCAGTCTGGAGATGAGCAAAGTGCACATACCTGAGCGTAGTGAGTCCAGTTCACTAATAAACATAATTATACGATGTTATTTGGTCGCCTATAAAACACGCGTTGAAAATATATTTTGAGATGGTGCAAATGATGTAACTCTTCATGGGGGTAGGTGCACTCACAGTAAGTACTAATGACGTAACGATTTAAAAGGGGCTAGATCACACAGTTCTACGCAATGGCAGCACCGAAAAGCTGGCCATTGAATTAATTGGAATATGACGTCGATAACGGCTAAAACCTGTAGAACAACGCAAAAGAAACATAGAAATCCTGTAAATGAGCATCATGGATTGGCAAGATTGTATAGGATTTAGACGGATTGCATTTGGGTAACCACGTAAAACCACGTTTCGACAGTTTCTTTGAAAATGCCAATTTTAATACTCTGAAATCATCTTTGTTTGGTATGTGGATATTTTAATTTAAAGATATCGAAATGGGCAATTTTGTACGTATCCAACAACTGAAGAAAAATTGCAAAGCTGATGGTGTGGGAGCATATTTAATTACCAATATTTCAGAAGGAACAGCCCTCCTTCTTCAAAGTCTTACAGAGACCTCACTTCTCCCATGAGAAAAAGCCCTTCGCAAACAAAAACAAAAAGTTTACAGTATCAAACCACAAAGCTGGCTGGCATGCACATTCGATTCTCAAGACTTTCACGCCTATTTGCCAGTCAAAAATGTTAACTGACATGTCAATTGATGACGTCACAAGTGGTACAGTGACTGCTCCTCCAAAGGTCGACTTTACACTGAAATTGTTAAGTCGGTAAAAAGCCAAACCTCAATAGGGACCCATTCCGTTGGCCAAGGACCCTCGTCAACTCGACAAGGACCCACTTTGTCTGCGTAAAGGCACAAGGGTCTGTTGAGTCCCAGGAGAGTTGAGATAAAATAGACAAACCAAGGATTCTTTCTAGTTCTTTTATTATTTATAATGTTGTAAATTACATTACACTAAACCATTTCTAATATTCTGAATTGCTGCAATCGAGTATGTCTGCACTGTACCAGTGGAAGATTGTGCCAGTTAGAGGTTTGTTGTACTGTGTACACATGCCTTAAACGCGTCGGCACACACAAAGAAGGGAGATCCAGAAGTGAAGCATCTCTCAAAATCGTCGAAACACTTGGACTGAAACAGAAGGAAAACAACATTACTATTGTGGGTCTATTATTCATCGGAATCGTGATAAACAATAAATGAAACCTGCATTAGACGGGCTCTTTGCATGACACTGTCATGTGACCTTGTCTATCATAAAAATAGGTGGTAGCCCAAAACGGTTGCCATAAATGCATGATGGAATTACAGTCAACTCTCGCCTTGCGCAACACCCCGCTATTGCGGACACTCGCAATTACGGACAAAATCAAAATCCCCGGCGAAAGAGGTTTGACTCGAAATGACTCCCGCTATTACGGACACAAAACGACGCCCCGAGCGTGTCCGCTATAATGAGAGTTGACTGTAGTAAGGTTGCCAATTTTGAGACTGCTCATGCTTACATATGACATTTTTTTGAAAGTTTGAATAAATGTTGTGGATTTGTATGGAAAAAGTTGCTTTTAGCATGTTTAAGCATATCTGAAAACAAATAAGATGTGGTAGAGTCTTTTTGGTAAAATACGGGGTAGGAAACAGTAAATCGCTGGAAACATTGCCTGCGGGGAGCTTGGGTTTTAGCTCCTCCCACCCCAGCCTATGCGGCCCGCAGCATAACTACGCGTTAAATCGCAGAGCAACTTATACTCACTGCTGGAGGAAGTTTGACTTCTTCCTTGAACTTTCTAAAACATCCGTGAAAGTCTCCATTTTCTAGGCATTTGGCGAGATCCTTTAAACTTTCCTACAAGAAAAAAACAGAGATCACGATTTAATAGTCTGCAGCCTAGAAACTGGGAGCTTCTGAAAAGGGTCTCAAAGGGGCTTCAACAACAACAACAACAACAACAAAAACAACAACAACAACAACAACAACAACAAAAACAACAACAACAACAACAACAACAAAAACAACAACAACAACAACAACAAAAACAACAACAACAAACTGACAAACAAACAATCAAACAAAAAACAAATAAACATGAATCCATTTCAATGTTTTAGGACCCTGAGGGAAAAGAATCCACTTTTCTGTCCAGCTTGGTTCAAACAACAAACAAACAAACAAACACACAGCATCACGAGAAGTCTTCTAAGTTTTATGTGTAAACTATGCTAGAACTGTGGGTATACACTTGCTGGTCAACAAAGATACCCTTTGAAAAATAAAAGAAAGGCATAAGTTTATTCTCCAAGATTTTAATTTTCTTCCAAGTAACACTGTACTGTATGGTGGCCCATTAGTGCCATAGTATTTTACGCTGTATTTTAACATTTTTTTTTCCTTTTATATATATATTTTTTATTGTTTTCCATTTTTTTTTCTTTTTTTATTTATTTTATTTTATTTTTATTTTTGTTTTTATTTTAATATTTAATTTTACCTTTCTTATCTTTTTTCATTTAATTTTTATTCATTTTATTTTATTTTATTTTATTTTTTGAAAAAAAAATAAAAAAATTAAAAAACGTCTGTGGCCCACCAGTGCCATAGCAAAAAAAAATAAATATATATATGTTATGGCCCAGGAGTGCCATAGCCCATGATGCATTGGGAAAGAGTAGTTAAACAACATGGCGGTGCGGATAAGGAACGATACACGGAAAGAAGATGAAGAACTGACGCAGGATTAAGGGGAATACCTGAAACGGGCTGAAAAGAGATGACATTTTTAGCATAGAAAAAGCAGGTGACAGGCCAACACAGAATACTTTGTTCGCGACATTTGTACTTTTGCCGTTCTGTATCAGATTTGGTCGGCCAATTTATTTTTGCTTCTCACTTGTTAAGAAAGGGCACTATACGCTGTCAGCTGTATTATAAGGAGGGGTTTTAAGTCGGGCCGACTTTTTCAAGTTTGAGGCCTCTTTTCTTCCTAGCCATCAATAGCATTGTACACCACTTTTTAACAATTTTCATGACTAATACAGTACGTTTTAGCAAAGCCAGGCCATTATTTCCTAGTAATACCAACACCTTCACTGGATTTTCAAGTAACAATAAATCTCTTGACACTGCCCCTTTAAGGAGTCGTGTTTCTAGCTCCAGAAAAGCTCCAGAATGGCTTTATTCTCTTGGCTTCGTGCAAAGGTTGAAAAGGCTTCAAGGCTCCAGGGCTAACCACTGTTTACTTTGGGACGCGATACTGTCTGCGTAACAGATTGCCACAAGCCCAGAAACTCAGATCACCGTGAGCTCGAGCAAGCGACTTGTTAAAGTGTGAAATCAGCTCAGGTATAAGATGACCGCTCCTCCGACCTCGTTTGCATTGGGTATTGTAAATAATAATTTTTATTGCCTTTATATGTTATTGTTTTGATGCGTGCCAAAATTATCAGCTAATTCGCGATCCGCTGTATTTTTTAAAAACCGCGAATCTGCTCAATGTAACGCAAAAAGACCGCAATCGGGGCGCGTTTTAAGGCCAAATCCGTCGATCCGCGAACCTATTAACTCCCTCTATTAGCTCTCCAAAGTTTCACGCAAACAGTGATATAAACTAGTACATATTGAGTGTTAGTTTAGGAAACTCACAGTACTTCATTTGAGCATCAATGACGACCTTTTTATCATGATTTGGGATCTAGTGAAATAGTTTCTTTCTGCGTACGCGAAACTTCTGATCGAGAAATATAAGGCCAGCCGTAATGGGGCTGCGACTAGTTTTTACCGAAAATGGACCGGTCGTTCATTTCTAATCTTTTGAAGACAGTGTCTTTAAAAGTAAAAATCAAAAAAACATTCAAGTCACTTAGAAAATGGTAGCGCGCTTTAGGAATGGGCTCCAGCGCGCGACAGTACTAAGCCCTGTACATACTCTCAGCTTCATATATAAAATCTTTTCCTTCAGCTACACTGGAAAACAGTTTTCGCGCACAGCACAGCTGTATTTCGTAAAAAGTAGCTCAGCTTGCACTATGAATTATAGCTACTATTTATTTTAAAAACGGTAGATAAGTAAAAAAGAGAGCTTTTTTTAAAGCGTTTTAACGTTTCTGTGTAGAAAATATGAATATGAAATAAACCAAAATCCCAGTATTGTTGTATTTTTCACTAGGCGAAGGTATTCCTTGGGCAGTAATTAAAAGTGATATCACTAGTCAGTGGGATTTTACACTGATCGATATGTTCACATCTTCTCGTTGGTGTCATTTACTGCATGTACCTTATTGGTACTTAATTTCGCGATTCTCAAAAAATCGCGAAAATAAAGACCCGCGAAACGTATTTTTTAGCGTATTTTTACAAATTATTAATGTTTTTAACGTACTTTTTGGGTCAATTCGCGAAAATAAAACCCCGTGAAATACTGTCTCGCCAAAATCGCGAAATTAAGTACCAATAAGATATGGATTAAGACTTGTGTAGAGTCACAGCCTTAGGTTTGTATCCTATGTTCCAGACAAATTAAATGCAAGGAACATTTTATATAAGCCGCTTACCACTAAGTGCGAAGTCACTATTTTTGCCTCTTCTTCATCATACATAGTGTTATCCATGAGTTGGGCGACATCATCGTCAGTTTCAAAGCCTTCGTATTCTCCATTTATCAAGTGTTTGGCCGAAGTGACCCCGAGAATGACGCACAAGAAGATGGCAAAGGCGATCTTCATTTTAAGTATTTTTGCCTGAAAGTTTTGGGTGTGGAAGGTTTGGACTCCGGTTGATAAATATTTTTTTGATGAGGTTTTTCAAATCGCTCGCTGAAGAAATGAAATTAAGCTGCGGAATATTTTTGCATGTTTTACTGTTTAACCACCTGTGTTGGTTTTGATGTACGTCATCGCGAAAATTTGAGCGTTGTTTAAACAAAATTTGCTGAAAATAATGTCCCTGGAAATATGAACACCGAGAAAATGTCTGAAAGTTAGCGGCAGAAAGAGACAAAAGGACTAAGGGATTTGATTTTTTATCCCTGAGTTATTAAGCTAGCTGAAGAATGAATAAGAAGTTGATAAAATTCGATAATTGTGTTTTGGAACGGTTTACTTAACGATGTTTATTATTAATTTTCACTGCATTTAAAGTATCGTATCGAATTCACGTAGCCATACTCGGCAAGACACTCTAGAGAAAAATAACCTTTACTGAATATCCATGCACTCCGTGCAGTGTAACTTGCCGCAGAATATAACTCGATATCATTAACTTTGTATTGGAAGCACATAACAAGTTAATCAGAAATTTTAATTTGTCTCCCAGGTTTGAACAATGCGTGAGAGAATAACAGCTGGGTTGATTGACTGTAGATTGCAACAGTTAAACCAGCTGTCATAGTATAGCTACGAAAAACATTTCTGACTTTCATGTACATGTTGTTAGTCATTTATAATAAGCGATGTAAATTTTAAGAGGTATTTTGTTAAAAAATCGCTAAACTTACTTTAAAGCTGTGTTCTAAAGTGCGCATTTTTCGAACTAAGCGGAAACTAAGGGGAAAATTATTTCCTGATATATTTTATTTTCTCTAGAATTTGCGAAAAGCTTTTCATACGAGTCCGTCAAATTTTAGCGATAGTGCAGTGTAACATGGATATTTTTTTACCGTTCTTTTCAAGGATAGAATATAACGTGTTTTACCACATTAAATTCTATCCTTTCGAAATCAATTTACAAGAAATCAATTCACACATCGAGACATAAAAATTTCTTGTGAATTGATTCGATGTGTGACGTCATATTTGTTGCTTCTCATTGGTCGAAACTGGTGCCTGAAGGAGTACATTGAGAACTGGGATTTGAGCAAATTTTCACTGGGAAAATAGGATTTGGTTCACTGGGACTGGGAATAACAAACAAAAAACAATGGAAGTGGGACTGGGATTTGGGAAATTGGGTGAAACAATAGGCTGGGAAATGGGATTTGGGCCAAATTTGATCTGGCAAATGGGATTTATACCTCCCCCCCCCCCTTCAGGAGTCTCTCCAAAGTACGAAGGCATGCTACCAAAGATAGAAGCTGCCTAGCTGAATAATCCTAAAGTTGGATCACTACTACAAAGTATCAGAAGTATAAGGATTTGTGTTGGAGAAATAGTTGGTTATATTC
This sequence comes from Oculina patagonica, assembly GCF_052425735.1. Classification (NCBI taxonomy): domain Eukaryota; kingdom Metazoa; phylum Cnidaria; class Anthozoa; order Scleractinia; family Oculinidae; genus Oculina; species Oculina patagonica. Next base: position 8,431,289 of record NC_135762.1, read on the forward strand.
TTACACCCGAAAATATTAGTGAGTTTTGAAATAAGCCTTCCTCACTTCACCGTTAGTTTTTTTATTTCGCGTTTAGACTTTCGGGTAAATTTATAGCTATTGAGGTGGGTTTCAGTTTCAGAAACGGGATTAAGAAATACGACTTTTTTTCCCATACGAATTCCTTTGCTTCTACTATTGCGTATTAAACATGGTACGGACGCTCATGAGGGTCGTAAAGGGCAGGGGGCCTCAGGGTCCCAAAGGGGGCGGGGGAGTAGAGCCAAGGAGCCCTCAGTTTTCGCCGTAGAGCCTGGAGCCTCATTGTTTTGCTGCTTGGAGCCCTTTGCTGCTGAACGTGCAGCCATGGGAATGTTTTTCACAGAGCCTGGAGCCCTGACGTTTGGGTCTGGGGCCCGATAACCGTGAACCCATTTGGGACCCTGGGGTCTAGATCACATTTCACGGAGAATAAAACGGTCCTTTCACAATTCACGAGAAATAAAGTTGGCATTTCACGCTTCACGGAAAAAAGAGGAACTTTTTTCATAGCGTTACATTTTCGAACATTACGTCCAAAGCAAAGTCTTCTTTTGCCGTGTTTTCACTGTCCGTCTGCTTCGAATCCCTACTCTTGTTCCTTTGCTTAAAGAAAAATCACTTTCGTATGGGATCACTCTGAACAGGAAGATCAGACATACATTGTAAAATAAAGGAGACATTGTTGTTTCGTCGTTTAAAACCAGCCTTAAAGGTCAAATGAACAGAAATTTCGTTTTTTGTTATTTTTTGCCTATGTGTTTATTAAGAGCCAAATAAACATATCCCAAAGTTTCAAAGCAATCGGTCATTACATTGCAGAGATATTGCAAATTGAAAAATGCTTTTTGTAGGCTGTCATAATCGTAGAGTGCTCGGAAAAATTGTCGGAAAATTGTCCTAAACAAAAACTTGTGACGTCATAATTGGTGTTTTTGAAGACGACCGCAGACCGATTCCGCAGACGCAACTTAAAATCTAAATTAATGTGTTTAGTGACATTTTAAGCAGTTTTTTCGTTCGGTTTGGCCGTTTTTTAGTGGATCGATTGTTGGTTATTGTTTAAAGAAGCTCATTTTTTAAAAAAAAGAATAGCTAAAGCACAAAAATAGCTTAAAGTTTTGTTCGCTGTCGTTTTGCATATCATGTGAAACATAGATAGAATGCACGCTGGTATGGAAACAAATTAGGAATATCTATTGTTCTTTCTCATTAGCATTAAGAGGAAATCCGCCAGGACTTCTAGTAGTTTAATATTGGACAAAATTATGTACCAAAACTATTTACACCTGATTGCAAGCTTTTGTGTTACTGCTTCAAATATCTTATCGATAGAAATCTTTTCTAACAACACCACACATCGAAAACACATTTTGAAGTTCCGCTGATTTCCACTGAATCGCTTAAAAGATGTAAGCTTTTGCCCATAGCTTGTGAACTTTAAATATCATTTTCTCAGACTCTGATAAGAAATTGTTGTACCAGAATTATTTCCACCTTATTGCAAACTTTTTTGTTACTGCTTCAAATATCTTATCAAAAGAAATCTTTTCTAACAACACCACACATCGAAAACACATTTTGAAGTTCCGCTGAATTCCACTGAATCGCTTTAGACGAATTTACAAAATGGCTACACGTGAGATTTTGCCCATACCTTGTAAACTTTGAAATTCATTTTCTCAGACTCTGATAAGAAATTGTTGTTGGTGTTACTGACGGATAATTACTTACATCTTTACCTTTAATTAAGGGTAGGAAATAACGCAATAGGATTTAAATTATTCTGGAAATTGATTTTTGTCCAACTTTAATAAATATTACTCGACTTCCTAGCGGATTCCGTATTAAACGTTAATGAGCAAAATCATCTGCACGTGCGTTAACTATGCACGTGCGTTTTGAATGTTGGTACACTTCAAAGCCGTTCTCTGCCGAACAACAAGGTGAAATGACGAAATTCTGCGTATTTTGGACAACGTCAGCCACGACCGCTTAATTTGGTTTTTCTATTTGGGGTTGAACGCTTTCTTTGAATATTCAGCGGGAGCTAGTTCTAAAAGAGATAAATAAGCAGAATGCGTCCGGTAAGCTGCGAGATTCTCAAGCAAGATATAAATTCATTTTGCACCAGACGTTGTCGTTGACGTTGCCGTCGGTGCAGTCTGCGGAATCGGTCTGCGGTCGTCTTCAAAAACACCAATTATGACGTCACAAACTCGTTCCATTCCTTCCATTTCAGTGCGCAGTCATTCAAAAACGTTTTCGTGAAACCTTCGGAAATCTTCGTATTTTTTGCTGCAATTCGCGCTTTAAGGCTCGGAAAGCAAAAATTTCGCTTTACTTCACTCAATAATGGTTAGTTTTAGTGTTTGGTTAGTTAAAATGGAATTTTGAAATTTCTGTTCATTTGACCTTTAAATAAAAACGTTGGCAGTGAGAAACTTTTTCTTTACTAGCCATAATGTTTTTTTTTTGTCTTCCGCAGATTTTTAAGTCTGCTTTTTATTAATTAACATTATTGTCATATTTTTTAGACTAGGTACCAGTCTTTAATTTAATATTTAAATCTTATTGTAATCTTGCTAACGGTCACTTCTGAAGATGTACGTTGCAACATACGAAACGTTAAGTTCCTAAAATCAAAGTTTTTTTCCGACATGCGTTGTCTTGTCATGTTTGTCACCGGAGTGTGTTTTTTATTTTTTATTAAAATCACTTTATTTAGAGACGAAGCCACATCAATTCTAGCTGGTTTTCATGATCTATCCAAGTCAAATTGGAATTTGGAAATGTTGTTTGTTTTTAGGAGGGAGGAAAACCGGAGAACCCGTAAAAAAACCGTCGGTGCAAGGACGAAAACCAACAACAAACTCCGTGTACAGGAATCGAACTCGGGCCACATTGGTGGGACGCGAGCGCTCTCGCCACTAGGCTACCCCTAGTGAATCTTTGAATCCTTATATGATCGTGATTGTTTTGCAGTCTGCAAATTCCTTTATATGAAACAAAACCTCCCTATAACTGAGAACCACAAGGTACATATAAGGTCATAAACATCTGCTGTTGCAGTGACGCTAATGCGATGTTTTTTATTTAGTTAAATAAAAAAAAAGATAGAATGCAGAGCTATTCAGTTTTTTAATACAGGTTTATTAATCTATATGCAAATCCATTTATCTACTCTATTTCACATTTTCCAACAACGCTAATCCCCGATGGTATATCGTTCGCAAAAATATCTCAAGCTGGTCATACACCACGTTAGATCCAATTTCCGGAGCCTTCTTCGCCTCCTCCCATGTTTTCCAGGCATTTTTTGAACTCCAACATACAATTCAGTGGTCCGTGAGCTTCTGGGTCTTTGGTACAAGTTTGGAAGCTTTGAACAACACAGCTGACCTAAATGAAAAGAAAATGCCAAGGAAAACAGACGGCGTAAGACATATATACTAAACGCTACTATATTACTACCCTATAATTTCGCCACCCCATAGGCCTGGACGTAGTGGTTTAGTGCGTTTGATTTGTTGTGAGCCCTAGGTATACGTACTCCCAATATTATGTTAAGTTACCAAAACTATAATTCCTACTCAATCAATCAATCAATCAATCAATCAATCAATCAATCAATCAATCAATCAATCAATCAATCAATCAATCAATCAATCAATCAATCAATCAATCAACCAACCAACCAACCAACCAACCAACCAACCAGCCAACCAACCAACCAATCAATCAATCAATCAATCAATCAATCAATCAATCAATCAATCAATCAATCAATCAATCAATCAATCAATCAATCAATCAATCAATCAATCAACCGTCGACCGACCGACCGACCGACCGACCGACCGACCGACCGACCGACCGACCGACCGACCGACCGACCAACCAACCAACCAATCAATCACTCAATCAATCAATCAATCAATCAATCAATCAATCAATCAATTAATCAATCAATCAATTAATGTTGTGGCGCGGGATAAGGTTGCCCTCTCTATTCGAGCCAGAGGCTCATGTAACAAGCGCATGACAATAGTTTAAATAGAGTGTAAATAAAATGGGAACTAATATAAGTAATTAATAATAAAAAGTTTTGAAACATTTCGTTAAACTTTTCTGTTAATAGTTTTGGAACTTCACGATCAGTGTTAACTTTATCTAACGTCAAACTCCACTAAACATTTAGTGAAAGCACACTTTTATATAAGATTTTTAAGGGACAGTAAAAAAATGCAGTTGACTCATAGGGTGTCAGATCAATTTCATCTTAATCCTTTCCGATTCAGAGTTGTTGCTTGTAGGTGTAAATGTAATCCCGAATTTAAGACATTTAACATTAAAAAAGCGGGTGGAGAGAGCGAGGTGTCAATGCTCAAATGTCTAAACTTATCTACTTTATAAAGAGTTTCTCATCTCTTTTTGTATATGGTTCTATATTTACTTTTAATCAACAACCGGGCTCTGAGTGAGACACGCTGTATTACTTTTGGGCAAGCCTGGATCTTAAATATAACCGCAATGCAACCATCAGTCTCCCATAAAATTGTGATATCTCCGATGATTCAGGGCCAGTTGTCCAAATTTTTTCCAATAAGTTTAGCCCGTGTCGGAACGAGGTGATCATGTAGGTAGTATATTTTCCCCCCCAAAAAATAGACTTTCCATGCTGGGAGCGAAAAAGAAAATAACATAAAGCTTTCACTCATGGCTAAGCTCATCAAAGAAAAGAAAAGTAAAGCATTTTTAATACAGTTTAGGCTCTATATTAGCTCCCCCCCCCACCCCATTTTTTTTCCTGCTCAATTTTTTGAACTCTCTCCTCCCGGGTGGGTCTCCCACAAACAGAACTGAAAAAACAATTATTTGGCAGTAAATGTTGAAGTAAATTTTGCATCACATTTACATTTTAAAGTACCTGTTTTGTTACTAAACAGAATTATTCTCTCGCATCTTTTTGTATGTGGGACTGACTCATCGTGGTCTAATGCAAATCCGGGAACTCTGATAAGCTTTCGAATCGCTTTTCATTTTATGATGAGCAGAAACTCGAACGTGCTCTATCGGAAATCTGTGAGTCCGATTGTTCTCCCATTGTGTCTTTAATAGAACATGATTATCATAACGGGCGCGTTACTCTTTTAATTTGTTTTATTTTTGGCTTCAAAGTACATAAAATTGTAGCTTTTGGACTGCAATCCTGTAGAGTTTCTACTAAAACAATTAGACGACTCGCCCTCATTTTCCATGAGCAAACGTAAACTCGGCTGCGCCTCGTTGATTCGCTCATAGAAAACTCGGGCTCAGTAGTCGGCTAATTATTCGATAATAGAAAATAATCGCCCTGCCGTTGCCTTTGAACTTAAAGCGTATAAATTGCTATCCTTTATATATATTTCTATCATAGGCGGCGGAGCAGGGGGGCACGAGAGCTGTAGCCACCCCCCCCCAAACGAAAATTTGGGGGAGCTCAGACCCCACCCAGCGAAGCGAAGCGTAAAATTAATTTGTCAAGATAATCCGTCTTGTGAGTGGGTTCAAACATTTTCGAAACTTGCTTGGAAGTCTTTGGGACGTTTCTCTTCGGAAAAGTTCATAAAATGATCGTATGGCCTTTGAACAACAAAAGGAGAATGTTCGGAAATCTTCTGTCTAGAAACTGCTTAGAAAACAAAAAGTTGCTAAAGCGGAAAAGAGTTGACTCAAATATGAAAGCCTGCCGAGCCGAGTATTTTTGGGTTAGCCTAAGCCCTCCTCCCCCCTGCGTTCCAAAACGCTTCGTCGCCTCGTTTTTCTAAGAGCAAAAGTCAAGTAGGAAAAGTCGGCCTCGAAATCTAATTGTTAACTATCAGTGATACTCACCAGTTTCTTTTTATTTGGGACATCCGGTGGGAGATGTTGTTTAAAACGCTTGATGCATTTCTTTCCCATCTTTCCCTTTCCTTCATTCATGAAACACGTTAAGAGTTCCTCGAGAACATTCTATAAGAGAGATGGTCAATGAAATAATTCTTTGTCAATCTTTAAGAATTCAGTTTCCTTTATAAGGCCCGTTTACACAGACGATTTTTTTCGTTCAACTCAATGCAATTTTTGTCGCGCCGAAATTGCACGAAGTCTCCTGCGATATCACGGCGATGAAATCGCCATGAAATCGCCGCGAGTTTGCACGCGTGTAAACTAGCCGGCGGCGATAAAATCGCCGCGATATCGTAGGAGCTTCGAACCTTTCCGAAACTTGATCATGCAAGTTCGGTGCGACAAAAAATGCATTTTGTTGCGCGACAAAAATTAGAATTAGAAGTAAATTATTTTTATTCAGGGCCGGTCAGTAGTTACCGATGCCTTGGATTTGACCACATGGAAAAGTCGGGAGAAAAAATGCTTGCTACTCAGATTTCCTTAACGTCCACCAAACCAGCGAACGGCTTTTTCAGTGAAAGCAGATAATCTTGACATTCAGTTTCACTGCTTATTTTTATGGTTATTAAGACAAGAATTACAATAAAAATAAAATCAAAATTGCAATGTGGTATAAAAAGAGCAACATCAAGGTGGACTCGAACTTGATTCGAAGTTCGCTGATGACTCGAGCTTGACTAGAGGGTCTCAATGGGGTGGTGGCTTTTACGGTTAACGGATAATATTTTGTTTTGTTTTTTTACGACTAACGGTTAATTCTCACCGTAACGGTTAACAGAAGTGTTAAAAATTAATTTGCATTGTTTAAAAAAAGTTTAAAATTGATTTCCATTGTTGCAAAAAGTTAAAAGTTAATTTTCATTGTCGTAAAACGTATTTTAAGATCTTAGGATCATTCTGGGATGAAAAAGTAATCTAGTTGTATTATTTTAAATTATTTTCCCCTAATTTCCACGAGGCAGTAAAGTTTCTGATAAAATAACCCTTTATTTAACTTCTTGGCTTGGTCTTTACGGTTAACAAATTTACGGCTAACGGTTAAAACTTTTCAATATTTACGCCTTACGCTAAATTTTTGGCTGTATTACGGCTAACGGTTAACCCCATTGATACCCTCTGCCGGACTAGTGTTCGAAATTCACTCGTGGCATGATTAAAGCATTCTAGCTAATTTTGTGCAACAGAAGAAATACCTTCTCTTAAAAAACGTGTAAAATAACTGTATAGAAATAAAATAAAATTACTCACATCCAAATTGATCGGCGGTTTTGGCGGTTCGGCGGGGTCTTCAAAATCCATCGTTTCAAGCTCATCTAACTCATCTTCAAAGTTTTGAAGCTCATCCCCCAGGTCTTCAAAGTGATTTGCTTTAACATACGCTACCAGAGCACAGAGAAGCAAGGCAGTTGCAAGGGTTATTTTCATCTTGTGTTGCTTTAAAATGCCGCGATAGGCACGACAATGAGTTATTTTTCCGCTGTCCTGAGCAATTCTCGAAGCCAGTGTAATGTTTGCGTTTTCGCAAACGTGAGGCATCGATCAACAGGAATTAATTTTATTTGATCAGCTTGCCTCGAGATAGCCTTTCTTAATTATTAGGTTTTTATGTAAATCGGCAATCAACCAAACGAGGCATTTTTCTCTCGATTGAAAGTTGAGGCACAATGATAAAAAGGAAAGTTAACTGAATATTTTTTTTCGGAAAAAATCTAAAAAATCGTATGCGTTTCATCTAACCTTGAAGCTGTTGCATGATCAATTCGGGAGACTGTTAGAAGTAATAAATTAAAATTACCTCAGTCAACAAACCTATATTGTACGTAATACCGCATTGAAATATTTTTGTGGATCAATCATGTTGTTTTAGCTCTTCCGATCTCAAAAAAGTAATTCTCCATACTAATTCACACAAATTTCTTTTCCTGTTTGTTTTGAGAATTTGGTGCCGTATCAAGGCAAAATCTTCTAGTCGATGATATTCTCAACTCTTATCGCCTATCTATTTTAAAGTGTATAGCATTTGCAAGGAGATTTCAGATGCTGATCACTTTTCAACGTCATGTGTTGCATATATCACAAAAGAGAAAAATTAAAAAAGGCTGTTGAATTTGAAAGCATTAAATTTTGCCTGTTTAAAATACTAAGTGATCTTTAAAAAGACATATTCGCCCAAGATTTTGTTCCGTTTAGTGTGTTTAATTTAACCAAAATATTAAACCTGTGAAAGCCACAGCTGTTCTTTGCCTCAAGTTAACAAGACATGTAATCAGCTGCTTAAAATAACAAAAATATCATGACGTCACGGTTTTGAGTACCGCCTGAGCCTTTTCAAGTGGGACGCTGTTGCGAAGCAACAGGTATTAATACGAGGTAGAATTAAAGGGAATGAAACAATATACATGTACACTTAAAGATGAATTCCAGTCCGTACTGCGCAATCTCGGCTGCAATGTTTATGTGAGCCCACACGAAGGGAATGTTTACAAGCAAAACTAAAAATTCCGCGACAAACTTACCTTTTTCTTCATTATTAACGCCAGATATCCTTGCAGAACAAATAATAACGAGTAGAAGAACCTTGACGCTATTTCAAACCGACGTTTTAGCTCATCGGAACTTCTTGAACGAAACGAACTGTAATGGCGGACTAAAAAACGTCATGTATGCTGTCACCGAAGTGTAACGTTTCAACGAATTCAAAACAAAAACGTAAACAAAGCCCGAGTCTGCGCAGTACGGACTGGAAATCATCTTTAATGACTGACTAAAACAGTTACTTTTGTTTCCCGATATTCTCAATGTTTCCCTCTGCTTCGCCTCGGGAAACATCAAGATTCTCGGGAAAAAATTAACTGGTTTCTCCAAGAGATCAGTCATTAAGTGTTTTGTTTAATAGCACGATGAAGACTCAGAAAAACGGCGCTCGTCGGTCAACATTCGCGGGCAACACTGCACTGTTACCCTCTGACGTCATAGATTTTGCAATGCAATGTTGCCCGCTCAGAGACTTTTAATTTGGCGGGAAACAGTTTTTTATTGTTAGATGTCCTATGATGACCTCAAATTAGCCAGCAAAAGCGAAGCTGTTGGGGAAAAATTCTAGAATATAACAAAAAATTTTTTTTTTTTTTTTTTTTTTTTTTCCGTTTTCGTTTCCTTTAATATTTTTTTTTCCCTTTTTTTTTTTTTTTTTTTTTTCCCTGTTTTCTAAATTTTTTACTTTTTTTTTTTTTTTTTTATTTTTAAAAAAAAAAAAAAAAATAAAAAAAAAAAAAAAAAAAAAAAAAAATTCTGAATTCACAGATGGGACTTGAACCCACGACCTTCATTTGTCGGTGACACAACGACTGTATCGCGCAATCACATTATCAATTATGTCAATGAAATAATTTTACCCTGTATAACCCAAATCTCTTATGTTAAAGGATATTGATTCAAAATACTCCAAAACATTGCCTTTTTGAACCAAAATCAAGCGGCATTTATTCTTGAAACAGAAAGGACACAACCTCGTCCCCAGGACGCTTTTCCTTTCAGAGCGGGAGGGGAAAAGGGAAGGACAGAGACCCTTACTCGACCGCGGTCAAACGTCAGAAATATGCAAAAAACAAGAAAAGTACGTCAAAGATAAGGATTTAATTTTCACAGTTCAAAGTTCGATACATAACCGGTATCCTAAGGGTTAACTAAGTTTTTTGGAGCTTTACTAAAAAAGTTCTATACTACGTGTTTGAAAAGTAGCGATATGCGGACTTTTCGGCGCCATTTGTCAAAGCAGCTTTGGTTCGGATGCGAAACATTTAAAAAGTAAAAACACTGGTTTACCTGAGGGATTGGGGTTATGCTTTCACTCGGCACTTATTTTTATCTATCCTTGCTCGCAATAACACTTTAATTTGAACAAAAAACGACGAAATGGAAAGAAAACCTGCTTGAGACGTTTGACCGCGGTGAGAGGACAAAGACCCTTACAGGGCTTAATCGAGCATGGGAGCTTAGCTTATTACCAAAAATTGAACTTTCCTGGGGTAAAAAACCCATCACAATACTCAGAAAGCAAGATAGTATGTCCTGATGTACCGTAATAATTCGATTTAGCGGCCGGGGCGCTTAATTACTTTTGGCACCTCAAGGGAGGGCGCTTATTCGAGACAAGGCGCTTATTCGGGACAGGGCGCTTATTAATTTTTTTGAGAAACAACCAAATGTATCTAACAATAACAGGAACTGTAACAGTTAGAAATTGTTAAAAGTTCAGTTACTTTTAAAGTAATTGTTCATTTTAACAGTAAATATATACATGAACTACACGGTGAACGGTCAGGAGTTTATCTAGTTGACGTCAACCACTTCAGTTGGGGCAGTTATCCACAATAGGGGCACTTATTAGAATAGGGGTGCTTATAAGAATGGGGGCGCTTATAAGAATGGGGCGCTTATTGGAATAGGGGCGCTTATTTACAAAAACACATTCGAAGGGGGGCGCTTATTCGGAAGGGGGCGCTTATTGGAAGGAGGGCGCTAAATCGAATCATTACGGTAATACAAATTGTTTTCAATTCGATATCTCCGTTTCTTCTCAACATATATTAAAAAAAATTCTTATTTAATTGACATTGATTGACTTACATGTAGCACACATTTTAGATACCCGAAAGCTGCGCAGGACCCCTTAAAAGTTGCCTTGAGACTTGCCGTTACTTTTTGGAATAAACGGTATTAGAAGTGATGGAAAAGCAGCTACGGCTGTCCCAAATATGCTTGAAATTTCTTACAAAGATGCTCAAAAGTTGCTTCAAAAATCAAAACGTTGCTCGAAAGTTGCTCCAAAAATATGCTCATTTCCCTTTGAAGATAAGATTTCTATGCATTTCATGCCATTCCACTACAACAGAAGTGTCTAAATAACACTGAAAACAATCGTGAAGATACAAATGACGTGACGAGTTTTTAATGCTGACTCACCCGAAAGTTGAAATATCTTCGAAACTTCCTCTGAAATCTTCGGCAAACTTCTTTTATCATTGGGAAAGTTTGAAAAATGCTCGGAAACGTTCGTATGGCCTTCGAACATCACTCGGACAATCTTCAATCTTTTGGACCTAGGAATTTCTCAGAATACGAATAGTTGCTTGTAATATAGTGAATGGTTTGAACCCAGGAGTGACAGTAAGTCGTATAGTGTGATCGTCCGGGTGAGAGTAGTTCTGAGAAGAACCGTTGTTGGTGACTGACGTTTCGACAACCTCAACTTAAACTGACCAGACTTATAACATCATCGACTGACAACAGCTTGTCTCTTGACTCTGAAGATGACTTCCGCTCAGGTTATCGAAACGTAAGTCACCAACAACAGTTCTTCTCAGAACTTCTCTCACCCGGACGATCACACTATACGACCTAGTTGCTTGTAAGTAAAAAAGTTGTCGAGCGAGCATCTTAAGGACAACTTTAAAGCAACTGAAACATAAAAGTATCTTTGAGGTTCCTTTATGCCATTCTACGTGCTTGCATGTGTTCATTTCAAGCATTTTCCAACTTTTCCGTAGATTTCTGAGAAATTTCAATAGATGCTTCGACTTTGGAATCATTCACTGAGGATTAAAAACTCTTCAGCAAACATGACGTCATCGGTATCTTCACGATTGTTCTTAGTAAATTAAAAGAAATCTTTGTAATTTAACAAATTTTACCTTAATGTTATTTAGTTATTTCTGTTGCAGCTAAATGGCATGAAAATGCTTAGAAAACGTACCTCCAAAGGGAAATTAGATTATTTTTGGATAAATTTCTTACTTAAAAGCAACTTTTTGGATTTTGGAGTAACTTTCGTGCATTTTTTTGGGGAAGTTTCGAACGTCTTTGGGACAGCCAAAATCCAGGCTTAAAATCCTCTTGGCGATTAGCATTTAGTTCCTTCGCGTTTTTTCTACCTTTCGGTATTTCCGCGTTCCTGGTTTTAGTATTCTGGCGTTCCCGGTTTAAGTATTCCGGCGTTCCTGGTTTTAGTATTCCGGCGTTCCGGTGTTTTAGCGTTCGCGAGACCCAATATAAATGATATGGTGTTTCAGAAAATTTTTTCGGCGGATATTGCAGCAAAATTTTTCCAGTTTGTTTTTAAGTGTAAATCTGGCAAAACACACAGTCAAAATAAAAAATTACAGTAGCCTTTTCTCCATTATCTATTCTTTGTGGTTAAATAGTCATTGAACTTCGCCTGTTATGAAATCATGCAGGCGAAAACCCATCGAAATCACGCAACAGTGTCACATCAGTGACGTCAATGTGACGTCAACACGTCGACTTGGCGACGAATTTAGTATCTACCAAATACATTGCGAAATAAACTCATATTATCTAGGTAGAATTATAATACAGTGTTCTCTGGTTAAAGAATTAAAACTATGAGCTTTCGACAATCTGACCGCTGACTTCAATGGATGAAAATGTAAAAAAAGATACAGAGAAAAGAAAAGAAGGTGACACTATTTTCGTCCGCGGTCCCTTGCTTTCTATGCAAAAAAAGATAACCTTAAAATTTTAAATAGAAAGAATGAAACGCATAAATGGCGATTAAAAATACATGTTAAAAATGCCTAAGAGAACGCGATGTGATAGTAATGTTTATTTGATCTCTTGTATTGTCTGTTTTCATTTTATTGACAACAAGATCTTTGAATTTCTATTCATTTTGTTCGTATCCCGTTGAATTAAAAGTACTTTGTTTCGTGAGCAGGAGAGCATTCCTTATTCAAGGATTTTCTCATAAATTATCACGTTTGATATAACAGCTTCGAAAGCACGGACATTTTCTGTGGCCTCAAAGGTGCCCTTATAAAAGGGATTTGAGAGTTTCTATCCCTTGAGATAGCATTTTTTGTAATTTCAGAGAATATGTCGAAATTCAAACCTAGTGGCAAATAACGACTTAATTTACGAAAATATTTTCTAGTTTGCGTACAGCAACTAATGACTATCGTTTTCTTTTCCAATTACGTTGTTACGTTTACTTTAGTATATAGCCCGTTAATGACCTTATTGATGACATCTCTTAGTAAATGAGAAAGGCATTGTAATTATACAGCAACTGCTAATTTTTTTTTCCAGTGCGAAGCGGCAAATTAAATTAATTGAAACGCTGTTAGGCTGTGACCTCAATACGCCTCCACTTTTCCATTCTTGATTTCGTTTTTTTTAATAATCGTGCATTTTGCCGAAGCGTGTAAGATTCAGGCTGTTTCCTCAGCCGCCTTTCAACTAAGCTAATTACTAAAAGGGAACCGAGTAATTATACTTTAAAAATACTTCGTTTTTTAACTGAGAAATAGTTTGTTCACCTGTGAAATGTTTACAAAAGAAAATGACTCATCAAGCATTATTATCATTATTACGAAACGAAGATTTACCGTCGACGAAACTTTTTTGAAAAAGTCGGTCGGTGGGCAAACTGAACGAAATGTTTAGTAACGTAATTTGGCGCAAGAAGCAAAGCATTTTAGATCATAAAGAGTGTTTGTTATTTCTTTGCAGAGGTAATTTGTTTTTGTAATTATAATTAAAAGTTCTAAGAAGCACATCCGTTTTTCTCTCACATTACTGCCTAATGAGTCTGTTAATATACGAGCAAAATGATTTTGTCACAGTTTAGCTTTTTATCCCAAGGTATTTACCCGACGAAGAATGCAATTTTGTCTTAGGAATAATAGTTTAATACCATAGCTTCTAAAAAGCAATTTAAACTACCTGGAACACTCTCTAAAGCATTTAGTAGAAATTCAGCCGTGTTCTATTGAAAATCCACGAATTTGATTGGTCCGCCCCCGATCGCGCGCGCTTTGCTGTAAAATTGTAGGTTTAAAATTATAAAATTGTAGGTTTTGGACTTAACTTTCACAATTTTTAAAAAAAATAATAATAATAGAGCGAGTTTGACGACTCTACAAAAAAATTATGTAGTAGACTGACCGTAACGTTGATTAATTATAACGAATTATGTAGAAGGGTATTAAAGTTCGCGTCGTTATTTTTTGCGAGAACCTTTTTTTTTGCCGGTTTATAATTTCGCGATTTTTTGAAAATCGCGAAAATTAAGTCCCGCAAAAATAAGTAACAAATTCGCCTCGTTGACTATACGCTCATAAGAAAACTAAGGCTCGTAGTCTAATTGTTCATTGGAACCAGCCAGCAATATTGACTCTTGAAACCAATTTCCATATATTTCTATTAATGTTAGTTCTGAAAATTTTGTGTTACATTACTGAGACAAAATGATTGTTTTACTATTACTCTCGTCAGGTGTTGATTGCAAGAAGAACGTATATTAATAGAACACGCGTTTGAAAACTTGACGCAACAGACGGCTTGGAAAATTATTTTTTCTGCATTTTTCGATATTAATTAATTATTGTTGAAGAAGGCAAATATGGGATACGAAGATAAATAAATAACATGAAATTATACGGTATTCATTGCGGACGTTAACCGCATCCTTTTTGAACAAGGTGGTGACCTATCTATAGAAAAAAGGTCAATCTGCAAAAGCATTCAATGCGACGAAAATTCTACCAGAAAATGAATGTTTTTTTAATACACGTAGATAGAAAAAAAATCTAGGATTAAAATTTGCATCGAAAAGCTAACTACGTCTGAAATTACATTTAAAATATACATCTAAAATAAATAAAATCTTCGTTTTTAAAAATTGTGGAAGAAATTGATGTGGATTTAAAATTAAAATGTTTAAATCCTGTGTTATCTTCCAGTTTTGATTTAAGTGATTTGCAATGTGCGCCGATTATCTGATAGTCATTGGATAACATAGAGAAGAAGAAAGGAGAAATCTTTTTGAGAAAAACTGAAAATAACGTTTGATCATAATAATAAATTTGTCTTCGAAATTACAGTTATCTATTACAAACATCAAATAGTTTGGTACAAATTATTGTATCTTTTACTTATATGTTCTGTTTATAATAACTAGCTAGTCAAGTTGCATTAGAGTTTGCTACTTTCGAAGCGTCGTCGTTACATTTCGCTACTTCCTGTAGGTCTCCACTTTCAAAAAGTTAATGGTGTTAAACACAGTTACGATAATAAGTGCCGTTACTAGCAGACATAAAATTTTGATTTGTCTAAATTTAGCAATTTGCAAGACATTAATTCTCTCATTGTCTTGACATATAACCGATCTTCTTTACCACACTGAAACGTGATTTGCCACAAATTAAAAAAAAAAATCAGGTAGTCATTCTAGTCATTGTGCAAACCCTTCGTCACGAATAACAAAACTTCTCTGAGAATGTCACAGCTGCCATTGCGTCGGTTGATCAGATCCTATGTATTCAGCTTTCGAAATGTTTACTGTGATAAAATTCCGCTGTAATTAGTGTATGCAGCTGAGCTTTAATGACTAATTCTTAGAGTTGATGAAAATACTGAGTGGTTTCCGTGATCACAAATCTGTTGCAGTCACTGCTCCAACCATGGGGAAAATGAAATTTTTCTTCCCCGTAGTTTTTCTTCTGGTGAATTTTCAATTTGTCACTGCTCAAGACTGGCTGGCAGTGTCAAAACAAGAACTCAAGAATCTGAGGAATCAACTCAGCAAGACTGGTTTCGACGAAGGGAAATCCGACATTGTGTTCTTGATCGACACGTCCGGCAGTTTATGGGGTAGCGACTACGAAGAAGAAAAGAAATTCGTCATGAACTTGTTGAACGAGATCAGTGTAGACATGCAAGCAACCCGCGTCGAGGTGATCCCGTTTGGATCTTCAGCAACCAAATATATTACTCAAATTTCTGACCCCCAGAACACCAAGAACAAGTGTACGTTCAACGAAAAGTTTAAACCGATGCCACAAAGCATCAACGGTTGGATGACGAACATGAGAGACGCTTTCCAACTGGGCTGGGAAGTTTGCCTCAATAATGCAAACAAGAGAGTACCGCTGGATAAAGTTAAAACAGTCGTTATCCTCATTACTGATGGCCACTGGAATTACCCTTACAATGACCCCAGCCCCTTAAAACGAGCACAAGACCTGGTAGCTGGTAAGGTGGAGGTTTTTGCCATAGGTGTAGGGTACGTTAACTTCGCCAACCTCAGGCAACTTGTCGGTTCAGATCCGGACAAGTACGCGTTTCATTTGAAAGATTTCACCGAGTTTGCTGAACTGGCGACCTACATCAGGGGAGGTAAGTTACTTTATTTTCGTTTAACCATTACTGGTTTGTAATCGTGAAAAAACCTTTCTGAAAATTTCATATAAATTGATGTCATTTAGAAGTATGATTTTTTTTCTCGAAAAAGCATCAAACGAAAAACAGAACATTTTCTGCAGTTTTATTCTGGAGAAACGTAAAATTGTTCAGTTGGTTATATATATCCATGTCCCGTTCAAGTTTATCATATCATCAAATACGAAAAGATCTATCTTTTTAAGTGTTTGAAAACCAAACAGCAAGCCAGAGCAATACTGTGAAACTGGCTCTAGAAGTCGTTGTCAGATTGCAGTAACAAGAGTTTTTTTGGATTACTTAACATTGATGTTAAAACATTCCGCTCTCGTGCTGTCTTAACTCAGTTAAATTTACCGAGAATGTTTTATTGGCAGAAGAACTGCTGATTTGCCAAGGAGTGCACTAGGAATAGTTCTGTACGTTTATAATAATAGTTTATCTCAAGGAAGAAATCATTAACTCAGTTGTAAAATCAAGATAGAGTTTTGAAGGAAATGAAGTACTACCTCAAATTATGGCTGGTGTCTCCAAAAGACGGACGAATTGATCAGTGCGGTTTCTAGATGGAAAATTAAGTGAACTTAAGCTTATAGGCCAAAGCTGTCGGATCACTTATATAACGGGGCCGTCTCAGGGCGAGATTTTACTGTGTTATCAATAAGACGTCTTTATGGATAAGCTGTGTAATTGAAGTTGGGAATATTTTTAGTCGAATGTAATCACTTCTTTTAGTTTGGGCATAATATTTGCGGGCGAATTCGAAAGAATAATCTTGGGTATTAAATATTTATTTCCTTGACACACTTGAATCAAGGGGGAAGAAATAATTGAAGCCACAGGGTGCTTGTCATTAAGCCAAACATTTCGTAAATTTCGGTCGGAAGTCAAATGGAAAGGTCCGTTTCGGTTCGGAGTGACCGGAATATTCGGGACCACGTGGTCCACTTTGACTGGTCGGACCAATCGGACCGTAATTTACTGTTCCATTTTGACAAACTGTTTCGTTGTCTCACTTTAGTTCAGTAGCTTCTCACAGATGCGGGGGACTGGGGAAAGGAATGCAAAATGGATAGGAGCGTTCCACTCGATTGGCCCGAATAAATCGGAAATGTCGTTCCATTTTTTTAAAAAAAACGGTCAGTTCCCGTTGGTCCGACTGGTCGCACTTTGAACATGGAAAGCAACAACAGTAACTTACAGGCATATCACTGTAACTATCAGAGCAACATGAAAAGGAAAGCTTTCGAAAGGCCGAAAAGTATTCGCTTTTATTATTCTTGCATACTTCTACTTATCGCTCCAAACTTAGCT
The DNA here is from genome assembly GCF_052425735.1 of Oculina patagonica. Classification (NCBI taxonomy): domain Eukaryota; kingdom Metazoa; phylum Cnidaria; class Anthozoa; order Scleractinia; family Oculinidae; genus Oculina; species Oculina patagonica. The sequence goes on from NC_135762.1 coordinate 8,448,794, forward strand.
TGTTGCGGTGGAACCTGAAGTTTAACTAAAGGCTTCACTCTTCTTAAAAATGCCCTTTTAACGGATTTTAACAGATTTCTGAACAGCCAAAATATATATTTGTGTCTTCGTAAACCGTAAGATAATGGGTCCATTTTATTAACAATTTCTATATTAGGGCACTGAAACTGTTACCAAGCGTCTTTGGCTGTGGATGGCTAGGATGAAAATGGATAACAACTTGAAAAATTAAGGCTTAACTTTTCACGTTATTTCCGCGCGTCTTTAAAAAATCGATATTTATAGCAGTGGTTTGACTTCTCTCTGCAAAATAGGGTTATATCTTCTTTAGATGTTAAAAGATAATTTTTTTATGGGTTAACTTGCCTACCGCTAATTTCAGAACAGTTTAGATAAAAATTCTGCAAAAAGCCCATTACGTCACCCCTAGACCCTAGATAAAATGTCGACTCTCGTTTCGCTTGAGGCTCTGTGTTTATTTGGCTATTTTAATTAAAATTAGCGTTTGTAATGTTCAATCGTCGGATATAATGGTCGTAGGCTGTAACAAAAAGAATCATATATATCTGAACATTTAAAAAAAGAGTTTGAAATTGGGCTCTTTTATATCCTCAATACTGCAGTAAGCCAACTTAAACCCAGGATTTATTTATTAGGCCGGAGCTACAGAGCTTCAAAAACCTCTGAGACCCACAATGTTTGTACTATAAGTTAATATTATACTGGCTGCGGTCACATCTACGACGTAACTTAAGTTTAACTATAGTTAGTCTCAAATTACGTGACGTCATACCTAACTATAGTTAGTGCTTTCTGTCGTCTTTGCGGTCACACCAATGCAGTTAACTATAGTTAGTTCTGATTAGATTGTGAATAATTTGGTATTTAAATTAGTTCATGACAGCCCTTGTTGTTGATCTGTGTCCAGTTGTTCCTCTATTTTTTTTTTATTTTTGCACGGCATTTCGGCGTTGAAGAAAATAAAATGAAGTAAGGATGCTAGAAACCGAAGAATTCAAGCTTTTTTTTGCTAACATTGATAATATGTAATTTCTTGGCATGCTGTTTTTCTTGTTTTCCTTCCCTTGACGCTTTGTTTTGCATATTTATGTTCATCTCGCACGTGCGAAAAGAATTGTCGCATTCTGATTGGCTTTTCGTTTGTGAACTTAAGACTAACCCATGAACCTTGCTTGGGTATAACTATAGCTGGTGTGTATTGTTTCGGATCAGCGAGGCGTAATTTTTCTATTTATATTTGGGGGAACAAAAAAGGGGTAACGTTACCAAAATAGTAACTATAGTTAACGCCGTCCTTACTATAGTTAGCAGTCTAGATGTGACCGCAGCCACTATTGGCTATAGCTGTAGTGAAAGTCAGTCGTCGTTTCTTAAAATATCCGTAGTTAGCTTATTAAAAAGTTAATGCATTTTTAGAATTGGTACTCATTTAGGAATAAAAGTGATTTTCAGTCGCGCTTACTTAACACGATTCTGGGACCTTTCGGGGTTTCCATTTTTTAATTTCTTTAGCAGGGTTTCACTGGTATTGACACAGTTGCAGATTATATTATTTTTGTGAAACCTTTTCAGGTATTAACCTATCTTTAATGTTCCCTTCAGATCCTTACGAAAAAGTATGGCAGACAGAGCACGTGCCTAATTCTAAATGTAACAACAACTGCGACCCGATTGCAGCTAAATGTGCCTGTGGTTTAGTGTACGGTGACTACAAATGTGCGTGCTCGAAGGGATATGCAGGGTCTGGAGTAGTGGGTCAATGTAACGGTAAATGAATTCTTAGTTTATCAGAGTTATAGTGCCGCGACGCGCCTTACCGTGGCCACCCGACAAACTTTTTTTTACCAAGTGTCATCTTGTAATATTTTACGTTTTCACTGCGTTATGTTGATAAATACGATGTAACAAGTATCTATTTAATCGTATTCAACTTTGAAAGGAGGCGTGTTCGTCTAACAAATAATAATATTACGAGAGCCCACTTGAAAAAAAGTCCGTTGGGTGGCCACGGTCAGGCGCGTCGCACTGTAAAATGTGGTACACTTAGAACAAAGCGGCTTATTTACTAAATATTCCACAGCCAAGGCTACATCACACGATGTGTTTAAGATGTGATATTGCAGGTTCATCAGATTTTTTTTTTAAAAAAAAACCGGTTACTCTGATGATTCCATAAAACTTTACGACTGAGCTGAAGAGTTTTGAATTTACTTTTTTTTCACCAGAAAAAAGAAAAAAGAGCTTGTCAATATTATTTGTTAATTTGTGTTTTGTTTGGCAGAATGTCCCCCGTCAACCTACAAGGATTTCGAAGGCTATGCAGCCAAGTGTACATCGTGTCCTGTTCACTCTGGTCATTCAAATAAAGGAAGCGTTAGTCTCTCGGACTGCAAGTGTTTTGACGGATACAAGGGAAATCCGAGCAATGGAATACCGTGCACTAGTAAGTAATAGCAGTTTTCAAAATAGAGGAATTTTCACTTAAGTGTTGAGGGTAATTTGCGGTTTCCCTTGTTTTGCGCTCTTACGCTTAGTGATTGGTTGGAAAACTCGCGCCACTTTCTCAACCAATCAGAAGTAGAACCAAAACCAATTGTGACTCGCTCTCGCACGTTTTCCCGCGCTGGCGTGCGTTTCCTTAGAGGTTTTCACTGGTTTATTTTATTGTCTGTGTATTTGGCCGGAGGGATTACTTTGGTGTTAGTTTACGACACTCAATCGAAAAAAGCTTTATCAGTGCCATGTAATCCAAGCCTAATTAAAAGCAAATCCAATAAGGCGATAGAATGTCGAGTCCAATTCAAACCGTGAAATTTACGTTTGATTTCAGCTTATTTTCTGTTTATATTTCAAACGTGTTTATTGCTTAATCTTGTTTTCATCAACAATGTTACAAAATCTGTTTGCTTGCTTGAACACGAATATTTGATGAAAAAATTAGAAGCGATGACTTAAAGGGACTGTGTCACGATTTTAGCCAAATTTAGGCATCGGAAATGGTTATTAAATTCGCTGAAATATAAAAATAACCACTTGAAACAGTGAAGGAACATTTCAATAACACAGCGAATGCATAAGAACGTAATGATGGCCAAACGTGAAGAAGATTGAAACGGATTGCGATATTGGTTTTGGATTACTGTTGGCTGAACAGTTTTCAAAGTTATCTCGTTTGCTTGTAACTTTAAGTTATAACGCCCGGTATTTGGTTGTAATGAAGCTATGGTTTTGTCACCACTAGGGCTTTCCACAAGTTGTTCGGCAACTTTTTGGCAACTTTTCATGTTTCGAGCAACTTTTTCCCCTTCGAGCAACTTTGTTCCTCCCGAGCAACTTGTTGCATTTTGAGCAATTTCCATACCGAAGATCTCCGAAAATTATGCGAGTGTTGTTCAAAGGCAATACGAACGTTTTCGAAGATTTACGAAGTTTGCCGACGATTTTCGCGGAGCATCTGAAAACGTCTCAACTTTCGGCTCATTCTGCATTAAAACATTTCAAAACTCGTCATTAAACATGACGTCATCGATATCTTCACGATTTTTTTTTTCAGTTAAAGAAATCCTTGTTTTTTGACAAATTTTCCCCTTAATATGTTATTTAGATACTTCTTTTGCTGTAAAATTGCATAAAACTGCTTAGAACTCTTACCCTCAAAGGAAAATATGCATATATTAAGAGAAATTCTCTTGATTAGAAGCAGCGTTTTGGATTTTTTGGAGCAACTTTCGAGCAAATTTTATTATCAGAAGCAACTTTTTTGGATTTTTGGATCAACTTTTGAGCAACTTTTTGAGAAATCACGGGCAACTTTTTGGGAAATCTCGAGCAACTTGTGGAAAGCCCTAGTCACCACTAGATCCATAAAATTAAATTCTTTACAAACATTAAGTTTCATAGCAAGTATTTGGCAAAACTTAATAAAATTTACTTAACTCAGCCGTGGCACAGTCCTTTTAAAAGCTGTGAAATGAAATTGAATGAAATTGATGGTGGAATCTACTTTATGCTGTATTCAACTTTATGGCCGCCACTGGCCGCCATATTGGTGTCCCAAAGAAGGACAGGGGGTGACTACTACTAGGCATAAATAGATTGCGCTCGGCAACTTTTGAGCAACTTTTGGCTTTTCGAGCAACTTGTTGTAGTACCAGCAACCTAGGGCAACTTTTACTTTCCTTGGCAACTTTTGAGCAACAAATTGATTTAAAACCGATCCAAACCATAAAAGGTCGTTTCTTTTCGAAGGATTTTATTAAAACTGGTTTTATTCGCTGCAACATAGAACCTGCTGCCGGCCATCTTGGTATTTGCTGAAGTGCGAGTCACTTATGGTATCGCAATCAGATGAAATTTCAGACGAGGAAAATGGAAATAATTCAGACATTGACCCCATTGAGGTTGCCATAGACGCTGGGGCAAGTCTTAGTTAACCTGCAAGCGCTTCAATTTCTAAAAAACGCAAAAATTCACGTCAAAACGACTCTAGAGAGCAAGCAACTTTTCTGAATTTTGGTGGCAACTTTTTGATATTTGAGCAACTTAAGAGCAACATTTTGGTATATTGTGAAGCAACTTTTCCTAAATTTACTAGCACAATCTATTCATGCCTACCTACTACTACTGTTCGCCACTCTGTTCATGTAATGAGACTTCTTACTTTTTCAAACACGAAGTGTAAATCACACTTACCTTTTAAAGTTGAGACCAAGAGGATTCGAACACCGGAATGCGCTAGTTAGGCTAACCGCAGTGTTGTTTAGAATTCACTACATGAACTGAGTGTTACGTGGTATAAATATGTCATGAGGTGTCTCGCTATTGTCTCATTAAATCAACGGAGTGGAAAATAGTAAGATCCAAGAAGGACATCAATTTGGCTGCATCTTCATACTTTATACTGTAATTTTTCTCAAAACAACTTCAAAACAACTCGGTCATAAATAAAACGCTACAAAGCTATGATTTGGGCAAAAGGTTTTTTTCTTCTTGCTCTATAACCTAGTACTAGGTTTCTCATACTTTTCAATCGACCAATACTGTCTACGTTTACTTAAACACGCCGTATGTCGGAATCACATGCAGGGCAAGATATTGCAAATCCCGAGTAGAAGGCGATGGTAAGTCCACGCTTTTCGAGTGTTCATGAAGCGAAATCAACTTTTGTATATTTCGAAAGGTCGGTATGTTTAAGACACGATTCCAAATTTTAAACCATTTCGAGAAAAAACTCGCAATTTTAAAAGGCCTGAAAGTTGTGCTATTTTGCCCTCTAAATTGTCCTTCAAATCGCGCGGTCAAAATATCAAGTCACGTGGGCTGATGACGTATTATTGTGGACAAGATTCTCAATATCTTCGTCTTCTTCGTCCACATCATCTATTTCTTCGTGATTGTTCTAACTTTCAGAGAAAACACTCATTTCGGAGTCGCTCGACATGCTGCTTTGCCTTAGAAAACCTTCTTAGCGACCAAAGCGCGAACAAACGCCGTCCACAACAATACGTCACAAGCGAATTAACTCGCTCCAGTCTCCTGGACATTTTTTAACAGAAAATAAGGCTTTTTGCAGCGCCAAAATCACGACCAAATTTTAGTTTTGAGAAGCTTAAACTTTGCAGTCGTTTTATTAACATGTTGGAGGGTAAAATTATACAAAAAAAAATTCGCTTCGAACACAGAAATGTATGATGTACTGATTTTTATATAATTGCCACGCAGTCTGCCGATGTAGAGTCAAGAAATTAAATTTTAACAGGGCCGTAACCAGACCTTTGCCAGAGAAGAGGCAAGATCTTGCTGGCAGGTTCTGGGGGCATACCCATTTTTCATGAAGTATTTCTTGAGACTGAAAATCAATCTTGTTCAACTGGGCGATTATTTTCTCAACAAAAAATGTTTTGTTTTTAATTTTGGGTACAAGTTTAGCCAAGGCAAGTGCCTCGACTTGCCTCTTACTAGTTACGGCCCTGTTTAGCAGTCGTTTTTTAGCAATTTATCTTCCAATTTCTCATTCTTCGAACAGTCCGTAGCTGTGAGGTTCTTCCAGACGTTGCCAACGGTATCAAAAAAGGGAACTGCTATAGCACATACGGGTCCTCGTGCACGTATGAATGTTTGGAAGGGTACGAAATGAGCGGAACAGCGACAAGACAGTGTGTTATAACAGATGTGGTCCAAAACACCATCGGTTGGAGTGGCACCCCTGTGTCATGCACAGGTACGAACGAAATGCACACATCCACAAACACAGATTCAAGGGTTGTATCATGGCATAACAGGAATGAATTGCCCGTTCCGTAATTCAAAAAGGGACTGGGAACTTGTTTACCCATTGTTCAAATTGCATCTATTTACTAGTATAATCCATCACCAGAAAGATCGCACGACAAGGTTTGGTAATGTTACATTTCCAACAACCAAGGCTCTGAGCTGTCAAAGTTCGCCCAAATTCCATACAAATGTCTCTAATTCCGAGTTGGCGTCCCCAAATCCATACAAAGTCTCTGATTTTTCTGATTTTTGAAAGCCTTCTACATAGCGGCGATTTATCAAAACAACTCCAAACTTGCTAAACTGACTAATTTTCATGTGTTTTTTTTCCTGTGATGGCTCCAATTTTTTAATTAAATTAAAATTGAAAAACTCGTTCCCAGTCTCCAATTTCGGAACGGGCAATTGTTACTTATAGGGTAGCACTAGTGTTCTACAGGGCTAAAGTTATGTACTCGTTACAGTGAGGTTGTTCTTTTACTGAAAATTTATTTCCATCTTTGCTATATATTCATTAAAAACTGGATTACACCATATCACTGATTTTTTAAAATTTTTGGAAAATCGTTAATTTAAATAGTCGCTAAATCTTGCTCAGAAAAAATCGCTAAAATTAGTAGCCGCTGACAATAGTAACCTGTAGCCCCACTGGTTAAGATGGATTCCGCTGAAAGTTCGAGCAATAATTGCAAAAATTAATTACCAAAAATCTACTCATAGTACAGCAACATTTTGTATACTGTTTGAAACATCGATCTCACGGTAATTCATTTCTCTAGTTGACCCCATGCGCTATTACATTCTAAAGCATTCTCGAGCGAGTTAATGCCAAACCTCGAAAGAAAAGCTAAAAGCGCGTGTTGTTTAGTTTTTAACTGACGTGAAACGTCCATTTTAACTAAAATATGGAGAGCTTCAAATTCGTTATTCTCTCGCGGGGTCAGCTTGAGAGCTAAAATTCTGTTAAAACTGTGACCATGCCGCTATGAGGTCTTTTTGGTACCTTTATTTTTGCGTTTATTGCTCGAGTGTTCAGCGGAAAGCGTCTTAACTTTGATTTGATTTGGTTCATTTCTTGATCAGTTATACGCTGCCCTCATCAATCTGTCACCAACGCTAAACCCCCCACGGGCACATGTACCGACCCAGTTGGAAATCCAGTCGTCGACCTGGTGTACAAAACAAAGTGCAAGTATCAGTGTAGGACTGGATACGAACGCGTAGGAAGTGAGACCATCACATGTAAGCTGACCAAAACGTGGACTCCTGCCGCGCCTACTTGTAAACGTAAGAAGCTACCTTACTATAGGAAATTATAAAGGCGGGGGTAAATGTGAATTTAAGTGAAATTTTTAGAGGTTTTAAGAAGGGATAATATATATAGATATACGGTACATCGGGCTATGTGACACTACGTTTAAATTAAGATACCGTAATCATGTATGTTCTTTTCGAAATGAGCGGTATAAACACGCCACTGAACTAAGTAATATATCTGGAGCCTGAAAGATCAGAAAGTAAAGTATGACATCAAGTGGCGCAAAGTTAAACAGGCTAGGTCTTATTCGAATGTAACCAAGAGATGTAATTTGTGTTTGTGGGAGAAATTTTTCATTTTATGTAAACCGGAAATGTCAACTCTGAACAGCAGAAATGAGCTTGTATCGTGTTGCAGACATTCTAGGAAATTCTTACTGAAAAACGTTTTTTAACTAGTGATAAAGTTCTCGCGGGACGTGACATATGACACGCAATGTATTGTATTGTTCTGAATTTTCAAATATCTATGAATGTAACCGTTTTTTCTGGCAGTTGCCTGATGATTGCCTCGCACGAGGCATGAAACTCAGAGTAGCGAATAAATGACCATATAAACTAACTCTTGAGATTTTACTGTTATATATATATATATATATATATATATATATATATATATATATATATATATATATATACACCCGTTTTCAAAAACGTTTTCTTCAGAGAGATATATAGATAGATAGATACCTTTTGTTTAGAGTCGGTGAACCATGTTATTTCTGCATGAACCGCACGCTGTACAAAGACTGTTAACAAAAACACACCCACATGAGAGAACAAAATGAATCTCATATAAATTTTCAAAATAAAAATGATCGTGACAGAAGGCGACAGAAATGCCCGCCAGAGTAAAGATTGCGTTGGCGAATATTTGACTTGTTCTAGGAGCTCGGAGAGCGCCACAGAAGTACTAGGCGAACGAACAAACATTGCAACGCTTCGCGAACGACGCGACGCCGTCCCGATGTTGTCGCCAAGCGAGAACGACGAAAGCCATTTCTCACTCAACCATGATAAAAAATGAGGACGTGTACCCACTAGTCAAAAATACCCACAGAAAATGCAATATTTTTTACCGTCAAAAAGCAGCAAAATAGCCGTCGACTCAAGAGGATAAAATAAGTCAAGTAAAGCTTATAAATGTTCGAACCGACCGGGAACATTCGGCAAGAACGTCGCCTAACTGTAACAGATCAAAACGAGTACTGAGAATACTAAGCATGATCCGCGCGGCTCTCCACCAAGCACGAGTCAGTTGAGGGGACTGGGCGGAAGAAGCACCACGAAGAAGAAGGAAAAACGAACAGCACAACCAGTCAGGCCCCGTCCACACTGACCCGGGTAGAAAAGGAGAAATTAAAAACGCCGCGAAAATGTTTTCCGTCCACGTAACCGGGTATGAAAACGATACGCTCAAAAGAAAAGAAAGTAAAGTCTTTCGAGGGAGCACTAAAATAACATAAAACTAACACCAGTGCCCCAAAGAAAAAAAATACACTATCACGACCAAGTCCAAACGCTCATGTGAGGGAGCCCGGGGGGGGACGGGGAAAAAGACCCGGACGGGGAGGGGTGGGGGGAAGAAGGTGCTTTTTGTGTTGGTAAGAAGAGGGGGGCAGGGGGTGGGTAAGGTATGGAGAAAGAGAGGGGGGGATGAGGGGGGGGTGAGGGGAGAGGGGAGATGTGTGGGGGGAGGGAGGGAGAGGAGGGTAGCTACGAAGGGGAGGTAGGAAAGGGAGTCAGAGAAGGCGTAGGGAGGGGAGGGAGAAGGCATGAGGAATAAACTGGAAGGAGAGCGCAGGAGGGTAAATTATTTAAAAAGGTTCCAGGCTTCAATAGTATTCCATCGATTTAAACAAAAAGAAAAAATTAAATGATTAAAGAAATTAAATGATCGAATACTATTGAAGCCTGGAACCTTTTTAAATAATTTATACAGATATAAAAAAAGAAAAAAAAGAGATAAGAAAAAAAAAAAAAAGGAAGGAAATAAAATTGGAGAAAAAATGTAAAAAATAGAACGCTCAAAAAATTAAAAAAATGAAAAGAGAAAAAAGAGAAAGAAAAAGGGCCAAAAAATAAAAGAGAGAGAAGAAGGATTAAGGAGGAGAATCTGTGCAGGAGAAAAAGGGGGGGAGAGGAGGGAGGGAGAGGGAAGGAAAAAAAAAAAAAAGAAGTTAAATATAAAGGTAATTGTAATATAGATTGATAAGGAAATGAGTATGTGTATGGATGTAGGTGAATTGGAATATAAAAATATTTGTTTATTGGGGAGGGTGGAGAGGAGTGAAGGAGATTGGAGTGTGGATGGAGGGAGGAAGGAAGGAGTGAGATGTGTAAGGAGGGGAGAAGAGGTGGGATGTGGAGATGGAGGAGAGGAAGAGAGGAGAGGGGAGATGGTTGGGAGGTGTGGAGGATGAGGTGAGTGAGAAAGTGGTAAGGAAAGAGGATGGGGATTGAAGGATTGGAGGAATAGAGGGGGAGGAGAGAATAGGAGGAAATGAGGGATGAGGAGGAAGCGAGGAGAAAAAGGGGAATGAAGTTGTTTTGTTTTATGAAAAAAAGATGAGAATTTTATTTTATGAGCGAGAGGAAATGGTTGCTTAATTAATTTATTTTTTATTCTAGAGTAGATGAGTGATCTAAACAGCACCTAAGTTGTACCGGATTTGATTTGAGACCAAGTTGTGTGTTATATATATATATATATATATTTATATATATATATATATATATATATTAAAAGTGGAACAACACTAGATAGTTGACCCCCACGCAAGAAATTCTAATTTTAAATCAAAATCTTATTTCCTTAAATTTTACTAATCATTTGAGAAAAACTATCTAGAAAAGATTGAAAAATAGTGTGCTGAAAAGAGAACGTTATTGTTTCCACGTTGCTATAAGTGTTCGGACAGTGTCCAGAATTTTAAATCTTTCTGTTAATGCGACAACGAAAAAAGAATAGCCATTGAGAACTTAATTATGTTACTCAGGCTTTATTCTCGAGCTTATAGTTAAATGTTTAAACATAAATTGTCCTCAAAACATTATCAGGCAATAGGCCCTAGCAGGACTTAACTGTTGTAATAGTCAAGGATAGGCATAAATAGATTGTGCTCGGCAACTTTTGAGCAACTTTTGGCTTTTTGAGCAACTTGTTGTAGTACCAGCAACCTAGGGCAACTTTTACTTTCCTTGGCAACTTTTGAGCAACAAATTGATTTAAAACCGATCCAAACCATAAAAGGTCGTTTCATTTCGAAGGATTTTATTAAAACTGGTTTTATTCGCTGCAACATAGAACCTGCCGCCGGCCATCTTGGTATTTGCTGAAGTGCGAGTCACTTATGACATCGCAATCAGATGAAATTTCAGACGAGGAAAATGGAAATAATTCAGACATTGACCCCATTGAGGTTGCCATAGACGCTGGGGCAAGTCTTAGTAAACCTGCAAGCGCTTCGATTTCTAGAAAACGCAAAATTCACGTCAAAACGACTCTAGAGAGCAAGCAACTTTTCTGAATTTTGGTGGCAACTTTTTGATATTTGAGCAACTTTAGAGCAACTTTTTGGTATATTGTGAAGCAACTTTTCCTAAATTTGCTAGCACAATCTATTCATGCCTAGTCAAGGATAACAAAGTCAAAAATACACAGAATGGAAAGAGACCAAAACAAGTTATTACACCATTTATATTAGAGTTGAATCAAACCTTGCTAACCGTTGAATATGTTTGTTATCTACTGCCCCAGAGGTGACATGTCCACCGTTGCCCAAAGTTTCTGTCGGTACCTACTTTGAATCATCGTGTGACAATAACACCCAGCCATACGCCACCCCCTGCTCGCTTAGATGTCCGTCTGGATATCACATCAGCAACCATCCAACAAGTATATCCTCTGACACAAGAAATTGTCTTGTTAATGGCACCTGGGAATACAGAGCATCTACTCCGACTTGTAAAGGTACACCCTGTGAAAACATGCTATAATCAAGCAACTATACGTGTTGAAAGTTAAAGTGATAATGCTTGCTAAGTAAAATCAAGAACCCCGTTGCATTCCATTAACTGCGGATAAAACTTGCAATTTTAGAGTCGAAATGGTAACCAGCCGTGACGAAGCTCAAAACAGTTTCTAGCATTCTCCAGCTTCATACTGTGATTGTTCAGTACTACAAACATTTATCAGTTACCATTACAAAAATCGTATCAAACAAATGCCCAATCATTAATGAACAAATTGCGGTTATTTTCTTGACGTCACTTGAAACCATTCCAACCGTATAACCTGTTAAAGACACCTTTAATTTTAGGTTTAAGTATTTATAAATCAAAAACGAGTCCGGTGACCCCCATCTACAACTTTTTCTAACGTTAAAATAATTTCTCCAGTGAGGTTTAGAGCAACCTTAAATTTTCGAAAATTTAATGTGGCTCTGAAACCGCTCCGGAGAAATTTTTATTAACTTTGGTAACTTGTTATGTCAAGAAAATAATCATAGCTTGTTGACCAGTAATTGGGCAACTGTTTAATACCATTACTGTTGCGTCAACTGGAAAAGAGTCGTCAAAGTTGAGGTGCTGAAAAGTATAGAAAAATGAGTTATTTTGGGAGTGTGAAAAGACAGTGTATGTTCTAGCTGCCGGCGAGTTAGAGTCCTAAGTTAACCTTTAACGGAGCAGAAAATTCCAACCTTAGCGGCCTGACCTTAATGTGTAATAAGTACTGACCAATTGCGTTATTGTCCTTTCTACTGTTTTTATTTGGAGTTGTTGACAACTTTTGGGCTAATTCACCAAGATAATGTTCCCTTAAACGAAAGGGTGTTCACAGTTTGCTCAAGATCTTTTTGTTTTATTTTGTTAGATTATGAACCGCCAGTGTTAACATGCCCAGGACCCAAGTTGGACGTAAACAACGACAAAGGAAAAAATGTTTCAACTGTCAATTGGAATTTCACATTTTCCGACAACTCGCTAACGGAGAACGAGCCTGGAATAACCAAAGACTCATTTACAGTGGTACTGACCATTAACGATAAGAATGTGGATTTAAGTCTTCCCAAGCTAATAGGAATAGGCACAAACAAGGTGAAGTACACTGTGACAGATCCTGCCGGAAAATCCTCCACCTGTTCGTTTACTGTTGTAGTAGCAGGCAAGTAGAGATGTTTCTTTGTTTTTTTTTCTGTTTAACAGACACATAAAAGAGGGTCTCAATGGGGTTAACCGTTAGCGGAAAACGGCCAAAAATTGGCGTAAAAATTGGAAAAATTTAACCGTTAGACGTAAAATATGTTAACCGTAGAAAATCGGTCAGTAATTTTAAATAAAACAGACTAGATCACTTCATCGCTCCAGAATGGTGCTGACACCTAAAATATGTTTTTCAGTAATGAAAATTAATTTTTAACTTTAAAAAACAATAGAAATTAATTTTTAACTTCTGTTAACCGTAATGGAAATAAAGTAACCGTTAGCCGTAAAAAAGCCAAAATTTTAACCGTTAACCCCTAAAGCCAACACCCATTGAGACCCTCATAAAACGTTTCATACAAAGCGAGACGTCCACTACTGATTACTTTCTTCACAAAGCTTATTCTTCTTACATTACAGCATTATAGTTATGATACTTACAACACGACACTTACACTAATTGACATATGAAATTACACTACTTACAATACGGATATTTACACTGTAAAAATTAATTTGTACTATTGGAACTTTTCTTACTAGGAGTTAAAGAAAAGAAATAAATAAATTTAATTAAAACTAAAAAAACTTAGCACACACACAAGTAATAATAGAATATGACACCTAACTTGATTTTAATTATTTAGTATTTTGTTTAATACTTAATGTGATTCACGCATCGCAGTTGCAGAGGTTGGTCCATTTAGTTCTATATTTCTCGTTGTTAGAATTTTTAATGGCCATTTGTCTTTCACATCTTATCTTGCTGTCTAGTAAGATAAGGAAGACCTTTTAGTTCGGAGACTCTTAAAGATGTTGTTTCCGAAAGGAATTCAAACCGTAAAGAACTGGCAGCTCTTTTTTGATCTATCGCTACTTTGGGAGGATTGCTCTTTCAGGGAGTCGCTGCTCTCGGGGTGGTGAGATGGCAAGCCCACCCCCCCCCCCCTTTCACGAAGAATTCAAGTCCGTGTAGTTTTGCTTACAGCATTCTGGGAGCATTTGTGACAAAAGTTAAAGGGACACTGTCACCAGTTTCACTTCAAAAACTCAGCAGCCTAAAGTTATATGGAAACTACGAATAGTGGTCCAATTTTGGTAAAAATCACCATTATGTTATCTTAAATTATTTCGCAGCCAATTTCCACGAGACAAAGTTTCAGGTCAAATTACTCTTTAGCGAACTTTTTGGCTTACCCGTTACGGTAAACATATTTTAAGGCTAACGGTTTAAATTTGAACCGTTATTTAGGAACACCCAAAGACGACCAAACCCAAATCCATCTAATGGCAGGGAGAAGGATTTAAACCCGGGGCCTCCGGATTACAAGTCCAGCGCCCAAACCACTAGGCCACGCTGCCTCCTGTTAAATTTGCCTCCTGGTATGTTATCCATTGTGCTATCTATTATTATGTTATTGATGATCATATTTCTGTATTTCCTGTAGATACTGAGCCGCCAACTTGTGGTTTCTGTCCAACGGACATCACAATAGACAATGCCACGAAAGTTGAAGTAAGAGTAAATTGGCCTAGGCCAATATGTAGTGACAACTCCGGAGAACCGCCAAACTTCGACTCCAACAGACAATCTGGTGCACTGTTCTCCGTACCAAGTACCAGTGAAGTGCTATACACCATTAGCGATAACAATAAAAACGAGTACAAAAACTGTTCATTTAGAATTATCATAAAGAGTAAGTATTTAATCGCTCAAGTGGAATTTGGTAACATTAGAGGCCTTTTTTCTTTTCATGGTTGCTCTATAAACAACATAACAATATTTGCATAATCATGAAGTCAGGTAGCGTAGCAGTATTTATCGCTAGATAGATTTATAACCTTCCTTTTTACGCGATAGTAAAGTAACTTACTCTGCGCGTTTCCCAGTATAAGCCCCCCATGATTTCGCACGACTCCTAAATCAATGGGTTTCTCTATGAGCAGAGCTCTCACGAGTCTCTGTTTTGGCTCCCTGTGAATTCTGACTAGTTTCACTTACGATTTCCTACGAGTCTTTAGATCTAGAGTTCACCATGAGTTTCTCACTAGTTCTATACGTCAGTTCCCTAGAAGTTCACCGTGACTTTCCCGTGATTGTTATGACTTCTCTAATTCATTCTTTCTCTAAGGAAGAGAGCTCCCATAAGTTTAATTAAAGGCCGCTTTACAGGTTACGATTTGTCGGCCCGATTTGGCTCAGATTTAATAAGGGCCTGTTTACATGATTCCGGAATGACTTTCATTCCGGAACGAAACTCGTTCCGGAATGAAGTTCGTTCTGCATTTACATGACAGAGTCGACCGGTTCAACCAAAGCCATTTTCACGTGCGCGGTTTTCGCGTGAGATCAAAACAAGGTGGCGCATGTTTCGCGCGAGATCAAAACAAGATGGCGCATGTTTCGCGCAAACATGTTTTTGTGCCCATTAATGTTCGTATCTGCAATTTTAACGAGTAATTTGACCATAGAGCTGCTTCTTTGGTTTAAACAGTAAATGCCATTACGTTTTTTCGCTCTGAATTGAAAGTATGGAGTCCGTATGCGGTTTCACGAGTTGTGGTTTCATCTCGGAACGAAATTCGTTCTGTGTTTACATGATACCAGAATGAAATGTCATTCCAGAACGAAACTTTCATTCCGGAATGAAAACCGGAATGAACTCATTCCGGAATGACTTGACTTTCGTCTCGGTATCATGTAATTAAACAGATACAGAGAAATATATGGGGATGGAATGAACTCGTTCCGGAATGAAAGGCATTCCGGAATCATGTAAACAGGCCCTAAGAAAATGAGTGCGCATTTAAAACCGTCCCGGCCGACGAATTGCAGTGTGTAAATTTGCTTGAAATAAATCAGGCCTACAAATCGTAACGTGTAAACCGGCCTTTAGCGTTTCCTATGAATCCATACGAGTAGATCTTTCAAGGCCTAGGTTAACTTCCTTTTTATAAGTAATTAATTAATTTATCAGTTAACTTGCCTCTTTGTTGTTATACTAATTCCACACTTTCCAATTTTTATTTTAAAGAGAAGAGCTGTCCACTCTACGCGCCTCCAAAGAACGGTGCTTTGACTTGCAACATCATTGGAAGTGACCCATCATGCTCGGTGCAGTGCCAAAATGGCAACGATTTTGTGTTCAATCCTCCGTTCCTTTACTACTGCTCAGAGGGAAATTGGAATTTTTACGCTTTACCAAACCTGCCTTACAGCAAGACCTTACCATGGCCAGATTGTTCAAGTAATAGTTTATAAATTTTAAATATATTATTAGAACTTGGCGATCAATATTGCCTTCCCTCCAGCTAAAATAATGACCGTTTTCACACTAGAGACGGACAAATCGTCTGAGACGGAAAAATCGCCTTAGTGTGAAAACGGGACGGACAGGATTTTGGACGTACAAGTCGTCTGAATTTGTCCGTTGATTTGGCCGTCTAGGAAGACGATTTTCCAGGACGACTTGGTCGTCTAGACGGACAAGTCGTCTAAAAGCCGTCTTAAATTCACACTAGACGAACAAATCGTCAGACGACTTGTCCGTCTAGACGATTTGTCCGTCTTCTAGTGTGAAAACGGCCTATGACTAAAGCTGAGACAAAACACATTCGCACTGCAACTGTATCACAGTGGAATCGCACGTCGCGTATATACCCCGGTTGTACTGCAGTCGTACCGCGGTCGTTCCGCAGTGAAACCGCAGCTGTACACTTATCTGGGCTGTAGCTTGTTAAAGGGACTTTGTCGCGGATTTTACCAGATTTTTTGAAGAGCCAAAAAATTTTATTTGTGTCGCAGGAAACCTAAAAATAAAAGTCCATTTATATTAAAAATTGCTTAATTATAGCACTGAAACTGTTTTAAATACCTGTTCCATTCACTCAGACTTACTTCCTTTCTTCCTGTCATAACAGAAACTGCGAATCCATCTGTCCTCAAAATGGCGTTTGGACCATTTTTCTTTTACGAGGGAGACTGCAATGATCCCAACAATCAGGATAAGATAAAGCAGAATTTCATCAACCTTCTTAATGGTCCTTATATACCACCCCCTTTCTGCAAAGTGAAACCTGCCGAATGCAATAAAGATACAATACAACTATTCTGTGGAGAAGTCACAGCTGCAGAGAGAAGACGAAAGAGACGTTCTGTCAGAGAGGTATGGGACCCGTTAATATTTATTTACTGACGATGTCGAAAGATTTGACCTTGAAACAAATTTTTTTTATTCCTTTTATTTGCGATTCTAACATTACTTACACAATACTAAAGTTACTTACACTACTAACATGCTTACAATACTACCGTCACTTACATTACTAACATAACTTATAAGGCCTCCACAATCTCTAGAGGTGGTTTACTTAAATTTGCGTGAGAAATCTACATTTTTGTCGATTTCTGTCAGTCATTGCATTATCTTAAAAATAAATTGCAGCGTCATTTGTGACTTAAATTTTAAGTTCCCTTCATTACCTCTTTTGTCCTCTCCATTACGGCGATCCAATGGCATTTTGTTTTCTCCTGTCGTTAAAAAGACAAATCTGACTAATAACGGAATTCTGTTCTCAAATATACCGGTCTCGCCGGCCAGTTCTGACTAATGGAAAGCGCCTTTAGTCTGCTAGGCCCGTACGTATTTATATTCACAATTAATTTCTTTCCTTGTGGTCTAAAGGTTACTTTCAGGTACACCCACGTCAAAAAAGACACGGGTCTCACTTCGGGAACCAATGACCAAGCAGGCCAAGACGCTTTTAATACAGCGAAACAGAACATGGAACAAGAAAGAACAGACGTTGATAACGGCCTCAAACAAGTCAACTGGGTAGAATATAAGGCATCATCAGGACTGGAATTAAAAAACATGGATCTTGCCAACTTGAATCTCGGTCCGGTTGAAGCGTATTGTTCAGATGACGGTGCAGTGGTTAAGAAGTGTGACGATGTTGACCTCCAATGTTGGAATCCCCCCTGCAGGTGTAACAAGGACACGGGCTCAGTCACAAAATGCAGTAAGTACACAACAAATGTCCTCTTGTATTAAATATATTTAGCCAAGCCTAAAAGCGGAGCTCCCCGGTAATTTACTTTGCCCTTTATTTGAATATCTTCCCCGGGGGGGAATTCACTGACCATAGACAGGGGAAAATTTGAAGGCCAGCAATTGTCACAACGAGCATAGTACAAGGGCGTCAGGCTTACAACGACTGCAACGCCGATGAAGAATATCGCGAATGTCTAGATCGATTCAGTCGGTGTCACAAGTAACCTAGCTCTAGTTGAGTATGAAAACACAGCGTTCACTTATTCCACATAGAAACACAAAAACTTCGCTGACATGACTAACACAGTCTTAGGGTGTAACTGGCACGGATAGGTATCTTAAAAACTTCTAACAATTATTTTGTGTTATAGCGCGCTGTCCTGTGGGGACGTATTACGACTTTAACGCTGATGACTGTCTGCTGTGCCCAGAGGGTCAGTACAGTCCTAATGAAGGCGCCCTGGCATGTGAACATTGCCCAGAAGGGACCTGGACGTTAGGGTCAAGGAAAGAAAATTTTACAGCTTGTACAGGTAATTGTCTTGGTCATTATTTGTTGCAGTTACAGGAGCAATAGCGTTAAAGACAGGTAGTTTTAAAAATGAGATGGCGTTTCCATGCGCTTTCTTTGGTCTTCACATATTTGTCAGCTGGACACGTCTCTCCCCAAAGAAAACGTTCATCAACCTCTTTTCAGAGAGAAAAATTAGCTCATGTATTAGCTAATGTTTAAATTGGTTTAATTAAGCTTTATATGCAACTTAAAAAACAAGTTCTCGTTTTGAAGAGAATCGATTGAGGCCGCAGTCCTTGTGGCTAGTGGCAGCCGAGACATAAATACCGTATTTATTCGATTAAGCGCCCAACCTCGAATAAGCGCCCACCTCGAATAAGCGCCCACCCTATAGGTAGGAAAAGTTAATAAGCGCCCAGCCTCGAATAAGCGCCCACCCCCACCCCCTAAAAAAATTGACCTGCACTATAGGAGTAAAATTGAGGTGTGAAATTGACTAAGTACTACCAAGAGACTACCCCGAAGACCAAGCTTTCTCAATAATTTACAGTAACTGGATATCTTCACGTTCTGTTATTATTTACTTTTTTCTTGCAAAATAAGCGTACTAGTTGCTAAAATGGTGAAAATTTAATAAGCGCCCAGCCTCGAATTAGCGCCCACCTCGAATAAGCGCCCACTCTCAAGGTCCAAAAATTTAATAAGCGCCCAGGGCGCTTAAACGAATAAATACGGTACTTGAATTTCCCTGTCTGACAGGCCATTGACGGATGCACGTTTGCCTCTGTTTAGAAATGAGACCAAGCTTATGAACCGGCTCAGACGAAATTCCGCCCACACCGTTAAAACAAGAGAAATTCTGCCTTGATCTGTAAAAAAATAGACAAGGCCTAATATGTAAAAGTAAGTTTTGTTTCGTAAAAATGAAATGATTATAAAACAATTATATTTATATCAAGGGTCCGGGAAAAAGACAGCTTGGAAATGGCCTCCTAGCAGCTACCTTGGCCGATTAAGTTGTTAATAAATTAATTTATTTGCCTATTCCAGATGAATGTGGCCCGGGATTTTTCTCTAAAACTGGTATAGCCAAGTGTTTTGAATGTCCTACTGGAACCTACTCTGACCAGAAACGAAACAAAGCCTGCACAGATTGCCCACAAGGCACTACGACTGTTATTAGCGCAGCCAAAGGAATTCAGGATTGTGGAAGTGAGTACTTTACCGGTCAAGATTAGCCAGGTCGTGGTACGAATTTTTTCAGTCCACTCTCTTTTCTCATAATTTCTGTTAACGAAAGGTTTCAACGGGCGTATACAGCTATTTCGAGAATTGCTGTCGAAAAAAGCACGAAAGTGCACGCGACAAGACCAAAAGGTAGAATGGGTACAAAAAGAGAGCAACTGCACGTGCTAATAACTTATAAGATTTCGACATGACAAACGAAAATATGCACGATTTCTTTCTCTTCAGACATGTGGAAACAAGGTACTTTTAGCCACGTTGAAATTTAGAAGTATTTTCAAAACTCAAAGACATGCCACAGAATAATTTATTAAGTAAAACTACAGAAAAAGGCCTCCTGAGAGGAAAAACAAAATCGTCACGTACAAATTAAAAATACAAACTCGTATATTCCTCTAGGCAGATAGGCAATTAACTCAAGTGAATATCCAGGCCACCTCTCGGTTTTATTGCGTGCACTTTTGTGCTTTTTTTTTTCGACAAGCTTTCTCAAATCAGCTCTTAAACCAGCAAATTCAGCCATCTCGTCTCTCTCGGCCGGCTAGGGTAGTAAGTCTTCAAACATAAAAAAATTGATATGATTAAACTTAAACGACACAATATTTCCAAGAACATTACTAGCCCAAAACCATACGGCCGAAAATGATTAGCCTGTGTACAGTCCTCCCCTTCCCCGATTTTTTTAAGGGGAGGGGGACGGCGGTACACAGGCTAAAAATTACCTCCCCAAATTACTGCTGAAATCACCTATTTCATACCCACAATATACTTGGACATGTTATTGTATCATTGAGTTTGTACTCCGTGGGTTATCCGTTTTTCACTGCTTTATTAACAATGAACATATTCATGTTTTAGTGCAATGTGCTCCAGGAACATATTCAGACAATGGAGTGGAACCATGTTTGCCTTGTCCTGCCGGTACCTATCAGACGGATACTGGACAAACCTCCTGTCTACCTTGTCCGGGACAAGAATCTACACATGGCACTGGGGCAAGCTCTCTAGCATATTGTACAGGTTCGAATAATAATAAATAGACTTCATTTAGACAGGAAACCTAAAAATAGAATCCATTTGTTAATAAAAAATGCTATATTAGAGCACTAAACTGTTAACGAGCATCCTTGGCTGTGGATGGCTCGGTTGGAAATGGATTGCAACTTGAAAAAGTAAGGCTTACTTTTTTATTTTGTTTTCGCGCGTCTTCAAAAATCAATATTTATAGCCGTGACTTGATTTCTATCTGCAAATTAAGGTTATATCTTGCTTTAGATGTTCAAAGAAAATGTTTTTTCATTGGTTAAGTTGCCTACAAAACAGTTAAGACCAAAAGTTCTGCGAAATCCCCGTGACATGGCTGTTTTAAGGTATACTGATATTGCTATGCCAACTTTTAACTGCAGAGGTGGACACCTGTGTTTCGAGTCCATGCAAGAACGGCGGAACATGTGTGAACACGAAGGAGTCTTATCGATGTGACTGCCCTCCTGGATTTAACGGACAGAACTGCGAGAAAGAGATTGATGAATGTGTCTCGTCACCATGTTATCAGGATTCCACTTGCGTCAACAAGGTATTTTAGATAGAAACCACAGACAAACCTGCGGTCACAGTTTCTAAAGCGGTCAGTGGTTGAAAATCTTGCATCCTTAAGTACCGGTAGTCTCGACTTGTGTAAAATGGTCACCGCTGTTAAACGGACACGGTAACCCTTCACTAGGTACCAACAAGCTGTTTCTGTTGTCATAACAGCTATAGAACGCCATGAAAGAAAAAAAATTAATTGGAACCAAAAGGCAATTGCATTCTACTTGCATTCTGCAATTTATAATTTCTATTTCCCTGAGGTATAGCAAGAGGTATAGCACTTACCGTGCTTAAAGTATTCTTCTTGTTAGCAGTATATACTTTTTGCATCTTTTGTAAGTCTTTTTCACGAAGAGTTGTAGTATTTTTGTCACTTTTCAAAACATTTTACTGTTACTTTCTTTCACCAAGTAAGCGGTTTAAATTTTGCATAAAATTGTAGATTATGAGAGCGAACAGAAAAGTATATCACATCCCCCGCCTTTTATGTGTTCTTTCGAGAGGACATTTATTTGCTACACCGCATTGCAAATGCAATCTACTATGCGTAAAGGGACACTGTTATGAGCTTCACTTCAAAAATTCGAGAGCCTAAAGACAAATGGAAACCTACAAATAGTGGTCCAGTTTTATTAAAAATTACTATGCCAGTGTACTGAACTTATAAACAAGTGATATTATTGTGATGCCATCAGGAACTTTAGATCTCAACTTGAAACAGTTAGGCTGACTTTTTCAAGTTCTGCCCTTGTGGCCTGGAAAAACAGCTAAAACCTTACAACGTCTCCCCCCTTCCTTCAACAACAATTTACTTTATATCTTCATCTTGATGTTCTTGGCGTATTTCTTGTGCGAGCAAGAGTACCCTTCGCCATTTTGTACTGAAAAGCAGAAAAATCCCCGTGACAGTGTCCCTTTAAGGCATATTAGTGTGACTTAAAAAGGCAACGTTAATTTTCGATTCTCCTCTTGCAGTTAAACGCTTTCAAATGTCTGTGCACCGCTGAATATACTGGAAACGAATGCGAACTTCCTTACAGCCTCTGCAACCAACGCACACCTTGCCAGAATGGAGCAAATTGCATTGATAAAGCTGGAACATTCGACTGTCAGTGTGCTCAGGGGTATAGTGGAAACTTCTGTGATATGAATATAGACGAATGCGCTTCAAACCCTTGCCAAAATAACGGTGTATGCATCAGCGGCTTGGATTCCTACTCCTGCAAGTGTCAGGCAGGATACACCGGCGTCAACTGCCAGATAGATATCGATGACTGTGCAGCCAAGCCTTGCCAAAATGGCGGTATCTGTGTGGACGGTCTAAAGTCGTACAGTTGCCAGTGCCCAGCAGGTTACTCTGGTGTGAACTGTGAGGTTGCTATCGATCATTGTGTAGGACAGCCTTGTTATCATGGTGGCACGTGCGTAAATACGCCAACGGGCTACAACTGCCTGTGCACGCCTTCATATTACGGATGTCGCTGTACTAAAGGTATGGTTTTCAATGTCGTTATTTTATTCATTTTTTCAGGCTGAAAAAATGCAATTGCTTACATTGCTAACACACTGCGAGGATCATTTAATTCCTTTCACCATTTATCCGCAGTTCACATATATGTCTTTAATATATTCACTTTGTCATCTACTCCACATGCGGGACGTTAACACCCACAATTGACCTGCTTCCAACGTATCAAGGCTTCATAGGTCATGATCAGCTGTTGGTAGAGCATCGCACCGGTATCGCGGAGGCCATGGTTTCAAATCCCGTTATAGCCTTGAATTTTTTTCAGGCCAGGAATGCAATTGCTTATATTTTTATCACACTGCGAGGATCATTTCATTCATTACACTGTCAATGTCATAAAAAAATAACAAATATAAACAAATCCAAGTCAAAATTACTGGTCGTGAGAAATACCATAACTGATCATTTAACCAATGGCAAATTGTCTTGACATGGAATAACATTTTTTCTAATTTTGGCAACTATTAATTAACAGCAACAAAAGTCTTAATTGTACTCCTTAGATCTTGAGTTATCATTTACAATGAATTTGTAAGTCAGTTGTACGCTTAGCATCCAATTGGGGCCTTTCATCGGGCGATTAAAAACTTCTTGTTTGTGAGAGTGGAGAGCACTGCCTTTGATAGTGCGATAGTAAATAATCTGAAGCCCAAAATCTCAACCGTTGGACTGGGAGCTTGGCTTGATGCTATATTTAAGACTAGACGATTAAGTGTAACGGAGACGATTTTACTCACGCACAAAAGGATCATTGCATATTTACAAACATCTCTAGCACTGCAATGTAGTGCATCAAAAACGCAAATGAATATATAACATCTTCACTATGGTGAGTGTATAACTGATCCAGAATATATTTCAATGTTTTACAGTGCTTTCGCCTGACTACGATCTGTCGTTTCAAGTCAGAGAGGTCAAGTCTTACTCCGAGATTAAAAAAACAGTCCCAGACCTTACCGCATTAACCATAGCTTTCTGGATGCGTACCAGCGATCAAAATCCGGGAACAGTGATCTCTTACGCCACCCAAGAAGGCGCTAAACTTCAGGACAACGCATTAACCTTACAGGACTATGCTGGTTTCAATCTATTTGTGAACAACCTAACCGTCTTCACGGGATTGAAAGTAAATGACGGCCAGTGGCATCACGTGGCAGTCACATGGGAGAGCGCGGGAGGGACATGGCACTCGTACAAAGATGGCGTGAAAATTAGAAGCTCTGCTGCGGCATTCCAACAAGGTGAAGTTGTTAGTGGCGGTGGTGTACTGATCCTTGGCCAAGAGCAAGACGAACTGGGGGGTGGTTTTAACACTGAAGAAAACTTTATCGGTGATGTCAGCCAGATGAACATCTTTGATTACGTCATGTCGGCCAACGATATTTATAATCTGGCATACAGTTGTGATCATGTGAAAGGTAATGTTGCGGCCTGGGGCGACTTTAGAGAGCAGCTGTTTGGAGAATATCACGTGACTGGCAGGTCTTACGCCTGTGACTGTAAGTGTTTGATTTATTTTAGTATACAGTGCAATATTTAACAATTATTCCACGAGCGCGCGTTGGATATGAGATGGTAGATAGCTAACGAGGCGCGTAACGCCGAGTTGGCTATAACGATCTCATATCCAACAAGCGCGAGTGGAATAATTGTTTTATTAAAAACGCCCAAAGAATTGCAAATTTTGAGCTCCCCGGCTATTTTCGTTGACGTGTATCCGCACCCATATTGTGGTCAATGGTATATGAGCTCATATACCATTGCCTGTTCGCCAATCAAAACTCAGGAACCACAATGTACCATTGCTTGTTGTTAGTAAACCTCTTTATACCAGGTGGCGAGGTAAATATCCACTACTAGCCACCTCCACTTCGGTGAATAGTTGTTAAAAATACCACTCGAAAAAGTTGCATAACTAGTATAAAGTCTATTGTTATTGTTATTTATTATTATTATTACTAGTGGTAACCACAGGTTAGAAAGTGCGGGCCTTGACGCACTTAGACAAGGTAGTGGTAGGCAGTGCCGATAATTATAAATAAATGACTGAACAAGGAGGACGAAATGATCAAATGGACAATAGACAATTATTCTGAGTAACGCGTCACGCAAGGATTTTCGCACGCGGTGCAGTTGATTAATTATTTTTCTCAGTCGGTAAACTCGCTATGTTGCATGTTATAACGATTCTCGACAATAACCGTTGTTGGAATCATTCGGTTTACCGTGGTTTGTCTGTGATACAATCCGGCAAATGTTCTCAAAAGCAACACATAACGCCTTCAATGTCACAGAAGGTTTATCTAATGTGACAAGCTTTTTTAAAATATCGCTCTTGGAGAACAGATTTTCCTCTTCCGGTATTACGACAAACTGTCGTGATTAACACATTTTCGCATTCCGATCGTGCTTAGTGGAAGAACAAAAATTTTCAACTTCCGGTTCGGTCCTGGTTTATAAACGTGGCGCGCACGCGTAAAACGCAATCCGCCGGTCACTGTCAAGATTAGGGTTGCGGGCCTCTCTTGGGCCCGCAATTATTATTACTAGTGGTAACCACAGGTTAGAAAGTGCGGGCCTTGACGCACTTAGAAAAGGTACTGGTACGATAGTGCGTAATTTTAGATGGCAGTGTCGATAAGTAAATGATAAAATGGACAAAAGACAATTATTCCGAGTAACGCATCAAGCAACGAATGCATGTTTTTATCGTTTTGGGAAGTGTAATCGAGCACGCGGTGTGAATTGAGATCCCTGATGTGATTGTTCTCAGTCGATAAACTCGCTATGTTGTGCTCGCCTTTTATTAACGTGGCGCGATTAATGATAAATCACTGGACAAAAGTGAGTAACGCATCACGCTAAATTGCCTCGAAACGGCCGCGAACCAGTCAGAGTTGTTTTTTGATTGACAGTCTTTTTTAAGTGTAGACGAGCACGCGGTTGAATGAGATGTGATTTTCCTCGGTCGATAAACTCGCTATGTTGTCAGAGAATAACCGTTGTCACGGTTGGAATCATTCGCTTTGCCGTGGTTTATGTGTGATACAATCACAGCAAATTTTCGCAAAAGCAACACCCGTAAAACAAGTCTGCAAATTGTAATGTTTGCAATCTTCCATGTGACAGAAGCCTTGATCTTATCCCGTCTTATGTGGCAATCGTTCTTGGAGAACAGATTTTCTCTTCCGGTGTTACGACAAACTGTCGTGATTGACACATTTTTTGCATTCCGATCGTTCTTAGTGGAAGAACAAAATTTTCAACTTCCGTTTTCTTTTCGCCATTTATTAACGTGGCGCGCACGCGTAAAACACAATCCGCTGGTCACTGTCAAGATTAGGGTTGCGGGCCTCTCTTGGGCCCGCAATTATTATTATTATTATTATTATTATTATTATTATTATTATTATTATTATTATTATTATTTAGAACACTATTCAATTTCTTTCAGTCACCGCTGCGCAAAGGAAATTCTTCTTGTTTTACAAGTCCTACATATCTGGAAGCGATAACAAAGTGGTGGATAACTCTTCCCCAGAATCCTGTGCGTCGTCTTGCCTGTC
The DNA here is from genome assembly GCF_052425735.1 of Oculina patagonica. Classification (NCBI taxonomy): domain Eukaryota; kingdom Metazoa; phylum Cnidaria; class Anthozoa; order Scleractinia; family Oculinidae; genus Oculina; species Oculina patagonica. The sequence continues at coordinate 8,475,107 of NC_135762.1, forward strand.
CGAGGCTTCCTTCATCTGCAGGTCTTTTGACTTTGACAACACAACCAACAGATGTCATATGAGCAGTAAATCATCGGTTAACAGTGCGCTGGCAAGCTCATCAAGCCACAGACTCTTTGAGCTAAGTACGTAAAACAGTTTTGTTTCATTATATGTCCATGCGGCGTTTGCATGCATGACGGTGCAAAAATAGCGCTCTACCACTGAATCTTGCGACCATCGCAACCCTCTTAAAGGGACTATGTCACAGATTTTACCAGAATTTTGGACAGCCAAAATTTATATTTTTGTCGCAGGAAACCTAAAAATAAAAGTCCATTTTTATTATAAACTGCCCTATTAGAGCACTGAAACTGTTAACAAGCATCTTTGGCGGTGGATGGCTCGGATGAAAATGGATTGCAATTTGAAAAAGTTAGGCAAACGTTTTCAAGTTGTTTCCGCGCGGCTTCGAAATATCGAATTTTATAGCCGTAGCTTGATTTCTATCCGCTTTAGACGTTGAACGATAATGTTTATTTAGGGTTAAGTTGCCTACCACTAATTTCAGAACAGTTTAGTCCAAAATCTGCGAAATCCCGGTGACATAGTCCCTTTAACTTGTGTTTTCCAACTTTTTTCGTCCACTTGACGTTAGACTCTCTACGATGTTGACGGTAGAATGTAAGACAATTGATACTGTACTGTGTACACCTGATTGAAGAAACGTTGCCCCACAAAAAGATGAACCGATGCGACCGAAGTGTTAACTGGGAAATCCAAAAAGAAGTGAAAAAGTGATTGTCGTCTGTGAGAGAATGAATGCAGAAATCGTGCTCTTAAAGCACTCCAAGAAAGAAAATATCTTGCTTATAAATGAATGGAATATTACTAAGCATACCAATGCTGTTTACCGAGAATCCCATTCGGTCATATTGTTCATGGTTTATGCTTTTCACCCGGTCAACGTATACAGCTATTTCAGTTAACGTTGTCCGGATCAAAGCTAAAAGACAAGACTGAAAGGCAGTATGGGTAGAAGAGAAGGCAACTGCGCGTGCTGAATACTAAAATATATAGTGACATGACAAACGCGAATTTGCACGTTTTCTTTCTCTTCGGACATGTGAAACAAGGTGCTTTTGGCCACACTGAATTTTAGAAGAATTTTCAAAAGTCAAAGCTAAGCGACAGTGAAAGTAAAGCTACAGAAAGGCCTCCTGAGAAGAAAAACAAATCCGTGAATTCTCCGCGTGCGAAATACAAATTTGTGCATTTAATGAAGCTTATATGCAAATTTGTAGTGAATACCCAGAACGCCATACGGTATTGCCTTTTAGCTTTAAGCTTTGATCCGACAACGTTTTTTGAAATAGCTGTATACACCAACATGTAAGCACATTGAAAAACTCAAGTGATTTGTAAGCCGGTGTATAGGTGTTCAGTATTATGAATGGAGTCGTGAACCAAAAGTAGCGCACATTTTGGGAGTCGGGACTCAAAGAAAGATCACACTAAACGCCTTCGAAAGTACCCGGAAACGTAAGAAAAGGTTTGCCGCTGGATCCTAGAATCCGTTTCTCTGTGTTAGACAACGAAATGTTTGACGACCCTATACGGTAACTTGATAACAGAAGTTTTCCCATCAATCCACATTTTTAAATGAACGGGCAAAATTGTAAAATCTATGACGTCAGAGGGTAACAGTGCACTGTTACCTGCGATTGTTGACCGACGACCATCGTAAGTCTTCCTTGTGCTATATAACATGGCTTTATAACATGGGAGCTGAGATTTGCCTCTTTTTGGGCTGGGAAAATGGGATTCGTGCACTGGGACTGGGATTTTACCACTGGGAATGGGACTAACACTTTGGAAAATGGGAATGGGATTTCTCTTCTTTGTGAGGCTTGCTAGTCTCCGACTCTATAATTTCACACAAATACTCGAATTATCCCACTTTGATGACACAAAAAAGTCAGTATTTTTCCAGGCTTTACGCTGCGGTCATATTATGTCCTTGATCAGCGGTTTGTTTAAATAGAGAATAATACATGTTTGTGCGGAGATATGAAATATATCTTCGAGTGTTCAACTCGAAGGCTCACGAGTGAGCGCAGCGACGAGTGAGATATCGATTTGAACACGGGATAAATTTCATATCTCCAAGCAACCATGTATTATTTTGTTTATTCTATAAACCTACTAATAACGAGGTTTTTGATGATTTTCCGAAAATTTCCAACTAGTTCCCGAAGATTTTCAAACTGTTGTCCAAAGTTCATTCGAATGTTTCCGAACATTTTCCGAAAATTTCCGAAGATTGCGGAAGATAGCCAAATATTTCCGAGGAAGGTCCGAAGATGTTTCAAATTTAAATCGATAAACTTTGGCTTATTCACCTTTGAAACATGGCAAACTTGTCAGCACGTGATTGGTGATATCGTAATTCAAGTGATGTTCTGACTGATCTTTACGAAGTTGATGAAAGTCTTAGTGGTGTGGACAGTGAATATGGCACAGAAGAATTTTGTCTTGATTTTGATTTCGAATCTACAGAGATGATTAGTGATGCAGAATCTGTAATACTCGATGAGGAAACTTCACAAGATACTGGTGCCATAAATGATCCACTTGAAATAAATTACGCAGATTACAATATACTTCCTATATGTGTTGAGCAAGCGGATGAAGTCGCTTTTACATAAGACCAACTTGTCAAACAAGGGAAAATACCAAAATATGGGACTTTCTATAAGTACCTTCAAGGATTCTTGCAAGCCTGTATCTCCATCAGAATATTCGTGGGATCCTGAAGTCATGGAGTTTTTAAAAACTCTGAAATAGCTTGGTGGCCAGAATACAGTCAATTTGATAAGAGGTCCCATGTGGCATGGAATGGGAAGAAGGGGTGTCTTTCTTTACCCCAGAAACGATGAAACCAAATTTATAGTCATTATATGCACAGGTTTTTAACCTGTACTTATGGAAATGGGATTTCTTATTTATGAACTGGGATCTGGACCAAAATTAGCCTGGAACTGGGATTTAGACCAAAATTGGGCTGGGAACTGGGATTAAGGAACCCCCCCCCCCCCCTTCAGGACTCTCCTTAATGACTGTACTCGGAAAACCAGTTATTTTTGTTTCCCGAGAATCTCAATGTTTTCCGAGGCGGAGCCAGTCATTAAGTGTATAATTTTTATTGTGAGCTTTTAAAAGAAAGTTAACAACAACAATAACAAAACAACAACAATAATAACAACAACAACAACAAATCTTAGATATCATTCGAGAGAGTTTTTGCATATATGGATTTGTTCTCTTTCTCTCGCTGGCTTGCTAACGAATATTTTGTTCCCTTATAGACTGTCTCAAAACTCTTGGAGTAGCGTCTCGAACTCGTATACCTGACGTCGATTTGACAGCATCAAGCCAACTTAATTCCCAGCACGCCGCATTAGGAGGCCGCCTGAATGCGCAAGCCCAGATTAACTCTCAGGGGGTAACCACTCAGATCGGAGGTTGGGCTGCCTTGAACAACGATCAGAACCAGTATCTGCAAGTCAAGTTTGGCCAGATTTACCAGATTTCTGGGGTGGCCACTCAAGGCAGAGCAGACTCTGCTCAATGGGTTAAGACGTATAAACTTCAATACAGCACTGACGGATCAACTTGGACTTACTATCCTGACGTAAGATGTGTTTTTTCTTCAATGCTCTTTTAACACAAAGCTAATCATAGCAACGGAAAAATACCGGTAGGCTCACAAACGTCAATCCGTACTTCAATTACTCAAAAGTCTCCTTGAGACGACGAATATTTTGCATTAGGTGAATGAATGATAGTAATGTTATTAAGTATCAGATTTTGGGGTGCTGTGAATAGTATTCCCTTGGGAGTTTACGAGAACTGATTGACTGATCCACGGAGTGAAATTAAGCCCAACTACAATATTTCTACGTACATTAGTCGTGGAAGGACAGCGGAAACAGGAGGATTAAACAGATACAGTTACATTCTACTTTGCCATAACATCTTATTAGTTTGTGAACAGGCTCCCAAAGAGCCTGTTCACAGGCTACAACTTGTCGACTAAGGTCTTTGCGATTAGTTACAATAAAACCACTAACAAAGACAAAATAAGCTAGACATGTAATTAACAATTATTCACCGAAGTGGAGGTGAATAGTGTCGCGGCTCGGTAAATATCCACCACATTCACCGACACTGAGGACAATAATTGTTTTAGTATATACCACACAATGCAAGTTGAATAACTAGCGGACTAAAACATCACTTTCGGGAAACAAAGCGACGGGCGAAGGCAGTTTGTTTCTCTTTAGCTGCTCAAAGGTGAATAGTACTTTGGTAATCACCTGCGAGTTAACCAATCAGTGCGCGCGAAAAGCACTATTCACTTGTGCGGTATATACTAATTACTGCTATTATTAAGGACTAAATGTGGTATGTTGTCTGCACGTTTTAACTTATACGCATTTAAATTCTTTAGACCCTCACCGGTAACACAGATCAAAACACGGAAGTTCGCAATGAAGTCAGAGTGTTTCAAGCTATGTATCTTAGATTTAGACCACAGTCTTGGCAGGCGCATATTTCGATGAGAGTTGAAGTCTATGGCTGTCCATTACGTAAGTATTTTTTCTATATGATTGATAATTGATCGACACATTCTCTCAAAACCAAAGGTTCTTTTCCATTCCGTGGTGTAATCCTTGCCGGCTTGGTTAATGTAGCTTCCTTTTTACCATTTCAATTTTAGATTGTAGAATTTCTGATACTTGCTGTAACAAAACTTGTAGAAGTTTAATTAACAATTAGACTACGAGCCCGAGTTTTCTATGAGCGAATAGTCAACGAGGCGCAGCCGAGTTGACTATCGCTCATAGTAAACGAGGGCGAGTAGTCTAATTGTTTTAGTAGAAACTCTTAAAGGACTGCAGTCCAAAAACCTACAATGAGCAACGAGCGCGCGATCGTTTTCTATTTTAACAATAGAGTGTTTCTGTCGAGGAACTATCGGCTGATAGTTGCCCCGCGGAAATTTGATGTTCTTAAAACAAATATTAGCCCGAGAAGCGAAGCCGAGGGAAATGTGTATTTAAGAACATCAATCAGGGCAACTATCAGACCGATAGTTCCGAGAAAAAACTCTATGTCTTTATTGTTCACCACTAAATTTTCTTCCGCGCGCACATGCAAAAACAAGCATCGTGAATTATTTTTACTTTTAAGGATAAAAAACTCAATTGAAAGCCGAAATTTAACAAACGAAACAAAACCAGACGAGAAACCTACTAAAAGCAGTGAATTTGGTTGTTTTTTTTTTTGTCTGTAGGCAGCTTGTTTACAAAAAACAGTCACAGGCGGGCACTATCGATCCGGGCATTTTTCACGGCAGGGCACTATGAGCTCTAATTAACAATTAGACGGCGAGCTCGAGGTTTCTATCGGCTGATAGTTGGCGAGGGGCGAAGCCCCGAGTCAACTATCAAAAGCCAGTAGAAACCGAGAGCGAGCCGTCTAATTGTGTTAGCATAACCCACTGACCGATCTATTAAACACAAAATATAGCTAGAGTTGATTTATTGAAGGTTTTGATTGATAACATTCAGCGAAGACAAAGCGCGCGCTCCGAGAGCCTTCTACTTTAATAACAGAGTGTTTCTGTCGAGGAACTATCGGCTGATAGTTGCCCCGCGGAAATTTGATGTTCCTAAAACAAATATTAGCCCGAGAAGCGAAGCTTCGAGGGCAATATCTAGTTTTAAGAACATCAAATTTCCAAGGGGAACTCTCAGACCGATAGTTCCAAGACAGAAACACTCTATTGTCTTTATTGTTCACCACTAAATTTTCTTCCGCGCGCACATACAAAAACAAGCATCGTGAATTATTTTTACTTTTGGGGATAAAAAACTCAATTGAAAGCCGAAATTTAACAAACGAAACAAAACCAGACGAGAAACCCACTAAATGCAGTGAATTTGGTTGGGTTCTTTTGTCTGCAGGCACGCTTGTTTACAAAAAAAGGCACGGGTGCGCTCGGGAGGGCACTATGGGCTGTTAGCATAACCACACTGACCTACTATTGGTAATCGCGCAATCTGATTGGCTACACAGGTGCCTACTATCGATCCGTAGAAGGATCTCGGAGCGCGCGCTAAGTCTTTGCTGAATGTTATCAATCAAAACCTTCAATAAATCAATTCTAGCGATATTCTGAGTTTAATAGATCGGTCAGTGGGTTATGCTAACACAATTAGAAGGCTCGCTCTCGGTTTCTACCGGCTTTTGATAGTTGGCTCGGGGCTTCGCCCCTCGCCAACTATCAGCCGGTAGAAACCTCGAGCTTGCCGTCTAATTGTTAAATAGTGCCCTCCGGCGCGCGGGCACTATCGCGTCACGTGTTCAATTTAAACCAATCAGAATCGGAGAAAATTTAGTGGTGAACTATAAGGGCTGATAGTGCCCTCCGCAGACGGGCACTATCGCGTCACGTGTTCAATTTAAACCAATCAGAATCGGAGAAAATGTAGTGGTGAACTATAATATATGATAGAGAGCGCATCTGAATCTATCCGAATCTTTAAAGTTCAGTTTAACGAGTACATATCCCTCGTTCACGACAAACTATCATTAGAAAAACATATTGTTATCTAATCCGGTAAATACGATAACTATGTCAAGAAATGGAATTTTTTACAAAACATTTAGTTTCCTTTTGTTTTTGTTTCTCGCTACATCGTTCGTTTTCTTTCGTTTTCTTTCTGGTAACAATTATAGGCAATGTTATTTGTTATTTCTTTTTGCATTGTTAGCCTAAGTGTTGTAATGTTAATAGTATTGACTTCATAAAGTAGAGTAATTTTTGTAACTATTTTTTCACACTGTCTAAGCTGTACTGTAAAGTAGCTCCTTTTGTAAAGTTAGTGATCTATATTTTGTAATCATCGTAATGTTGTATGTTTAATGTTCCAAGTACTTGCAAGAATCTATCTGAATCCAGATTTGGGTATCTCCCGAAGCGGTTCGGATTTCGATTGGTTCACTGTCCAAAAGCTGCTGGGACGTAAACGTTAATTTCATATAGCTAAAATTCATGCTACCTGCTCCTAAAGGGACCAAAGTTCATATCATTTCTTCCTTAGTCAGATTTGCCTTTTCAGCATCCATTTCTGTCAAGGTTCGAGTGCTGCTTTAAAATCGCTTTATATTCTCTTTCATTCCAGCAACTTATTAAAGCCAGCTGCACACCAGAGCAACTAGCTGAGCTATTTAGTCGCCTCACGTGCCCATTTGCTCAGCTATTTTTTTATTGCACATTTTACCGCAGACAGTGAGCAAAGTGCTTAGTAAGTTTCATGCCGAAGCCGCAATGTTGAATGACGCGAGCATTCTGCGTGTGTTTATTGGTTAGTTGATATTTCTGGCTGAGCAAATAGCTTACGTCGCCCGCACACGTTGAGGATTTTCCTCTCCAGGCAAAAATATCAAACACGATAGATATTTTCCTCAAGGCCTCGCGAGATAAAAATTTTCACGAAAAATGTCCGCACACGAGAGAAATCTGCTGAGCAAACGGGTACGGGAGGCGGTTAGCTCAGCTATTTGCTCTAGTGTGCGGCGGGCTTTAGATTGTTTTGTGAGCGTTAATTGATAAAAAAAATTTTGCTTTGAAACAGGAAAACCGCTAAATGTGCTCTTATTTCACAGCCGTCGTCAAACCTGCTGATAACACCAACGAGTGCAGCACGTCACCGTGTCAGAACGGAGGAACATGTGTTAACAGATATAACGACTACTTGTGTTTATGTCCGGGTGGTTATACAGGAAAAACCTGTCAGACAGGTAAGAATAGGTGCCATTTACCCAGGCCATCACGCCGGAGATATCTTTTCAGGCCTACGTACTGATTGTGTTAAGAGGCTTTGTTACGGATTTTAACAGATTTTTGAACATTCAAAACATATATTTGTGTCGTACAAAAACCTTAAAATAAGGGTCCATTTTTGTTAACGATCGCTATATTAGAGCACTGAAACTGTTAACGTTAACAAGCGTCTTTGGCTGCGGATGGCTCAGATGAAAATGGATTACAACTTCAAAAATCGGGGGTAAACTTTTCAAGTTGTTTGACGTCTTCAAAAAAAAAAAAAAAACGATATTTATTGCCGTAGATTGATTTCTCTCCCAAATTAAGGTATTTTAGATGTTCAAAAAAGTGTTTTTCATGGGTTAAGTTGTCTACCACTATAGTTTAAATCAAAAATTCGCTAAATTTCCGCGACGTAGCTCCTTTTAAGAAAAATAAGTAAAGACAGAAAGACAGAAAGCCACCTATCACTCGTTGTAAAAATGTTAACGTTTCCCTTTTAAAGTCATTCGATTATGTTTTACCTTTTAGCGACCAACTGTAAGGCCATCGGTGCACCAATTTATGGAACAAAGTCTTCGTCCAATTACAACGCAGGGAGTACCATCACATTTACTTGCAATGCAGGGTATTCTCTTCAGGGCTCCTCGTCTAGGACGTGTGCGGGTGGAGGGTGGACTGGGAGCCACCCGAAGTGTCCAGGTACTTTATTTCAATTGTCAGTGTCAAGTTTGATATTTACCCGCGTATTGATTTTGCTTATGAAAACGAGATATTTATCTATTCGCCTAGTGGCCCATCGGGCCGGCCGTCATCCCGGTTTTCTACTCCCCCCTGGATGGGATGCTAGTCCATCACAGGGTTACCCCCAGAAGTAAATTCGCCGGTACCCATTTATACACTTGGGTGAAAAGAGGCATTATGACAGTGAAGTGTCTGGATCAAGAACGCAACGCAATGCCCAGGCTCGAACCTGGACCGCTTGATCCGGAGTCCAACGCGCGAACCATTAGCTGCATTAGGCCATCGCACCTCCCCTAGGAAAAAACGCTACGTTCGGAATTAAAGGGTAGTGTATGTTAAGCATGTTTAAGAAGTTGTAGTTCTTTTCTCGAAGCAAAAATACAGCAACAATCACAGGACAGCATTGGTACAAAAAAGAAGGTCAAAACTAATTTTAGAAACTTATGTCTCATTTAGACACGGATGAGTGTGCCAATAGTCCTTGCAATCAGTGGTGTAAAAATACAAATGGAGGATACGTCTGCCATTGCCACAAAGGCTATGAACTTCAAGAATCGCACACGTGTGTTGGTAGGTTGAATGAGGGGATGTATCGCCATGTGTACCTTAAATGTCAACTGCCAACAGTCAGAAAAATACCCAATGTGGAGCTTGAAACATTTTTCTAAGTAGAAGGGTCAGTTTTTACTGAAAGGCCGGCGAGGGACAAGAAGACAATAAGGACGCTTTCCATTTGTCAGAAATGGCCGGCCGGGCCGATAGTTTTGAATGTAAAAATGGGCCTTTTCCACGAGACTTTCCCACAAAATCCACCATAACAATGTATAATATTTATGTATTGACTGATTTGACCGGACAAATCTGACTACCAACGGAATTCTGTTCTCGAATATACCGGTCTGACCGGCCAGTTCTGACAAATGGAAAGCGACCTAAGAGAGGAAGGAGGGGGCGGGGACGTACGGGCGATGAATATAAATTAAACATAATGTGAACTGTGGATAGAATTTTAAGCTAGGATGAGTAATGATCCTTGCGTGGTATTTGCTTGAAATTTATGCAACTGAAATTAAACAAGTAAATGGCAATGAATGAATGACAATTTTACTTACAAACTCGCTTAAAATATCGGTTAGGTGTAAAACCTACATAAACAATTCTCTACAAACTGATTCACATATTTGCCGTGTGGGAGTCCGATGCAGTATGCCATTTATTAATGCTTATCTTAAAGTTTTCGGATAGGGAATTTGCAGTACATTGTTCCTCAGGAGGATTGTTCCACAAAAAGCACTACAGAACTGTAACAGAAACTACGCTTAAGATAATCAGTTCTTGGTTTTGGTAGAGACAATTTTTTGTGGCGTCGCGAAAATCATAAGACGAAATTTTCGGAGTGAACATATCTAGGAGGTAAACTGAGGCGAGCTCATTAATACACTTACACATTAAATTTGCCTTTTGCTTCGCCTTTCAAAGTAGTCTCAAAAGGAAATTAGTAAAGGGCTAAAATGGTACTTAAAGCTACGTCCTCCGCGTTTATTACCGATACAGTGCTGCACCAAGGACAAATGACATTCTGTACTTGAAAAGGGCTTTTTGATTATAAACGGTTTTAATCGGAGGTAAGAACGCAAAGAAAGGTGTGTGTGAAGATCAATTATATATTAGGTTCTTTCAGTTTTCAAAAGAAATCGAACTGACCCGGGACAGGACTAACCTCGTTCCCAGGGTCTCTCTTATTCGCAAAGAAAGGAGACCCTGCGAACGAGAATGTGCAGGACTACAAATGATGGAGGATGTTTAATTTTATTATGTGATTTCTTTCAGATATCAACGAATGTTCAAATTCTAACGGTGGCTGTTCTCACTCGTGCCATAACTCTGCTGGGTCATTCTCTTGTTCGTGCCCAAGTGGACTCGAGCTGGATTCTGGAGGACGAAGTTGCAAAGGTATGCTAATCAACAGTTCGCTAGCAGTTTAGTCACATTGAGAATTTTTTAATTCTTTGCAAAAATCGGTGTACATTTTCTTTAAATTGCAATTGAATTAGTTCGCACGAAAATTTTATCATCATCATCATCATCATCATCATCATCATCATCATCATCACAAGCAGATAGGCAGATAGGAAATAAAATGCCACTGATATGTACATTTTGCCAATAAAAAATGTATTAAAAAATTAAGGCGCCAGTCAGCACTCTGATGATGATCAAATTGATCGAAAACGTTTAGTCATAATTTTAACAGCTTTTAACCTTAATTATTTTTAAATAATGCCACTTTTGATTGGCAAGCACACTGTGGTCATCGTCAGAGTAACAATTATTAACTAGCAGGATTCGAATTATATAACAGAAAAAGGCTTCAATAATAGACAAATACAAAAACGGAAAGTGTTAAATTGAGATGTTAGATCAGGTTTTTCCCGGGTGACATAAATTTAGTTATTTTATTTGATTAACAATTTCATTTCTTGTTAAGGCAATTCACATTCAAATCATTGAAACCATTGTTTTTTTCAGATATCGATGAATGTGCAACATCAAATGGTGGCTGCGAACACACATGCGTCAACACGTATCAGTCATCCTATTGCGTTTGTAGGCAGGGATTCACTCTGAGAGCAGACAACAAGAATTGTGACGGTGAATGTAACCTTTTTATGTCAGTAACGTAACACGCCCAAAACAGCCACCACCTGCACTTTACGACACTTTGTTTAAAAGAATTTTAACTTAAAAGTGATTCCCAAACATGAGTTTATTTGAAGAGTGGGTATTTAACATTGTAACGTAAAGGAATCTGTTTGTGACATTGTTAACCACTGAAAACCCTCAGTTATTTTGAGGAATGTTGCGTTAGTTTTGTTAGAGGCAGAATTCCTACATCAAACGAGAGGTTGACATCAAAAGTAGTACAGCAACATAGAACATAGAACAGGTTACTTTCGATATTTAAAATTAAACTTGATAACGGGGCCTAGATGGCACTGGCAAAACAGTTCTTCTTCAGGTCTTCTTCAGTTTCCCTTTTTGTCTCCTCTAGGCCTCGCTACCAAGCTGAATTTTAATATACCGAGTTGCCTGTTGTATCAATGGAGCCACAAATCCTCATCCACTGACACCAGATATTGTCGAGATCTTTATTCTGTACTTATTTTTTTCTTTCATCTGCACAGCACTGACATGTCCCAGTTTGAGTAACCCAGCTAATGGTAACGTGGCACTGAGTTCCGGACTCGCCTTGGGAAGCACAGCAACATACACGTGTAACAATGGCTACAGGGCATCATTTGCTGCCACAAGATACTGCCAAGCAGACGGGCAGTGGTCAGGGGGGACACCTACTTGTATACGTAAGTGTCGATAAAAATTCCCAGGGCTGTAACCAGACCCTTGCCATAGACAAGGCATTAATTGTGTCCCCAAATTAGTATGGGATTTTCCCAGGCTATGTGGCCTTGACACATTAATAAAGTTTATCTATCTATCTGTCTGGCGTTCCGGGGGCATGCCCTCCAGTTTTGTAATCTAGAAGCTCTGAAACTCTTTCTTCGAAATTATACTTGATCATTATTGCTCAAATACTTTTTAGATCAAAGCAAGCACTTTCTGTCCCTTCCCCCAGGCAGATATATTGCCGATGGAAAGTAACAAACATGAAATCAGACAGTGATATGGGAAAGCGAGCACCACCATTGTTTTTATTAAGAAAAGCAGATCACACTAAAAGAATGGTTTCCTATTATCTACAACGTTTAGGTGTTTACTGTGCGGAAATTGGTCAAGTGGAAAACGCCAACAACGTTGTTCTAACTGGACAAAATGGCGGCAAGAATGTTCTTAATACCAAGGCCACCTTCACATGTAAAGCGAACTACGCAATGGTTGGCGATGCAGTAAGAACGTGTCAGCAAGACGGATCATGGAGCGGAATACAACCAAGATGCATTGGTATGTTTTGATTAAGTACTAGATCTATGCATGGTCACTTAACTAAACGTTCAAACCATGAGTTGCGCTAGTGAGAAGTTCCAAAAGAAGGTCCTAGTTCGACCAGGTTTTAACCTGCCGTAGGTATAGAGGGGTTTTAAATTTTAGCTGAGCGTCGACCATAATCGGGAATTGTTTTGGTTTGCTTTACTAAGCTCTGAGGTTTGCTAAGAATGCAAAACCCCGCAACTTGGTCGCAGATGTTTCCTGCGCTTGGCGCCGGTTCCTTGAACGTGCTTTGATTTCTCATTGGTCCAATGCATTGTTGGTGTTTCTTGCGATTGGCCGTTGTAATTGCTTTGGTTTTTGGTTTTACTAGCTACACTCCACTGAAGCGAATAGCACAAGATTTCTTGAATTGTTCAATTTAATCATCGACATTCAATCCTCAGAGGAGGGTAAGCTTATTAAAATGTAGACGCTTTCTCTGACTGAAAAGCAAAAAAAAAATACAACAACAAAAAACAAAGCAAAACAAAAAAAAAAAACAAAAACAAAAACAAAAAACCGAGTCTTTTGTCTGAGTACCTGCAATCTACGAAGGATGAAAATAAGTGACCAAAATAAGCGAAAACATCAATTTTGAGAACATATGAGAAATTTAGAGCTGGAAGCAAAGAACCTGTTTTGGCTGGAGGCTAAGAAAATTACACGCTTTGCTCCCCTAAGGAGTGAAGTCGGCAAAGAGAGAGAAAGAGACAAGCCATTTCAAATTACAAGCTACAGACTCAAACATCCAATACACGGATAACTTTGACGAAAAGCAGTCATTGGGAGGTACCGGCGTTTATCTGAGATGTTGAGTCCAACATCATGAAGTTTATTATAGTTGTTGGGATTATAAAATGAAAAACCTCGCGCAATTTCGGCGAAGAAAGACACCAAAAATTATTCTTTTTCATTGCAGCTGCCTTCTGCAGCCCAGTTCCAGTCCCTACAAATGGTGCGGTTCAAGGTTACCGGTATGAGTTGGGCGCCACTTTACGTATCACCTGCGACAATGGCTTCAATCTGGTGCCGGCAAGTTCATCATTTAGAACCTGTATCTCTGATGGTGCAGGAGGAGGAAAATGGTCAGGGCAAGACCCTGTTTGCCAATGTAAGTTTACGCTTTATCCATTTAGAAATTTTGATTTGTTGTCCCAAAAACGTAAGAGCAGCTTTAAGAATTTAACTACACCAGCAAATGGAATTTAAGGTTTTAATGTTTAAGTGATCAAACATTATGAAATGAAAACGCAAATCACGTCTAACAAATCCAGCGTCTAAAGAAGTTTGAATAATTAATTTGCATAGACTGAAATTAAAAAGCCTAGATTTTTACCATATCATGTAAACTTGCATAGACATTCTAGTTTCCAAAAGTAATGGCACAGGGCCTGGCCGGTGCTTGATAAGGAAGCATGAATTCGAAGCGTCTAGTGGAGTGTTGCTACTCCCTGGATGGTATTTTAATACATCACAAATAAAAACTAGAAGAGAACAGTTGACACTACGGCTGCCCCGCTGTTAATCAGTTTTCTTTATTTCACTGAAATGCTTCATCTGACATCCAGTATCCAATTAAAGTATACCCCCGGGTGGATGAAGGCACTGTGAGAGGAAAGCACCTTGCTTAGGAACACAACACAACAACCCCCAACTACAAGGACACCGAGTTTCCCTTTCAGGAGTTTATAACAGAGCTTTTTTTCAATGCATTGTGTTGAGAAGACAGTCAACACTGCCAAAAGCGGTCATCCTTGGGACCCGAAAAAGTATCCATTGAGGAGAAATGTCCGCTTATGGGAGTTTGAAAATGTATTGTTTGTATGAAGCGGGGACCACGATGAAGTGTCCGGGACGGGATGTGTCTGCCAATGAGTGTATATTCGACTGTATAGAAAGGTATCAACCAGGAGATACCGCCATATTGCACACCCATAAATTTACCGAACTGACATAAGTGTGCCGTAGAAGGGAAGAATAATTCATGACTAAAGTCGGTAGAAATACTGGGCAATCAGTAGAATTGTCATGTAACGTTTTATTTCTTGAAAATTTCAGTGGTAGACTGTGGTGACCCCGGCAACCCTTATGGTGGGTACCGTCACATAGCAAAAGACACTAAGTACCAATCCACCGTGACATACACATGCAAACCAGACCATCACCTGGAGGGAGAGGACAGTCAAGTTTGTCAGGCCAGTGGAATATGGAGTGGTTCGAAACCTGTTTGTTTAGGTACATATTGAATATTTTCCATTGCATCCTTTGACACTTAAACACAGTGAGATTCTCCTCCAATAGTGTGCTTACAAAAAACTGCGGGCCATCGTTGTGACGGTTGCGATGGACAGTGAACAAATGTGTATTAAACATTAATATTATTGCAATTTTTTTATCACTTGTTACCCCCAGAGCGCTCCTGTGGTAATCCTGGTGTCCCTACCAATGGACAGAAAAATTCATCACAGTACCAATATGGCTACTCTATCTCGTTCACGTGTGACGTTGGTTACACACTACAGGGATCCCAGGTCCGTACGTGTCAAACAAATGGCCAGTGGACCGGTACTCAACCTACATGCCAAAGTAAGTAATACTCCCCTTGCGTTAGTTGCTTTTACATACATTTCCAGTCATTTCAGAAGATCCAGGTACAAAGGTTTTTACGGGGGCATACCCGCGGACACTCTTCATGGTATATCGTGCAACTGTTTTTGCTCTCACTTTATCCTGCTAAGGCGCGTACCAGGCAGTAAACTCTTTAGCTCACGCTTTTATCTGAATCTTTGAATAGGCGCAAACATGGGGCAAAATGCAGCTTTTCTGGATTCGTGGCAAAAACTTTCTTTCAAATATGAAGTCTACATATTTTTTATTTATTTCACACAACATAAACCACGTAAAGAAATACTGGTTGAAAATGACAAGTAAAGAATTTACGATTAAAATCGAGGGTAGCTTTTTAGTTTATGCAAGGTTTGTCCTGCTGACGTAACGGACAAACACTAGGTTCAGTGGAGTAGTACTTGAACGAGAAACAATATCGTCTCTAGGAGACAATTGGTGTGTTGATGGGGAGATTGCTTATGGTAAGATGGTGTCCGTCAAAATTCTCCGACGGATCGACCCTAATCAATACTTAATAACCGATTCCTGAGGGGTAAACGCCATGTGACATTTGGAGATTAATATTTGCAGCGAAGATATAGAAATTAGAGGCTAACGTTCACGTGCTAGTCGCGTGAAACCATTTTATAATGCAATCAACTTCCAGTTCTTAATAGACATGTGCCTTGAACATTACACTATAGTGCAATTTCAATTTCTCCAATTCTTGATTTCTCAAACCTCCCGATAACTCGAACCAAAAGTGTTTTCTATTCGGTTTGCTTTACTTCAGTCGAACAATAAAATTTTACCCCCGATTTTACGAACTCCCGATTTCTCAAACCAAGTGTCGTCTCCGTTGGAGGTTCGAAAAATCAAGATTCCCGTTGTTACTTATTTTGATCTTGAAAATAACACTTGACCGGTTTTCGGTGAAAAGGGTTCTTCAATAAGAATCGAACATGACTGTAATCACATTGTAATCAATGTACCGTGATGAAAATGGCCGTAATAATAACGTCATCATAGTAAAGAGGTGCTTGCTGACACTGGTTTCTATTTTTTGTTTGTTTCCAGTTGTTAACTGTGGTGACCCAGGTGTACCAACTAATGGCGTCAGATATGGAAATTCATTCACCTACAAGAGTACAGTAATCCTAGAATGCGATCCTCAGTACAAACTAGTTGGCGACCTCACCAGGACCTGCCAAGCAGATGGCTCCTGGACCGGCGCTCAACCCACTTGTCAGCGTAAGTACCGGATTCATGTAGTGGCAGGGACTTACTGTTATCGTTTTAATTACTTATTCAGTTCATGCACCTTAAGTTTTTTGTTCATACCGCTGAGCTAGAACTGTTTCATAGAACTGTTAAACCGATTAATAAAGAGAATGATGGAAATTTTACTAATTCTTTGAGAAAAACTATTTTTTCCCAACATCCCCCAAAATTTTCAAAACACCGTTCTTCTTCTCTTCTTCCACGTAACTCACCTCCTTCAATAGTGAAGATTCTCGTGAGTATTAAAATAAATAACTACTTAACAAAATAAATAAATACTATTCAAATTAAAGAAAGGCTTAAATGCTATGAATAAAAATAGATACAAAAAAAAAAGTCAAAGTCAGCATCGTTTGCTTAGCGCTTGGTCAGACGGCAGGCATTTCTTAAAGGCCGTCAAGTTTGGTGCATTAACTGTTTCATTGGCCAGGCTGTTCCATTCTCGTATCGTTCTCGGGAAAAATGAGTACATGTGGTAGTCCGTCTTTGAGCGAGGAATTTTGTACGCATTTGAATTTACGTGCCGCGATCTCCTTTGAAGTGGCGTCATGAACTCTTGGGCGTCCATGGCAATCAAGCCTTCATGAATTTCATACATCATGCAGTCTAAGTGTCTGTCTCCTAGTTTGAAGGGAAGTCCAGCCGAGCTCATATAGCATGTCCCCTACGCTAAACATCGATATATGGGATAATGAAAGCGTTTTTTGTTCATAGCGGCAACTTATGGTTAAGCGATGCTAGAGCTTTGATGAAGAAACGACGGTTTAAAGTACTGTAACACATGAAAGTTCTTTAAACTTGTAGCTACTTGTCAAATCTAACAGTTAGATACTGCTATTTAAGACAATAGTTGTAAATAAGTTATAAAACCAAATCGCACTTAACTTAATTCGCTACTTTCACATCTCCCATAATACATACTTTCGTCCCAAGATAAATTGAAAACAACACTTATGTAATATTTTTTGGGGGAAACAACGCGTATTATGGGAGATGTGGAAATGGTCAATTGTCGGCTAGCATTCTATATGTCACCACGCTGACTTTTAGAACCTAGTGCTGGCTGTTTCATTTTTATTTTGTTATTTCCATAGAGACTCTCTTTTGCGTTCATCTAATCTTTGTAATTCTGTCCCATTCTTGTAAAACAATCGACATGATATTTTGCATATCTACATACCTTAGACTAAAAATACCTGACTGTTTTCAGAAACGAACTGTGGAACGTTCTTAACTGGCCCAAGTGGTACGGTGACATCGACAAACTACCCTAGTAATTACAACGACAACGAGTACTGCACATGGCAAATACAAGTTCCTGTGAACAAGAAAATCAGGCTTGACTTCACCGAGTTTAAGACGGAGACTGGTAAAGATTTCTTGATGATCTACGACACAAGCCGCTATGATAAGCCCATCATCGTGTTTGACGGAACAACCTACTTACCGCCATCATTCACTTCATCCGGGAATGTGTTGCGAGTAAGATTCATCAGTGACGGGGCCACGAACAGGAAAGGATTCAGTTTCAACTACAAGCAAGTCGGTAAGTAGAACATTCTTCAGTTAAGTTACTTTGGCTGAGGAAATCTCAAAAATCGCGAGTGCCAAAGTGTTATTTATTGGAGCATGAAGAAAAGGTCTCAAAAGTGATGCAGTGTCGAATTTTTGAAACCTTGGAAGTTCATCTATCTCGTCGGAGGGCTGTTATTATCAGTTGAGTTTCGATTGTCGGTTTCAAGTATGAAGAAGGCATATGACCAGAAAGAAATTCCTTTGTGACTGTGAGCCGAGCTGCCCACAATCATACGTTGTCAATTCATCGGTTTGTGCTGGAAAATTACTTCCACTTTATAGTTTCGCGAGCATTAATTCAATACGCAATCACCTATAGACACAAAGTTTATTTATACCCTTTTACTGTAACGTGGAAAGTATTTGTCACCCTGCGGAAAAATCAGGTATAAGAAGACTTCCAGATTTTTGCTACTGATTTTCTAAATATGTTCGGTTTGTATTTTAACGGGTCATAGGAAAATTGTTAAAAAGCTGATGTTTTAACCGTGTGGTTGAAGATTATCCACCCATCCATCCAAACTCTTGTTTGTACTGATCTTAGCCAAATCTTGATGTTTAGCTTTTAAAAAAACGCCACCCAAACATGATAGATAACAAACAGCTAATCTTTTATGTGTCACTTTATAGACATAACTTGTGGTGGCGTATACGAGGACGGAAGTGGCACGATCTCGTCTCCAGGCTACCCGAACGGTTACGCGCATAACCTTGACTGCGTTTGGTTGTTGTATCGCACCGTGCAAACCCCGGAGTTCATCTTCACTGATTTCGAAACGGAAGCTAATTATGATTTGGTGAAGATTACCGCTGGAAGGTAAGCTCTAACAAAATATTTAATTGCTTAGTGACGTCAGTCAGTGATTATGATTAACAAATAGATTCCATTTTGTCGTGCGTCTGTTCAGTTTTAGGTCACAGATGACTTCAAAATGTGGTAAGAACAAAATATGGCTTTCTAGCCACTGGACGAGTGGGTCACTGATGTTCCTACCACATTTTGACGTCTTCTGTCATCTATAACTGAACAGACCCATGCCAAAATGGAATCTATTTGCTTAATTACATAAGACTTCAGGTCTAATGCAATGCCACTACCGCTGAGCTAGAACTGTTTCATAGAACTGTTAAACCGATTAATAAAGAGAATGATGGAAATTTTACTAATTCTTTGAGAAAAACTATTTTTTCCCAACATCCCCCAAAATTTTCAAAACACCGTTCTTCTTCTCTTCTTCCACGTAACTCACCTCCTTCAATAGTGAAGATTCTCGTGAGTATTAAAATAAATAACTACTTAACAAAATAAATAAATACTATTCAAATTAAAGAAAGGCTTAAATGCTATGAATAAAAATAGATACAAAAAAAAAAGTCAAAGTCAGCATCGTTTGCTTAGCGCTTGGTCAGACGGCAGGCATTTCTTAAAGGCCGTCAAGTTTGGTGCATTAACTGTTTCATTGGCCAGGCTGTTCCATTCTCGTATCGTTCTCGGGAAAAATGAGTACATGTGGTAGTCCGTCTTTGAGCGAGGAATTTTGTACGCATTTGAATTTACGTGCCGCGATCTCCTTTGAAGTGGCGTCATGAACTCTTGGGCGTCCATGGCAATCAAGCCTTCATGAATTTCATACATCATGCAGAGTCTAAGTGTCTGTCTCCTAGTTTGAAGGGAAGTCCAGCCGAGCTCATATAGCATGTCCCCTACGCTAAACATCGATATATGGGATAATGAAAGCGTTTTGGATTTCATAAAACGCGAACGAGATATTTCCATTAAACCCATGCTAAGCTGTAAAAAACAACCTTCAGGTATAATCATCCTTTAAGGTCATCGCCCCGAAATAGAACTGAACATTAACAATTAATATCTTTTCTCTATCTTTAAGTTCCATTTCCGAAAAAAAGCTGTTATATCCCCCTCACCCCTAGCAGTTAAAATGATTTCATCCTAAACCAATGTTGCCCTACGCAAAATCTGAGAAAAAATTGATAGGTTCACCATACTTGCTTACGAGAATGAGACGATTTATTTTTCTCGCGGACTGAGCCGCATAGAAAAAAGCCGCCATTTTGTTTTTATGTGCGTACTAATTACGCATAAAATTTTTCGCAGTGAGGATGCGCAATGCAATACAGGGCAATGATCTTAACAATGCTTTGATTTTCTTGCAGATTTGGCGAAACCGTGTTAACAAACGGCTGGGGCGGGCACTCCATTCCTACCGGCTCCTTCTATGATGAGGCACAGTCTTACCTGTGGATCCGTTTTACGACCAACGGTGGTAACGGGGATGGCCGATTCCATAAAGGGTGGAGTGGTTCCTACCAGAGATACTGGCCTTATGTTAGCAAGAAGAAGAGGAGAAAGTAAAGAGATACTCCAGATGCGTAGACGCTGTTTCTGTATGAGGAAAACTATGGGTTTCGTTTTATTGTAGTATAGAGATTAAAAGGAAATGTTACGCACAACGAAGCAGTAATAAAGGGTCTAACAGAAAGACTATTCATGTAGCAGCGTCCTTTTATTTTCTTTCTGTTGTCACGCTTCTTGTAAATTTATTCACTTTAAGAGGTTTTCCCATCTTCTGTCCGTTTGAAATTTTAAATTACACGAGATCAATTAAATTGACCTTCTGGGTCCGGTATCTTGGATTTTACTTTTTTCTTGTGACGTTAAAAATGACATAAATGGATACTAAGTTATTCCCAAAAAAGTGTTATGCTAAAATACCCAAAATAATAATAATGAAAAAATATCCATGACAGCTAACAACTTGGTTAAACGTCCGTATCAATACACTGTTGCCATGGCTACGTCAAGAACCATGAACGAACAGTTTTTCAAAATGTCACGAGAAGTGAACGAACAGCTGCTAAAAGCTAGAGCATCCAAGGGCAAAACTCAAAATTGAAAAAAGAAAAACCTTCATGGAGGAACTTTTACCGTTTTCAAGGAAAGGTATTGTATTTTCATTAACTAGCAAAATGGCTATGTTTTTTAAATGAAAGCATTTGTGTTGAACTGAAACATTGTTCAATCTAAACAACTTAAAGGGGGAAAAAGGTTTCGCCTTAAAGAGATAATTTTTAAGAAATTAAACAAGCAGTTTAAAATTAAAATGCGCATGAGTTACAACTAAACGTTTTTGCCATAAAAGAAGATCTGAATAGGGGTAGCTCAATAACAAGCAACACTTAATTTTTGTAGCATGAAACAGTTAAATTTTAGGCATTTTAACACTTACAGTAAAAATTTAACTGTAACAGTAAATTTTTATCCAGCAAGAAACAAAAACGGCTCCAAAAAGGCCAATTCTATTTTGTTTAATATATTAAGAAGTTTTCGGTCATTTTTCCGACGATTCTCAATCATTTCGGAAGATTTCCGAAGACTACCGAAAATGTCCGGAAGCTACCGAAGAAGAGACCTAAAGTTCATGAATAATTTTTATTACTGATTCTCTAAAAGCAGAAAAGAATTTTCGATGCTAAAGAATATGATTATTTCGCGAAAAAACCCTCCAAACACTTTACAGTATTTTCTTCGGAAAAGTAAACATTAAAAAATTGGCCAATTTAAAAGCAAACCTAAAAGTTATGAGGAAAATGAACAGTAAACATTAAACATGAACCCATTCAGACCCTCATAAAACCTTTTTTGAGTGGTAAATTTCTAAAGCGACGCTAGGAAATCCACAGTCCGGTATCCATTGTTGTTACTCAATGTGAGTTATACCTCTTTTTTTTGAGGTAAGAAGTTATTGTTACATCAACTTACTGTAGTGGTCCCATATCCCGGTGTTGTGGTCTGCCCTTTAGCTGAAGTACTGGGTTGGGCAGTGGGGTGAAATCATATACAGCTAATTCGAGAAAGGTTGTCGAAAAAAAAAACAAACAAAAACAAAACAAAAGTGCACGCGACAAGACCGAAAGGTGGTGTAGGTTTTCTTTTGAATTTTGCATATTAGCATATAGAGAAAACGAACAAGTTTTTATTATTGTACGTGAAGATTTTGTTTTTCTTCTCAGGAGGCCTTTGTCTGTAGCTTTACTTTTGCTGTCGCATGTCTTTAAGTTTTGAAAATTTTTCTTAAATGCACCTTGGCTTAAAGTATTTTGTTTCCACATGTCTGAAGAAAAAGAAAAAATGCAAATTCGCGTTTGTCATGTCGCCATCTTATTAGTACATGTATTCAGCACATACAGTAGTCTTTTTTTTTCTACCCATGCTACCTTTCGTTCTTGTCGCGTGCACTTTTGCGCTTTTTTCCGACAACCTTTCATGAATAAGCTGTATACGGACGGATAGCGGCCGCCAAATACGCCTGATATGTTGATGTCCAGTCTCATCCCGCGACTTGAATTGTGAAGCGAATTGAGCTTTGGGAAATGCGCTATACAAGAAAACCATTACAATTAGCATAGAATAATAACTTCATATCGTTAAATTCGCATTTTTTTTAGTCGCAGTGGAACTAGAAGAATTTAGAGCGAGTCAAAACGTCGATAAAGCTACAAGGCTAAATCGTGAATGAGGATGCAAAGTGAGGGAGGCGATAAGACACGTCCTGTAACCTTCTTTCTGTCTCTTTTTAAAGGGGCAGTGCCACCAAGATTTAGTGCTACTTGAAAATCCAATGAAGGTGTTGGTATTAATTGGAAATCCACTAATAGCGGCCTTACCTTGCTAAAGCGTTGTATATATAGTAGTCATGAAAATTCGTAAAAAGTGGCGTGGGCGCGGACATGTAAAAAGACAGTGGCCTAAAACTTGAAAAAGTTGGGCCGATGTTTTCAAGTTTGATACAAGAAGTATGTTACTTGGATAAAAATCGCATAAAAAACCATCGATTATGGTTTATTAACATCTTGGAGAATGAATTTATCATCGGCTTTCTTTTATTTTTTTAAAGGTTATTTTGTTGATCAGTGACGGTACCCTAACAGTTCTAGCATAGTTTGCATAAAAAAACTTTGAAAACTTCTCGTGACACTGTTCCTTTAAGCTCTCAAGTTTCCTCGTTCTTCTTTAAGACGCCTGCTTTGCAGGCTGTTAATCAACATGAAAATGGAATTATCTTTACATTAGTGAGCCATTATAAGTTGAAGAGATACCGAAAATAACGAGCGGTCCGTACGGACAGTGTAGTGTTTGAGAGAGTTGTCACGTGACTCGTCACCAGTCGAGCTTGTATGTCTGGCAATTGTCAGACGAGACACGTCTGTCATGTTATTTGAGAACATGATCTGTCTAAAGAAGAATTTCGCCCAACACGTTGACAGCGGTTTTTCATATCTTGCAGTAAATAAGGGAGGTAGTTTATGGCATCACTTATCAAACTATTGATTTTGTCAAAAAAACTTAAGCACATCACCTCAGTGACTAAAGAAGGTAGCTTTTGTACGAAAATAATTAGAGTCAGCCTTGTGACATTCTTCAATAATGATGTCCGTACGAACTTGCTACCTGGCTGACGTCTCAGCAAGCTCAAATTTTAATCACTCACTGCTAGCTAGTGTGACGTTTATCCTTTATAAGTTTTAAATGTCCTCTCATTTTACTTCCGGTATCTCCGGAGTCCATTTTGCTTGCGCGATTACTCACGTGAATCTGTTGCCATCTAACAGAGTTGGGCACTGGCTGTAAGTTTTTTTATCAGTTTATTTTGGTGCAGTACATTTATCTTATGTTGCGATGACCTTTTTCCCTATTAACTGCCCAGAGCTCAAATATTACAATGTAATCTCTTACTGCTAGCTTGCGTGACGTGTATTTCTTTATAAGTTTTAAATGTCCTCTCATTTTACTGCCGGTATCTCCGGAATCCACTTAGAAGTCTTACATCAAGTATTTTGTTTGCGTTATTACTCGCGTGAATCTGTTACCATCTCACGGAGTTGTACACTGGCTGTAAGTTTTTTTATCAGTTCATTTTGGTGAAGTACATTTATCTTATGTTGCGAGTACCGTATTTATTCGATTAAGCGCCCTGGGCGCTTATTAAATTTTTGGTCCTTGGGAGTGGGCGCTTATTCGAGGCTGGGCGCTAATTAAATTTTCACGATTTTCAGCAAATATTAAGTTTATTTTCGTAACAAAACAATAAATGATAACAAAACGTGAAGTTGTACCAAAGCAGAATTTTAACTGTTCACTAAAAAGTTTCTGTAAAATACTAAGAAAACTCGATCATTGGGGAAGTCTTCTTTAGTAGTATATAGTCATTTTTCAATACTCAATACTCCTCTAATGGACTTCAGTTTTTTTGTGGGGTGGGGGTGAGCGCTTATTCGAAGCTGGGCGCTTATTAACTTTTCCTACCTTCATGGTGGGCGCTTATTCGAGGTGGGCGCTTATTCGAGGTTGGGCGCTTAATCGAATAAATACGGTATCTTTTTTCCCTCAATTAATTGCCCATAGCGCGTTCGAGCCTTGTCGCGATTTTTTTTTAACCCATTGCTTTAGAACATTCGTGAACAATAACAAGCCAGTTACAGTCTAATTTACATATGTATGTCTACGTGCTTGTTCCACTTGACCGCGCAATTAACTGTTTACGTCTTGCGTAACGGAATTCGCTTCCCCACTAAACTAACTCGATTAGTGTAGTGTACAAACACTACACTAACGAGCGGTCCGAACGGACAGTGTAGTGTTTGAGAGAGTTGTCACGTGACTCGTCACCAGTCGAGCTTGTATGTCTGGCAATTGTCAGACGAGACACGTCTGTCATGTTATTTGAGAACATGATCTGTCTAAAGAAGAATTGCACCAACACGTTAACAGCGGTTTTTCATATCTTGCAGTAAATAAGGGAGGTGGTTAATGGCATCACTTATCAAACTATTGATTTTGTTAAAAAAAAAACTTAAGCACATCACCTCAGTGACTAAAGAAGGTAGCTTACTTACTGAAAATAATTCGAGTCATCCTACCACGTTCTTTAACACATTGAAAACGGTTTATCAGATCTTGCAGTGACTTAGACTGAGAGGTAGCTAGTTAAATGGCATCACTTAGCAAACTATAAATTTTGTGTTTATTTTAAAACTTAAACACATCACCTCAGTGACTAAAGAAGGTAGCTTTTGTACGGAAAGTAATTAGAGTCAGCCTTGTGACATTCTTCAATAATGATGTCCGTATGAACTTGCTACCTGGCTGACGTCTCAGCAAGCTCAAATTTTAATCACTCACTGCTACAGCTAGCTCTCTCCTCCGCAGAGGCTTCCACTGGATGAAATAATGGATTTGATCATATTTGTCTTAAAGACAAATGTAAGACAAATCTAATATTATATTTGTCCTGGTGTTGGAGATGACAAATATGTGACAAATATGTTGACAGATTTGTCCGCGATAAATGCAAGACAAATACTGATTGAATTTGAAGTGATATTTAGCCCATGTACAAATATGAAGCGAACTAGATAAATGTGTTAAAAAATGAGTTCCTGCTTTTTTGAGTTTTTTTTTTTGGCAATACAATGAGAAAGAGCTTGAGACTTGGGCATTTGATTTTTGCCTGGTTAACAGTGTTGGTATACATGTAACTTCTTTGGGAGTGGTTTCCATTTGTAAAACCCAAGTACGCTTCCCACATAAACTTTTGAAAAGTGATGAATAAATAACTTCTTTGGGAGTGGTTTTCATTTGTAAAACCCAAGTTAGCTTCCCACATAAAGTGTTTATAAGTCAAATTTTGAGACATTTGAAAAGTCACAAATAAATAACTTCTCTAGGAGTGGTTTTCATTTGTAAAACCCAAGTTAGCTTCCCACAGAAAGTGTTTATAAGTCAAATTTTGAGACATTTGAAAAGTCATAAATAAATAACTTCTTTAGGAGTGGTTTTCACTTGTAATTTAACCCAAGTTAGTTTCCCACATTAAGTGTTTATAAGTCAAATTTTGAGACATTTGAAAAGTCATAAATAAATAACTTCTTTGGGAGTGGTTTTCATTTGTTAAACACTGGTTAAACCCATGCTCTGACATAGAAAAATAGAAAAATTCTAAAGAAGCTAAAAGAAATGTCATTCTGTTAAATGTAACATAAACATGATAGAGGACACTTATCAAATTCATTTCACAATTTTTTATTTTTTTTTTTTCAAACAGTTGCCCTGTAAATGGTCTACTAGCTTATACTGTTCATTGAAAGATTATCAGGATTGGTACTAAATTGATTGCCAAATCAAAGCTGTGCTCTCAGAATAATTGCAGCGTGCCCGAAGGTTCTTCTGTAAGAAATCTTGCGTGCCCAGCTCTTAAAAGCTTTCATGATAGAGAAGTTATACAGGTTGCTCAAAGACAAAAGTTAAGGCACCCGGGCCCTGCTAGAGCACTCATATAATTATCTCTTCAAACAACAGTATTTACCCATGCCTCATGGTATGATATCTACATGTAACCTGGTGAAAGGATAGATTCTTACTTTCTAAGGTACCAATAATAGTTGTGCAATTCCAGACTTCACAAAAAGTGGAATGAAACTATGGCAATTTAAATTGAGATCAAACTATTGTTCAGTAACTGAATTAGCATTTTCAATGTGAAATGTGCAGTTTCAGTATCCATACACACTCCATTAAAATCAGTGGAAATTTTGAGTGGGTGGGGTCTTGAATGCCAAAATTGTTAAAGCAAAGTACTTAGCTTATTTAACTGGAATTTCCATAGGGGTGTGGAAATTTAGACAGAAAACATTCCATTGGAGTGGTATGGTTTTTTTCTGGAACAACACAATAAAACAATCATGGCATCAGCAAACTCTTGCCAAAGACTTCAAGCAGTCCTACTTTTCTGTTTGAAATAGAAAACTGTTACTGTCGATAACATCTACCTATGAACACACGCGCCGAAAACATGTTTTCAAATGACGTGAAACGTCAGCGTTTCAGGTGTCAAACTTTGAAGCTTAGCAGACTGTAACAGCAACTTTTGCGCCAAAAGTTCAACACATTCCAGTTTCGAAATGGCTGAAAAGTTTAGATATAGAGACTTCTTCTGAGAAACTGATGCTGATCTGTGTCAATATGCATACACAGGTTCACTTGAATCATTTCTAGTGTAAAGTTTCGCCCATAATCAGTGTTTATAGTAAGTATTTTGAGGGAAAAGGTTCGCAGTGCGGTCTGCTAAACTTCAAAGTTTGACACCTGAAACGCTGATGTCATTTGAAAACATGATTTTAGCGCGTGCGTTCACAGGTAGATGCAATCGACGGTAACTTGTTTGTCTTAAGTGTACATGCTTGAATCAATCTACAGTTACTATTCAGTGTTAATTATACATGTAGCCAAACAAGATTCATAAAGAACAGATACATGTCCGCCACTGAGCCTTTCAATGAATGACAAACCCAAAATTTTAAAAAGTTATCACAAGTACATTTTCCTTTCAAGTGGCAAAACAAAGAGAACATTTTCTCTTTTCCACTTTTGGACAGTTCCAACAAATTTTCTCTGAATCCTTTGGACAGGAATAAAGGAGGCTGGGCCTAATGGTTCGAAGATGTCTTTGCACCATATCTCTGTGGTCCCACTCTGATGCATATGTCTGTCAGGATGTTCCTGAAACCAGGCAACTCTGGCCATAACGAGAGTTCTCCATTCTCCATTAATTAAAACATTCTGTTTCACATAGTAGCTCACTACACCGGGCCTCGCATTACATGTGGCTGGATCAATGTTTCCATTTACTCCTACCCAGGGAGCAATGATGTAGGAAGACCGCTCACTTCTTGAGTCGAGCGAGCCATAGCGCTCTCCCAAAAATTCAACTCCGGCATAACGATCACAAATAGCTGTTCCATTTTGGAATTCAACTCCTTCAAGAAATGTTGAATAAGATTGCAAAAGGAAATTCAGTTCATCATCATCAAGAAAATCCATTCTGTGTGGAGATATACAAGAAAATAACGCAATGTCAAACCAAAGGTTTCCCTTCGTTACTGGGCCCTCTGATAGGGAAAAGTACTCTGCGGCAGAACTGACATCATGAATAGGATCCATTACAGAAGTCTTCATTTGACTGAAGACAGTTCCAAGTTGTTCCTTAAATAGACGTGGGAATGGAATATCCCTGATATCTTGGTCCCGTAGAAACTTTCGCATTAATTGAATTTCGACTGCTCTTTGATTGGTCTTAAAGTCTCCGAGGACACCATTAAATCGTTCAAATGAAAAGAGCCAGAAGTTATGCACAGGCCCATAATCTACAACACAGCTGATTAAGTGGGAATGCAGATGCATGTTAGGAGTAACTTCCAACTGTCCATATTTAGTCTCAAATTTCTTGCAGAATTGCATGAGTGATGAATGTGCCAAAGCAAGGGAACGAAACGTTATTATAGGAGCAGTTAATATGCGACAAGCTTTCACGAACAAGAGCCATGGTTTGTAGTCTTCAGATGGAAGATACTTTTTTAAAGCAAACTCGGAGTAAACAACAGTCCACAACTTCCACTGGTCAGATGTAAAGCTAGCAAAATTTGATGCAATCTTGTTTGGGATTCTTCCCATGTTGGATGGTACTTTCATGTTGTCAATCAATTCTTGGATAGACTTGAGATCACTCTGCTTCAAAATTTTATTTGGTAGCCAAACATTTTTCATCAGATGCTTGGCAGTTCCAAGAAATAAATTGTGCATCGGGTCAATAATAGTAAATCTGATGCAATCAAAGTACTCTAATTGCATAAGTTCAGAGTATCTTGTACCATATTTAGATTCCTTACGTTCTCGTCCTTGATACGTGTCCTCAGCAAGTATTTCTTGGGCTTCATGGCGATGTTCTACATTGGTACGTGGCATACAACTATCAAATCCCCCAAAGTTCATCTTCATGCCAAAAGTTTCACCCGGAATGAATTCTTTTTTGCATTTTGAGCAGCCTCTTCTGGCACCATGTCCCAAAAAACCACACAATTTCCTCGCTGCAGGGACATCACAGGCTACTAACAAGACAGCAGCAAAAAATCTCTCGGGTATCCTTGGTGAGCCAGAATGACAAACTTCAATTCCATCTTCCCACAGCTCTTTCAGTTCTGAAACAAGGGGAACTAAATATGGATTGAGGCTTGAAGGTTCATTAGGGCCAGGGATGATTCCAACAACAATGATGTTCTCTCTTTTGTATCTCTCCCCACGAGGTAAGTTCATCAAGGCAAGGTAAATGACTCCTACGCTGTATGGGGAATGTTTGAATGGCTGGAACCAATCAACGTTCATCATTAAAGCCAAGTTGCGTTGATGGCTCATAAAGCGTGACCCATCTGGGCCTTTGAAATCTCTCCAGACAGTACCGTGGATCACATCACTCAATAAATTTGGTATGCTTGTCCTCTCTCTTTCCCTCCACAATTCACACCGTGATGGAAAACCAGGACGTTGAAGAAAGAGTTTTAATGTTTCAATAATGCTATTGTAGCAGTACACCTTTTTGGGGTACAGTTTTAGTTTTCCATCTTGAAGCTTGACCTCCTTCAGCAGAACTTCATTGCATGGCTTTCGGTGTGCTCTGTGTCTGTGGTTGGGAAATTCCACATAGGAGCATTTCTTTGACAGTCGCCTGCCACCTACTGTCTCATAAGCAGACTCATAATTATACAGAGAATGGCACTTTGGACATACAACAAACTTCTGGAAGCAATCTTTATGCAGACCAAAGTACTTCTTTAGCATGTACAAGCTTGAAGGGAATGTTGCAGCAAAAAATGTCATCCAGGGTACTCGCTCCGCCAGCACAGAAAAAAATGCATGGAAAAATTTGAGAAGCATTTCAATTCCACGGTCAGCAATGTTACAGTACGTCCACCAGTAACAGATGAATAGAAGCAGCCAGTTGATGAGGATGCTCCTGTTAAATGATTCAGGATCAGTGTCAACTGCTCCAGGGAAGTTTGCTTCATCAAGGTCATCCAAAACGTTTTCTTCTAACAAATCATCCCATACCTCTTGACCTGCACTGTGCAATATTTGTTCATGGTACAAATCTTCTTCTAAATCATCCTGTTCTCCAATAGACTGGCGAATGAAAGCTTCATCAAATAACCTTCTATCTTCATCGTCTAGATTTCCAAAGCAGGACTCTTGGTTTCTGTTACTGTCCTCTGCAAAAAGTGTAAGTGAGAAATTCAAATTATTGTCTATATAGCTGAAATCTAAAGCTATGGGGTAAAGTCAGTTGTATTTAGATACCCAATATTGAGTTGCCAACATAATGTTCATGTAAGTGGGTTGTTTTGAAGTTTACTCTTTAAAATTGTAAGACCTCTTAAGTGGCGAATGGCCAAGCTTCAGAAATTAAAATATAAAAACCAGTTGTTCTGTATGATACATACAGTACATTATTTATAATAAAAGTAACATGAATGTATTCATCATTATATATAGGGATGGGTAGTTCATATTGAAACTATTACACATAGGGCCCAGGCCCTTGAATCTTATGTTAAGACCTTCCAGTACAAGGTAAATGGCTACAATGAACAAAATAATTTTGTAACTCAGAACCTGATTACACCACTTTCTTTTTCTCACATTTAAATTTATTCTGGAAAGATTGCGAGCAAAATGCCTTTGCAATCACAGAATTATAACAAAGTCCTCAATTTTCAGGATATCATTGATTCATCGTCATTTCCTTTACTAAATCATTTAATGTTAATTGGTAATCTCTACCTATGGGACTTAAAGTTTAAAATCAAATGTGCAAATTTTGCCCACTTCTTGGGGTATCGCATGGTCTTTGCGAGCACAAGCATTGACAAAAGTTAGCCTTGCGAGCAACAAGCACTTTTCAAAAGAGTATGTGAGCACTTTGAAAAATTATGTGACCACGAGCAAGAAGCGGTATAGTAAGGGAAGTGGTCATAACAAGTGTACTTGACGAGGACCCACCTTCTGTAGGGGTAGGGGGGTTATGAGAGATACATGTACCACCTGTCTGATTAGGCAAATGGACAAAATTTATTGGCTTCAAAATTTGAGCTAAGATTTTCATATATATGGTGTGCATGAAGCATGCATTGCTGGGGAAATGGCACAAGGATGTTTGAATCTTTTTCTTAGTTTCTACTCCTGATAAAGTGTGGGCTATACAAACAAGGCACCATCTTTTAAGGTGGGGAAGGGGGATGCGTACATGAAGAGACCACCTGTCTTTTTGCAGAGAGCTGGCTCCTGTCTGAGTACAATAGTTTTGACCATTTCCCTAATTCTATCAATCCCTACACACGCAAAAACACACCAATCTCAAAACAGCTATATATAAATTATTCCCAGACAAGAAGATGCCTCTCAGATTACACGTGGGTCACAAATCTTTTTGCTTAAAAAAGCCAAAAGTTCTGAACTTTGTGTATACACAATGTAGGTTGAAATATAAATAAACTTAAATTAAACTTTGCTCTAAATTTAATTTCACTCAAGATGAATGCAAGAAATGCATTCACAATTGCTAATATATACACTGTATGGTATTGTGAATTTTGAAGTCGTGCAAATCTGCATACATATAATATTTTGACGAGGTTAGCTGTTTGTGTTTAGAAGGCAACACATCTAGCTTATCCTGGAGTATTGAACTCAAAAAACATCCAATTAACTGTTTCAACCTTTGATTTTCTTTTTCTAAGAATTGTGATGGATTTTATTGATTAGAAGAGAGCTACATTTGTATTTTCATGTTTAAATTAACTTCTTAAGTTTATTCAGTTGGGTGATCACGGTAATGTACGTTCTTGGGTTGTCCGGCGGTTTTTTCTCAGGCAACCAGGCCTTAAATTTTCTAAAAAACTGGTTGTCCAAACACACTTTTAGCCTCGC
This sequence comes from Oculina patagonica, assembly GCF_052425735.1. Lineage (NCBI taxonomy): Eukaryota > Metazoa > Cnidaria > Anthozoa > Scleractinia > Oculinidae > Oculina > Oculina patagonica. The sequence continues at coordinate 8,507,011 of NC_135762.1, forward strand.
TTGCATGAAGAAAACAAAGATGGCTGCTCGCAGCAGCAAAATGACCATTTTATTCTCTCGATTATTACCAACAAAATTTGATGTCAAAGCAAATTAATATTATTTTCAGTAATTTCATCGTAGGAACTTGCATTTAAGGTAAAATGTTTCTAGACCCTTGTTTCCCTTTGAGTTAACTTGATAATGAATAGTTTTGGTGTGTGGTTGCAAAAAAGAATTTTGGTTTATTAGACCAATTTAACAGGATCAACGGTTTTACGCGTACAGTTAATTTCACATTACTTTACCGTGCCGTGTTGCGAAGTTTATTGGGAAATTGGGAACTACGTTACAAAGTAGCCATTAACATTGCGAATTAGACAATCAAATTGCGAACTTCGGAACAAACTTCCCAACTTTGGCGCAACTGAACTTCCAAAAATTGCAAGTTGAGAAGGAACAAGACACGTTGCTCGAAAGTCATGATTACATCTGAACTTGTAGTTGGTGGTGGGAATATTTCAGCGATCCTAGTGGCTCAAGTTGCAAAATATTTGTTTGAACAAGCACAGCGTCAAAACGTCAGTATCAACATTCTGACCAACGTTGTACTGTCCCTTGCATTGTGTCTTGAAAGAAAACATGCTCAAATTGGGTATCAAACAGTGCATGATTCGCAATCAAGTTTGAAGACAATGTTTCGTGCAAGCGTTCATCGGAAGATTAAACTGATGATACACTGTAAATATATTTTAAAAGTGTTCTGCAGTCAAAACTCTTTAATGGCCATGGCTTTAAAACAGCAACTCTTTTAAAAACCCTTCTGTAGTAACGTTGTCAGAAATGGCTTTGCTTCGCGAAAACAAATAACAGTAAATTCTGCCTTGAACAAAATTAATTTCCTGTGAAGATCCGTAAACCGTCCAGTTTCATTCGTTTACAAACGTAGAAGACTTGTCATTAAAGTTGAAGCCTCACAAAACTTTTAAAAATGTATCTGCCATATAAAAAAGTAAAATTTGACCAAATTTCCGTCGGCATAAAAATTATTTATCGGCAGATCGCTCATGCCAAACGTTGTCAGACACTTCAACTTCAAACAAATATATTTTGTAACTCTAGCAGCTAGAATCGCTGGAACATTCTCAGTGCCACCTTGTTTTCTTGGCCTGAATCTCAGACATCACCATGACGTTCGAGCAAAGTGTCCTGTTCCTTCTCAACTTGCAAACTTGGAAAGTTCATTCGCGCCAAAGTTGGGAAGCTTGTTCCGAAGCTCGCAACGTAATTGGCTACTTCATGATGCAGTTCCCAATTTCCTAGCGAACTTCGCAACGCGGGACGGTAAAGTAATGTGAAATAGACTGTAAAGATATAAGTACAGTATTTCTAAATTTCTGTGATAACACCAACAGTTTGTTACCAGAACCTGACAAAATGAATTCAGTGTTCTCAAGAATCATGTACAGTATTGTGAAAAAGTAATGGACCCGAAAAGCGCGAATTTCGTTCTTTGTTCTCGCGAAATTTCGCGCGAAAAGTCGCGCAAAAAGTTCGCGTCACTTCGAGCGAAATTTCGCGAGAACAAAGGCCGATATTTCTTCGAATTTTCCTTGCCTCAACGATAATTCGCGATAATTCGCAATATTTCGCTACTCACTAGAAGAAAATTCGCGTGCAGCTCAACAGTAGTTTGGTCCCCTTCGATTAAAGTTCTCCGCGGGATTGATACGATCGCCTGCTCATGTTACTTGACACAAAATATATCTTGGTTACCGTTCTTTTAAATTCGATGTAGCGTGAACAACAACTGTTCCATATTAAGTCTAAATAACACCACAACAATCTTGAGTGATAAGAATAATTTATTACTTACCAAAAATTCCAAGTTCATAAAGGCAAACAGTGCGTTCGCAACAACATTCACGGAAAGATCGCGCTGACATCGAAAGCAAAATTCGCTTCAGATGTTACTAATTCTCGCATATTTTTCGACCCTTTTATCCAGATAAAAGACAAGCATTGCAAGGAACCTTTCCATAGGCTTTTTCTTCTTCACTTAAGCTTAAAAAGGTCTCAAAGTATACGATTTCCACACATCAACATCGCAAAAACATTCAGGAATCGTCTTGTCGAATCAACCTTGTGCCCAGGACACTCTGCCATTGTCATAGCAACCGTTTGGCCCCAGATCCTCCGAGTGTGTGCATGTGTTCGTTCGCTCGAAAGTTGATGCTGATCGGCAGAATATTGTTATAATTTCTGGACTTCTGTGCTTTCTTGGACACCAAGAAGAGAAAAGATGAGAAGAATTACTGTATGGCTAACCAATGTATAGATTTAACCGTCGAAAGGAAAGGACTTTACCTGCTAAACAACTGTAACTTGTTTAGTTGTTATGTGCCAGGCGCCATGTTCGATCGACATGCAGTTGTTCTGAGTTGTTTTACGCTATCAGGCTGCACGGAATCAGGCTATTTTTTGTTTATTGTCGGTTACAGGTAAATGGCTTAGTAGCTGTTTGAATTCCAATGCGTTTATTACATTTTTATGGTCTGGATAAACTTTCCTGTTTTCTTTCCTCCGTGTTCGAATTTTAAAAACAACACCTAACGCATTTTAGCCATGTCTCACAACAACACAACAGTTTCGAAAAGAAAACGATCAAGATGAAAGATCTAAATTTCGTTCACGGCAAGTTTTGCTTGAAACACTTATAACTGTCTCGAAATATCGCCACGAAAGTTCAGGATCAAGCGAATTATCGCGTGAAAGTGCCTGAAAATTCGCGAAAGTGCGCGATAATTCGCGACAAATTACCGCACACAGCGAATTATCCTTCGAAATTTCGCGTGGTTTTAAACAATAGACGTCACGAAAATACGACGAAACAGCGCGAATTGTCGCAGAAATATCGCTTCAAGCGAAATTTCCTCGAAAAGCCCCGAAAAGCGCGAATTTCGCCGAATTTCGGGTGCATTACTTTTTCACAATACTGTAAAGCACCTTTACCACCATGCATTAAAATTCCCAAGCAAAGTGCTTCCCATGATCCTTTTGTGGGTTCAACAACTGAATGGTTCCTGGGTCACCTGGTTCTGAAGTTAATCAAAATAAATTCGTTCTGGGATAATATGTATTTTTCTCCTGGGATAAACTTATCTCTTTGTTCAAAAAAATGGCAGCTAAATGTATCCTTCGTTCAAAAAGGTGTATAAACATTTTCACTGCTTCACTTAGACTTTAAAAAGCTAGGTTTTCGTACCGAGTCATGGGAGGTTAGAGAAGACGAGGGGTTGAAAAATCAGGATTCCAGAGTAATGACTAATGATAATTTAACTTTAAAACCTACTATTTCGTTAGACTTACCATTAAACTCGCGATGGCTGTGGTTCTCAGTGATCAAGTCATGCTCATCTGGACTTCGCAGTTCGGGATTATCGTCGAACGAACATGAGCTGAGATCGTAGCTTTCTTCATCACTGATGTCACTTTCACTGCGTGGTTCATTTGCTGCAGCAATTTCTTTTAGATGGTTAGACCGGGTGCCTCGGCTGACAAAATCGTTACAATGACTGCAAAAATACCTTTTCGAACTCATGATGAATCAACAAACAGACGCCACCGACAAACCAAACGACACAACAGGACACAGCAATCAGTATTTGCATTTGGACGCGTGACGTTCTTCATCCAATCAAAACGATTGCGAAGAAGTTGTGACAATGATTTGCATAATCGGCGGGATTTTTGGCGTCACTTCACGATCATTGCCGGCAAGCGTTGTGCTCTTTGACACTGAAAACGTGAAAGTTGAGTCTGAAAGTGTATTTTCGTTATTTGAAAATGCATCGTAGAAGATCGAACACCTCAGAAAGTGAATGTTCAGTGGATTCGCCACCAACCTCGGGTCGTCATCGAACGGTGAGTTTTTAAAGATCTGTCAACATGCTGTAATGATCGCTGTGACATTCTTTGTTCTTTCTTCTCTGAAGTCGATTCTCTGCGAAGGAATCATTTGTCTCCCTAGCAGCCGTTTGTAATATTTGGAAGGAGACTATGGATTTATCAGAAACGATAGATCAAAGAAGCATTTTGAATAAGGATAAAAATTTCCAGGTCTTATTGGAAAAGCGAAAGTAAACACACTGTAAATGTTTTGACGTTACAGGCAACAGTTCCCCGCGGACCAGTTCGCCCAGTAGTCTCAATAGAAAGAAATAACCGCGATAATCCCTCGACCCGTCGAGGTTTGTGCCTAGATGTTACGCCCGGTGCAGCATCAGAGTTGACTATTTCGCCGCGCTACAGCACACCGGAAAGCGTGACATCGCGTCCAAGCTGTGATCACGACATCCAGCTTAATCAATTGCTGCGTCACATCGCAACGCTAACGGAGAAGGTAGACCAGTTAAAAGACTCAGCAAGAACACAAAGACAAGTTACAACGGGGAATGTTAGCCTTCCACGAGATATAGTGGTAAGTTAATCTTTTTACAATGAAATCGAGGAAAGAAAAATTCCTGGAAGGCAATTTCAAGGCATTCACGAATTCAGTACTTCAAATAGTTACTTTTATGTCGTGTAGTTTGTTGCTATGGTAACCTACCACATACCGAAATTATATCCTAGGTGGCCAAGGAATTTTTCCTTTTGTCAAGTTCATTTACCACACACCTCAAGTCACTTTATTCCTTCCTATGGTCAGTTCATTCCACAAAATATATTTACGCCAAAATCTTTCGTGTGGATCTGCTTTTTTTAATATAATCCTTTAAAATCTCGGTGCAAACTTGGCAAGTATTTGGCGTAAGCTTCACTTGAAATGCACCTTAGCCTTAGGCTTTGTTTACACGGGACCGGTCCGGAACGGATCCGGTCCGATTTTCGGACCGGATAGGCCTTCTGTTTACACGGGACCGTTCCCAAAAATTAGCGTGTTGGAAATTCTTATTTTTTATTCATTTTTAATTATTTGTTTCATGTAATTATGCTTTATGTAGGCCTGTGTCCACAAAGTTGTGGCAAAGTTAAAGGAAAAAGACCCACCTATAGAGTGGACTTTGGAACCAGATAACAGGTAAGGTGGATGAAAACGCCAAGTCAATAAATGGCACATGAAAAACTTACGTAACTATAAATATATTTTTCAGTGAAAAAATGCTTAGTACTACAAGGGACAGTGTCTATCTTGTTGAAGTACTTAATTACCTCTGCCTCCATAATCTTGTTCAAGACTCAAGAAATTATGTCATGTACAGTGTTTTGGCATTTTAATGAAATGCACCTACCAGTTTCTTTGAACATCCATTTTCCCGAAACTTAAAGCAATGTGTTTCACTGAACAATGCATTATTATAAATTTCTCAAACATGGAACTGATCAGGCATTAGTAACTTCTGAGTTGTGGTTTCAGTTTTAAGGATGATGCAAACTGTGAAGTCAGCCAAGCCATTGAGAGAGGAGTCAGAGCAACTTCAGCATTTAAGGAAGCCGATCCAGTTATCTTAGAGCGTAAGTACACTGTAATAAGTTACCCCTCTGGAAATTCCAATTTAGCTTCATACATTGCTTTAAAGTTTTGGGTCTTTGTGCCCTCCTCCTCCTCCTCCCCGGAATTTCCATTCCCTTCTGTGGGGGGAGTATGGATATTTTCTGGAACCACACATTGACAAAATCACTCGACATTTCGCATGTGGGTTTGTTTACATATGTAAACCATTGTACTGTATCTATTTTTCCGGGTTTTTGCTTCATTTTCAAGAAATAACATATGCAAAACCTTAGTTTTTCAAGTTGGTGTTTTAGAAGTTGCATGTAAACAAAGAAGCTACTTAAGATGCCGACTAGAAAAACCTAGTTTTTTTGCATATGTTATTTCTCAGAAATGGAGCTGTCAAAGCTGGCGAAAATATATTCATTACATTATTTCACTTATGTAAACAAACCCGCATGTGAATTTTGGAATTGTTTTGGCAAGGTTCAATTTTTGCACCGAGCCCTTCATATATTTATTAAATTGTTAGTGTTGGTCTACAAATAGTCTGTTATTTTAATGTTAGTAGTTCAACAATATTTTTACAAATTTATTTATTGTACTATAGGTGCAATAAGGACATATTTTAAAACACTGAAAGCTAGAAGGAAACGAAAAACAACCCAGGTCAGGCTTGAAGGAGAACCACATTTAACAAACAAACAAGAGCAAAGTATCGTATCATCAAGGAGAAATCAAAGGTGCCACAATGTAAGTTATTATGCCATAAGATAATAAAAGTTCTTGTAATATAGCTGCTTTATATAGTAGATACATCTCATCCCCATATCTCTTACACTTCTCATAGCCGGTGAAGCCTTGGCACAAGAAACGAAGGGCTCTGAGCCTGTAGATTTTTGAATTAATTCAAAGTTTTTTGATTGGCAAAGAATTATTGAACGGAAGTAAAAAACTAGAAACTAGGAGTGGAAATCCTGTGTCCCCAGAGCCCTTCGTTTCTCATGCCAAGGCGCTGCCAACTAAAAGAAGCGAAAAGGGCTATTGCGATGTAGTAGATACAGTAAACATGTAAAAGTTGATACCACACAATACAGTCTGCATACAGCCTTGGCATGAGAAACGAAATGCTCTGAGGACATGAAATTTTTGAATTAATTCAATTTTTTTATTGGCTGTTTGAAGCAAAGAGTTATTCACCGGAAGTAAAAAATGAAATGACTCTCCATACATTCTTTTGAAACATCATGACTGCATTCATGTAGATCAGAAGTCTTAGAATCCGGAAATCCTGTGTCCCCAGACTCCGTAGAGCCCTTCATTTCTTGTGCCAAGGCACTGCCAACTAAAAGAAGCAAAAAGGACTATGGAGACGAGAATGTAGTAGATACAGTAAACAGTATTGGCCATTCCAAGGTTGGGCAGGAATTTGGGGCGAGTTTTTAATTTTAAGCAATCGATAATCTGACACCATCACATGAAAGAACTCGGTGAAATTGGTCATTTGAAAAAGTTTGACGCTTTTAGCATGAACAGAGATGAAGTTATGGGCCTTGAAACATGGTTAAAAGTCCATACAAACGTCTCTTATTTTGAAACCACAATAAACTCTTAATTTTTATGATTTTTGTGTTACTCTTTAAAATTGGCAAACACATTGATTTTCATCTCACTTTTTTCAAATAATGGGTCTTTGGCAGGATTTTACAGCTGTAACAAAACAGATAAAAGATTTTAAGAGTTTATATGGTTTTGGTGGACGCTGGCTCACAATTAGAGACGTTTGTATGGATTTTGAACCATGTTTCAAGGTCCATAACTTCGTTTCTGTTTATTCTGAAAGTATCAAACTTGGTCAATAGACCAATCTCACCGTGATCTTTCATGTGGTGGTGTCAGATTTTTGATTACTTAAAATTTGAAACTATCCCCAGTTCCCTGTGCAACCTCGGAACGGCCATGAAGTTGATACCACACAATACAGTCTGCATGCAATGTTCAAATTAGAGCCCTGACCATGACCAAATTTCTTTTTAATGAAAAACATGGCATGTGTACATACATAATTATGTTAGAATTTTTATCTTTCCTTTAAAAGATCACCTTGCAAAGGTGGGGATGGCTGCTCATACACCATCACACAAACTTGAGTGAAATTAATGTTTTCTATATTTTCACTCTTCCTGGTCGACTAGACCGCAAATTTAACATGCCTACCATCCTTACATTTGTTGTTTAATCTGTACTTGCAGAAACTCAAGACACGCAAAGAGGCACTTCGGCAGTGCTCTTATCCAGAGGAAAAGAAAAAGAGGATATTGGAAGTACTAACTGTAGAATATATGTCTAATGAGGAGAGCGTGTACGAGCCAGACAGTAACAGTGAAGAAGAAGACCAAAGAAGAGGGGCTAAACTAGAAAAGCTTATTATAAAACGTCACCAGTGGCGATCAGAGGAATTGACAAGGGAATTCCAAAGCCTTGACCGCAAAGCAAATAGAGCGAGGAGTGACAGAGGAAAGCGAATGATGGCAAAGAGGGAGGTGGGGGGATTTCTACCAGGAAGTGTTCACAACTTCCCAAAAGGGGCCCCGGCATGGGCCCTTCGGGACGATTTACATGTACGTCGCGATTAGCCATTTAATTGGTTACAGCCATCAATGACAGCCTTGCTGATGGTTTACACTTAGCTATTTATAATGCTGTTTAACTTGTTAGATTGTTGATCTTCAACTTTTTTTTTAACTTATGGTGACCATAATTTTTTAAAAAAGAGGTTCCCATTAACAAGTTGTGGAAAAATTGAACTTGTCGCAATGATATTTATGTCCTTCAGAAACAAAAATATCCATTTTCCATCTGAATTGAATTTGAAAATTAGATGATATTAATGTTAAGAGTACATTTAGAGGGTAATAGCTTTAAGGAAAAGCATTTTCTTATTGGTTATGTACATGTAACTGTACTGGCCTCTACTCAGCTATTTTGTATATATACCTAATACTTTTTTATCAAAAACAAAACAAGCTTTTATTTGTCATTAATATAAGCATCTGGATTTAATACCAGTAAAAAGGACACAAAAAACTATTTAGGTAAAATTGAACTTATTTAATATATACTTTTTTGGTACAAGTGTATTGTCACAGGACTCTTAGAGTTTTATTTAAAAGGATCATGCAGGAGCTCTTAAAAAATTCCAGCTCAATGTATGATAAGCAGTATAGTCTCACTAGTAGCTTAACTGAATTGTGATGCTGTAGATAAATATCTTAATATCTTTGGAAAAATATTTTGCCATAACTATCTTAATCTATACATTAGATGCAAGCTTGTGTCAGTTCAGTAAAAAATTGTTTGGTTTGTACAGAGGCATTCTAGGTTGATAATAAAAAAAGTTGGTTGCTGTACTTCTGTGTGCTTCATGTGTTTCAAACTTTATTGGGATAAGTTTGTCATTTACCAAAACACTCAAATAGCTCCTGGGAATAATTTTTCAAGCTCAGCTTGTGGTAATCATGGAACAAATCATCTTTTGGTGAAGCAAAGAGCATTAATTAAGAGAGAACACAAAATGGATTCTTGACAAAGACAACATTTGCTTCACATTTAATCTGACAAATGTGACCTTTGAACACCTTTGTCAATGCGATAAAGCGGGCAAATTTAATATTTGCTATACATTTACACCATATTTGTCCACATTTGTCACTCAAGCAAATGCACAATTATCCTATTTGTCTTAGGACAAATACCATATTTGTCTCTAAGACAAATACAGACAAATGTGACAAATGTCATATTTGAACCATGTTTGAACCATCTTTGTCCCAACACAAATCTAAAATTTCACCCAGTGTTCTTTAGTGGGGGAAGGCGAAAAACACGGGGGAAAGAAGGGGATAAACACAGTGTCCCCCGCGCGCTTTCGTTTCGTTTCTCTCCAGGCTCCGCGCGCTTACTTTTCACCTCTCCCCATTTCCCAGCCCGTACGAAACACGAAAGAGGCCTCTGCGGAGGAGAGAGGCTAACTAGTGTGACGTTTATCCTTTATAAGTTTTAAATGTCCTCTCATTTTACTTCCGGTAACTCCGGAATCCATTCCGCTTGCGCAATTACTCTCGTGAATCTGTTGCCATCTCACAGAATAAGTTTTTATCAGTTTATTTTGGTGCAGTACATTTATCTTATGTTGCGATGACCTTTTTCCCTATTAACAGCCCAGAGCTCAAATATTAATCTCTTACTGCTAGCTTGCGTGACGTGTATCCTTTATAAGTTTTAAATGTCCTCTCATTTTACTGCCGGTATCTCCGGAATCCACTTAGAAGTCTTACATCAAGTATTTCGTTTGCGTTATTACTCGCGTGAATCTGTTACCATCTCACGGAGTTGTACACTGGCTGTAAGTTTTTTTTATCAGTTTTTTTTGGTGAAGTACATTTATCTTGTGTTGCGAGTACCTTTTTTCCCTCAATTAATTGCCCAGAGCGCGTTCGAGCCTTGTCGCGAATTTTTTAACCCATTGCTTTAGAACATTCGTGGACAATAACAAGCCAGTTCCAGTCTAATTTGCATATGTATGTCTACGTGCTTGTTCCACTTGACCGCGCAATTAACTGTTTACGTCTTGCGTAGCGGAATTCGCTTCCCCACTAAACTAACTCCATTAGTGTAGTGTACAAACACTACACTAAAAATGAAAAAAACTTCATCTTGGCCGATGGTTTTTGGATGAAAGCATGTTGGTTGTTAAGGGTGAGGGGGAATAACAGCTTCACTTTTTGGAAATGGAATTAAAGATAGGGAAGAAATATAATTGTTTTCCTTGAACAAGGAACTTGACTGTACATAATAAAGTTGGGTGATACGAAAATCGTGCCAACTACAGCTTCAATACTTAGCTTTTGCTCAATTTTTTTAACGAAAGTCGATGCCGCATTCAGTTGCATTTTCCAGAGCCTTCGTTCTTGCGCAGTTACAGAAAAAGGTTCTGGGCCGCAAGAGCAAGAAATGTTTACCTTTCTGATCCTGCGCACGCTTAGTATATTAATGATTGGGCATTTGTTTGGTACCAATTCTGTAGCAGTAATTGATAAATGTTTGTAGCACTGACACGTTAAAGTATGAGAGCTGGAAAGTACTGGAAACTGTTGTGAGCCTTCTTAAAAGCAGTAGCAAACCCTTATAGTTACATGGAAATTGAATTTTCTTACCTACTCTTGTTACTTGTTCAAGTCCTTCAAATGAAGTGGTCTTTTTTCTCGACCCTGATAACAGCTTCTTTAGAGTTGTGTAGGCAATGTTCTCTACAGCTACGGCAAAAGTTTTCACCTAATTTGCCATCAGGTTTATTTTCGTGCTCGTGAAACTGGACTTGCATCCATGTGTGTGCTTCATCTGCAATCAGTGAGGACGATAACGAGTTGACTTATCTTTAGCTAGCCTGTTCCAGACGTTCGATTAGGGGGAACGGCGCGAAGAATAGCGAGTGACCGATGTAACTTGAAAATTCACGATAAAGGAAAATTGCGATGGGGAGAGAAACTCTCTATTCTCTGTAGCTTAGTCAGCGTTTGCGTAAAATTTGTGACGAAACACAGCATTAGACGTATTCATTCCCTCTCTGGGTTGGCCATTATAATTCAGCTGTGCTTATTAATAACAACGAAATTTTGTCTCAGTGACCTTTTCGGCATCTGAGTACATGGGTTCCTATCAACCAACGCAAAAGCAGCTGTGAAATTCTCAGAGACGTTTTAACTCGTGGCAAAGAGTTTGCGTAGAGATTAAAAAGCATATTGCGTGTTTAATGTAGGAATTATTGGTTGGAATTATTCGGTCAAGGCAATTATTCTTCTCTACAAACACTGTTTGTAGAGAATAATGTAATGTAAGAATACTCTCCACCTTGATACATTTTTAGTTCATGTTTTACACGGTAGCTCAAATAGATAAAACCTTTATGTCATTGCAAGGGCAGATTAAAGTAAAAGCGTTAAATTTAAATTTACCTTCTCCCAAGTTAATAAGCCTTAGCTAGACCAGTAGGGGGCGGAATCCGCCTCCACGGTCTTTAAACATTGACAACTGTTTTAACATTGAAGCTAACACCATTAAACGTTATGAATTTTTTTCAAACTAATCTGGGAACGATTTGATGCGAATGTTATTTTTCAAAGAACGTGAGGTTTCCGTGGAACCTGATTTTGACAATCATGTTCTTCTACATTTAATTTTTTTCTAAATTTTTCAGTTTTGTTTTTAATGCAAGGTTTTAATTAACATTGTGAGATCCTGCCTTTTTAAAGGTCGAACGTTTTTACTTTTGATTCAGCTTTGGTGATTGTCTATCGTAATAATACATTCAAGAAATGTCAAGAAATCGAGGATGGCTGATTTAAGATGGCGGATTCACGATGGCTCGAGGGTGGGTGGAAGTAATGAAATAATTCATGCGTCATGCACAAAGGCGTACTAGGCGGGAAAGGGGGAGGGGTGATGAGGACGGCAGCCTCCCCACCAGAATAGGAAATTTAAACCCTTTTTTGGGCAAAATTATTAGAATTTGGGCAACAGGCCGAGACAAAAAAAGCGGACAAATTTCAACATTTCGTCCAAAACGTATTACATCAACATACATAGTATTGGAAATATACCGAACTTTTGTGATGTAAAATTCGAAATTTCTCATTTCTCTGCTTCTGTTTCTTTTGGCAAATAACTATTCTCGTGTTTTGATTTTTCTCGCAAATTCGGCGTGAAAACTCAGTTTGATTAAGTTGCAATCATTTCAAAGTGAGTAGGAATTTGTCGTGGGCTGGAAGTTAGCCTTTTGCATAGCTCGAGCGTTTGCGCGCGAAGCAAGATCTTGATACAATTGAAAGTTGTTACAATACGATGAAGCTTATGCTTTTGACTTAAAAGTTGAGTTCTGAGCGCTACCTCAATATTTCAATGAAATGTTATAACCCATTTACCCCTTATTGTTTTACATGCTTTTGTATAAGTGGGGGAAAAGCAATGTAATTTGACTCCCCAAGAATACCGCTCGCTGAACTAGAATGGATCAATAACATATTTTACGAAAAATCAAAGTCTCTTCGAGATATCGACGTTTATGCATGAAGTATGAGTCGAAGGTTTATCCTGTGCATTGTTCTTCGAACTTATCATTACAGTTTCTTTGTAGTTTAGTTTAACAATTTCCTATCTTCGCGGAGGAAATGCAGCCATATAATTTTGTCAAAAATGGCTCGTCCGCGCCGGGTATTTATACACATATTCCTTAACATTACACAAATAAACAGTGCAAATTTCACCGAGATCTGACAATTCTATACTTTAAAATTGCAAGGACCTTTCGAGGCAGTCGATTACGGCAGCGAAATTAGCATTTTATGTGCCTCTTTATTTGGCTTGCAACTCGTGTAAGTTTTCTTTTCGGGCAATAAGGTCTTCGCCCACTCAGGATCGAAGGTGTCCGTACGCTTATGGTCATGGAATGTTTATTTATCATCTCATTTTGTGGATCTCGAAGAACAAAACTCCAGACATACAACTTCTCCTCAATTTTTCTCCTCGTAGCTTTCTCCTGTGCAAAAAGACCAAAAAAAGGCCCGTGGTCAATGGATCAATTAGTAGCATTCTCTCTTGTTAATAGCGAAAAGCACTCCTAACTCGTCTAAATTCTCTTTTTTTAACATAATCTCCGATCTAATTCACCTGGTAGTAAAAAAGACGTGACAAGAATAAAGAAAATCATGACCTAGAAGATGTTGTCTTAGTGATAGATATTCCACCAAATTCCTACAACTAATGTTAAAACAAATATTTGAAATCGACATAGGGAGTTAATGTTGGTTCTGAACTGCTTCCGAGATTGTAACTATGATAACAAACGTCTTTTTCTAAAGACATTACCTTCATCGTGCTTTGGGATAAATAACTGAAATTACAATGTCATGTAACCAAACTTCTTACTTGGCTGACTGAAAAGACTATATCTATAAACTTTAAGTAAAAAGCTGTTTTCACCTGAAATGCCTTTAGTAAACGCATTTTCGACCAAACTACTTAAAACGAAGTGTTACGTTTAGCCGAATGCAGCGATTGACGAAGTATTCACAGAACAGATGCTAACTAAATAAAACTTTAAGTCTGATCTTTGTTTTGTAAATAAATATATATATTTCTATACTCCGTGAACTGTAACATTATAATGTCTTTCATTAAAACATCTACTTTTTTAGTTTTTTCCAGATAATTTTCAGATAGATTTAAAAAGGTTTTGTGACCGTTAGCTCTATCTATGTAAATAAGGTGCCGTCCATTTAAGGTCCGAGGGGGCGGATTCCGCCCCCTCCTGGACTGGCTAGGGTTTATTACCTTTGGAGAAAATAAATAATAAATTTGACATCGTTACGAAAATATGTGTGGACTGATGTTGCTGCTTAACCGTTGTTCACTCTCAATTTCAGGAATCGCTTTATGCATAAACTAAAGCATGTCCAAATGCAAAATAAATTGATTTTGAGACTTTGTTATGGAGGGAAAACCGATTTTTGTGACCAAGTTTGCTAGGTCGTAAACGTGATTTGCGTCAACTTCTTTAAAAACAAAAGCCCCAGATGATAATACTTTTTAGTCTCTGAGCAAACGCTTTGTCACGAATTCGAACTTATCTGAGAATTTCACAGCTGCTCTTGCGTTGGTTGATTGGGTACCATGTACTCAGTTGCCAAAAAGATGACCGTGACAAAATTCCGTTTTTATTAATATGCACAGCTGAGTTTCCATGACCAACTCTGAAAGTGCATGAAAACGCTGAATGATGTGCTTGGTAACAGATCTAATGCAAAACTGCTTAACTGTGGGGAAAATGAAAGCTTTCCTTCCCGGGGCAATCCTTCTTCTCGTGAATTTTCAATTTGCCACTGCGCAAGATTGGCTGAAAGTCTCAAAAGATGAGCTCTTGATTCTTAGGAATCAAATTCATTCTTTTGAAAACTCCGTATCCGACATTGTGTTCTTGGTTGACACCTCTGGCAGCTTATCGACCAGCAACTTCAACGAAGAAAAAAAATTCGTCATGAACTTGCTAAACGTGATTAGCGTAGGCTTGCAGGCAACCCGCGTCGAGGTGATTCCATTTGGAGAAACAGCATCCAAATTCATAACACAAGTTTCTGCTCCCGCAGTTACCAAGAACAAGTGTACATTTAACGAAAAGTTCAAAACGATGTCCCACAGCATCAATGGTTGGTTGACGAACATGAGAGACGCTTTTCAACTGGGCTGGGAAGTGTGCCTCAATAATGGGCAGAAGAGGAAATCAACGACTCAGATTAAAACTGTCGTTATTCTTCTCACTGATGGCTACTGGAATTACCCTTGGAGTGATCCAAGCCCAGTCTCACGAGCACAGAACCTTATAGCGGGTAGTGTGGAGGTTTTTGCTATAGGTGTAGGGAACGTTGACTACAACAACCTTAGAAAGCTTGTTCAGAATCCAGACAAGCAAGCATTTCATTTGAGGGACTTTAATGAGTTTGCTGAACTTGCGACGTACATCAGAGGAGGTAAGTTAGTCAATTGCTGTGTATCTGATAACTGTTTTTTTTTCCCGACAAAAATGCCAACAGTGTCAAGCCAGTTAGTGTTACGCGCATGATTGTGGAGAGTGGATTCTTTGTAACTTTCAGAAACATGCGGAAAAAGAACAGAACCTCTTTTTTGTTTTACGATGTACTAATAGATGGAAAACCTTAGTTGTTTTTATTTTGAATGAGTGTTCAGACTTTCCCCTGTGTTTTATAAGTTTTTATGGCGCGGCAAGAAACATTTTCTTATGGAGGGACAGCATAAGGAGTGTTTTCTTTCTTGTTATGCCCTCTTTTGCTCGCGCTGCTCGCGCTTGTGCTTGTGCTTGTGCTTGCGATTATGCCCGGTAAAAAACAGGCCTCAATCTATCTGAAAGATAATGCATTTATTGTGGTTTAATATTTTCTTAGCTTTAATTTCTTTCAAACCAGTTTAATTTTTCTTCCCTTTTTGCTTCAGTTTATGATAATGAATATGAGACAATGAAAAATACAAAATCGTAAGTTTAAACCAAAACACATTAATTTACACGTGGATATGTGTCAGTTTGAACGAAGTATTTCTCAAGGGTAGTAAAATCACTTGGTCTGAAATGAGACAAGAAACGTACAGGAAGCTAAAGAGATCTCTAAGCAGCCATGTAAGGAAATCAATTTTTTCTTGTCCTTCAGATCCTTATGAAGCAGTATGGCAAACAGAAGCTGTGACTGCTGACAAATGTAACAACAACTGCGACCCGCTGGCCACTTGTTCCTGTGGTTTGATATATGGAGATTACAAATGCGCATGCCCGAAGGGATATGCGGGGTCTGGATATGTTGGTCAATGTACCCGTAAGTAGATATTTACTGTGTAAAGTAGCACATAATTGGAAAAAAAATCAAGAGTTGTTAGTTAGCCGTTCGATCGAAAATATGCGCGCAGTCAACATGTTGGTGTCTCTCCTGGTTAAACTAAATAACACAAATCTTCAATCAATATTCAATTTAATGATTTTGTAACTGCACAGTGTTTATTTTTATTTAACAACTGATCCATGGGGTAACAGTTATTCTTTTCCGCGAGAATCTCTAAGTTTTCATCCTCTTCGAATTAGTGTCGAAAAACACAAAGATTTTTGGTAAACGAAAGTCCCTGGTTTCCCAAGAGAAACAAGCGAAGCTGCAAAGATGTTATACAGCAAAACAGCTAAAACTGAAAACGAAAAGAATTTAGAAATATAAATTTTCTAACAATGCAACGCTTCAAATTTTGCGTACAAAAAACCTTGTTTGGCTGTGCTGCGTGTTTTTGTTGACGATTTTACATTGAACAAGGTTAGAATTTCTTGGCAGGATTCAGTTCGCAAAACCAGCGGCACTCACTTGGAAAGAACACAAATTTGGCGCGCGGGCTAAATCCTTTCACTTTCAGTCACGCTTTGTTCACGAGTGACAGCGAAAAAAAAAACTGACGGTTAATACTTTACTTTTACCCTCATACTTGACGTCACCCATTTTAAAAAGTTTCCAGCACATAGAGGGCGCTTTCCATTCGACCAAAAATTCTGTTTGAGTTTCCGGAAAATTCCAGTGGCAAATGGAACAGCTTTTTTACTGCCCGGAAGGCAAAACAAATTTTTTTTCTTTTGCTTTTTTTTTTTTTTCCGTTGTTAATTCCTGGCCGGTTTCTATTTTTTTTAAAAAAAAAACCCGCACCAAAAAACCATTCCCGGCCCATGCCCCCCAAAAACCCAAAAAAAAAAAATCCCCCCCCCCAAATTTTCCCCCCCCTTTTTTTTTTTTTTTTTTCCCCCCAAAAAAAAAAATTTTTTTTTTTTTTTTTTTTTTTTTATTCATTTTTTTTTTTTTTTTTTTTTTAAACCCCCTTTTTTTTTTTTTTTTTTTTTTTTTTTCTTCTTTTTTTTAATTTCCGGAAATTTGGCGGGAAACAGTTTCATTGTTAGATGTTATGTGACTATGAACTAGCCAACAAATGCGCACGTTTTCGTGGAGAAAACAAGAGCTATCAGTTAAATGTTTTATTTGGTTGTTTTCTTGACATTTTTATTAGCTTTAGTAAACATTATAAAACCAACAAGGTAATGTTCGACACCTTTAGCGCGTATCAAGCCATGAGCGAAATGTATTTTTGCCATGGCATTGTAACACCCAAATAGTTTCGATTTTCTTACAAGTTGATACCCTCCTAAAAACATAAAAAAAAAACAACAAAGATAGTGTTTTCAGAATTTGCATGTCACTTTTCTTTCTCAGTTTCCCAAAAAAATACTTTTGCCATTTTTTCCTCACACTATTTTTTTGGGTTTTCTGAGACTATGTCTTCCTACAACTTTTTCAATTTTATTCTCGCTCGAAGAAGCGAATCTGATAGTAGTGATAATCATTGTTTGCTTTTGGTCTCTCAGAATGTCCTCCTTCAACCTTCAAGGATTTTCTTGGCTATGCAGCCGAGTGTACAGCTTGCCCTGCTAACTCTGGCCATGTTAACACAGGCAGCTCAAATATACTGGACTGCAAATGTCTCACAGGATACGCTGGCTCACCACAGACCGGAGCAGCCTGCACAAGTAAGTGATATATCTGTTTAACGGCTGCTGATTAACAAAATTCAAACTAAGCATCCCGTACTGGAATTCTCAAATAATTTTAACATTTTCGCCTGCGTATTTTGAATAGGAAGATTTAAGGAGTGGCCTCTTATATGTAAGCTTCATGTAATAATTATACAGTATTAATTGGTGGTTTTCATCAATGCTTGCATAAACAACGTCCGAAAACGAACAGTTGATAGAGCAGGAGAAGAGAAACTTTTTGTCCACGCTATAGCTTTATCGGTAGCGTTTATTGTTAGCCAGTTTTTACGAAAATAAGTTTAAGAAAATAACATCATTTAAGCATTATTATGTGGGCTACCAATACGGCGACCACATCATAAGTAGTATTTCAGTTGGACATCAATTTTAATTATCATCACGCCTTGAGAAAAAAATACAAATAAACCGAGATATCCATATCGGTTATTTTAATGACATCTTTAAAGAATATTGCAAATTTTTTAAATGTATTGTACGTTTAGCAAAACAAAACACTGAAGCGACATTAAAGTTTGCTTATGTTATCCAGGATAAAAAAAAAAACGGCTTTGTGATGCTTTAATAATGAATGTGCGAGAACTTTTTTAATCGTTGTATAATGCCAAGAAGGAAAAATATATGTTTCCATTTCCATAAACAGTCCGTCACTGTGAGACGCTGTTACCTCCTGCCAATGGAATAATACGAGGAAACTGTTATAACACGTACGGATCCTCGTGCGAATTTGAATGCTCGGAGGGGTACGAAATATCAACCGGAAGTGCCACTAGGCAATGTACTGTCAGCAATGATAACATCATGGTTTGGAGTGGAACCGTTGTGACGTGTTCAGGTATGGAAAAAAGCTCTTTAAAATGCTAGGCTATAACTTCAGCAAAGATGGCAATACCACGAGTAGAACAGAAGCACTAGTGTTCTACAGGACTAAAGCTTTAAAGGCCTGGCCAAACGGAGAACGCAATTTGATGCAAGTTTTCAACTAGACTGTCCACGGCCCTCTATTTTTTTGTGTTTTTTTCGATCGATGAGCGCGCGGTTGAGAGGCTGTGGACAGTCTAGTTTTCGACGCGCGTCCACTTGCGTCTCTATTCGGTTAGGACTTGCGTGCACTTGCGTTGACTTGCAATGGCTTGCGTTCACTTCGGTCGAGATTAAATTTGCACGCAAGTTTTTCACGGTTTGGCCACCTAAAGTACTGAATTGCAGCGGGCGAAATGACATTTTTTAACAACTTGCGTACACTTGCAATTGCGAGTAAACTTGCGAGTTCGTTTGGCCAACCAACACAAGACTGTACGCAAGGCGAGCTCGCGTTTTCTTGAATTTACTTGCGTTACCGCTTGGCCAGGGCTTAAGTGAAAACAGTGTACCTTAGTTGCAGTAAATTCTATGAAAAATTTTGATTCATTGGACTCTTGGCGCTTATTAGGAGACCGCATTGGGTTCCTCCCCTGAGGGTTAATGAAAAAACTCCTTTAATTGACAGTTGATATACTGTTTAAAACACGAGGCGCAGCCGAGTGTTTTAGACTTGATAAAACACGAACTGCGAATTTATTGGACGGCTTAAAAATCTTCTGATGTAGATCAACTCATTCTTGCACTAATATTTAGATTTGGGGTTATTAATTTTGGCCTAGAAAATTGGACGTAAAGTTTACGTGTCTTTATCAGATATAAAGACACTCATTAAACATTAATTTCTTTTGTATTTTCTTTATGAATTATTAATGAGTTTTTAAATGTTAAATAGGCTAACGTTGTCTATTCATTCCATTATCAGTTATCCGCTGCCCTATACCATCTGTCGACGACGCGGATCCCCCCACTGGCACATGTACCAACCCAGATGGGAGTCCAGCCCTCAACTGGGTGTATCAAACAAACTGCAGCTTTGCATGTAGGACTGGCTACGATCGTGAAGGAAGTGAAAGCATCACGTGTCAGTTGGACAAAACTTGGACTCCTGCTCTTCCAACTTGCGAACGTAAGTATTATAAAAAAAGGGCGGTTTATTTTTATAGCAAATCTCAACTTTTTGAAAATTGCCGCTTAAGTAATTCTTTGTAAGAGAGTCAATTATAGAAATAGTTGAGAAAAACTTTGAAAAAATTTTAATAGAAAACTCAGGGAAACTAGCTGAAGAAATCACCCAACACGACCCAAGGGGTGAGGTAGATGGTGGAATGGGTTAAACTGGAGGGTTGCAATTTGGGCATGGTAATAAAACGGCAATTTTAAGACAATATGGGGCTAGTTGGAAGTGAGATATATTCACTAAAAGTATGGCCTTTTCAATATGACGAAAATGATCGCCTTTTAAAAAATTAGAAGATAGTAAAGTTAAAAGTCCTTGTATTCTCCTGAATCATGGCCGTCACGCCGGGATTTAAAATGTAGTCGACGAAAGATTGTTAATTGGTTGTCCTGCTAAAAATATCGTGTATACAAAATCACCAGCAAATGCTTCCTCCGACACTACCATTGCCAGGAAATGCGATATTATAATAATAACAGCTACAGTCATAATATAAATTGAAAAGGTTTCTTGAGCACCGTGTATTCTTCACTGCAAAGGTACAAAAAGCCCAAATTCTAGAAAGACGAACGGTTTAAAATGGGCTCAGATGAGTAAGCAGTTCAAATGCCATTTAAACAGCAGGGGCTAAAGATCGGTGAAAGGAAAGCGTAACTTATTACTACTAAGGAGAAGGTCCAACTGAAGTGATTTGACGGGCAAAACTTTGGCATTTTAAAAAAGGGCTGCTTTCGGGACATGGTTGCTCACGAGTGTTGGTCACTAGGAGGTTCGAATGTATGTGCATACAAAACAAATTACCTTAAAGATTGATAGAAAATTTTTGTCTAGATAATAAGGTGTACGGGTATGGCTCCTTTGAACTCAAGATATTTGTATGTTAAAACTGAAAAAGAAAACCAACATATCCTAGCACATTTTTGGTTCGAAAGAAGAAAAAACGAGCATCTCTAAAATGTACTGACTTGCGCAATAAGCCCCAACACTGTAATAGGCCATTTTCAAAAATACTTATTTTTTTTTTCCCCTCATTTTTTAATTTTTTTTTTTTTTTAAAATTTTAAATTTTGGAAAAAAAATTTTTTTTTATACTTTCTTGGTCGTCAAATCATTCTTTTCTTTACTGTAGTGACATGAAACATTGCTAAATTTGTCATTGTCATTTATTGTACCAGAGGTGACATGTCCACCGCTACCCAAGGTTGGCGTCGGTATGTACATCCCGTCAACATGCGATAATGGCACCATGCCGTATCCCTCCATCTGCGATCTCAGATGTCCGTCTGGATATCACATAAGTCACCTACCAACAAGTATAGTTTCCGACTCAAGAACATGCTTATTAAATGGCACATGGCAATACAGGGAATCTACTCCAACTTGTAAAGGTACGTACACCTTATGCAAAGTTTATTAACATGTTTTATTATTATTATTATAATCACTTTCCAGTTGTTCTCAAAGTAAGATAGTTCCAATGCTTGTTAAACAAAACAAGACCAGGGTGCAACAAAACATAAATGTGGATTAACCTCTTACTACCAGAATCAAACCTTTAGTCGGTGAACTTGGTTATGACGCGAACCTAAGTCCTGAAGCTATTGGGTGGTACGCTAGCTCGTTTGATCGATCTTTAATGAAAAAAGTCGGGGAAACAATCCAATTCTCAGCGCCATTTTGTCTCAAACATTTGCTGTAAAACTAACATCACGTCACCCCACCACGAGGACAGACTCCAGACACCAGGAGAGAGAGACCGCCCGACGCCTGCCCCCCATCCAGAGAGAAGACCGAGAGCGGGCCGACGCGAGTGACCCGCGCGCGGCCCGACGACAGCAGAAGAGAGGGGGGGGGGCGCGGGGGTGGGAGGGGGGGGGGGGGGGGGAGAGGGGGGGAGGGGGGGGGGGGGGGGGGGGAGGGAGGAGAGAGGGGGGGGGAGGAGAAGAGGACGGTCGACGTCGTTGTTTATTTAGTTTTCCACTGCCGAATGGCTTCAAACAAAAAGTAAGATAGCTGTTGTTTCCTTTGCTAGGTCTAAAAAATGGTTCTGAACGAAAGTTTCTTCCTTCATGTACAGCAGCAATACACATCAACACAACAACAATAAAAATCGATGAAAATGTTTAATTTTTAAAATACGAATATCGCAACAAAAATATCGAGTTCACAACTGAAATATACCAGTACTTACCGGATACTTATACAGCTTTAGTACATCTCCACTAAACTCTCAAGGCAAAAAACAATATCAAGCTTATCACGAACACTTTTCTTTTCTAGACTAACACTTGCGTCAAACGAATTCGTCAAATTCAGGAAAAGACTTTTTTAGCTTATGATCGACAAACTCGACAACTGTTCGACTACAATTGAATCAAACACTTTCAAAGGATATAGTATTCGTTGGAACTCTTAAAATGCCGAGAAACTTGTAGAAAAAGGACAGAGAAGCGAATTAAATCCGACGTACTTCCACTACGGCAAAACCTTCCGACTCACGTTGTCAGATCTACGGCTGGGAGTGACTGACTGACATGCCCAGTATCTTATTTTTTGAGAAAATTACTTCCGGTAGCCGGAATAGCGCCTCGCCGTAGTATATCTTAAATTGCCTAGTATCCTACATGTAGATGTGACCGCAGTCATTGTAACCTTGTCTTTTCCTGTGCTTATTTAATAGATGGCGCGGAGCCCGAGAGCGCGACGGGGGAACCGACGCCGGGGAGCGCGAACGAGACGACGCGCGAGGGCAGGGAGAGACCACACAGAGACGGAAGAGCCGACCGGGGGGAGAGGGACGAGGGTAGACACCCCGGCGGCACCCGAAGCCGAAGCCCGACGAGCGGCCACCCGACGGCCCGCCCGCGGCGACCCCGCGCACCGCCGCCACCCCCCACCGCCCCCCCCACCACCCGGGGCGGACCGACGCCGCCGACGGACGCGGCGAGCGCCGCCGAGAGCGGCCGCGGCCGGGGAGGGGCCCCGGCCGCGGGCGCAGGAGCTCCGCTATTAATTTCTTTTATTAGATAGTCAACCACCGACATTAACTTGTCAGGACGAAACAACAGAAGTGGGCAACGACCCAGGAAAAAATACTTCCACTGTTAGTTGGAATTTTACGTTTACCGACAACTCGCTAAGGGAGAACGAGCCTGGAATAACAGAGGACTCGTTTCAAGTGGTACTGACGATAAACGACATGAATGCGGATACGACTCTTCCTAAGCTGTTAGGGATCGGCACAAACAGAGTGAAGTACATTGTGACAGATGCTGCTGGAAATTCAGCGCCTTGTTCTTTTACTGTTGAAGTAATAGGTAAGTAGAGAAGTCTTCTCTGTTGTCAAAATAATTATTAGGTAAGGAGGCGGGGTAGCGCTTGAACCATTTAATTCTCGGCGCTCGATGATATAATTCTGGTGCACCACTGACACCCCGCCATAATCCAGAACCCCCTTGAGTTTTATATACAAATACACGGAGATGTCGAGGAGAAAGGAGGACCAGAAAAACCTGGACCCGTCGGAGGACAGCCGGAGAGTGACGCGAGGGACGAACGAGGAGAGGCTGCCAGACGGAGAGCGGAGAACACACGCGACCGAAAGAGCCCTTTAAATTAGAAAATTCTACACTATTGTTTTTCATTCGTGTTAGCTCGGCAGCGCTTGGAAGGGTAAACAAGCAGGAAAAAGCGCCGAGGAAAGCGAGGAGCGACCGCGCAAAACCAAAAGGTTCAAAGGGAAGATATGAGACTTCAAATTCTAAATGACAATTTTACTTCAAATTCAAAAGCTAAAAAAGTGAGAAGTGGATCAGCAAGTACAAAACCTCTGTGAATCAACAACAACAACAATAATAATAATAATAGCAAAAACGACATTGAGGTAGAAGGGAAGTGAATAAGAAGTTTCAGCGTGAGAGCCGGCGATACGGTGAAAAAGAGATAAGACTACACAACGAGTATATATATAACACGGCATATTATATTAGGAACAACCATAACTACAACGAATTGAGTAAGGGCTGAAACTTTAATTCATAGAATTTCTATTAAAATATGCACGAGCAACGGATCGATTGATTTTTATGTTATTGTCAAATATATTTATTTGATTTCTATAGATACTGAGCCGCCGACGTGTGGTTTCTGTCCAGCGGACATCACCGTTGCCAACGCTACTGGCCAAGAAATCAGAGTGAACTGGGATAGGCCAGTTTGTACTGACAACTCCGGCAACCCACCCATCGTCAGCTCAAACAGACAGCCTGGTTCACAGTTCATGGTGCCAAGTTCCAGTGAAGTGTTATACACCGTCCGAGATGACGACAATAACGAAAACTTCTGTTCGTTTAGAATTACAATCGAGAGTGAGTATTTGGCCGCTCACGCTGGAATTTTCTCAGCTGCTACCCTTTTGACTTCCCCATTACTGAACTAAAATGCGTGAGATTGGATGAAGAGGGTTAAATTTGCACGAGAGGAAATAGTTCTAATATTTAAATTTCCCCCACGGCTTCCCTATAAGTTTCCACGGGTTACCATGAGGAATTCCTGTAAGGTGCCGAGAGTTCCCCGTGGGTTTTCGGAGAGTTCTTAATGCGTTTCCCATGTTTCCCATGAGTTAACCATGAATCACCCAGACCTTTTAATGACCTTCTAAGTGTTTTCAGTATGACACATAACTCGTACGAGTTTTCCTATGAGTTTCCCGAGAGTTTCCATAATATCACCGTGCGTTTCCATAGAAAGGAAGAACTGCTACGGTTTGCTTCCTTTTCTCGAAGCAGTCAACGTAAGGTACGTTTTCGATGTTACACTTATTTTTAAACTGTGGTATCTTATTTTAAAGAGAAAACCTGTCCACTTTACGCACCCCCAAAGAACGGTGCTTTGACTTGCAACGAGATTGGAGGTGACCGGTTTTGTCAGGTGCAGTGCCAAACGGGTAAAGATTTCGTGTTCAATCCTCCTTTGTATTACTTCTGCTCATCGGGAGAGTGGGAAACCTACGGCTTATCAACACA
Organism: Oculina patagonica; assembly: GCF_052425735.1. Taxonomy (NCBI): domain Eukaryota; kingdom Metazoa; phylum Cnidaria; class Anthozoa; order Scleractinia; family Oculinidae; genus Oculina; species Oculina patagonica. Next base: position 8,531,745 of record NC_135762.1, read on the forward strand.
AAATTGGACTAGAACATTACCATGGCCAGATTGCGCGGGTGAGTAGGGAATCTTTTTCTAAATTATTAATATGGTTATAGAACTTAAGAGCAAGCGAGCGAGCAAACTTTCACTGTTTCTAGTAAAAAAAAATTAACTGTAACTTTGCAAACTGGAACAAGACTAAAAGAACAAAAAAGACCGTATTCGCGCGTTAAAGGAAAAGTTGAGAGCTTCTGCAAACTGTTATACAGTGGGTAGAAAACTATCTCTTTGGTGCCCTTACACTTAAGCAGAGAAGTAATACGTTATAGCTGATTGTTTTTAAGGTGCTGACTAACTTTGCTTTATGTCGATAACGAAGTTTTGTAGTATTATTCACTAAAACATGTGGCGTTATTTAAAATTAGCCACCGCGCGTATGATTACTTGGTTTATGATAACTATTTCTTACGTACCTTCATTTTATTGCCACCGCAGATACTGAAAATCCTAGCTGGATCATGATGTCTAGTATTCCAGGTTTCTTCTATGACGGAGACTGCACGGATCCCAACGTACAAGCTACCATAAAACAGAATTTCCTGGGACTTCTAAAAAATATACAGCTTGTCCCACCGTTTTTCTGCCTCTTTAGACCAACCGAGTGCAATGAAAACACTCTACAAGTACATTGCGGAGAAGTGTCAGCTGTGGAGAGAAGACGAAAGAGACGTTCTGTCAGAGAGGTATGGGACTGGTTAATGTTTATTGACTGACGATGCCGGAGGATTCGGCTTTCAATCAAATAGTAAGGGAAATGGTCAAAACTATTGTACTCAGACAGGACCCACCACTCTGCAAAAAGACAGGTGGTCTCTTCATGTACCCCCTTTCCGCACATTAAAAGATGGTGTCTTGTTTGTATAGCCCCCACTCTATCAGTAGTAGGAACTAAGAAAACAGATTTAAACCTCCTTGTGCCATTTCTCCAGCAAGGCAAGCTTCATGCACACCTAATATGAAAGTCTTAACTCAAATTTTGAAGCCAATAAATTTTGTCCATTTGGCTAATCAGACAGGTGGTATCTTGCATAGCCCCCTCCCCCCCCCCCCCCCCCCCCCCACCCCTACACAAGGTGGGTCCTCGTCGAGTGCACTTGTTATGATCACTTCTCCCTCAAGCAGCACTATAAAGATTTGTGTACTTTTATAAAACACTTCATTATATGCACCCTTAATTTCATCACTGCTCATAAACGCACAAAACGCGCACATTTCCCTCTTATTAGATATATATTCAGGACCGTATTCAGTTTGAAGTTGATGACGGTTAACGTTTTAACAAACGTCTTCATTCTCTTCATTCGTTCAATCCATTCGTTTGTTACCTCTTCTATGCCTTCCTTGCCTGAGTATCCAATCTTTGTGATTTGAAGGTTACAATAAGGTATGATTACATCGACAAAGACACCGGCCTCACCCAAGGAACGAATGACCAGGCAGGCCAGCAAGCGTTCAACAACGCAAAAGCAAACGCGGAACAGTCGAGAACAGAAGTTTACAACAGCCTAAAAGCTATTAACTGGGCAGAATTTCAGGCATCATCAGGACTGGACTTAAAAGGCAAAAATGTCGACAACTTTAACCTCGGCCCGGTTGAAGCTTACTGTTCAGAAAACGGAGCAGTGGTAAGGAAGTGCGAGGCATTTGACGCTGCTTGCAGCAAGGACACGGGGTCTGTCACAAAATGCAGTAAGTGCACAACAATGATGGTGATCACGGGCGTAGCCAGCTTTTAGAAGAGTTGTAGGCCTGGCAAAACGCATTTTGAGGGGTGGGGGGGGGGGGGGGGGGGGGAGTCCACCGGGAAAGGGTTTGAGATCTAGACCCCAAAAAATACTTTCTCCTTCCAACTTTCTGTTGATTCTCTGTGTATTTCGACAGCTCCTAAATTCTCAGAAATCATAACAAGAAATTGAATTGCGCTAATTTTCGCTCGTTCATAAATAAACGCACTTTTCTTTAAATTAACAGCACATGCCGTTGTGTGTTTGCCTGGCTAACCCAGAAGGCTGCACAGTTTGCACTTGCTAGATAAGCCTTGATCTCATCAGGAAATGGGGGTTGCGATATATATATGATGCTAAGACATGTTAAAAATTGTCTTCTATTTCATCATGAAAGTGCATCAGCCTGAATTTTTTTTCTACCGTGCTTTTTAAAAATACGAGTAGGCTGAAAAATTTGTCGGTCCGGGTCTACGGGTCTATAGGCTAGCTACGCCCCTGGTGATAGCTGTGTCTGGGATTTCCCTGGACTCATTTACATGATAAAAAACTATCGACCGGCGCCATTAAAAGTTTGGAAAAAGATGACAGCGAAAATTTCCCCAAAGTAATTAAATATCCTCACAGTCTCATAGTGATAAGTGTATTTCGAAGGAAAACGGCAAATAAGTGCAAATATAGAGGACTAATAAGAAGATTCGAATTATGTGTAATACACCTGATGCGTAATACTACAATATTTGACACTCTAGTACAGCACAGACGAACTGAAAGAAGAGGCGGTATCTGATTTCGAATAGTCTTTCTACATGACGAAACAAGGAAAAGAACATTTTTTGCTGATTTTTTTGCGCGCGCACACTCACACACACACACACACACACAAAAAAAAACCTTAAAGACATGTAAACAAAAAATTTTTAGAGCTAAAATTATCTTACACGGATTTTCTTACAATTAACTGCGGTAGAGAGACAGCTAAAACGGTAGCCTGCGAATACTGCCGCCTCTCATTCCCTCCCGCTGAAACAAGCGAAACGCAAAGAGAGACGTTTCGCACATAGTAGCGGGAGCGAATGAGAGGCGGCTGTATTCGCAGGCTACTAAAAGGGTAACCTTCAGCCAATAACGATCCAGCAAAGTTTCAACGCCGCGCATTTGTATTATTTATGCTTATGAGCAATTGTGGTTTATTGTAGTGTTTTGTTATTACGAACTCAACAGAAGAAGAAAAATATTTATGGGGTAAATAAAGAGCTAAATAATGATTTTTCGTTATAGCGCGCTGTCCTGTAGGGACTTATTACGACAGAAGCGCGGATGACTGTCTGCTGTGCCCAGAGGGTCAGTACAGTCCTAATGAAGGCGCCCTGGCATGTGAACATTGCCCAGAAGGAACATGGACCTTAGGAACAAGACAAGAAAACTTTACAGCCTGCACAGGTAAGTATTTTTCTAGTTCCCGCATGGTTTAGTATGTTTGTTTCATGCTCACTGACTAATTTCATCCTCTCTATGAAATCACAGCAGTCGGTCGTATCTACAAAATATTTAGTCAAATCCCGATAAGTCGAACCCTCAAGGGAAATCAAAAAAGGTTCGAGTTTTCGGTGGTTCAAGTTATCAGGGGTAAAATAAGTTAGAAAATGACGACTTGGAGTTGAATCGAAAAAGGCTCGAGTTAGCGGAAGGTTTGAGTTATTGAGGGTTCGAGTTACCGGGATTCAACTGTTTCGTGTTATTGGTAGAAGTGTAAATATTGTTACGAACGAGAAGAGCTCCCTGTTGGGTCTTCGCAGCCTAATATTACGGACAAATTCATCTATAAGTTTCATCCTGATCAGCGAAGTTCGCTGATCAGGATCCGCTGTTAAACTCTTGGAGAAGTGTACTTCTTTTTACCTGCGCCCTATTAATGTGATTTTAATCAAAGAAATAGCAGACGTTTTCACATGCCCGTCTGCAAAACGAACAGGTTAAAAAACAGATTTTTTAATAGTATTGTAAATAGTCGTTTTTTTCTCTTTTAATTTTTGCTTGTATTTTTAACCTAATTAATTCAACTTTTTTAACTTGTTTTTATGTAAATAGATCATCTTTTAGATATTTTTTAGCGTTTAAGGTTTGTATATTTGTAAAGTTTTATCCAATTCAGCCCTTATGCTGTAATTTTAAAACTTCAATAAAGTATCTATATATCTATCTATACTTTACGATAGGCGCTGAGACGGATTGTACCGGTGTACGTGATTAAGTTGGTTGAATCCTCCTTCTCTAGTTTTGGTCGTATTTGTTTATGTCTACGGTGCGGTTCCTTTGTTCCCTTCTCTAAAACTTGTCTCAGTTTTGCTTTCAAGCTCTCTCAAGCGCTTGGGTGCCTGGTGCTCTGTGAACGGAAAAATACCTTTTCTAAATAACTGTTAGTATAAAAAATAAGGCTGAACCAGTAGATTACAAAAGTATTTGATGTAAACTGGGTTCATTTAACTTTCCTTTGGAATATATATAATTATATTAAAGGATTATTCTCTTTGCGAACTCTTCAGAGTGATAAACACTCAGGGGGCGACAACGCAACAGGTTATCTACTCAACGTTTTTTAGTTCTACTTCCGTTTGGCAACAGGCTGATAGGACAGAGTTTTGGTTAAAAAAAAAGAAAACATCTTAATTTGTCGCGCATTTGTTTTGAGCATTTACCAAAATTAAACTTTAAATTTTACACGGTATTGCCAATGACCGTCTTCCTCTGCAAGTTTGGAATTGAAGTTTCGGTATCTTGCTTTGATGTAAAAGTGGAATTGGTTTAAGTGAAAATGAACAGAAAGTCAAATTTGTTTTCATGTGAAAAATTAAAGCAGGGCCTTCCAGGAAAAAGACTGTTCTGAAACAATCTTTTTAAAGGCTACATTCAAGCTAAGCTTCTATAAATAAATGCATCTAATTAGACATTTTTAGTGTGACTGAATAATATCGCTGTTTATTTTAACGATTTTTAGCGTAAGCCCGTAGGCTGGATTCAAAATGATGAGTAAAAATATACAGCGATACGACGCACTAGGATGTCTAATAAGTCAGATTTTAAATAAAAAATGTTTCCTTTTTTTTTTTTACAAATTTCTGACTTTTCTACCGTTCTAATACTATCGCGCGGTCAGGAACAATAAGTTGACTTCACGGAGCCTGTTACACCAGTTTCATTGTAAAGCACAAATATCTTGAGAATTGTATTCTTTTCGGGCGTTATTTGTACTCAACTAAGCAAAGTTAGATAACAATTAACAGTTATTGGACGAGGTTGAGCAAAATATCGTGATTTGTCAGTGGCGAGCAGATCAATTATTTGCCTCAGCCTTCGGCTTCGGCATATAATTGATCTGCTTGCTGCTGACAAACCACGATATTTTGCTAGAACCGAGTTCAATAATTGTTTTATCATTCGATCACAAAATTTGTTTCGCACAAAGTACCTTCGGGAACTGCGTGGAAACCGCACTATTTCTTGCTGAATTAATGCAGACGAAAGCGTAACTTCGCCTTCGACAACACGAGCGGGTCTTCATCCAATTCTCTTTCTTTCAGATATTGCCGAAATACAAAAAGAGGAAATTCCATTGCCTTCTTTGTAGTTTCGCCTTTTTTTGAGGCCTAGTAGACAAATCCAACCGCTCTTCTTCATCACTGGAAAACAAGCTGCCATTTTTCTCGGAAGTGGACTCAACTACGCATGAGCAGAATATTATTTGTAGCAAAATCACTGTCAGACGCTAATGCGCACGAGCAGACCATTATTTGTAGGCAGTTATTTGCAGGTCACGTGGTGGGCTTTCGGCCAATGAAAAAGGAAGAAAAAATTGCATCGAATGATAATTTATTTCATTTGACTGATTCCAGACGAATGTGGCCCTGGATTGTTCTCTTCAACTGGTATAGCCAAGTGCTTTAATTGTCCCACTGGAAACTACTCTTCAGAGGAACGAAACATAGCTTGCATAAGTTGCCCAGCAGGCACCTCGACTGTTATTAGCGCAGCCAAAGGAATTCAGGATTGTGGAAGTGAGTAAACTTATTTGTCAGCTGTAGGTTTAAGTGTTAATATAATAGATCGGCAATAGAATGAAAACCTTTACATGAGGTGTACAGCCAATTACATCATGCACGGCTAAACTGACGATTCAAATTCAACGGATCAGACTTATAACACCATCGACTGACAACAACTTTTCAGTTGACTCTGAAGATGACTTCCGCTCAGGTTGTCGAAACGTCAGTCACCAACAACAGTTCTTCTCAGAACTACTCTCACCCGGACGATCACACTATACGACCTATTGATACTCCTGGGTTCAAACCATTTACTGTGTTAATATGATATTGGTAACGTGTCCGTAAATGTTAAGCCTTTCGACGTATTAATGTTGTTAACGAAAGGTCCCTTTTTGAATTAAAATTCAATATAGGGGTTACGATAGGTGATAATGATATTAAAACTAACCCGTTGATAAACCAGTTTTACACCTGTTTAAGTAAACGGACCGCTAAAAATTGTTCAATATTTGGCATTTGAAACTGTTAATTCTAGTGAAGGCCTGTTTCTAATTAACATGTGTATATATATTAGTGCAATGTGCCCCCGGAACATATTCAGACAATGGAGTGGAGCCATGCTTGCCTTGTCCTGCCGGTACCTATCAGACGGAGACTGGGCAAACCTCCTGTCTACCTTGTCCGGGACAAGAATCTACACATGGCACTGGGGCAAGCTCTCTAACATTCTGTACAGGTAGGATATGATCATAGTAGTTGTGATTTTCAACACCATATTAATCTAGATTTGGTTATTATAAACCGAGCAGGAGGACCGACTAAGCTCGGTTTATAAGATGTTTATTATATAGCCAAAGATGGAAACCTAAATCCGCTTAATGTAGAGGGTTCGTATTCACTAACTTGCTTGCGAACGGAGACGGAAAATTTGGACAATGGAAGATGATGCTCAAATCACTGTCATTTAAACTTTCAAATTCTCTGGCATCTTTCATTGACTGACAAAATACAGTTGAATCCCGATAAATTGGACCCTCAACAACTCGAACCTCCCGCTAACTCGAACCTTTCTTGATTTCCTTCCAGGTCATTTTCTTACTAATTTTGCCCTCGATAACTCGTACCTTTCTTCGATTTCCCTTGGAGGTTCGAGTTATTGGGATTCAACTGTACTCTTACAGGCGTTTGAGTCGCTTTTATTTAATCGTGTTAAGAGGGTCGGAAAGTGGGGTGTCATGCATGGTTCACAGGAATAAAAATCGAAAATTCACGGTTCACGGAAATTAAAACAGACTTTTCACGAATCAGGCACAATTCAGTGTTTGATTTTATTTTTCACCCATATAGTACTTTCACTTAACTGACGTGTCGACCATTTTAAATTATGGCATACACATGAAATCATTGTTTTTCACGCTCAAAAAATACTAAATTAACAATAATTCACAACTGAATTCCGTAGTCAACACAAAAAGAACAGATAACACTTCATTACTTGCAATTAACTTGACTGACATGCGTTACCGGCTATGTACATTGAATATTTCACGAAAAATGAGCTAATTATATACCTTGTTCACGAATTTCGAGAAATAAATTAGTTATTTCACGAATCACGGTGGTACTTTCGTTCACGGATTACGGGAAATAAATTCTTTCTTTCGATTCACGGAAATTAAAAATAGGCGTTCACGCTTCACGGAAAACCCCCCTTTCCGACCCTCTGTTAAGCGCTTTTTAGCTTCTGGTCTTGCAAAACCTAAAATTTGGTATTTTTAACAGAAACAAGTCGTTGCTGTTTACGTTTGTTTGTAACTTTCTCGCGGCAAATTTGGCAGCTGAATGGGTCAAGATGCGGTCTAAATGGGAAAATCTAGTCCGCGTATTTAGTCAATTAAATTTTCGAATTCGAATTTTGGTATTTTTTTTTCAAAAAAGGGTTAACCTTCTCCTGCATTTTAATAATAAAAAAAATCCTGACGCCCTCCCCCTTTTCCTTAAGGCGACTGACAAAAGCGCGACCCTCCCCTCACTACTACATGCATTTTCCATGCCGTAGAACCTTAAATCATTTCGCTTGTGAACTACGGCAGAATGTTTGAATATGAATATATTTCGGTATTGAATGCGTGTGCGCTGAAACAAAAAATGCCAACATAAACAACCAGTGTAGGAAATTTACGTTTTATAGGGTTGAGCGCAGAACTAAACGACTCAGGATATCAGGCAGCGGATTGTCTAGTACTTCTCAATACGGACGGAAAAGGACACGAGTCCTCCGAGAAAACTATGTGCCATGGCATAATATACGTGTAGAAATGTATCCTAGTACCTATAAGAAATCACCAAAGTAGGTGAAAAGAAAAACTTAATCTGTTAAAGAAAAATGGAAAGCAACATCACAAAAATTCACATTAAAAATTTCTGGAAAAGATGCGTGACCCTCTTCTTGAATTCCCCTTAGATGGCTCACAAAGAGGTATTAACCTCCCCGTTTGGTGCTCGCTTTCACTGATGACCCTCCCCTCTGAGGTCCCAGCCCTCCCCTCCCAAGAAAATACGTACCTTCCCTGTTTTGTCATTTTATGTCCTTGAAAAATACAGACCAGCTCTAGCTCTTCTGCTACGTTTCTTCTTGTTCTTACACTGATGGTGAAATGCAACTTTTAACTGCAGAGGTGGACACATGTGTGTCGAGTCCATGCATTAACGGCGGAACATGTGTGAACACGAAGGAATCTTACCGATGTGACTGCCCACCTGGATACAACGGACAGAACTGCGAGAACGAGATTAATGAATGTCTCTCGTCACCGTGTTATGAGTCGTCCACTTGTGTCAACAAGGTATTTTGGTAACAAACTACATATACAGTCGATACTGTGATCTGCAAATTAACTGATTAGTAAAATAGCTGATTAGTAAAATAGCTGATTCGTTATTTTACTGAGTGAACACCGATTCTTCTTAAAGATGAATTCCAGTCCGTGCTGCGCAATCTCCGCTTACAATGTTTATGCGAGTCTCACACGAAGGAATGTTTACTAGCAAAGTTAAAAATTCTGTGACAAACTTACCGTAGGAGAACCTCGAAGCTATTTCAAACCGACGTTTCAGCTCATCGGAAATTCTTAAACGAAACGCACCGTAATGGCGGACTAAAACTCTTCATGTATGCTATTACCGAAGTGTAACGTTTTAACGAATTCAAAACAAAAACGAAAACAAATCCCGAGTCTGCGCAGTACGGACCGGAAATCAGCTTTAATATTTGCTAATCAATTTTATAGCTAAAATCAAATAATACGATGATTTTATTTCTTTTAAGTGAGTGTACAAAAGAAGAAAACGCCATTTTATCGTAGGTTTCTTTAAATGTAGAGACACAGAAAATGCAAACGTGGCATAGATTCGACAAAAAAAAAAATCAAAAATAAATATTTTAAGTTGAGTCGCACGCGCGTTTGCCACACAATTTTCTTTAACTTAAAAATCATGTCTGCTTATCCCATATTTCAGTTTATGCTGATCATTGATAGTTACTGCCAATAGCAGTTTCCTTCGTTATTGCGTCAACCACTAAGACAGCCAGCTAAGAAGACCTTTAAATTTAAGAAATAAAAAATAACATACAAATTTCTTTATACATGGTTACTACGTTAAATGAGCAACTAAGACATGGAAACCTTCCTTCCATAAAACAAAGTTATAAGAGTGACTTAAATGAAAATAAACGAGAAAGCTAAAGACTAAATTAAAGCTGTACAGCTAATTAAATGTTTAAATGTATTGGAGTTTCATGTAAGATAACCATTTAAAGTTTGTGTTTTGTTGTAGAAGAAATCATGAATCATCTACCGAGTTATAGGATGTACTTGTTGGGTTTGTTTTGCACTCAAGTAGCTTTTACTAGGGGCATCAAGCGACCCTCCTGCTCCTCTAATGCTTGGCAATGCTCCATGTGCTTCCATAACTCGATGGACGCCCCTTGCACGTTAACCATTTCTTCACTTAATTTAACATGCATGATGCGCATAACTGTGGAATCTGTATAAAGCAGCTACTTAGCCATTCCACGAGGGTAACATCTTAATACAGTTTAAACTATATTCAAGGCTAAATTTTACAATTCATTCAAGTTTCTGAACCACGTCGTGGTCTATGTCTGTTAACATTCTTCTAATAAGAAGAATTCTTCTAATAAGAATTCTTCTAATAAGAATTCTTCTAATAAGAATTCTTCTAATAAGAAGAATTTGTTAGTTACACTAACAAACTATAGCCAACGACTTTTTTTTATGATGAGTTTATATTCAATGCCGAGGAAAACGTTTATTCTTTATAGGTGAATGCCTTCAAATGTCTTTGCAACGCCGAATATACTGGAAATGAGTGCGAACTTCCTTACAGCCTCTGCAACCAACGTACTCCATGTGTCAATGAGGGAAAATGCATCGATAAAGCTGGCACATTTGCCTGTCAGTGTACTCAGGGGTATAGTGGAACGTTCTGCGATCTGAACACAAACGAATGCGCTTCAAACCCTTGCCAAAATAACGGTGTATGCATCAGCGGCTTGGATTCCTACTCTTGCAAGTGTCAGGCAGGATACACCGGCGTGAATTGCCAATTCAATATTGATGACTGTGCAGCCAAACCGTGCCAAAATGGGGGTACCTGTGTGGACGGTCTAAAGTCGTACAGTTGCCAGTGCCCAGCAGGTTATTCTGGTGTCAACTGTGAGCATGTAATCGACCACTGTGTGGGACAGCCGTGTTATAACGGTGGCACATGCGTGAATACGCCAACCGGTTACAAGTGCACGTGTGTGCCTTCATTTCACGGATCGAGCTGCAATGAAGGTACGTACTAGTTTAATTTCATTAAAGGGACACTGCACGGAGGTACCAAAATTGACAAATAGGTCTTCTCGTACATGAAATGCATCTTGTACATCAAGTTACAGATATAAAGTAAAATGTTGTTGAAGGAAGAAGGCAGCTATAATAATTTTAGGTGTTTTTCCAGTCCACAAGGACAAAATTTGAAAAAAATCAGTCTGACTTTTCAAGCTGAGATCTAAAGTCACTAAAGACATCACAATAATATCACTTTTTATCGCTTCAGTTCACTTATTGCATGGTGAATTTTAGCAAAATTGGACCATTACTCATTGTTTCCATATGTCTTCTGGCTCTTGAATTTTGGAAACTATGGCCCATTTATCGGTCACCTAACTCCGGTTTCCATCAATAAAGCGAGCATATGTAAGTAACAGAAGACGGTAACGTGTTGTTGGAGACGATTTCTTTTTTTAGTCAATAGATGATATAGATCGCCACTCTCGTGGCCAAATTATTCCATCTTGGTTATCTCACTTTTAATCTGGGTTGTGTTCCGATAAACAACTAGCGGCTAACAATTAAAAGATCTCGTAAGCATCTACATAAATAGCATCATTGCAAGTTAACAAGCATCTTAAGTACTTCAAGTGTTGTTAAGAAACAAATCGATCATCTTACATTCTCACATTGATGCCACTCTTCTAATAACTGTTTTTAAGTATGTATGTACATTCATGTTTTTACAGAGCTTTCGTCCAACTACGATCTGTCTCTTCAAGTCAGAGAGGTCAAGTCATATTCCAAGATTAAAAAGCCAATTCCAGACCTAACCGCATTAACCATCGCTTTTTGGATGCGTACCAGCGACGATAGCCCCGGAACAGTGATATCCTACGCAACAAAAGTTGGCAATAAAGTGCAGGACAACGCATTAACCTTACAAGACTACGCTGGTTTTAATTTATTTATAAACAACATAACCGTCTACACGGGATTGAAAGTAAATGACGGCCAGTGGCATCACGTGGCAGTCACGTGGGAGAGCGCGGGAGGGACATGGAATTCGTACAAAGACGGCGTGAAAATCAAAAGCTCTGCTGAGGCTTTCCAAAAAGGTGAAGTTGTTACCAGCGGTGGCGTGTTAATCCTTGGCCAAGAGCAAGACGAAATAGGAGGTGGATTTAACACTGAAGAAAACTTTATGGGCGATGTAAGTCAGATGAACATATTTGACTACACCCTGTCGGCGAACGATATTTATAATCTGGCATACAGTTGTGATCATGTGAAAGGAAATGTTGCGGCCTGGGGCGACTTTAGAGAGCAGCTGTTTGGAGAATATCACGTGACTGACAAATCTTACGCCTGTGACTGTAAGTGTTTGATTGATGCGTTTCATAAATTATATTTATGGAGGTATATGGAGTAGTTGACCCTTGACCTATTTTAAAACTAGTACTCATTCATAATTCATCAGGGTAAACTGAAGCGAATGAAATCGTGACTGTGACGGTGTACGGATATGTGTTTTATTAGTTAGCATAGATGTTTATGATATTTGAGTTATCTCCCCAGTTGTAGTCTCGATTGAGAAGATAAGTCAAACAATCGAGGCAGTGATTCATCACATTTCTAAACACGTTAGCGGGGGCGGGGGGCGCGGGGGGAACGAGATGCACGTTTGAATTTTCCATATTCATGAAAGTATAAGAAAGTTGTCGTATGACTTGAAGAATTGTTAGATGTATTTCAGCAGCTATCTGCCTTCATAATTATGTCTCCTTACGTCAACAATTAAGCCGGTGACCATTTGTAACTGGGTAGACAGAGGTACTATGATCTTACCTAAAAACACGACGCAAGGCTTTGATGTAAGAAACAAAATATCAATTTGTTTTCGATCTTTATCAATCTCTGTTTAATCCCTTTCAGTTTCCGCTTCGCAGAGGAAATTCTCTCTGACTTACAATTCCTACATATCTGGAGGAGATAACAGAGTGGTGGACAACACATCACCAGAATCCTGTGCATCGTCTTGCCTGTCCGAGGCTTCCTTCATCTGCAGGTCTTTTGACTTCAACAACTCGACCAACAGATGTCATATGAGCAGCAAATCATCAGTTGAAAGTGGTCTAGCAAGCTCGTCAGACTACAGATTCTTTGAGCTTAGTAAGCAGAACATACATTATTATTGTATTTACATGCAGTAATGTGCTCTGGCCTGAATAGCTGCCGTCCTCTTCCCTGTCGCTTTCTTAAAGAGATGCTTATTAGAGTATTTTTTAGGCGAAGATTGATGAATGGCACTTTACTACTTTCTCTTAGGTCTATCGAGAACCCTCTTACTTTGCCACCTGATTTTATTCCCTTGAAGTTAGAAGCTTGAAGCTTGATCCTCTTTCACTTTTGATGATAGAAATGTAAAACAATTGACAACATAGACACTTACTAAACAACCCCATAGGAAAACTCTAACAAAGACAAGGCCTTGTGTCGATGCATAAGTTTTTAGTCTTATCCATCGAATCGTTGACTAAAAGAAGTGTTTTAACAGTGTTTGGGATAATAAAAGAAAATAATGCTTTGAGCTTTAAGGACTAATATGACTAAACAGTAATTTGCTGGACATGATAAACAAAAAAGTGACAGGTATAACAGTGGCAAAATCTCAGACATCTAGAGACAGCGTCTGCATGTTTTGGATTCGGCTACGTTTTGTCGCTGGCATGGCTTGCTAATGAGTGTTTCCTTGTAGACTGTCTTAAAAGCCTTGGAGTATCGACAAGCAACCGTATTCCTGACGCCGATATGACAGCATCAAGCCAATTTGATTCCAAGCACAAACCATTAGGAGGCCGGCTAAATGCGCAAGCACAAATTAATTCTCAGGGGACAACCACTCAGATCGGAGGTTGGGCTGCCTTGACCAACAATCAGAACCAGTGGCTACAAATCAAGTTTGGCCAGATTTACCAGATTTCTGGGGTGGCCACTCAAGGCAGAGCGGACGCTGCTCAATGGGTGACGACTTACAAACTCCAATACAGCACTGACGGATCGACTTGGACTTACTATCCTGACGTAAGATATACTTTAGTACTGTTTACTTCTAAGCAAAACGAGTAAGTTACCAGAATTTGAAGTAAGCTTGGATTGATAGCAAAACGCGATTATAAAAATATCAAAGTAATAAAATAATAACGAAGCAAATCATTTCGACAAAAAATGGGCGGAGCAGCAGCGTAATTAAATCACAATTTGTTTTGCTATGACATCTGATTGGTAAAAATGAGTAAGAACGATGCCTCCTTTTTTAGCGTGCACACGTCCTGTGCACGACACGGGAAGGGCCCTGTTGTTTTAACAAGCAAATCAGGGACACCCAACGGATCATTTCAGTGAACAGAATATCTATTCGGAAGGCCTGTTTTCGCCTCAGATTTTCTTTAGTGAAATGTCACCTCGAACCTTCTTAATGTGGGAAATATAACATCTGTTGTTTTCGGAGCGGTAAAAATGTTGTTTTTGGGTACGGAAAAAAGCCAGCTACGATTTTCGGAAAGGTAACAACAGCTCGCAATTTTGGGTAGTGATATTTTGTTCCCTAAAATTGTCTGCCACTAAAATAATCAGCTAGTAAATCCGAAAAGATTTAACTGTGTTAGTTTCACAGATATCCCTTTAAAAGGCCCTAATCGATTCGGGAAAACAGTACAACGACATTCCAATACTTTTGGCTGAATTTTCTCGTTGGGTGCTCTTGGCAAATGCACCATATTAATCTTTCTCTTATGGTCTTTTACTGTAGGCGACATGCGAATCTATTGACTTAACCGCATAAACTATGCTGTACCTCGAGGAAGCTTAAATAACCGGGTTTCCCACGGGACCATAGGGCGCAGAACATGGCACCGTCCTTTAATTAATTGAAAAGAGATGCTGAACTCAGGAAAGGCAAACCTAAGGGCCGAATCGCACTAGCGGACAAGTTTTAAATGTCATAACATTTTTTACAAAAACAAAATTGTCGCGACAAGTCATAGACATTTTGAAGAAAACAAAAGGTGTAATTATTAGAACAATACCTCTGCACGTGCTTCTGCCATCCCTGTACATTTCTCAGCACGGTCGTCTTGGGCAAACATCAAATATGCAGTACAACGCGGTTAAAAAAATCTAAAACAATTCGCATTTAAAGTACGCGTGTTCTCATGCAGTGATAATGAGTCGTCTCAAGATAACTTTTTCTTTTCTCATTCTTACATTTGGCCGAAACACTTCACTTATAAATATGCTTTGCCTCCCGCGAAAAGATTTTGCGGCTGGATTATGATAGTGAGAGCCACATCATTCTGTATACTATCCCAACAACTTTTGAGTGCGTGTTGTTTTTCGGTGCAATTTGGACCAAACACAATAGCCAATCAACAACATATTGTTATCTGGCATTACGAGGGGCATGGGAATGCGACTTGTCATGAGTTGTCCTGCCTTGAGGCAGGACTTCGGCCCCTTTGATGATTTATCCATTTTGACAAAATTTGCCCTTGTCCAACAAGTCGTTCGCACTTGTTTTTGCAATTGTTTGACAACATCTATCGCGCGTGCAACGCGGACCAATCATAAGACAACTGCTTCTTTGTTTTCCTGAAATGTTGGACAAGTTCTAGGTCTCAAAAAACGCACTCGCACTTGTTTTCTGTAACAAGTGACACGTTAATGATGAAATATACCAATTGTTACAAAATTTGTCCGCTAGTGCGATTTGGCCCTTAACCTACGAATTCTGTTACATTTTGACAATTACTGGGAATCACGTGTAGTTACTGCACAATTCGCATTTTTAAAGGAGCTACGTCACGGACAACGCATCTTGAAAAAATTAGCAAGTTTTTTCAAGTTTGTCATTCGTAATCCGTCTTTATCTTCGTCAGGCCAAACCATCCTTGATTATTTTGTCATTTTCGTTACTCACTTTGTTGTTTTTCTTTGTTAGAAAACCATCATTTTGAGGTTTCCTTCCATTTGAAAGTAATCAGAAAAATGACTTAAAATATCGTGACATTTCTCCTTTAAACCAACCCGCATCCTACAGAAAAAAATACTGGACTCAGGAAAGGAAAACCTAAACTACACATTTATGCAGTTACCTTTTGACAATCACTGCGAATGTCATGTAGTTACTGGGTCATTCGCACTTCTTAACTAACACGCGTTTAAATCCTACAGACCCTCACCGGCAACACTAACCAGAATACAGTGGTTCGCAATGAAGTCAGAGTGTTTCAAGCTATGTATCTTAGATTTAGACCACAATCCTGGCAAGTGCATATTTCGATGAGAGTTGAAGCGTATGGCTGTCCATTACGTGAGTACATTATAATGAGCAATTATCGGAAAATAGAAATTACTGTCAAAAGGAAAACCTTTTTCGGGGCCGGGAAGCTGTTCTAGTGCATTCTTTGTCCGGACATCCGTGGCGTTCTATATCGGTTTAGATTTAGGTCATCTTAGTCGCTCGAATTTCCGATACTTACAGTAATGTCTTGGTACAGAAGGCAGCCGAATCTGGGATGTATTCCTGCTTCTTTCTGAAAGAGGGAACGAATTAACACAAACCAAATACAAACTATCCATTTCAGTTCAAGTGGACCATTCTGATTGGTTCACTAAATTATAACAAGAATGGAAAATTAAATTTCGGTAAAATATGTTTTAAGATAAGCTACAAGTAATGCTTCATGGCCTTAAATTAAAGCAACCAAATAAACTAATATCGGGTATACCTCTAGAGTACAGACATTCGGGTAAACGTTTGTCCCTTATTTAACTGCAGTTGTCTTGTTTCTGAGTCAGTTGATGTAAAATACATACAATAACGGAACTACTAAGTATGTTTTTTCTTCACAGCCGTCGTTAAACCAGCGGATAACACCAACGAATGTAGCACGTCACCGTGTCAGAACGGAGGAACATGTGTCAACAGATACAACGACTACTTGTGTTTATGTCCAGGTGGATATACAGGAAAAACCTGTCAGACAGGTATGAGTACAAGAGACAACAACAACTTTATTTGTACCCAAAATTTAATTAAATTTACAAAAACGAGTGCATGATTGCCCGTCAACCATCAGCGACAGATTAACTAGCAGAAAAAGGGAGTTGTACTTTACAGATGTATAGATGGTTCATATAGATTATTCATTCTATAGAGGCCCTGCAATCATGCAAACATTATTTCTTTCTCAATTTTCTCTTTCCAAACAAGAAGACAGAAAGACAGAAAGGCAGGCATACAATTTTGTTCAGGGTTAAAATGAAGAATTAAAAATATGCTTTGTTGTTTTACTTTTAAGCAACCAACTGTAAGGAGATCGGTGCACCAATTTATGGAACAAAGTCGTCGTCCAATTACAACGCCGGAAGTACCATCACATTTACATGCAATTCAGGATATTCTCTTCAGGGCTCCTCGTCTAGAACATGTCAAGGAGGAGGGTGGACTGGAACCCATCCTAAGTGTCCAGGTACCATGTGCATAGTTTAGCTATCAGTCTCGAATTGGACAGTTTACTGCGAATTGACTATGTCCTTCAAATGAATATATGTATAGAACTTATAAAAAATTTTTCGACTGTTTCTCCAAACAAGTACATTATAAACATTTGCACGAAAAAGAAAGGAAATATAAATGGTTTTTGCCTTTTATTCTTCATTTAGATACAGACGAGTGTGCCAATAGTGACTGCAATCAGTGGTGTAAAAATACAAATGGAGGATACGTCTGCCATTGTCACAAAGGCTATGAACTTCAAGGCGCGGACACATGTGTTGGTAGGTTGGGTGAGAGGGTCTATAGCGCTACGTTCACATGGAATCGAGCCTTATTATTAAAATAAAAAAAATGGAAGATGTTTTAATTTAACACTTGATTTCTTGCAGATATTGACGAATGTTCGTTTTCTAACGGTGGCTGTTCCCACTCGTGCCACAACACTGCTGGTTCATTCTCTTGTTCCTGCCCACGTGGTCTCGAGTTGGATTCTGGGAAACGAAGTTGCAAAGGTAAAGTTACCTATCGCTACAGTTTTATCCGACCCAAGATTTAATGCATTGGAATGATATATTGTGCCGTGAGAAGATAATTATTGAAAAAATTCGTTCACGTTTTCTACTCTTTATCACCATTACTTTATAGCAGCTATATAATAATTTCAGGGAACTTAAAGGTCACATGGTTTTATCGTTAGTGCAATGGCTAAGTCTGCACGTGCGTTGTACATCGCGATACAGTTCGTAGCCTTTCTCAACAAAAAACAACGTTAGAAAACCTAATTATGGGTTAACTGTGAATTTCGTGTTTCCTCTAAGTTTGAGTTACTTGAGCAGCAGAAAGGACAATGACAGCTATTTTGGCTATTTTATGTCTGGTAATGGATGTTGATATTCAAATTGCTCCATCTTATTTTTTATTTCTAGATTATGATGAGTGTGCGACTTCAAATGGTGGATGTGAACACACCTGCATCAACACGTACCTGTCATTTTATTGCGTTTGTAGGCAGGGATACATGTTGAGCGCAGATAAAAGGAATTGCGAAGGTGAATGTTATTTTGGTAGCATGCCCATTTGTGCAACGAGCGACCACCTAAACGATACAGTTGCCTGCCTTCTTATTTTCCTCAGACGTGAATTCCCAAAAATAATTTTACCCTTCGAAAGTCAAAAGCCCGCTCCCAACAATAATTTTAAGTATCTGGGCCTTTAGGTTAGCGTTTATCAAACACTGTAATACCAACATACGATGCTATATGTATACAAAGACCTTTATCGTTACGGGTAGTTAAGGGCGCTGGATTTGAAATCTAGAGGCCCATGGTTCCAATCTTTAACTTTGCCATGCCTTGACTGTTCTAGGTGTAGTCTCGAGTTCAACCCCTCGGCTGCGCTTTAAAATAGCAAACTGGTCATCAGCTTTCTGAACTGGGTCCCGTTTCTCCAAAGTCCCGGAAACTTTTCGGGCCCGTAAAGCCATTTTTAATCGTCTGTATCTTAGGGCCTGTTTACATGGAAGGCGGGTGCCCCGGCTAACCGAGTTACCCGGCTTACCGAGCTACCCTGGGCGAGCCAACTTCATACGTTTTTTTTAGAAAACGAATTGAAGACTTTACATGCTAGACGGCAAACCCGCCTTGCCGGGGCACTCGGTCTACTTGCGCGGGGCACCCTTCTAGGCGGGATAGCTTTTTGTCATGTAAACGGTTATGCCCGGGCTGTCCCGGCTTGCCGGGATAAGTCCTTGTGCGTGTTCTTAAATTTAAGTTGAAGTGTAAAAAATAAAATGTATAAATTCTGGACCAAATCAGTGCTATTTGACCAAAATTATATCAAATTAGTTTTATCTGTGGACTGGAAAATATTTCTTTGAGCAACAGCTAAATAATTCGAAATGTTCGTAGGAATGGTTATCCTAATTCACGAAACAACAAATTTAATTTCAATTTGGCGGCCAAAGACTTTTGAATTTCGATTGATTTTTCCCAAATGGACGCAGTTAATTTCTAAACGGCCAGCCTTGATTATTCAGTAAAAAGTCATATTTTTCTCTAATCATTTGAAGCTACATGGTTTTCCCACGCTGTGACACGCTTCAATGACGCTGTCTTAACTCGGGTAGAAGGGTTGTAAATTCTGCATGTAAAGGCGGGCTATGTTTTATCCCTTCTAGCCGGGTAACTCGGTTAGCCGGGGCACTCACCCTCCATGTAAACAGGCCCTTAAAAACAGAGAAGTGTATAGGCCTGAAACTTTGTATGGAGGGAAGCTCTGTTCGCATTAAAGTGATGCGAATACAAGTCAATCAATCCTAAGGATTGAGATTTTGCTAGGGCTTTCAGTGTGCACAGCAACGTACAATATAAACAGGGTGGTAACAGGGGGGTCCCAATCACGAAAAACGAGCCTATTTTCTTACAATTCACGAGTCACGTATATTTTTGGACCATTCCACGAATCACGTAATTGGGTATTCATTATTAAAGAAAATGAGCTGTAACTGATTAGTTATTTTGTGTGGCATTTACCTTTCAATAGCCAAGTAGCAACACTGATCTCTCAGGCGAGTTCCCAGTGTAAGACAAGACCTAAAATGCATAAATTGAGCCTGAAGAATGCATCCTCATACAAAATCAGTCTTTGGCTTCAAGATTGTATCGTTTGTCAATTTTACTTCGATACCGTAAATTGATTTTTGAGTACTCAATCTATCTTTGGTTTTTACGAACATGTTCAGCTTGAATCACAAATCACGATCCTCAAAAGCAGATCACGCGTCACACTAGACCGAAAATTCACGGATCACGGCCAGATTTGAGCTGTTTTCACTCTCACGCGCTTAATTTTGCCCAAATCACGCGTCACGCGCCCTACACGACCCTGTATAAAATTGGTATCGAAAATTGGTAGGGCATCCTACCGGTATCGCGGAGGTCACGGGTCCAAATCCCGTTGATGTCGTTTTTTTTATTCAGGCGTAAGGATTGTATCACTCAGTATATTCTATTCTGTCAAAGTATATAAAGTCATTTTTCCGATTCCTTTCAAATTGAAAGAAACCTCAATATAATAGTTTTCTAACATAGAAAAACAACAAAGGAGTAACAAAAAGGCGAAAATAACCAAGAGTCCATGCGGCAATACTGTCTATAATATTCTCAGCCATAATATCTTTATCGCAATCTTACTTATAATTACTGCCACGATCTTAATTCGATTCTTGTTCTGTTTCTTTTACCTGTGTAGCATTGTCATGTCCCAGTTTGAGTAACCCAGCTAATGGTAACGTAGCACTCAGTTCCGGCCTCGCTTTGGGAAGCACAGCAACATACACGTGTAACAATGGATACAGAGCATCATTTGCAACCACACGATACTGTCAAGCCGACGGGCAGTGGTCAGGGGGGACACCTACCTGTATACGTAAGTGTTTCACATAATTAAGGACAAAAATTGGAAACTTTAAAGATGAGAATGGTAAGAAATCGCCGAAAGATCTCAGTGAATTCAAGCAATGGTAGCGTAATAATCAATCAGAAACCACAAGAGGTGAAGAAAGAAGAGAAACACAGACAAATACTTGAATTCCGCAAAGGGTAGAATATATAATCTAAAGAAATTCATTCAGTGATAATGAAGTTCTCCAAACTACAGTCTACGAAAGCATTGGCCGTAGCGACGGCAGAAATGTTGCCTCAAGACAAACTGAATGACAATGAAACAGAAGAATTAAACCAAATATAATTGTGTCATCAGGTAAGAGCATTTACATCTGGCGGCTACGAGACGGTCAATGAAGAGGTTAGTTTTGTGTGTTAGGGTCTCACGGATTCCCAATTGGGGATTCATGACTAACTTTTCAAGGTTTTAAGTAAGGCCCCCTCTTGTATAATATTGAAATGAACAGCCTGAAAGAACATGATTGTTAAAGAACTAAGAACCTGACAAATTTAAGGAGTGATAAAAAGCAAAACTAACAAAAGTTTGAACAGGGCGGGTTGTTTTCACCCTTCCCACTTCCAGACGGTATAAGCCTTTATCGTTAACGAGCTTGAGATTACAATGACTTGTCACTTGAGATATGTTTTAACCTTTCTCTTAAGACACCCAAACACAAAAAAAATTAGTTCTGTTAATCTTAATATAACGTCTAGGTGTTTACTGTGCGGAAATTGGACAAGTGGAAAACGCCAACAACGTTGTTCTAACTGGACAAGATGGCGGCAAGAATGTTCTTGGATCTCAGGCCACCTTCACGTGTAAAGCGAACTACGCGATGGTTGGCGATGCAGTAAGAACGTGTCAGCAAGATGGAACATGGAGCGGAACGCAACCAAGATGTATTGGTATGTTCTGAATATCACAACCTGTTGGTAAGGTTATTTAGCTGAGAGACCATGGGAACTATAGTAGTCTGTCCAGGAACGCTTGCTTTTTGCGTTTCAGCAAGACTTATCTTTTCAAAAACTAAACCCCTTCCTCCTGACTATTTCAAAAGATGTCCCGTTACAAATCTCTTATACGAAAATGTGTTTGCGTTTTATGTATAAAAGTCAAATATGTGAGTAAAACATGACTTTTGCCCCAAGCCTCAATTTTGAAACGTAGGCAAAAAGCGACATTTTGCTTCTGTTTATTGATTGGAGAGTAGCATTAAAAAGTGATAGTAGGTAGTGATCAAGTAATAATCTCACAAACAAAGAAAACGCGGTGTTAAGCTTTTTTTACAACGGTACACCAAGACAGAACGCAGACGGTCAAATCATGATCAGTGAAATGATTATAGAAATCAACTGAACAAAAAAAATTGTGCCATGTCGTTTAAGAAGAATAAATGCATTCTGCGGTTCGGTGGACATGCATAGAACCAAACACAATGCAATTCAACATCTCGAGGTCAACGTTCTGGAAAACAAACAATTGTAATGCTGATAATATCAAATGTAGCCTTTTAAAAAATTTGGTAACTTGTATTGCAAACGTTTCAGTCCCATGTACGCCGTTGCCCTTTGCTTGTAGGCCTCCACTCTTTCTTATTGCATAACGATGACCTGTTGGGTTATTGTACAGCCTGGTAACCACTTCGCGGCGGTTGACGTCAATCTTATGGCCAAACACCATTGTCAGAAAGAAGTAAGAAAGAAAGAGAAACTACAACCAAAATTAATTCCGCCGGGGCTGACAATAGCGTTAGCATACCGCGCTTGGCCTTCGACCTCGCTTTGTGCGAAATAATACGAAAATACATATTTAATTGCAGCTGCCTTCTGTAGTCCTGTTCCAGTCCCTGTTCATGGGGCAGTTCAAGGTTACCGGTACGAACAGGGCGCCACCTTACGTATCACCTGTGACGATGGCTACAATCTGGTGCCAGCAAGTTCATCATTTAGAACTTGTATCTCTGATGGCCAAGGAGGAGGAAAATGGTCAGAGCAAGACCCACAATGCCAATGTAAGTCCATCACAGATAGTCTTTAAACATAAGTCATATGGTCACAAAATACCGGATAAGAAAAAAAAAGGAATTATTTTATGGCGCCTTATCATCATCATCATCATCATCATCATCATCATCATCATCATCATCATCATCCTCATCATCATCATCGCAGACTAAAAGAAAAATTTATAACTAAAGGTGGAAACAAGCGGTCATTCAAATAATTCTGGCCGCTCACACACAGGCCAAATAAGTATCAGAATTGCCCTGTTGAGTGTTTTTTTTTTCTTGACAATTTCAGTGGTAGACTGTGGTGACCCCGGCAATCCTTATGGTGGGTTTCGTCACATAGCAACCAACACAAAGTACCAGTCCACTGTGACATATACATGCAAACCAGACTATCACCTGGAGGGAGAGGACAGTCAAGTTTGTCAAGCCAGTGGACTATGGAGCGGCACAAAACCGGTTTGTCTAGGTAATTTCAGTAAATTCTTTGCTTCAATATACGGATACTCCTACCAAGGTGTAGACAGAGATGCTTAATAATCCATTAATGTTGTTGGTTAACAGTTTAACATTTCTATTGACGCTATAACACGTTGACACTCTTCTTTAATGGCTGATTGCAGAAGGAACCCATTTTTTTACGTTTAGACCCATTGAGACCCTCTTCTCACGGTTGATACTAAACATTACCCACAGTTTCGGTTGACGGGTAGATATTTATTCATGTATTGTCTATATCTAGCTCTCCATGAGCCCCTCCTTTGACGTTTGACAGAAAAAAAAATACCCACATTTTTTGTCGACCGCAAAATTGTCATCCATTGGATCCTTGACTCTTAGCCTAACAACTTCATCCTTAAACGGTTGACAGAAAAACTGCCACCTCATTTGTCGGAGGACGGTTAAATTTTCACTATTTGATCATTCTTTGACGTTGGCATAAAATACTAAGAACTAATTTAGCAACCTCGTTCCCAGGGTCTCTCTTTCCCCGCCCCCAAGAGACCCTGGGAACGAGGTTGGTGATTTAGTTGGTCTCGAAAATTTCGACTACAGAGAAGGCTGACAAAATTGCACGATCCGGAAGTAGAGCGAGTGCAATTTATAGTCTTTTGAAAATTTACATGTGCTCATTATTTTAGTTATAAAGCTCCACCTCATCCAATAATTGTCTAACTATACATTTAAACTAGCAATTCATCAAATTGGCCTGTACTGTTAAGCAATTTGTGGCTACCTTATACGTGGATTCCGATGAAATCATCAAAATTTCTTCACCTGCCGCTAATAAAGCAGCGTGTGACGCGCATGCATGGCATCACATATGCGCATGATCTATAGATATGACGTCACAGTTTGATACCACAATGATAAATGAGAATAGGTAATGAGAAGAGGTATATAGTGCGCAAAATGTGAAATGAATATGATCGTTGCCATTGTTTCTCCAATGCTACCCAAAGAGCGTTCCTGTGGAAATCCTGGAGTGCCTGAAAATGGAAAAAAGAATTCATCGATCTACCAATATGGTCACTCCATCGAGTTCGAGTGTGACGTCGGTTACACCTTGCAGGGATCCCAGGTTCGTACGTGTCAAACTAACAGCCAGTGGACTGGTACACAGCCTACATGCCCAAGTAAGTTAAACCCTTTTTGTGATAATTTCTGCAACAAGAAGAGCATTTCATCAAATGTGGGTATCATTTTCTTGAGTGGTGGTGGTAGTGGTGGTGTACCCCTCCATTTGGGGTAAATACAGCTACATTAAGGAGGCTCGATGTAGTTTTTTTAGCCCTGTTTCATCAAAAGTTTGTCAATCGACTTAACTTTAACATATCAAATAATAAATACCAAGAGTCAATCTAGATTTCGAGAAAAATAGACTTGTTTGAAAACAAAAGAAAACGTCAGTCGTTGCTGTGGTAACCTTTGTGACAAAGTAAAAAAAAATAAACTTTGTGACCAGTAAAAAAATTAAACTTCGGTCATATTTGATTATTATTGTGTATTTTGGCAAAAATGGAAGATTGGCTTCCTTTGCCTTCCTTATTTTCATTTTCAAAACAACCATCCTAGGGCTAAAGAAACTACATCGAGCCTCCTAGAAGGGCGTGGTTTTGAGCCATCTTAGAGGTGTATAGGTTGTGCTTTTGATTCACTTCAGTTTTTGTCTATATGGTAAAAAAAAATGACACGTCGGCCTGAATGACATGACGGCTTCAACGTAGGACTGAATATAGGAATAAACTCTTTTGCTGTGTTCATGCGTAACGTATTGTTTCAATCGAGCTTAACAAAACCATATGCCTTCGCGCGACCATGTAATATCCATTATTTTTGGACTGATTTTGACCGTTATGGGGTTCTTTCGATAAGAAATTATAATGCCTGGAATGTACTGTTATGAAAGTGGGCGTACGAACGAGGTGATAGTAAGGCGGCGTTCTATTGTATGTTTAATATACATATTTTTTTTTAAAAAAATAAGTTGTTGGCTGTGGTGACCCTGGTGTACCGACTAACGGCGTCAGATATGGAGATACGTTTACCTACAAGAGCACAGTAGTACTGGAATGTGACCCTGGGTGGAAACTAGTTGGGGACCTCACCAGGACCTGCCAAGCAAATGGCACGTGGTCGGGAGCTCAGCCCACTTGTCAGGGTGAGTATTGAACCAAAATACATTTAGTGACAGGCCATGTGACTGTTTTCATAATCGAATCCATTCATATATTGCCTGATAACTTAAGGGTAACTACTTTTTTAGCCATAACTTTTATCAACCCTATTCAGCCTGGGGGCACAAAGTGCCCTCGCTGATTTTGATCTTATTTCACTTAAACGGTATGTAACAAAAATGACTTTTTATGGTAACCGTGTTTACAAACGACGTTTTACCAAAATTTGGCGCGGTTTTTCAGCGTTATTAATTATTTTCTGTTCTAGTGAGATTAAGCTTTTTATGAAGAGTTTTTTCCAAAGTTTTTACATTTTTGAATCCTCATCATATGTTTTCACATTCATGTCATGATTTTAAATCACGATTTTGGAGATTTTTGACATTTTTTTAAAAAAATGCCGAATTCCAAAATGGCTGACCCAGAATTGACTTTTTTAAATAAATAAATAATTTTAACGTGATATGACGTCGTGAAGGGAACTTGATTGCAACTAAAACAAACATGAAATGAATGAAGTGATCCTCGCAGTGTGTAAGCAATTTAAGCAATTGCATTTTTCTAGCCTGAAAAAAATTTTCAAGGCTACAATTAACGGGATTTGAACCCGGTTAAATCCCGTTAAAATGATTTTTTTTCATGAAGATTAAAGAATAGCGGTGCGTTGCTCTTTACTAACTGAGCTATAAAGCCTTGATACGTTGGGAGCAGGTCAATCGTAGGTTCTAATGTCCCGCAAGTGGAGTAGATGATATAGCGAATATATGTAAGACATTAGTGAACTGCAGATATATTTGGATACGTTATACACTATAAACGATTACCACAGCGTGGATACGTTTGCTGATAGATGCGCCTCAGGGACGAAAAATATTAACCAATGATGACTTACTAAACATAAATTTAACGATTTGATTGAAACCTGGTAATATTTAGTACTCACTTAACCTAAATATTGTCCACAAGTTCCATTTTGAGTTCGTCAAAGATAATCTTAAAGGAACAGAAATCTCTCAAACAGTTGCTAAATCTTTGGATCCTCATAATCACGACGGTATAAGTGTTACTACCGGTGCTATAAATTTATCTTCTGACCTCCATATTTGGAAACCCTCAGGCTTTAGGTTTGGTTTTTTGTTTATTGTATTGAAGATATTTATTCTTGGCCTCTGCTGAAGAAGCCGTGCTAAAAAAAAAGAAATTTGACACTAAGAAAAAATGTACTGTTTTCAGAAACGAGGTGTGGAGCATTCTTAACTGGCCCAAGGGGGTCAGTGTCGTCGACAAACTTCCCTAGCAATTACAACGACAACGAATATTGCACGTGGCAGATACAAGTCCCTGTGAACAAGAAAATCAGACTTGACTTCACCGAATTTATGACGGAGACTGGTAAAGATTTCTTGTTGATCTACGATACAAACCACTTCGAGAGTCCATCTATCGTGTTTGACGGAACAACCCACTTACCGCCATCATTCACTTCATCCGGGAATGTGTTGCGAGTTAGATTCATCAGTGATGAGGCAACAAACAGGAAAGGATTCAGTTTCAACTACGATCAAGTCGGTAAATAGAACCGTCAACATTTTGTCAATTTACTCTAGCTGGGTAAATTTCAATACATTATTTTATTCGAGAATGATCCTGAGGCCGCAAATTGTGCTGCTGATCATGAGCGGTTTCGTCGGCTGATACTTTCAACCTCCTATCTCGAGGAAGAGAGAACGAAGTAAATTGGGAGTTGGGTTGTTAGTTTTTTAGAGATTCAATGTCTGATAAAGGCATGTCACTAGCATACAAAGATTTCTTCCTGGCCGTGTGTCGACCTTACCACAAAAAACCAAAAGTTCAGGCAGGGCAGGCTTCCAGTATTTTTGCCACTAATTTGCTCAACATGTTTAATTAATTCGTATAAATGGGCCACAAGAAAGTCTTGGTCAAAAATATAAAACAAACAGCGGTGATAAACATTATAAAAAAATCGCATTTTACTAACTTGACGTTTCGTATCCTAAGCAACATACATTTTTAAAAGTATGACCGTTACAAATTTTTGACAACAATTTATATATTGTTATCAGTGAAAGGGGTATTTATAATGGTCATGCTTTTGAAAATTTATGTTGCTCAGCATACGAAACGTCAAGTTAGTAAAATGCGATTTTTTATAATGTTTATCACCTTTTTTTATTTTTAATCAAGTTACGATGGCCTAAAAGCAAGAGTCTATACATAAAACTTTGGTCGTACAACTGGACTTAGCCAATCCTTTTACTTCATCATATCGCCACGCTCACGTCAGGGTAAATAAGTTATAACTAACCTTTTATGTGTAATTTCTTAGACACATCCTGTGGAGGCGTGTACGAAGACGGAGGTGGCACGATCTCTTCCCCAGGCTATCCAAATGGTTACGCGGATAATCTCGACTGCGTTTGGTTGGTGTATCGCACCGTGGACATTCCCGATTTTATTTTCACTGAGTTCCAGACGGAAAATACTTATGACTACGTGAAGATCACTAGTGGAAGGTAAGGTCTAACTAACGAATTAGTCAAACGACAATGTTAAATTCGGGCTCTTCCACGAGGCATGATTGCTTGACTTTCCACAAGCCTAGAATGGTTTACCAGGCCTGAATATCTTTTCATTTTTTAAATGAATTTTAAGGATGTTGTGAAGTTTGTAATTTTGGAAACTATTGGGTTTCGTAATGTACTGGGTGGGTTCCTTTCGGATGACCCAGATCAGGATCAATGATCCAAGTTCACTTGGATCATGGTGCATCAACGGAACCGATGACTCCACCCTGAGCAAAGATTCATCGGGTCCTTTGATGCACCATGAACTTGGGGCGCGTGTTTTTACCCACAATTCTGGAATAAGATTGGTTGGTACAGAATGCTAGGAATAATTAGGAATGCCTGCATTAAAAAACGACCATTACCGTAGCCGTACACTTCTGCCAACTCTTTGTAGGACTTGCACTCTTTTCTGCTCCTTCCACTCTTGTTGTTGTTGTCTTGTGGTGTTCGCTCTTTCGGAACGAAGAAGTAAGGCACTTCCACCTGTTCTCGCAGTTTGTTGCCGACCGTGAGTAGCCATTTTCTTCATGTCGTCGCCAATCAAGCTAATTTTTATTGTATGAAATATCACTGAAAAAAGCCCGTACTTCTACTACAATGAAATTACAACCAATGTCGCAACCAGTTTTTTCTTCGGTAGGGACGTATTTGAATCCGCAGCGCTCATCTCGCTGTCCGCGATTTTGGATTTCATTCGCAGCATTCTTTTCATTCTACCCCTGTGGGCAGAATGGACGGAATGGCGTTCTGTCCATTCCGGAATAGGAATGCGTATTAGAAAAACGCACGCATTTC
This sequence comes from Oculina patagonica, assembly GCF_052425735.1. NCBI lineage: Eukaryota > Metazoa > Cnidaria > Anthozoa > Scleractinia > Oculinidae > Oculina > Oculina patagonica. The sequence continues at coordinate 8,560,452 of NC_135762.1, forward strand.
GCATTCTGGCCATTCTCATTCCAGAATTGTGAATAACAAAAACGCGCTCCTGGATAGTTGATCCTGATCTCGATCATTCCAAAGGAACAAACCCATTAGATCTTTGCGTCAGTGTAAAAAAAATTTGTTTGCTTGTCTTTCTGTTTGTTAACTTTTTATAGATTTGGCGAAGGCTTGTTAACAAACGGTTGGAGCGGGCACTCCATTCCTATCGGTTCCTTTTATGAAAGAGGGCAAAAATACTTGTGGATCCAATTCAAGACCAACGGAGGTAATGGTGATGGCCAATTTCATAAAGGGTGGAGCGGTTCCTACCAGAAATACTGGCCCTACGTTAACAGCAAGTAGAAGAAGAAGAAGAAGAAGAAGAAGAAGAAGAAGAAGAAGAAGAAGAAGAAGAAGAAGAGAAATTCCAGACGCATAAAAGTAGTGCCCGTTTCAGGAAAGAATGGGCTTTGCAACATTGTAGTAGATAAAATGGAAATGATACGCACACTGAAAGTGGTAATAAATAAATCATCTAGCAGAACAACTGTGTCATATTATTCTCTTTGCATGAGTTTGTCGCAGGGCTTTATAATTCATCTAAAATTTACTTATTTTTTTAGTCCATGTCCCTTTCGCACACCCTTGGAGGTCACACATCAAATCAAGGGGAAATAGGAAGATTGAGAAGTACGGAATCTTAACAAGTGTACTCGATGAGGACCCACCTTGTGTACGGGTAGGGGAGCTACGCAAGATACCACCTGTCTGGTAAGGCAATTGGACAAAATTTATTGGCCTTAAAATTTTGAGTTGAGACTGTCATATTAGGTGTGCATGAAGCTTGCTTTGCTGGACAAATAGCACAAGTGGGGGAGTGGAGAGGGGGCTATACAAACAAGACGCCATCTTTTAAGGTGGGGGAAAGGTGGGGGGGGGGGGGGTACATGAAGAGACCACATGTCTTTTTGTAGATAGGTGGGTCCTGTCTGTGTACAATAGTATTAACCATTTCCCTTAACCTGTCGTTGTTTTTTTACCCAGGTATTTTGCATTTTACTATACGTTGTCAGCTGGTAACAGGTCTAGGACAACAGAAAAAATTTAAACGGTTTTCAAAGATTTCCTGGTTCAAACTTTGCGATTTACGTTCGCACGTTATTTTTTTAAATTGTTTAATTGAATAAAACTGAATAATTTGAAAAGACTTACAATATTATGAACGCCTACAGAATAACTTTGACGTTTAAAACCTTTGAGAAAAGGTCTCCCAAAATGAACGGCCTTGCAAAAAAATATTTGAAGGATAATAAACACAATAGCCTCCAGTTGGGTTCAAAAATATGGGCTGATATTTGTCCTTGGACATTGTCTGTTCCTCAAAGATCACAGTTTTCCTCGAGTTTTGTTCTCGGAAAACTGTTCGCTTCTCGGAACAGATAATGTCCGCGGACAAATATCAGTGTATATTTTCGCGCCAAATGGAGGCATTTGTTTGTATAAGGCTCTAATAATATGCGATAGCAATATACGACACTATATTTTATTATATACGACACGATTTAAGCGAAGGTTAAATAATTCGGGTCCATAGTTCGGATCCTAGACTACCAAATATATATGAGTAGAGTAGAGTAGAGCAAAACTTTTTTTACACAGGGTAGCCCATTCAGCTCTAAGACTGGTCTCCATAGGGCCCTGTATCTTAAAAAAATAAATTACATCAAAAGTCGACTTTTTTCCCATAGTATGATCAGCCTTGTAGTATATAGAGGATATTACACGGTGGCGGGAAGATATGAATGTTATGTTTGACACTTACTATCTCATGAGTGAGCGCAGCGAACAAGTGAGATATTGTTTTTTGCCACAACAACGTAAAATTCATATCTTTGAGCCAACGTGTAATGTTCTTTTTTATTATACGGAGACCAGATAGCTGATAATGCCGATTTTATTGTGTTTCCGAATATATCGAGCCAGTTTTACACATGCCGGTGGCCTTCACGGCCCTCAAAAAAACACAAAATACAAAGCACCCGGTGCCCAGGATATCGAAACACTAACTGAAATCAATATTTCACAAAATAGTACTTGTCAACTACATTAAACTTATCGAAGTATTGAAAACATTAATAACTTTGCCTTGAATCCGATGCGGCAATGTATTGACAACCGATGGATTTCAACTACTTTTGTTTTCTTATTTGCACTATATAAGGTTTCCTTTATCGTGTTCTGGTTCTTAAGTTTATCAGAAAACTAATTCTTTTTCCAAATGCTGCTTGCTCGTCGCTTGCTAACGACAAACGGCGCAAGAAACCAAGCTTATTCAACAGAGTGGAAATTGGCGGGAATCGTGACGTCAAAGAACAAATACATGACACTCGCAAGGGTGACATACGGAAAATACTCCACTCGGGTCCCGGATGGAGTGGAGTATGAAATATACGAGTGGTTTAGTTCCCAGTAAAACACTCTCTTTCATAATAATTGTCTGTTGTAAAATTCATTTACTATTCATGAGGGTGCAAAGCAATCCTAGCACAGTATTCAGATCACATTTACACAACTGTAAACCCCTAATTAGTATTCATTAACTTTTGATACAGATCTCTGCCGAATCGCATAACAATACTTTGCATTCAATTTATTGTTTTCATTTCACAAGTAGAACTAGTGGTAACCACAGGTTAGGAAGTGCGGGCCTTGACGCACTTAGACAAGGTACTGGTAGGCAGTGCCGATAATTATAAACAAGAAGCTTGAGAAGCTTGAGAAGCTTAAAATCGGGCGCTTAATAATTAGCTATCTGTTTTGACTTGAAAGGCAGGGTACAGTACAGTAAAAATCACTGCAAAAACAGTCACTTAAACCTATTCGGGCCGGAGGGGGGGGGGGGGGGCTTTTGAGGCCCTCGCTGACTTTTGACGCTTATAACTTTTTCAAGATTCAACCAAACGCTGCCAAACTTTGCGCGTTTATCGAAAATTTATCTCGCAATAATTTGGTAGGATTAGTTATTGTGCCAGTAACTTGAAAACACCATGGCAACGTCATTTTGACAGGCTTGTTTTCCCAAATTTGAATTTTTCGTGTTTCTATTTAATAATGAAAATCTGGAATGTTTTCAAGATTGCATTATTACTTAATGACATAAATGGTCTTAATTTATAAAAATATATTTTGCACAATACAAATAAACGATTGCACTAGACGTCTAGAAAATATAAATTTGTAACACTTAGCAAAGTGCAGCCTTTTAATAAAGGCGGGGTTTTACCTGAAGACCAAGTTTTCCAACGCTTTAGGTGGCTGACGCATTTCAGTATTTTCCAGTCCTTACACTTTAATGGAACAGTATACAACTCCTAATCAGGTACTATTGTCAAGAAAATGATCACAACTTATTGACCAATGATTAGGTATTTGTTTCATACCATTACTGTAATAGAAACTGGTGAAGAATAGTAGTACTGACCCAAAGTATAAGGGCTGGAAAACACTGAAAACCATTTCAGCCGCGTTTCAAGGAATCCAAAAAAGCTTTACTTATCCCATATATATTTGTTTTGCAGTATTTTGTTAATTTTTGGACGATTTTGGGGGATGTCTGGGAGGCGATAGTTTTTCTCAAAGGATTAGTAAAATGTAGACAAATAAGAAATATTGACGATTTAATGTGATTTTAAAATTTGAATTTGAAGTTAAAAATTGGTGGACGGACACCAAACAGTCTCCTGACAACCCGGAGTGCTCTTGCGAGGGGGTCAACTGTTTGAAGGTGTTTCCATTCTTTTCTTCAATCCCTTCTTTAAATCTCTTAAAGTTCCATTCAAATTCAGGTAGAACCCCATCTTAATTTTTGTTCTTGTGAGAAAACAACAGAAGTCAAAGGTTGCGTGATATAACCAAGCATGGATTTTAATTATCCCTCCCTTTCCATCTCCTTAGCCTTTCACCCCCACCTGTCCCTCCCTTTCTACTCTCATTCAATTTAATGTTTGTTTAAATTTCCTAACCAATTCAGTATCGTACTAATCTGTGTCAAGCAATCAGATAATATCAGAAATTTGCCTTAATTTTGATCTCCCATTCCAAGACCTTGGAGTATAAACCGCTAATAAAACAAAACACACTGATAATAATTCTCTGAGGTTATACACCTTGCAGTATTAACGTACTAACAAACTTGATAACAAGCCCCATGTCGTACTAAGGAGTTTTACTGATCAACATAGAAAATGAGTTCACAATGGTTTGTTCCCAAAACGTTTTTTACTGTACAGAGGGTCTGTTTATTGACCTGTAACTTGTATACCGTATTGAAAAATTCAGAACGAACCGACTTCTGTGTTGAAAGCTTAACTTTCTAGACTAGCCGTTTTGTACTAGAGATCGGACGTGACATTGCGTGACAAGCCGAACGTTCTAGATAAGTCGTTTTGTATTGTTTTGTAGCCCGGATGTGACATTGCACGAATTGTTGTACCCCCCTCTAGGGGTTGTAGAAACATGTGCTCGAAGAATAAATATGGAGTCCAAACATGGTGACCCGCGACGTGTTTAATCGCTAGCCTCGAGTGTTGTTTACTTTCGTCTGTCGCCAACACCGATCGAAATGAAGACGAAACAAATTGATCAGCTGAGGAGAGCCCGCACTGGGTTGAGAGGCTGGATGAAAAGGGATTTCGACGCTGTTAGAAACATGATTGAGTCCGACTTGCCTGAAGTTACTCGAGTGGAGGAAAAACTCGATTCGATTGTTGCGAGATTGCAGAAAGCCGAGGATCTGCAGATGGAAATCGAGAAGCTCTTGGACGATGACACTCAAGTAGGAGATGAAGTGGAAGCTCAAGGACCATGGTTCGATATGGTAAGAGAACGAATTCATGATGTAAAATTATGGTTAAAGAACAGCCAAAAGCAAAATGAAAGTGCGAAGCTTGAACCCATTGCTCCATCACCAAAACATACGTCAAGTACGCCTAAAATTAAGTTGCCAAAGACTGACCTTAGGAAATTCTCGGGCGATGTGTTGGACTGGCCAGAATTTTGGGACATTTTCAGAGTAGCAATACATGATAACGTTGAAATACCTACCGTGCAGAAGTTTGTTTACTTAAAGTCCCTGCTATCTAACGAAGCCGCAGGATACATTGCAAACATCAAAACTGAAGAGGCAAACTATGAAGTCGCTGTACAACGCCTGACATCACGCTATGGCAAGGATGAAGTGCAAAAAAATCGCCTAATGACTAAACTAGCAGACATGAAACCACTTGAACAATCCAATAAAGCTATGAGAGATGCATTGGATGAGCTTTGTGCAACTGTGCGAGCGCTTGAAGTACAAGGAGTTACTACTGAACAATATGGATCCCTTTTGATGCCTTTGATCGAATCAAAACTTCCCAAGGATTGGAGATTGGTGTGGGCCCGAGAAAAAGCTGGCTTATCAAAGGAAGATGTGACATTTTCGAAGCTGCTGAAATTTTTGGAACAGGAACTGGAAATCCGAGAGAGTGCTGACCAGCCTGTTGAGGTAGAACAGCACCAGTCTATCGAAAAAGAAAAAACTTTGTTGCCAACTGCATCTGGTTTAATGGCTAAATCTGTAACCTGTACCTTTTGCAAGGGTCCACATAGTCCAAAACAGTGCTCTGTACCTATGTCGGTTGATGATCGCTTTAAGAAAGTGAAAGAAATAAGGGCTTGCTTTCGTTGTGCTCGACGTGGACACCGGATGGCCGCATGTGGGTTTCGAAAACCATGCCCGTGTGGGAGAGGATCCCATATCCCTCAGCTATGCAAGACTGGTGGAGTGAAAATTCCAGAAGTTCAAAACCCCACTCCAAGTACCAGTAACCCACCAAACCACCCAAGTTGGAATCCTGCTGCCCCTCCTTATACACCAGCTAACCAGAGTCATTTGCCACCGTCGTCTCAACCTCCAAACGCTGCTGTAATGTCTTCCGCTAAGAATGCTGACATCAAAACTGCTGGCGTGATGATGAGAACTGTGTGTGTTGTTATTGGGGATGTGGCTGTAAGAGCACTGTGTGACACTGGGGCCACTTTTACAATGATGTCTTCATTTTTGGCTGCAAATGTACCAAAGAGAGTTGTGGGCAAACGTCATTTGCGGATTGAGACACTTGGAGATGTGCTGGAAGGCGAATTCGATGTTGTTGAGGTGACTGCAAGAGGAGTAAATCTTCCAAATACCTTTACCTTCCAAGCTGTAGTGATGGATGAGTTGTCTGGTGTCTTTGAGAGGGTGGAGCCTGAGTCCTATCGAGCCCTTCAAGAGGTTGTTAGTGGTTGTCCAGTCCTTGCTGATCTTGCTGGCCCTGGTACAGATAGCATTGGTATTGTGTTTGGCGAAGATTGCTATGACACCATTGTCCAAGGTATGACAGTTAAATTGAGGAACGGCCTCAAAGGAACACCAACAATTTTTGGGTGGGTCCTTCATGGTGGAAGTGGATCCATTCCATTTGCGGGTGTGGCTGCCAGAGCTCATGTCCACGCATTTCGAGCCTCTGTTCATGAACAACTTCAGAACTTTTGGACTTTGGACCACCTTGGTGTTGCACAGGAGGAGGTGTTGGAACGAGACCTTGAGCAGGAGGTAAAGAATGCTATCCAACGCGATGAATCTGGGAAGTATGTTGTGTCGTGGCCTTGGAAACCTCAAGCCCTAAAGCATTTAGCACTCAACAAGGCCCTTTGTGAAACAAGGCTTCGTCGCATGGTGAGAAAGTTGACGCCTGAAGAGTACACAGCATATGACACTCAGTTAAAAACACTCCTAGAAGAGGGTCACATTGAGCTGCTACCAAAAGCCTGCATTCCTCAGTCCTATCTTCCACATCGAGGAGTTGTTAAGCCTGATCGAGAGACAACTAAACTGCGTATTGTACACGATGCCTCAGCTAAGTCTGAAGGAGGCCTTTCTCTTAACGATGCCCTTGAGAAAGGACCAAACCTTTTACCGCTGTTGTGGGGCATACTTCTCCGTTTCAGAGTTGGCAAAGTTGGTGTTGTTGGTAATCTTGAAAAGGCATTTCTCCAGCTGTCGCTTCGTGAGGAAGACCGAAATGTTTGTTGCTTCTTGTGGCTCAACCTGCAAGGGGAGATCGAGGTGTACAGATACAAGAAGGTTTTCTTTGGTGCCAAATCCTCACCATTTCTGCTGCAAGTAGTCCTAAAACAGCATTTAGAGGGTTTCATCGGTGAATCAGAAATGGCTTCCCAACTTCTTCGCAACCTTTACATGGATGATCCGGTGAACTCAATGGAGAACACTGAGAAAGCAAGGGAGTTCTGGCATGAAGCAGTGCGTATCTTTAAAGATGGTGGCTTTAACCTGCGGAAATTTCGATCCAACGATGAAAATCTGCTCCATGAGTTTTCAGACAGCCAAGTGCAGCAACTCCACAAAGTACTTGGGGTTAGTTGGGACTTAAAATCTGATGAACTTCTTCCACTTGTTGATCTGGAAGATATGGTACCCAAGAAACTTACAAAGCGAGAAGTGTTGTCCTGCCTGTCTAAGATTTACGACCCATGTGGGCTAGTGAGCCCTGCTGTCACTCCATTGAAGATTATTGTCCAAGACTGTTGGAAAGAGAAACTTGGATGGGATGAGGAAGTTTACCCGGATTTGCGAAGGCGTATCGAAGAGGTATTGAAAGGGTTCTCAGGAGGAAACCATCTGAGAGTAAACCGATGGTTGGGAATAACTCCCTCTCAATGCAAGTACACAAAACTGTCACTTCATGTTTTCTGTGATGCCTCCTCCAGAGCCTATGCTGCGGCAGCCTACATTCGTGTTGCAGACACAAATGGAGACGTAACAGTGAATCTTGTTGCTTCGAAATGTAGACTTGCCCCACCGAACGGAGACACGATACCTCGCCTAGAACTTCTTGGTGCCTTACTAGGAGCTCGACTTCTGAATTCACTGAGACTGGAGTACAGCGGTGTCCTTAAGATTGATGATGAATTCCTTTGGACAGATTCCAGTGTTGCTCTCTCGTGGATAAGTCAAGGACCGCGCGTGGGTGGAGTGTTTGTAGCTAACCGCGTGGAAGAGATTACTGCTGTTGGTGGAGTGTGGTCGTGGGTTCCAACAGATGAAAATCCTGCGGACTTACCTACTCGGGGTATGACGGTAGCTCAGTTGTCTGGCGCGAAGATTTGGTGGAGCGGCCCGGAATGGTTGAAACGACCTGAGGCAGAATGGCCGAAGCATCCAAAGAATGACACAGATACTGCATTACTGATGATGGCCGTAGCTGACAATCAAGAACCCAAATATGTGGAGGAAATTGTTGACCCAACCCGAACGAGCAAGTACCTTCGCACTTTGAGAAGTGTTGCCTGGATGCTACATTGGCGCAAGTCTCCTAAAAACACCCAAACTATGCTGACCTCAGAAGAGTTGCAATATGCCAAAATGGTCGTCCTGAAACAAGTGCAAAGAAAGTTTTTCTGGAGGGAGTTAGAGTCACTGGAAAATGGCCAACCAGTTTACCGCCAGTCTAGTCTGCAGTCCTTACACCCGTTCTTGGAAGGAGGATTAATCAGGATGGGGGGCCGATTGCAACAAGTGGAAGCGACCTTTGAGGAACTCCATCCAGTGCTAGTTAAGAAGTGTGGTGTTGTCAACCAATTGGTGCTTCATGTTCACGAACAAATGCAACATGCTGGTACTGCGACAGTTATTTCAGAACTGAGACGCCAAGGACTTTGGATCCTGCGCTCTAAGAAATCAGTCTCATCTGTGATACGGAAGTGCAGGAAATGTAGCAGGTTCTTGGCGGCTCCTGCATCTGAACAGACACCTCCTCTACCTAGGTGTCGTGTAACTTGCAAGCGTCCCTTTGAAACTACTGGCATGGATCTAGGAGGACCGTTATACCTGAAGGATAACAGCAAGGTCTGGTTCGTAGTATTTACCTGCATGTCAGTTAGAGCCATTCATTTGGAACTTGTGACGTCGTTGTCTGTAGAAGCGTTGACTCAGGCACTGCAGAGATTTATGAACAGAAGAGGTGTCCCTCAGTTGTGCATAAGTGATCATGGATCAAACTTTGTGGCGGCAGCTAAGTGGGTTAAAGAGAAGAATCTTGACATGAAGTGGCAATTTGTGGTGGAACGCGGACCTTGGTGGGGAGGAGCCTGGGAGAGGTTAGTGGGCATTGTTAAAGGCCTGCTACGTCGTTCGTTGGGCCATGATGTGCTTTCCTGGGAGGAATTAGTAACCGCTCTAACCGAGGTGGAGAAAGTCATCAACCGCCGGCCTATCACTTACTTGTGGGAGTCGAGCGATCCTGGTGGTGGTGTTCCTATCCCTTTGTGTCCTGAACAGTTCCTGTTGCCACCGCGAGAAGACTTCAAAGAAGAAGAAAGAGAACTGAACATCTCAGATGAATTTCAACGGAGAAAAAAGTGGCTTTCCTCCATGAATGACATCTGGAAGAAAGAATACCTACATCAAGTGCTGGGTTCACAGGGGGAAGTTTGGAAGACATTGCCTAATCCTTTAAAAGAAGGAGAAGTTGTCCTTGTAGCTGATGACAGAGAAAAGCGTCTAAATTGGAAGATGGGGGTTGTCCGGCAGCTGATTGTTGGCAGAGATGGAAGGTGCCGTGCTGCGACTGTCCAGGTGAAGTCGGGATTGCTAAACCGACCAATTCGCAAACTGTACAAATTGGAGCTCTGTGCTGAATCTGACAATCTCCCGCCCATTACAAGCTCACCAGAGAGTACTGAAAGAGATAATGGGATTTTAGACAGCGAGGCCGAGACGATGGAGGATGTTGATGAAGAAGCTGAACCTGAAGTCACCCTTCCACAGAGGACTCGGAGAGGGAGAGAGATTGTTCGTCCAAGTCGCTATAAGGACTGACTAAGTCGCTATTAGGACTGACTAAGTTGCTTTAAGGACTGATTAAGTCGCAACATGCTACCGCAAGTTGCGAGGTGGAGGATGTTGAAAGCTTAACTTTCTAGACTAGCCGTTTTGTACTAGAGATCGGACGTGACATTGCGTGACAAGCCGAACGTTCTAGATAAGTCGTTTTGTATTGTTTTGTAGCCCGGATGTGACATTGCACGAATTGTTGTACCCCCCTCTAGGGGTTGTAGAAACATGTGCTCGAAGAATAAATATGGAGTCCAAACATTCTGCCCGCTACCATACAGCCGTTTACTGGCAGTCTTTGAAAATCCTCAATTTCGTCAAAATGAACCAAAATAAAGTTTTAAAATTTCCTTTATCAATATGGTTCTTATCTTTTTATTCAATTCTATAAACTGCTTTTATGCAGTACTGTCCACAAAGATTTCAATTTCCTCAAAGTTTCGGGACAAATGGATACAAAATATTTCGTGCAGAATGTAATTTGATTAAGCGAATGTTTTCACGTCTATAAATACTTCAAGCAGTGAATGAAAAACCGTTTTGTTTTCATCGATGAGAACCACTTCCAAATAGTTATGCATAAAAAATAACAATCAGATCAGAATACAATAATTATTAATGTAAGGTCTGACGCTATTATGTCTCGGCAGAGATACTTCTTTTTTGCAAGTTCAAATGTATGCAAATTTCGTGTGAAATGTAATTCGATTTCATTGTCTTGTTTACAAACTCATTCTCAAGAAAGTTGTATTTTCGTGAATTAAACCAATTGGCCTGTTTTGTTTTCCTGATCATGTTTGTCTGTGATTTTTACCAAACATGTGGTCTTTTTTTCGGAACTTTAAGTTGTACAAAAATTCCTATTTTAAACACAGATGTCACTTCCGGAATTTCTCATCTAAAATTCAATTGGTATTTAATTATAATTATTCGAAGTTTTCATTTTCAAGTCATCTTTTTATTCGATAGCTTAACTGATCTCGTAAAAAATTCATTCAAGTTCACACCAAAACTGTACACTGCCAATGTTTTGCTGATGTCTTGAGAAGTGTCTTACTAACGTCACTAGTCAAATCTAAAATATATCCAAACCAAGTTGTGCAAACATTCTAATCTTTGTGACAGGCGACTTTGACGCCCAACTGTGCGGAAATGAAAATCGACATACTTCTTGCTAAATATATAAAAAATAGTTTTAAAGTGGAGTCCGCCTCAAAAAAATGTACCGCCAGATCACACTGCTATTTGTAGAAACCTGCAAAGCGTCTAGTTTCAAAAGTTTCCCACAAAAACATTGCGTGACATGAATGACGTTACCCCTTTTATTTACAAAAATAGCTTCAACTTGTCAAAGCAACTACAGTTTCACAATGGTGATTATTAGTACTTTACCCCTTAAGCTTTTTCCTCTGTCCTCCCGCCGAAGCAAAGAAGAGAACCAGATTGCAGATTAGCCCAAAAGTCGACCCAGTATTCCTACAACGATTTACTGTCAAAACTGAAATGAAACCGATTGGTCCAGGCTATCCCCGTAATTTTTAGCCGACAGGAGACTATCGTCTAGGACGACCAAAGGGTAAACTATAAATCGGCCACGCCCGATTAACAAAACATGCCGTTATGACGCCGGAAATCCAGCTCACGCATACTATACCCCGTGACTCACGCAAACCTCCGACTTACGTGCTACTACAGTCATTCCTTTCTAAACATTTTTTTTGACCACCACCGTACCTTTCTACCCAAAAAACTCATGAAACCGCCCGGTTTTAACCTGTTTTAACCTTTCAAAAATTAGAGCGTTCGAAACTAAATAAGATCCGTAATCACAAACAACATACAGCCGTTTACCAGCACTCTTTAAAACTCCTGAAACCCTTCAAAATCAGGCAAAATAAATCTTTGAAATAACCTTTATCGATGTTTCTTATTTTTTATTCAGTTCTATAAAATGCCTTTCATACACTACTGTCAAACAAAAATTTCAATTTCCTCAAAGTTTCAAGACAAAAGAATAACAAATATTTCGTGCACAATGTAATTTGATTAAGCCAATATTATCACGTCTAAAAATACTTCAAGCAATTCAGTGAAAACCCGTTTTTTTTTTCGTATAAACGAAAACCACTTTCGAATAATCAATACATGAAAATAACAATAAGATCAAAAGGAAGAAAGGAACCTTTCTAATTATTTGAAGACTTTCAAAGCCGTGATATTATGCATCCAATCCGCGATAAAATTTAATTACAACAAAATCCAAGTTCTCATTTTGAAGTCCATTTTTTTCAGTTGATACCTTTATCCAACTTGTGAAAAATTCCATTCAAGTTCCTATTAATACTGTACATTCCCAATGTTTTGCTCAGGTCTTCAGAAGCGTCTTACTAACCAAATCTAAAATAATTCCAAAACATGCTGTACAAACATTCTACTCTTTGTGACAAACGACTTGACGACCAATTGTTCAGAAATGAAAATCGACACAGTTCTTGCTAAATAAAAAAAAAGTTTTACGGCGGAGTCAGGCTCAAAAAATATACCGCAAGATCACACCCCCATTCATAGTCAGAAACCAGCAAACCATCTAGTTTGCTAAAAAAAAACACTGCGTGACATCAATGACGTTACCTTTTTCATTTACAAAAATAACTTTAACTTGTCAAAGTAAGTGCAATTTCACAATGATGAATATCAGTACAGTATGGGGCCCAGTTCTCGGCCGGGTCCAGTTCTCGGCCACTTTGTGTTTAACGCGTTTTTTCACACTCCAGTTGAATTAAAAGAAAAAGGTATTTCCTTCAAACGATAGACTGATTCATGTGCTTTAAGTATCTTGAGTTTGATCGTTCAATTCGATATAGAAAGCTCACACGTCGAGTTTACGCGGAGGTAGGTGAATTTGCATTCCCGAAAAATTTGTTTGTTTACGGCTCCTTAAAATTCATGGATGTAGTTAAATTCGTATTTTATCCAAAAGCCCCCACCATACGAGCTAATTTTTGGCATGTGAAACGTAGAAAAATTCAGCTTTCTGCTTTAGTTAACTTTTCGTTGAACCGTTGTATTTTTTGGTCTTAATTTACTTCGAAATTTTTTCTTGCGACGTTTGCGTATTTGCCAGTTCTCGGCCACCCTGCTCGCTATCACAGCTTAGCGCTTGGTTTTTAATATAGTTTCATCAGCTGCTGCCAGAATGAAAGAAATAAATGTTTTAAAAATAAAGTTCAATCTTATCTCTAAGTTTTGAGCTGACTCTTGTCTTGTCTATTATTTCTACAACACCTAAATCTTTCAAGACCTTTTCACTGCAAAATAAACCATCTAAATGCACGGGTCACACAATGCGTTGCTAGAACCTGCACATAGGCAACTAGGCGCGTTAAAATCCTTCTTTTCTAAAGTAAAACAAAGCCTCATAAAAATAATTTGGGATCGATATAACATAAATAGGTTTACAGAGTGATTTTATGACTGTGAAAATTAATTGAGCATTTTTTTTACAGATAATTACGCACAAGCTTTTTAGTGGCCGAGAACTGGGCCAAGGTGGCCGAGAACTGGGCCCACAAATGGAGCTTTTATTTTTATTATTGCTCGGGCAAATTAATTTTTGACCGGTCGATAGCTTTACACCAAAAAACTGAATAATGTAGCTAGCTCTTGGAGAAATTTCAAGTTCCTGCGGTTCTTCTGAGGTAAGAAATACAAGTTTACGTCAAAAGTGGCCGAGAACTGGGCCCCATACTGTACTTTGCCCCGTAAGCTTTTTTCTCTGTCCTTCCGCCGAAGCAAAAAAACACAACCTGATTACACATTAACCCAAAAGTCGACCAAGTGTGCCTGCAACGATTTCCTGTCAAAACTAAAATGAAAACCATTGCGGTATGCGTCACCCGTAGCGGTTTTGTAGCAACCCCAAGCTATCCCCGTCTTTTTGGCCGCGCCAGGAGACTATGCTCTAGGACGACCAAAGGGTAAACTATAAATCGGCCACGCCCGATTAATAAACGACTGAACAAGGAGGACTGAAATGATCAAATGGACAATAGACAATTATTCTGAGTAACGCGTCACGCAAGGATTTTTCGCACGCGGTGCAGTGTGAATTTAGATGTGATTTTTCTCAGTCGGTAAACTCGCTATGTTTTCAGTGTTATAACGAATTTCTCTATGTTGGAATCATTCGCTTTACGGTGGTTTATCTGTGATACAATCACAGCAAATGTTCTCAAAAGCAACACATAACGCCTTCAATGTCACAGAAGGTTTAAAAGCTGTTTTTAAAATATCGCTCTTGGAGAACAGATTTTTCTCTTCCGGTGATACGACAAACTGTCGGTATTAACACATTTTCGCATTCCGATCGTGCTTAGTGGAAGAACAAAAATTTTCAACTTCCGGTTCGGTCCTGGTTTATAAACGTGGCGCGCACGCGTAAAACGCAATCCGCTTGTCACTGTCAAGATTAGGGTTGCGTGCCTCTCTTGGGCCCGCAATAAAATATTCGCGTCCAATCTGTACGACCGTTTACAATGGCTCGCCTATCGGTTCTTCTATCGGTTCGCCCATCTACTACTTATGTCATTTCATTTTTTTGCCGATCAGATCTCTTAGTTGATCCTACGTTAGTACCATCATCGTTGGCGGTCCCTTGCCGTTTTAAGTTTTAAAAATGTGATGTACCTTTACGCCTCTAATTCCACCGAAAACGTGCAAAGATAACACTGAAATTTTAGGCCCTAGAAGAGTCCTTCAACTTTTCTTATTAAAAGTATTTTTTCGCGGCCGGAATGGCTATGCAAACAAAGCTGTTAAGTTTAATTTTCCTGCGAAATTGGAAAAACTGAAATTCGCTAGAAAGTAAAGGGTTGTTTTATTATTTATGGTAACCCAAGTGTTGCTCAGAAGTCATTGAGGAATTCGAACTTCATGATGTTATATTTGCCGATTTGCAGAGAAAACGAATTCAAAAACATTTAGGAATTCTGTCAAGAGTAAACAAATGAAACATGCAAAGTGGAAAAGGCACCTTTTGATGTCAGTTTGACACGCTCATCAGTAATTGTTTCAAAGTCGTCTCGTTTAGTGTGTAAATTTTTTTTATTTTTCGGAACAAGATGGAGCTGGCAAAGTTCGATCAAGCCAGACAGAATTAAAACTTTCACGATATACTCATTTTCCAACCAGAGCAAAGGTACACTGTCGCTATGTCAGAGCCCTTTCATTGTTTAAGCAGGAATGCCGTCTCTCTTTGCTTTGGCAGCCACTGGATCCATTTCGTGTTTAAATTATTCAGCCTCCCTGGCCAAGCGATTAAGCTTGTGATTCAACTTAGTCCAGTGCAGCAAGCGCCTATCAAGACGAAACAACAAAGCGATTTTTTTATTTAAAAAATAGACGGTGGCATATAACGTTGTCGTCCAGTAGTTCCCCGACAGCTTAGTGTTATCTCGGTCTGCGTGTGCAAGGGACACTGCCGCATTTCCAAGATTTCGAAAGTTTGAACAAACAAGTTGCGAGTTATGAGCAGTGCTAGCTTTCTTCTCAATTGTCTTGTTTTAGTCAGACTGAACCATACCCAGTTAACATGCTTTCAAAAAAAAGAATTGTACGAATAATTATAGAAATAATCGTTTAAAGATTGGAATATATCAATCGCGCCACAAAATGTTATTAAAAGCCAATAAAACTCCCTTGTCCTTTTGCTTTTGACGCGCGCGTTATTCAAATTCCCATCTCACACGCTTAACTTAAAATCCTTCATTTTTTATTTTATTTTTACTACAGCGTGTGTGAGAGAACAAATAACTTATTAACCGCTTTTTCTAGCTGCGCTTGTTTACGATAGCCGACGATAGGCGAAAACACATCAAGAAAAACCCATCATAGACGGAAAAGGCACTGGTTTGGACGGTGCCTAACACTACGTCTCCATTATTTTTGTTTAATTTTTCTTCATGTTTTCATTTTCTGTTACCTGTAATATTTAAACAACAATAGCCGACTTTAGTTTTACTCACAGGCTAATGCGTATGGGACTAGCATTCGCTTTGTTTCTTCAGCTGCCTTTACACCAACTTAATTACGGGAAGGGTCTGACTGATACTGAATTATACTTTTAAATTCTTAACTTATCACACAAGAGCCTCCTTGATAGCGTCCTTATGTGAGCTTACACCACTCTTGCCTTGCTAAGTTTGTTTTCACAAGTTGTTTTTGCCCGTGAAAACTAATAAAAAAGCGTTTGATTGCCAGACCCCAACACTTTGTGCACCCAAACAAAAACATACGAGTATCTATCTTCAACTGCGAATATTTTAACTCTGTTTGCTCACCTATCAAATGCTTTACATAAGCAAATGAAAACTTTAGAATGATAACCACACAAATATTTTCCGTTATGTTAAATCCGCCTCCTAGATTTGGAATCGTAGTTTCTAGAATTTTTTGACAAACTTTTTCCGTGGGCAGGCCTGGAGAACGCATAATTTCACTCATTCGTCTACACTCGATTTTTTATAAGAACGTCTAATTTTTTGGCCGAGGCTGAACGTTCTTACTTTTTTCGAAAATTTGAGCCTGAAATTTTCTTATAATGTCCTTTAATTTTTTTTTTTAATTAAATACAAAGTGGTATTGCAGTAAATTCATTCCTAACCCATATCTACATGTTCACGTCACCAATAAGTGATGACAATAATAAATATATATTGGTTACAAGTCAGGATTTGAATAAAGATTTATTCATTTAGTACTTCTATTTGTCTTTCGCAACAAACAGGAAAAAATAAAATTCGTTATTAAAAATTTCAGCCTTGGACACGTTCTTAGGATGTTTTTAAATTTTGGCCTTTTTTCAGCCTCGACGTTCTTAGAAAAAAGAGTGTATTTGGTACGATTTTTGGCTTGTGTTGCTCTTAATTTGCAGTCCTTCTTTTCCTATTGACCTAAGGAGATCGTCTATTTGCCTATCACGAAACAAGGAATCTGATGTTTCCGAGAATGTTTTTAAAACATAGCTAGTCATAAATAATTACTTTTTTCTCGGATGCAACGTATATTAACTCTTCATACCAATTTCCATATATTTCTTTCATCGTTCTAAGAATTAAAACACGTCCTACGGAAAAAGGTAATGGTCAAGTTGCCGAGGACTCTGTTTACTTTTCGTGTGTAAAACATTCACACGACATACGACATTAGACGCTAACCAAAACATAAATGCAGTGGAATCGGCTTTTAAAGTTTTTGTTAGCAGTAGCAAACAGGTTTCCACGTTTGAACGCGAATTGATAGGCGGCAAACGCGGGATTTTGCTACAAGCGAAAGTCTGTAACAACTCCATTTTAGCGGCAAACGAAAAAGTGAAAATTTTTGCCACAGATTAAAAACTACAACTTACTTTCACAGTTAAACGGAAATAATAGGAAACGATTTTTTCTTCGGTTTTATTTTTTTGCAGTTAGCGCGATGAACGAACTAACGTGGTCAGCTTTTGTCCCTGTTTTATTTCCTAGATGGTAATTTTTACCTAATTTCGTCACGCAGTTGTTTGCAAGTGGAAGTAAAATCAATAGATGGATATTTATTAATTACCTTTGGATAAAGAAAATTATGCACTTAATACGGATACGATATTCGAGACTGCTGCTATTATTGTTTTTTGGTTTGTCTCAATTTTAGAAACCGAAAAAACATGAACTGAACAGGCAACAATGCTAAATGTCAAAACCACCATTTCTATAAAAAAACACATCCAGTCTCTTTTTTTATTGAAACTCGATCACAACCTGTAGTAGCACTTTATAAAGCCCCTGAGGTAAATCGCCTAGGTCATAAACGTGACTTGTCAAGAATTATTAGTCACTGTACAAACACATTGTACAAACACATTTTCACGAAATGAAGTCTCTGTGAGAATTTCACATTTGCTATCGAAGAGATTATGTGCTCAGCTGCTGAAAAGGTCTCTGTAATCATTATACACAGCTGAGTTTTCATGAACAACTCTCAGAGTTAAGTATAGCTCTTCACCGGGAGACCACTGTTCAAAACTATGTGGAAAATGGTTTTCCTCCCGATCGTAGTTTTCCTTCTGATAAATGTTCAATTTGTCACCTCGCAAGATTGGCTAGAGAGGTCAAAAGAGGAACTTATAAACCTGAGAAATGAAATACACACCTTCGACAATTCCATATCCGATATTGTGTTCTTAGTGGACGCGTCGGGCAGTTTATCGAATGGCAACTTCAACCAAGAAAAAGCGTTCGTTAGGAACTTGCTCAACGAGATTAGCGTAGGCATGCAAGCAACCCGAGTCGAGGTGATTCCATTTGCAAGTACAGCAAGCAAATTTATTACACAAATTTCAGCCCCAGCAGTTACCAAAAACAAGTGTACATTTAACGATGAGTTTGACACGCTGGACCGCAGCATCAACGGTTACATGACGAACATGAAGGAAGCGTTTGAAAACGCCTGGGAAGTTTGCCTCAATAACGCGTTGAAGAGAGTGCCGCTTAATCAAGTTAAAACTGTCGTTATTCTCCTCACCGATGGCAAATGGAACAGGCCTTCCAGTGACCCCAGCCCAGTTTCACTAGCAGAAGACCTGGTAGCGCAAAATGTGGAGGTTTTTGCCATAGGTGTTGGGAACGTTGACTTTGGCAACCTCCAAAGTCTTGTCGCTGATCCAGACCAGCACGCATTTCATTTGGAAGACTTTGACCAGTTTGCTGAACTTGCGACGTACATCAGAGGAGGTAAGTCAGTCATTTTTTGTCTAACCACAACTGGTTTGAAATCGCGAAAAGAACTGATAAAAGAGATTTCATTTCAAGTGATGGAGTCGTAGTTATTGCTAGAAAGCACCAAACTAGAAACAGAGACGTTTTTGTTGCATGATGTAGTACTTAACAATATAAAAGTTTAGTTTAGCTTTACCTCTTGTTAAATCTTCGTTGATAATATAATTAACTGTGGTAAAATTGCAAATAAAAGGGACTGGTAGATTAAACGCTAACCAAAAAATACAGTGAAATTGGCTTTTGAAGTTTTTGTTAGCAGTAGCAAAAAAGTTTCAGATAATAATGTTACAATGACTTTAAAACGTGGCGCTCTTGAGATATTTTTTATATGCAAATTTTTCTTTTTGTGGCAGAGTAAATGCTGATGTAAATTCCAAAGTTTCCATTGCTACAACTGCAAATATTTTGTCACGAGCCAAAAGCCCTAGTTGACCTTTTTCCTATTTTTAAATTTAGAAATGTTTGTGTTGAACTTATGATTTACTGTTAAACATCTTTGGATAAATAAACGTTATCAACGTTTTATCGTGAGGAATCAGACAACATTTTGGATGTGTTTCTGGAAAAGCCGAATTGAAAAGAACACGGGAAAGTGTCAATTTCTTTATTTCTAATAGATTTCGGATCATTACCGGCTAAATAACACATGATGAAGTGTTTGATCGCAAAAAGTATTCCCTCCCCCTCTGAAACTGCATGAATTAATGCAGAAAGTTTTAGATACTGACTGATAGCCAAGTAATATATTTAAACCCAACTGGCCACAAAAATGTAAAAGCCGTGGTTGGGCAGTAAGTTGACCCAAGTGTTGTTCGTCAATTTATTTATTATGAAGATGTAATCCTACAAAACGAACAGTTTGTGTTGCAAGATCTTGCAATTAAAGAGATTAAGCTTCACGTTTGTTTTTGCCGCGAAAGGCGCACCCCCTCCCCCCCCCCCCCCCCAAAAAAAAAAAAAACCTCTTACCGTTTGCCGTTCGTCGCTTGTAGCTCAAAGTGAGAAATTTGGTTTTTGGTGTGAATAAGTAAATTATTTTCGATTTTTTGGATGAATTTACTCAATGATTAGAGCAAACTGAAAAAAAAAAACGAAATCAGCAGCATTCTGACGTTTGCTGTTAGATTGTGAGGCTTGATTTGTCTAACAACAACAATAATAATAATAATAATAATAATAATAATAATAATAATAAACATCCATGATCACTATCAATATTTAATATTTTTTCACTAATTCCTTTATAAACTCTGCCACGATTTCAACATTGTAGTAATTGAATAATAAAATTCTAGTAATAATTGAATATCAAACTGAATATCACATTTTAGTAATAATCGAATATCAAAACCTAACGTCCTACAAGTCCTCTTTCAATGTCAAAGTCTATCTTATGATGTTGAGATTTACTCTCCTCAGTGAACGCGATCCCCTACGGCATAGGAGGGATGTTCTCAGAATGGCATAATAATAATAATAATAATAATAATAATAATAATAATAATAATAATAATAATAATAATAATAAAAAGCCGTGGTTGATAATGTTGGTGATGATGTTGATAATAATAAAAGCTATGGCTTCATGGCAGTGAATTGAGACAAAATTGGCAAAATGCTCGCAAAATAGTAGTTTGGATTTCGAATATCATTTCAAAAGTAACAACATTCTATTTTTCTTGTCATTAGATCCTTATGAACTTGTATGGCAAACAGAGGATGTGAGCGCTGACAAATGTAACAACAACTGCGACCCGCTGGCCGCTTGTTCGTGTGGTTTAGTGTACGGAGACTACAAGTGCTCATGTCCGAAGGGATATTATGGGTCTGGAGAGGTTGGCCAGTGTACCGGTAAGTAGATATGAAATGTGTCAGAGTTAAAAGGCAGTAATAATAAGAAAAAAAATCAAGAGTTGATAGTTCACGTAACGTATTTTCTCCATTAAACGCCGGGTATTGAATAAACGCCGGGTCTCCAAGACAAAGTTGAAAATAGGCCCCTCAGGTATTAGCATATTAGGCATATTAGCCAGATACATTTTTGTCAAAAATAACGAATAAAAAACATTGCTTAATGAAAATCGGGCTCGAATAAACTGCAGAAGTCAAATAAACGCCGGGTCCACCAGGCAACAGCAACAACAGCAACAACAGCAGCAGCAGCAGCAGCAGCAACAACAACAGCAACAGCAACAGCAGCAACAGGAGCAGCAGCAACAGCAGCAACAGCAACAGCTGTTAGTGTTATTTGTTTGTTTGTTTGTTTTTTTTTTCTTTTACTGTTTGTAACGTGAGTTTCTGCAAATAAAAAAAAAAAACAACAACAACAGCAGCAGCAACAGCAACAGCAACAACAGCAACAGCAGCAGCAGCAGCAACAGCAGCAGCAGCAACAACAACAGCGACAGCAACAGCGACAGCAACAGCAGCAGCAACAACAGCAGCAGCAACAGCAACAGCAACAGCAGCAACAGCAGCAACAACAACAGCAGCAACAGCAACAGCAACATCAGCAACAACAACAGCAGCAGCAGAATGAAAAAGCAACAGCAACAACGGCAACAGCAACATCAGCAGTATATAACAGTATTTTAAAATGGTTAAATGCACAATAGAAGACGTACTCTTAAACATAATAGTATATGATCCTTACCCTAACTACTTCACTTGTCAGATGAACCAAATTGTTTCACTATTACTCAAGTATGTTAAATGGTTTCTGTTTAACAAAGAGATTCCATTTTGCCGTGCGTCTGTTTAGTTATAGATCACAGATGACCTCAAAATTTCTGATTAAGCTGAATTCTTTTTGTTTTGTTGTGGCCCTGCGAGTTTTGAAAAACTTTGCCGGTTATTGTATAAATTTAAATAGTTTTGTAACGTAAATGAACATTGTATTAGGGAATGTAATTTAGTATGTATGTGTTTAATAACGCATTAAAAAATATATTTGTTTGGTTGATGTAATATTTTGGTTCTTTCTAAATATGATTTGGTTTTTATGGAACTTAACGGGGGTGACCCTTAACTTCAAAATGGTTGTTGTGGATGCCTTCTAACCGTCACATCTTGGGCTCCCATAGTATCCTGTGTTTAGTTTTCTATTGGAGAAATGCACTCTACCTGTGGTGTTGTTTTCAACGGGGAAAATATAAACTGGGAGAGTTTTTAGGGGTTTTGTGTTCTGGTCACCTGACTTACCAAATATGGTCATGACTACCGAAAATGAAGACAGTCTTCAATAGAGTAAACTGTCCAAAAACGAACCCATGATACTAAGGGAGCCCAAGATATGACGGTTATAAGCCATCCATGTTAGCCATTATGTAGTTAATGGTCACAACCGTTAAGCTTACGCTATTAAGTAGTGCGAGAATAACCATAAAATTTCTTCTCGCGCGGGTAAGGATTGAATTACAAGAGAGACATATAATTTCTTTTACATAGGACTATATAGCGTACTTTCTTAATCTCCTTATTTGTTTCTTACCTTCGCAGCATGTCCTCCCTCAACCTACAAGGAATTCCTTGGCTATCAAGAAGACTGTACAGCTTGCCCTGCTAATTCTGGTCACACAAATTACGGCAGCACAGATATCTCGGACTGCAATTGTAATACAGGATATTCAGGGGACCCAGAGAATGGATTAGATTGCACAAGTAAGTAAATATATTGTGTATATCTCTAATTGTGCTCGTTGACTTGACAAAGGATTGATTACAAAACGTTTGTCCTTGGCAAAATGTAACGATTTATATTTCATTTGAACTTGCTTGAACAGTTCGGAGTTGCGACATGCTGACAGCTCCTTCAAATGGCAGCATATTGGGAAACTGCGAGAGCACATACGGGTCCGTATGCGAGTTTGTATGCGACGAAGGATACAAACTAGACGGGAGTGCGACAAGAAATTGTACTATCGACGGGAATAACTACATGGTTTGGAGTGGAACCGTTGTGACATGTCCAGGTAGAAAGAGGGGACACACATGCAAACTAATAAAAAACAAGAACAGAAAGCTTGTATCAGAAGCAATACCGTATGTCCTTAAATAATAAATTATAGTAGCTGGGGCGATTATTTTATTTTTGCACCAATGGTGGTTGGGGAAATTATTCGAGGGGAGGCGATTGATCGAAGGGGCGATTTTTTTCAAATATATATTGCTAGATGGAAGACGTGACGGAAATACTGTGCTTTGTTATCCCATTTACAGTAGTAAAAACATAATCACTTCAAGTGCTCCTGAATACGGGCTTTCTAAGTGTTCTTAATTTGGTGACATCATAAATAATGGAGGAAAATGGTTATGAAGTCTGGCAAAGTTCTCTGTTGTATGTTTTCGTTCGCTATTTTGAAGGGTTGATCCTGCACAAAATCTGACAAAATACAATAGGTGGTTACGTGTGTTCATGCAACTAACCAATAGAAGCATTGCTATTACGTATCTTATGTAAAGTGAATAAGAGCAAAACAAAACGGATGTGCAGGGTCGTGGACCTTCCAACATAAACCTTGGCCTCGTTGTTTGATCTTTTGTTTTTTGCTGGGCTTTCTAATCATTTCCTTCTATTAACTCGTTTTCAGTGTCCATATCGCCGCCACGTTGATTATTTAAGGGAGGTAAGAATGGTTGGGGTGATTATACGAGGGATGCGACTTTTTCTTATATTTTCACCTAAAAGGAGCTACGTCACGGACAACCAATTTTTGAAACATTGGCAGAGTTTTTCTAATTTGTCGCTAGAAATTTGTCTTGATCTTTATCAGTCGAAACCATTCTTGTTTTTTTTTTTTCGCCTTTTGAGTTCTTCTTTGTTGTTTTTCTATGTTAGAAAGCTAATCTGATTTTGAGATTTCCTTCAATTTGAAAGGAATCAGGAAAATGACTTAACTACCGTGACATCAAGTTGCTCCTTTAAGAGAGGAGTTTGGGCTTATTCAAAGGGAGAGCGATTTCTGCTTTCATTCGGCCGAAAATGGTAAATGACAGAAATTTAATTTAAATGTTTTCTTCAAATGGACCCTCGGAACTTAATCTAAACGGTTGCTGGTGAAAGCTATTCTTACTCGCTGGCTGACAGTATTATTTTCACTCGTTGAACCCTGACGCTAAAGTTCATTATAAGGAAACATCATTTGACTGTAGGCAGACATAAATTACTTTTAGTATAATTTTCATGCATTGTACCCTTCACCCTTACATAATGACACCGCTCACTTGGTTTTTATAATTTTTTTCCATAGGGTAAACTAATATTTAATAAGCTTAATTATTTTTTTTATTTTTCAGTTATACGCTGTTCTCCTGTAATTGTGGACTACGCTGACCCTCCCACGGGCACATGTACAGCTGCTGACCTGATATACCAAACACAGTGTAGCTTTCAATGCCCGACTGGCCGCGAACGTGTTGGAAGCGAGACCATTACGTGTCAGTTGGACGAAAGTTGGTCACCTGCCGCTCCTGAATGCGAACGTAAGAAGTTTGTTTTCAAGTGCTGTGCTTATCGAATCGGTTTGCTTGTTGAATTCATTGTTTCTCACGACATGACCAGAACTTTATGATGATAAACAAAATAACCAGATTCCAAACAAGCCGCAATTTTTCACTTATTATCATCTTATGTTTAGTTAAATTAGTACAAACTGTTGATATGGTTTTTATTTAACGTTGCAGTGGTGACATGTCCAAAGCTACCCGAGGTTGAAGTGAGTTATTACACACCAGATACGTGTTACAATGACACCGTTTCGTACTCCACCGTCTGTACATTAATATGTCAACCTGGGTATCACATCAGTAACCAACCATCAGACATACTGTCTGACACAAGAGTTTGTCTATCAAATGGAACCTGGGAGTACAGGGAAACTAAACCAGAATGTATAGGTACACCTTGTAAAAGAATGATTAAGGTCGCGGGGGACACCTACAGCATGAATTAATTTATTAGGCGAAATTTTGCTTGACCTGCATCTTTTAAAACGCTTATTTTACAGATGTTATGGGTGCGATTAAGCTCAAATTTTTCAGAGACGTAAAGAAATGATCATGGAATATTATGAATGTCATCTTTTATTTGGAAGATTTCACTTATCGGCGGTGATATAGCCTCGTAAGTGACAAATTGGGAGAAACATAACTTGGGGGAAAAGTTTGCGGATCGATTAGGAGACATCGCTATGTGATCTTGTCAATAACTGATCAGTCAATACCTCTAGTGTGTCATAACAGAAGCGGATTTTTTAATTTAAAGTTTGCCAGCAAGTTATGATGGTTTAAATGCACAAATTTGAATTTAAAGCTTTCTATCTCTTCTAAAAGTGCTCTTTTAAAATTCCGCTTCTGTTTGACACACTACAGTATTTATAGTTTACCAATCTGCAGTGGCAGGTCATGAAGTTCTATATCCGCACTGAATTCTCTGCCACAAAATTGTCGGAAAAGTCCAAACTTTGAAATTTCCGAAGGAGTCCCGATCAAAACACGGTTTCCAAATAGTAATGATGGAAATTATATTCCACGCTTTTATGGTGAGAACAATACGTTTTCAAAAAAGACATAAACAATTACACACGCAAACACATCAAATCACGCGCGCGTGCTAATATTTTTATGCAAATATATCGTGGTAAAGTTGTCGATGTAAGTCGTTGCACTTCGTGCATACGCTTTAAATAAATGCATAATGATGAGCGTAAGGTGTCCCCCGCGACCTTAAGGAGGCGCGATGTAGTTTTTTTCAGTCGAAGGGTGGTTGTTTTGAAAATTAAAATTATCTAGGAAGCCAATGTTCGATTTTTGCCAAAATACACAATAATGATCAAATATGACACAATTTTAATTTTTTACCCGTCACCTAGTCACAAAGGTTACCATAGCAACGATTGACGTTTTCTTTTGTTCTCAAACAAGCTTGATTTTTTCGAAATCTAGATTGACTCTTGGTGTTTATTATTTGAGATGTTAAAGTTTAGTAGATTGACTAACTGTTGACGACATTTTAGAAAAATCTGTAAGAGCGTTTTCAAGTAAATGAAGAATGAAATTTTCAGAAAAACACAGTTTTAATATAAAAAAGGGGCTTTAAAAGTGTTTCGTATTATTTGAGCACAGTTACTCTCACTGAAATATAAATACTTATACCATCAAAGACCATTAACTAAAAGCGAAGGACTTTTTGCTTTAATTTATTAAAATATATCGACTGCCGATTGTAGGAAATTATGAGAAAATACCAAAAACTTCATTCTTGATTTACTTTAAAACGCTCTTACAGATTTTCCTAAAATTTTGTGTACAGGTAGTCAATCTACTATGCTTGAACAAATCAAAAATTGAATATCAAGAGTCAATCTAGATTTCGAGAAAATCAAGCTTGTTTGAGAACAAAAGAAAACGTCAATAGTTGCTATGGTAACCTTTGTGACAAAGTGACGGGTAAAAAATTAAAATTTGGTCATATTTGATCATTATGGTGTATTTTGGCAAAAATCGAACATTGGCTTCCTAGATAATTTTAATTTTCAAAACAACCACCCTTCGGCTGAAAAAACTACATCGAGCCTCCTTAAGTAGAGACTGTGGTTGTTTAAAGTAAGAGAGTACCGATGCTCGGTATGGCAGAAAAGGACTTAGCGGTCACATAATATTATTATAATTTTATGGATATTATTGTGGATAAAGCTCTCAGTCCAAAAATCAGACGCCCGTGAATAGGCGTGGAAGCAGGTAATTCTCGAACATTTAAGGATAGGTGAGTGCCGCAAGGGTTCCTAAAAACTGATCCTGTTAACGGAAAGAAAACCGAAAATGTTCACCCCATTTTAACAACCAAACCCCAAAAATTGATAACTTAGTATTCTTTGAAGACATATATTTTTCCTTTTGCTGACCATTTATGCACTGTGATGTTAGCAAATACAATTCAAAAAAGCTCTTCATGTTAGGAACAAACCGGGATCATGATGTTTAAAAGGGTCAAAAAGGATACATGACTGAAAACCTTAGAAACCACACCCTCTTCCGCGGCACATACCTATGAAGCACGCATATGGGAGTACAACCCCCGCCCCCCCCCCCCCCCCGACAATTCAACCCCTAGTCAGTTAATGCACAAGCAGCTCAAGTTCACTGTGTGAATTAATTATTAATCGGGCGTGGCCGATTTATATTTTACCCTTTGGGCGTCCTAGACGATAGTCTCCTGTCGGCCAAAAAAGACGATGATAGCCTGGGGCTGCTACAAAACCGCTACGGGTGACGCATACCGCAATGGTTTTCATTTTAGTTTTGACAGGAAATCGTTGCAGGCACACTGGGTCGACTTTTGGGTTAATGTGTAATCAGGTTGTGTTTTTTTGCTTCGGCGGAAAGACAGAGAAAAAAGCTCAAGGGCAAAGTACTAATATTCACCATTGTGAAACTGCACTTACTTTGACAAGTTGAAGTTATTTTTGTAAATGAAAAAGGCAACGTCATTGATGTCACGCAGTGTTTTTTATTTTAGCAAACTAGACGGTTTGCTGGTTTCTGACCGTGAATGGGGGTGTGATCTTGCGGTATATTTTTTGAGCCGGACTCCGCCGTAAAACTTTTTTTATTTAGCAAGAACTGTGTCGATTTTCATTTCTGAACAATTGGTCGTCAAGTCGTTTGTCACAAAGAGTAGAATGTTTGTACAGCATGTTTTCGAATTATTTTAGATTTGGTTAGTAAGACGCTTCTGAAGACCTGAGCAAAACATTGGGAATGTACAGTATTGATAGGAACTTGAATGGAATTTTTCACAAGTTGGATAAAGCTATCAACTGAAAAAATGGACTTCAAAATGAAAACTTTGAATAATGAGATGTTAATTGGATTTTGTTGTAATTAAATTTTATCGCGGATTGGATGCATAATATCACGGCTTTGGAAGTCTTCAAATAATTAGAAAGGTTCCTTTCTCCCTTCTGATCTTATTGTTATTTTAATGTATTGATTATTTGAAAGTGGTTTTCGTTGATAAGAAAAATAAAAAAAACGAGTTTTCACTGAACTGCTTGAAGTATTTTTAGACGTGATAATATTGGCTTAATCAAATTACATTGTGCACCAAATATTTTTTATTCTTTTGTCTTGAAACTTTGAGGAAAATGAGATTTTTGTTTGACAGTAGTGTATGAAAGGCAGTTTATAGAACTGAATAAAAAATAAGAAACATTGATAAAGATTATTTCAAAAGTTTATTTTCCTGATTTTGAAGGGTTTCAGGAGTTTTAAAGAGTGCTGGTAAACGGCTGTATCTTGTTTGTCTCGATTAATAAACAGATTAAAGGATCTTATTAAGTTTCGAACGCTCTAATTTTTGAAAGGTTAAAACAGGTTAAAACCGGGCGGTTTCATGAGTTTTTTGAGTAGAAAGGTACGGTGGTGCTCAATAAGAAATGTTTAGAAAGGAATGACTGTAGTAGCACGTATTTAAGTCGGAGGTTTGCGTGAGTCACGGGGTATAGTATGCGTGAGCTGGATTTCTGGCGTCATAACGGCATGTTTTGTTTACGTGAAAGATACCTGAATTTTTATTTTAATTAAATTTTATCACGGCCTGCATGCATAATGTCACGGCTTTAAAAGTCTTCGATTTCAAAAGGTTGCTTGGTCTCATTTTCGATAAAAAAATTCATCTGAAACATTTTGCCTGTCGTGTGACGCACGTTAATCTGGTTTTGAATAGTTCGAAATTGTGTTTTTAAAGATTTTATTCTTGACTATTATGTAATGCATCAGTCAATTCCAGCAGTGCCCATCCCCCCCCCCCCCCGGGCTAACCCCCGGGCATTAGCATTTCTTTAAAAAAAATTGGCAAATTCCCCGGGGTGGGGATGAAGGAACCGGGCAAATGCCCCGCTCCCGGGTTAATTGTTTTCAATCTCTCGATAGGTGATATAAGAATATAATACAAGTTGTTGCTTCTTAGCAATGAAGAAATATCTAAAATTGAGAAAATATACCTTTAAAAACATCCACGAACATCCACGAGCTTCTCTAGTCATTCGTGAACTAGCTAATCTGCAACGTAGTCCACGTCTTGGCCAATAAACGCCTCCATCACGAATACGCGACTCACTCCACGGTTTTGAAAGTACGTGTCAAATGCCTGGGGGTCAACCCGAGGTACGCAAATGCCCCACCCTCGGGACGGGCAACATTAGGAAATGCCCCGGGGTCCCGGGGGGGCGCGCGACGACGAGGGCCGCGGAGGGGGGGGAGGGGACGGGACGGGGCGGAGGGGGGCCGTCTCACTTTACCCTAAACTTTGACAAAAAAATAAATAATAATGGAAAGATGCCGCAAAAATACTGCAAGACATCCGTGTCTAATGTCTGAATCGAATTGTAAACGTATTGCAAGAGTTTACAATTCTCTTGTAATATGTTTACCTTAAAATAAAGCAGTGAAACGCAATGCGGTGAAATCTACATCTTTTGATGAGAAATTCCGGAAGGGACATCTGTGTTCTAAAAAAATTTGCACAACTTAAAGTTCCTAAAAAAAGACAACATGTTTTGTAAAAATCACAGGCAAACATGATCGGGAAAACAAAAAAGGCCAATGGGTTTTATTCACAAATACAACTTTTTTAAGAAAGAGTTTGTTTTCACCATTCATGAACATGGAAAACACGACAGTGGGATCAAATTACATTTCACACGAAATTTGCATACATTTGAACTTGCAACAAAGAAGTATCTCTGCCGAGACATAATAGTGAAACCTTGCATTAATAATTATTGTATTCTGATCTGATTGTTATTTTTTATGCATTAACTGTTTGAAAGTGGTTCTCATTGATAAAAACAGATTAGTACACGTACAAACGAAAAACCAAGAAAAAAGGATATTGAAAAGGTCAGGAAATGTATGCAAACATTGAATTGAATAAAAAATGCCGAAAATAGCATTTTCAAGCATCTATATTTCATTTTTTTGGCGGGGGGGGGGGGGGGATGCCCTCAGACCCTCCTAGGCGACTCGCGCCTTTGGCGCTCGAAAAGTACCCTGCCGCCTACCTTCCAAAACCATGTTATTGAAAGCCCTGATTTGTGAAAGCTTTAACGCTTATATACTTTTTTTTGTTTTGACGTGAAATGAATTTCCTTTTTATGCCATTCAACTGGTTTGAGCTGATTTTGTTGAAGATTTGTAACGCAATATAAATTTTCAAACCTAAGCTGGGGCTTGCCTAGGCGTGTGTGTTAAAAAGAAGATGACTTCTAGAGCTTACGGAAACTGCGTGACATATGCAGACATCGGACTATCGTTTAACGGTCACCCAAAACCTCCGCTTCGTTGACACCACCCCCTTCCCTCCCCCAAAACGCTGGTGAGGGGGGGGGGAGGTAATTGGAGTAGAAAGCTCGATGGGATAGGGTGGAGTAAAAGACTGCAGGAGAGGGGAGGGAGTGGGAGGATGGGAGTAGAAAGTGAGGGACAGGTGGGGGTGAAAGGCTAATAAGGAGAGGGAAAGGGAGGGAGAATTAAAATCTATGCTTGGTTATATCACGCAACCTTTGACTTCTGTTGTTTTCTCACAAGAACAAAAGTTTAGGCGGGGTTCTTCCTGAATTTGAATGAAATTTTAAGAGATTTAAAGAAGGGATTGAAGAAAAAATGGAAACACCACCAAACAGTTGACCCCCACGCAAGAGCACTCCAGGTTGTCAGGGGACTGTTTGGTGTCCGTCCACTTATTTTTAACTTCAAATTCTAACTGCTTTAAAATCACATTAAATCTCCAATATTTCTTGTTTGTCTAAATTCTACTAATCCTTTGAGAAAATCTATCGCCTCCCAGACATCCCCCAAAATCGCCCAAAAATTAACAAAATACTGCAAAACAAAGATATATGGGATAAGTAAAGCTTTTTTTGGATTTCTTGAAACGCGGCTGAAATGGTTTTCAGTATTTTCCAGCTCTTATACTTTGGGACAGTACTACTATTCTTCGTCAATTGCTATTACAGTAATGGTATGAAACAAATACCTAATCATTGGTCAACAAGTTGTGATCATTTTCTTGACAATAGTAGTTACCTGATAAAGAGTTGTAGTACTGTTTCATCAAATGGCAAGAACTGAATAAAAAATACCGAAATGCGTCAGCCACCAAAAGCGTTGGAAAAATGGTCTTCAGGTAAAACCCCGCCTTTATTAAGTATTGCGAAAAGGCTGCACTTTGCTAATTGTTAAAAATTTATATTTTGTAGTCGTCTAGTTCAATCGTTTGTTACTTCAGAATACCCGGCCACTTATTTACATGTCATTGAATAAGAAAAGAATCTCTTGTGTTATGCCTCGTTCTACAAAAGGTCCCGACACATGTACATGAAGTGGCCGGGTATGCTGAAGTTGCTCCGTCACGTTCGCTTACACTTTTTAAATAAATAATTCACGCAGTGAACTTGGGCCGCCTGTTGTTAATGTGGTTTAAACTGTACAACCTATTCACAAAATTGCAAAAAAGTCACCTCTATCGAATTTCTTTTGTTAGATAATACACCGCCGACATTAACCTGTCCGGACGCAACAATAGAGGTGGGCAACGACGAAGGAAAAAATACTTCCACTGTTAGTTGGAATTTTACGTTTACCGACAACTCGCTAAGGGAGAACCAGCCTGGAATAACTGCAGAGTTATCGTTTACAGTCATTCTGACGATAAACGAAGCTAATGTGTCAACAACTCTTCCTAAGCTGTTAGGGATCGGCGAGAACAGAGTGAGATACGACGTGACAGATAAAAAAAACAATTCAGCCTTTTGTTCTTTTACAGTTGAAGTAAATGGTAAGTAGCCAGGTTCCCTTTTTTGGAAAGAAATTGTTCGGTAACAGTTCATTTCCGGCTAGAAGTCTACATCTCCGGCAATGGGCCTTGGAATATGTCTTTCACGAGAAGGCTATTTTTAGAACGGCCTTTCTGCGGACAGGTAGGCAATTGCATTGAAGAATTTGCCGTTCGTGGCATTTGATTGGCTTACTCGCAAGTCGGGCGAGAAACGCTTAGCTTTCGGTTAGACCTGGTTTATTCGTCTGATTACTTCCTTCGTCTTGAATGCACTTTTAAGCTTCGCCATAGGCAAGCACCGTCTTTCGTCTAATAATAATAATAAAAATGCCTGTTTCTTCAATATTTCTTAACATAGTCACTAAAATGAAGGACCGTCACAAAATAATTAGGACCGCGGCCGACACGAACGAAAACCGTAGTTTTTTCAGAATTTGCAGCAACTATCATATCATGTGCACGCCATCATTTCTTCTCGCGCAAAAGGTTTGTTCTTAGTAAAAATTCTTGGTTTGCATGTGACGTCATAAAACTCTAAACTCAAAATCGCGAGGTGCCCTGAATTTTTGTGTACACTAGAATGAAGATGACCTACAAATAAATCGTTTTGCACGTTCTCAGTCCTGTAGTGTTCTTCGTTTTGAAAATACAGCATTTTGAATTTCCGAATTTTGACCTTGCATGACACGAGGATAGTGGGCGCGGAAAAGCTGTCTGTCTTTTATGGTTTTCAGCACATTAAACCTTTAAAGTATTAGGAGATGTGTTTATGCGCATGTGTAGTAACTCTTGAGCTAAGAGAGAGCACTTTCATCACAAAAAGGAATTTTAAATGGTTTGGCTGATTTGCGCCCGCCATGTTGCTGTACCTAAGTTGTACACCAATACAGCGTTTCCATACAAAGCTCTGTAAAGTTGCTTGAAACATTTTAACTCAGAAACGGCGTACTGCAGAGACCTGGAAATTTGAGAATGTTTTCCTGTGCTAGCCTTTATAACATTTTATTTTCTTTGCTTCCTTTATTGAATGGTTTCCAAAAGACTTATCGATCGCGATTCCATACGATTTCAGCGTTTGGAACTTGGTTGTCCGACTGACCGACACAGACAGCCTCGATCTCATGCAGAACTTAATGGCTTCCATTTCGCGATCGCAGAAACGTTTTGACCGTTTTGTGCTCGAAGAAATGACTTAAATGTGTGTCCGAAGTTAAAACGATGCCGTTAATGTCATGAAAAATGATACAAGGATATCATTCAGGGAAGTAGAGTTTTAGTTAGCAGCTGAAAGAGTGGAAATCGAGCAAGTCGATCCGTTGTTCTGTTAGGTTAACTTGTAAAATGGTTCATAAAATTTCAAATTGTCAGCATTTCATGCAAAGACTGTAAGGATCAATATTGTTTTCATCGCTTCATTGAATTTGCGTGTGTGATATTGTTGTAATACGCAGTAAGTTTTGTTTTGACGAGGAAATCATTTCATATTGATGTTATGCGTGTTGAGTTGTGACCATGAATGATTTTGCATCATGCCTGTATTTTGTGAAGTACTTTGCGTAATTTTAAATGGAAGTGAAACTATTCTACGAAGTTTGTGGCGTTTTAGAAGTAGTTTAGAGCGAAACGATAACAATTCAGGTGAAATAAATAATTATATTTTATGTACATTATAATTTCATTCTATTTGGAGTGAGGGAAACGATCACTAACTATTGCTCATGCATTTGTGTCTTTGCTTATATATGCTTTATGAATGACACATGAAAACGCCAGGATTGATTTCAGTTTGCTTTACATTTATTTTGATATCAATGAGCTTTTGCCATTCCGCTCATTATTTGAGGTTCTTTTTACCCTTTGGGGAACATCCAAATCACATCCTCGTCACTCCCAAGACCTTCCATGATTCTACTTAATAATATCAAGAACTGCTACAATCTACAATGTTTTTACTTTACTAAAACCCTTCTAATATAAGACAAATTTCAATTTATCCTTGCAATCTTTTCTCCAAAAGTTGCGTGATGGGCTTCCTCTCTCACTCATCCTCTTTGCCGCAAGTGAGGTTCTTTTGCCACTTCCATGCTTTCTTTTTCCCGTTGGTATCTATCCTGGGTCGAACGCATTCCTCTAATCTCTAATTAACAATTAGACTACTCGCCCTCGTTTTCTATGAGCGAATAGCCAACGAGGCGCAGCCGAGTTGACTATCGCTCATAGAAAACGAGGGCGAGTAGTCTAATTGTTTATTAGTAGAAAGTCTAAAGGATTGCAGTCCAAAACCTACAATTTTGTGCACTTTGAAGGCAAAAATCAAGAAAATTTTCCGCCTAAAGTGCTACGCGCGCGCGCGACTGTTCTCTATCGGCGAATAGAAAACAGTGGGAGAACCAATCAGATTCACGGATTTCCAATAGAACACAGCTGAGTTTCTACTAATTACTACTAGAAAACAGCTTTCCTATGCGCTTCACAGACTTGATGGACAGTAAGAAGCAAGCATGTAAGTAAAAACAAAAAACACAAATAGCAGTAGTAAAAATTATAAAAGAGCGCATGCTAAAAAAGTCGCCGTTAAATGGAATAACGTTGACGTTGTTGTTTGGGCGATCAGTGTTTGACATAATAAAACAACGGTTTGTAACTGATCGTAAAAATATGTTAAAAAAACGTATAAAACTAAATTAATTTTCGGTAACTGTCTGCTACCTTCATCAGAGTTAAATCGGTTCAGTTTATGCATAATAAGAATTTTATAAGCCGCCGGTCTCTAGGGATGTTCCCCAATGATTAATATATTTTCGGAAAATGTACACGCTCGTTCACACAGTTAATGTCCCTGATAGAATGTAGCGCTTCTAAGAAAAGGCGTTGTTGATTATTGTTCACATTCTCTCTAAAGGCCGATTTACACGGTACGATTTTGTCGCATGCGACATGCTTGCGACAGGCCTACGACACGAATTGTGTCGTGTAAATCAAACCTACAACTCGCTTACGACTGTCGTAGGCATGTCGTAAGCTTTTCGCATGCGACAAAATCGTGCCGTGTAAATCGGCCTTAAGATTTCCACGTAATCGGGATGAATGTCATGGGCTGTTGTTTCCGCGTGAAATCTTATTGCGCTTTCGTTGTTTGATCATTTTCCAGGCTTATGTTCTGCGCCGCGTGAATTCCATGATATTTTACTAATTTACAAATTGAAACATGGCATGACAACTTAAGAATAAAAAGAAACGCAGTCATCACATTTGTTTAGGAACAACCAAAACTAAAAAAACCCTAAATGAATAATTGTGTAAGGGTTGAAACCTTAACATAAATGTCATTTTTTGTTCTAAAATATGCACGAGCGGCGGAATATCTCCTTTTCTGTTATCGACAATCCTGTTTCTGTGATTCCTGTAGATACTGAGCCGCCAACTTGTGATTTCTGTCCGACGGACATCGCAATTGCCAACGCCACTGAATCTGAAATGAGAGTGAACTGGGAGACACCAGTTTTTACTGACAACTCTGGAGTCCCACCCACAATCAGTAAGAACAGAGACTCTGGTACATTCTTCGCGATTCCAAGTGACTCTGAAGTGCAATATAAGGCCGAGGATGGCAACGGTAACGTGTACACAGGCTGCAAGTTTAGAGTTACTATCGAAAGTAAGTATTTCGCCGTTGATGTGGAATTTTTAAGATAAAAAAATTCGTCTAGCGGAGTTTCCGGCAAATTAAACAATACGATGATCTTTAATAATTATAATAATAATAATAATGATGATGATAATAATAAAAGTAATAATAAAAGTAATAAAATAATCTTAATAAAAATAATCATAATAATAACAACAATAATGTTAATAATAATAAGAAAAATAATAATAATTATAATAATAATTAATTTTTTCGCACTTCACTTTATCTCAGCAAGGTCTTTCAGAATAATGTACTTT
The DNA here is from genome assembly GCF_052425735.1 of Oculina patagonica. Taxonomy (NCBI): domain Eukaryota; kingdom Metazoa; phylum Cnidaria; class Anthozoa; order Scleractinia; family Oculinidae; genus Oculina; species Oculina patagonica. The sequence goes on from NC_135762.1 coordinate 8,595,964, forward strand.
TTGTGCCATAACAATAAAATGGAAAATTTCCTTTAGTACTGTGACGTCATTTTCCCGCCAAAAACCGTTAAATTCAAAATACGCTCCTATACGATTATTTGGGATAAAAAGTTCTATCATTGTGCTACATTTGAGCTCAATCGGATAAAACAGCAAAAAGTTTTTCAGAGAGTGCAGCTTCAAGCGCTCTGCTGGCCCGGCGTGATGGTGATGGTGATGGTGATGACGATGGTTATAATAATACATTGGTATATTTTTACATTTAGTTAGGATTTTGCCTTCCTTTTTATCAATTTCCGCGACTTTTTCTGTTTTCTGATAAAATAGAGAAACCCAAGATGGCAGATCCAAATTGGTGGATTTTATTACATTATATGGCGTCAAAACTAATAAAAATTGCGTCATCTTGGAGATAATCTTAGTGCTATCTATCCAATACAGAATAACTTTAATGTGTGTTAATGGAAAAAGAAAACTTAGGCGACCTATCAACGACTCTCCCAACTCCTGGCACTAGGGGATACTGATAAATTAGCTTGAATTACGTTTGTTAAGTTACTTAGTTTAAACTGTCCAATTTTATTAGAATTACAGTGTCCGTTATACGCACCTCCAAAGAACGGCTCTTTGACTTGCAACACGATTGGAGAAGACAAGTACTGTCAGGTGCAGTGTCAAAGTGGCAGCGATTTTGTGTTCGATCCTCCTTTGTATTACTACTGTGGTGGAGGAGATTGGCCTTTCTACGCCATATCTGGTCAAAATTACTCAACTCAATTACCATGGCCAGATTGTTCAAGTAAGTATTTGTTTTAGTAATAATAGTATAAAAAGTAATCGAAACTGCACTTGCTACAGTTTGAACATTTATTAATATATTTGTTTTTTACCAAAGGCGTAATGAACATTGGTGAATGTTCACTGTTCGAGCCTGAGGCGAGTTATTGTTTTAGTATAATCATTTTTTTAAGGTGAGCACAAGAACTACAAAAAAGAAAGAAACATGCACGGAAAAAAACACGCCGTTGGCGCTCACTTGTATACGTAAATGCACGCTATGCACCAACACTATGAATAAGATCAGACATTCCGTTCTGGGTCTTCGGTCGCTGCGTGGTAAATTCTTTGACGTCTTCAAAAATTCTTCCGTCGCCAGTCTCTGGTTTTTTTTCGAAGAGTTTAGGTATACATATAGAATGTCGAGTTTGAGGGAATAATTTGGTTCGTCAACATGTTAGAAAATCCCGCAAAATCTAAACCGAGCTGAACGAAAAATAGAGCGCGCTGCCGGCTTTTGACGGGAAACTTGGAAGCTGTGATGAACGCCGGGAATCTTTCGTGCAATACATTGTATTCCCCATGGAATACCGCAGAGTATGCAGCTGCTTTCTACGCTCCTGATTGGCTGTATTCTTCAAGGCACGAGTATGTTTGTATATATACACAAATAAAACGAACTAAATTTTACATTTTGTTAAAACAGGCAGGTCTCCGGATCTGCGTATTGTAGTTTTGCGTCTAGGAAACTTCAATTTTTCTTAAACCTTTCTTGGCATTTTGAGCCCCCCAAAACGTTTTATTTCCCCTTCTTTTTGTCTGCAAACAATCTATTAGAGTATTTGCTCTTGCAAACAATTTTATTCAGGATTTTTATTCGCCCCCCCCCCCCCCCCCCCATAAAAAAATGGTCCATCCTTAAATGCTTGAACAGCATTTCTTCAGGAAAATATTTTTTGTCCAAAGGCCTCGATAGTAATTTTCCAAAAGTGTCAAGTTTTAAATTTTTTGGAGCTTGAGTAATGTCTGTTCTCCATGTTTACTTGCCTGGATGACGAAGTCGGCGTGGCTAAGTGACCAAGCCTTGAAATGTTTTATTCACTTCTCGCAGGGTGAATATATCGTCATAAACGAGTTTCTTGACCAATCCACCTCTGAAAATTATACTAAAGCTATAAATTACATTTACGCTGAAGTTTCATATCAGTGGAATCGCAACAAGCCCGTAGTTATAGCTCAGTCAGGTCATATCGTCCTTTGTACCAGGGTGTTAAAGCAGAATCGGGGTAGTATACCGTAAAATTCCGATCGAATTAGTAACAACCTTCTTTACTTTCGAAAATATCAACTTTTCCCCTTCCCTTTTGGAGGGTCGTCATTCTTGTTTTACGCTAATACGCACTTACAGATTTTTCTAACATTTTGTCTACAAGTAGTCAATCCGCTATAATTTAACATACAGTAATTATTTAAAAAATGACTACCAAGAGTCAATGTAGATTTCGAAAAAATCAAGCTTGATTGAAAAAAAAAAAAACGACAATCGTTGCTTTGGTAACCTTTGTGACTAAGTGACCTGTAGAAAATTAAACTTTTGTCATATTTCATCATCGTGGTGTATTTTGGCAAAAATTGAACATTAGCTTCCTAGATAGAACCTCCTTAATAAATTTGAAATTATTGTAAACTATTTTGCACTACGATCAAGAATTTCTTTTTTACTACACCAACAGCAACTGCGAACCCTAGCTGGTTAAAGGTAACCTCTTTTCCAAATTTCTTCTACGACGGAGACTGTAATGATCCCAACGTACAAGCTACCATTAAGCAGAATTTCCTCGGTCTTATGACTAATAATTCAATTGTCCCACCATTTTTCTGCGCGTGGAAACCGGACGAATGCAACGAAGACACTTTGGAAGTATATTGTGGCGAAATCTCGGCCCCAGAAAGAAGACGAAAGAGACGCTCTGTCCGTGAGGTATGGGGCTGTAAAATATTTATTGACTGCTCAGGAAGAGCGTTTTAGGCTTGAAACCAAGTATTCGGTTCCCCAACTGAAACACTTCATTCTATGGCCTTTTGCCTCACGATTCCTCGTAAACACACGAGACGTTTTCAACTCAAGTAAATTTTGATTTTATTGAGTTGAAAACGTCTTAAAAGTTGAAAATGCCTTAAAAGGCATGACTCTTAGGGGGTGATCTATCATCTATGGCTTTAGCCATGGCAATCTGAAGTTCGAAAATTGCCATGGCAATCTGAAGTTCGAAAATTTTGTCAATTCAATTCATGTGAAAAGGAAATTAGGAAGGTAGCTAGGAAAGAATAAATAAATTCTGTTGTTGTATATTTTTAAATCGTCATGTCAGTCTGTCTGTAAATTAATCTCTTTGTATTTAATTCATTCAGTTGGCTGATGTTTTGTTGTGTAGCCCAAGTAAACGTCTTCCACAACTGCATCTATCGACTATTAACTTTATTTCCTGTGATTTTAAGGTTACCATCAAGTATGATTACATCAAGCGAGATACTGGTCTCACCCAAGGAACCAACGACCAGGCAGGCCAGGACGCGTATAATCAAGCAAAACAAGATGCCGAAACGGAGAGAACAGAGGTGTATGACGGCCTTCAAACGGTTAACTGGGTAGAATATCAGGCATCATCAGGTCTGGAGCTTAAAGACCAAAACGTTGACAACTTTAACCTCGGACCGGTTGAAGCGTATTGCTCAGAAGACGGTGCAATAGTTGAAAAATGTGAGCCGAGTGACGTCACTTGCAACAAGGACACGGGGTCAGTCACAAAATGCAGTAAGTACATAAGAACTTCCATTACACACATTGATTTCCGTATAAATAAGTGCAGCATTACTAAGAATGACTGTTAATTATAGCCATAATTTGCGTCATTTTTCTGTTAACTTTCAAATTGAAGGAAGCCTCAAAATGATAGCGGAGCTCCTGCGCGCAATGCGCGCCAGCGGAGCACCATGGGTAAGGAAATTTGGCAATCCCATGAAGCTGAAAAATGTTGGTTATGACGTCAGCGTACGGTCCCTGCCCGCCCACCGTACAGACTCTCTGCAGGGAGGGGGGGGGAGCCCCAAGGCAACCCGACCGGAGGGAGAGTCAATGCATACCATCTTGTGAGATCAAGGACTGTTCAACGACTTACATCTTGATATTGGACATCCACGTTATGGTCAATTGATAGCTTTATAAACAAGGTATCCACTCACCAGTATCACATGACCATATCGCGGGCTCAGGTTAAGAGCTCATGGGATCACGTGTTTTTTATGAAATTACCCCCTGGCAGAGTTATTTTTTCCGTTGGATCGCGTGCTCAAGTTCTCTATTTTTTCTGTTCTCTAACGGCTAGTGACAGGATTTGGGCAGCGAAATTTTTACGATTGGAGTTGACAATTTATTTTGGCTATGGACAGGGTTTTCAATGGTTAAGAACAGACAAAAACAGAACAGGCAAAAAATGTATATTAGTTTTCTAACAAAGAAAAAACAACAAAGGAGTAAAAAAACGCAAAAATTACCGAGGATGGTTTCTACTGACGAAGATTTTAACGGATTACAATTGACAAACTTGAAAGATGTGTTGTCCGTGATGTAGCTCCTTTAACACATCGTGCTCAGCGATGTTTGTCCCGAGGAACACAGTTGCTTGCCGCGTAAAAGAAACGTACATATTTCGTCCTAGTTTGAACAATAACTTTTCTATATAGCCCGTTTTCCTTTTATGACGTATTACGACAGAACCGTGGATGACCGTCTGCAGAGAGAGGGGGAGCTAAAGGGGTAACATTTAGCCAATTGGCGACCGTAACGACTAGGCTCTTACCGAAATTGCTCGTAAAAAAAGCATTAAATGCTAAAAGAAGTGCTCGTTTTTTGCCAAAAAAGTGCTAAAATAATGCTAATTTTTTTTAAAAAGTGTTCGAGGGTCACATAAAAACGCTCATTTTTTTCGATTCTTTTAAACATAGAATATTACATTTTTCAGATTTTCAGTTACATTTTTTAACAAAAAACGGTAGCGACCAATGTTTGATGTCAGAGTACGCTCTCGAGCTATCTCTGCCTTGGCTGGCTGACTTCCATTTTTCCTCGATGTAAACGTGGATGACGTCATCTTGGAACGAGTGTGATGGACTGGGTTTCTAGAAGGCAACCGCTGACCTATTAAACCTATTCCCCAGGCCTCCTTGGCTCCTTTGACTAAAATGAGGGCATAATGCATCTTTGGACGCCATAAATAAATTCAGATTGTGCTTTTTAACACAAAATTATATAAAATAATGGTCAGTCGAAAATCCAAAATAATGCTAGCAGTGCTTTTTGGGATAAGATGTAAAAAAAAAAAAAATGCTCGCGAAGCTAAATAATGCCAAAAAAGTGCTATCGGTAAGAGCCTAGTAACGACCCAGCAAGGTTTCAACGCCGTACCTTTGTATAATTTATCTACGCGCTGCCTTTGAGAAACTGTGATTTATTGTAGTGTTGTGGTGTTATAAACTCGACAAAAGAAACAGAAAATGTTTACATTACTGGAACAACGAGTTAACTGAAGAATGAAACGATGACTTTTCGTCTTAGCCCGCTGTCCCGTTGGGACATATTACGACAGAAGCGCGGATGACTGTCTGCTGTGCCCAGAGGGTCAGTACAGTCCTAATGAAGGCGCCCTGGCATGTGAACATTGCCCAGAAGGGACATGGACTATAGGAGAAAGGCAATCGAACTTTACGGCTTGTACAGGTAACTGTTTCTGTCTTTTCATCATTGCGACTATTTAATAAAACGCTTCAAAAGGCAATTAAACGGTATTGATAACAACAAATTTTCATACGCCATCTTTTTGGCTTTTGAATTTATACTTGAAACTTTTTTCCATGACGCCGTGACTCGCTACTTTAGAGATGTATGTTTTCTTTCGAGTATTTGCCGAAAACGCCGGTATTCAAAATTTTGCTCAAGCTGACATTTTACCTATGGCTGAATCTATTTCTTAATTAGGCCGCTTTCAAAACCTTTCATGCAAAAGTGTGTTTTAATTCCGCAATCTTTAATGAGCATTTTTTTTGGCCACGCCTCACAAAGACTCAAAACCACCAAATTCACTAATTTGATTTTGATTTGCCGTGGGGAAGTTATAAACAAACAAAAAGTAAAAAGGCTTGTTCTCTGCTCCTGAAAATACTAAAAGTCAAAAGCACTCAATACAGCACTAAAAGCGGCAAAAACGCCTACAGTAGTATTCTCTTAGTCAAGGGAAGAGGCTAGATAATTTCAAACAGACCTCCGCCATTTATCAGTTTTGTCCAAATTTTTCATCACCATTCGGACATTAAGAAGCGAATTTAATTTCCTTGTTTTGCCATATAATAAATATCTTATTAACCTAGCTTAGACGGTCTGTATCGAAGTATCTTGGTCAAGATTCTCCCAAAAAGACCTCCTGCTAGGTTAATATAAACTAATTAATGCCGGAACATATTAATTACGTTTTCAAATATAGAAAACATTTTGTACCAGTTATCATAGGAAAAAGGTCATTCAGAAAAGGCTTTCTCAGTGCATTAGTTCCGTTACTAATATCTTAATTCATCTGACTTTTCCAGATGAATGTGGTCCTGGATTTTTCTCTTCAACTGGTATAGCCAAGTGCTTCACTTGTCCTACTGGAACCTACTCTTCAGAGCAACGAAACAAAGCCTGCACAGATTGCCCAGCAGGCACTACGACTGTCATAAGCGCAGCCAAAGGAATTGAAGATTGTGGAAGTGAGTGCTTCCAGATTAATTTGCTTTGGGCCTTAAAGGGACTGTGTCACGGAGTTTAGCCAAACTTAGGCATAGGAAATGACCATCAAATTTGTTTAAATGTATAAAATAACCTCTTAAAACAGTGAAGGAATATTTAGATAACACACCAAATGCAAAAGAAGGTACGGATGGCCGAAAGTGTCGAAGATTGAAACGGATTGCGATGTGGGCTTTTGAAATATGGTCCGGCGGAAAAGTTTTCAAAGTTAATCTTGTCTGCTTGTAACTTTAATTTATGACGCCCGGGAGACACATGTAGCTGCAAGGAAGCTATGGTTTTGTCATTTAGTATCAAAGAATTAATTTCTTTGCAAACATTTAGTTTCATAGCGAATATGTGGAAAAATTTAATAACATAAGATTAACTTAGCCGTGACACAGTCCCTTTAATTACCTAATTCAATTCATTACCAGGTCAGACATTTTGATAAAAAAAAATACATCCATTTTTAATGTCCTGTTTGTGTGATAAAAATGACTAGCTTCTGTAGTATTAATACATAGAGGATATTACACGGCGGCGCGAATATATGAATTTTATTTTCGGGTGGTAAAGCAATATTTTACGAATGAGCGCAGCGAATAAGTAAAATATTGCTTTTCCACGAGAAAATAAAATTCATATCTTCAAGCCGCCGTGATATATTTTTTTATTATATATACAAACATCATGCATGAAGTAAAAGTAAAAACATTTTTATTCATCAAGAGGTTAAACACGATCGACGGCTAAATATAACAATTGAGCAATTAAATTGCCAATCTAAAAGGCAAAATTTCTCGAGCTGAAGCTTTCAGAAGATGTATATCGTAAATGTAAAAACAGTCTGTTTATTAGCTTTCATCAATGTCAATGATAATATATAATTCACCGTTTTGAAATCTGTTTCTGCTCAAACTCACCGCTTTTCTGTTTTTGTTTTTTTGATCGCAAAGTCTTGAGGTTCGGCAACTGAAATGTCTTGATTTTCCCTCCCTTCGTCTTACTCTCCACAAGCAAGAAGCTCTTTTAAATAACTTTAAGTCATGTGAAGTCTTTTCTTCGTGTTAGCATTTTCCTGCTCCTCAGTGAAAGATTTTTTTTTTGGCTTCAGTGAACTTCACGAATCCATAGCTCGCCATTTCCAACCGGCGTTGGCAGCTTTGCACAAACAACCGTGCAAAGGCGGGAAATGACGTCATGGATATCCTCACTAGTGAGGATATGGAAAATACGCCACTACAGTCCCGGATGTAGTTTCCTATGAATTTTACGAGTCCAGTAAAACACTCGCGGCTATATAATAAATACAGTGAATGTTGAGACATTAAACCTGAATTTTCGAAGGATTCGTTCTAATTTGTCATCGTCAACCGAAATAGATTGGATTTAAGCTTATTTAGAAAGGTGCAGTGACCTTTAGGTTGGTACTCACGAAAATTGAAATCACCAGTTTTTATAACCAAGAAAGTACTTTGTACGCCCGGTAAAAAGTATCAGTCAGCACTTCTTGGTAACCCGACTGCAGACCATTCTAACGCAATGTCATCTTAATGCTTGTGGGTCCTTCTCTATTAACAATTTATATCTATGCTAGTGCAATGTGCCCCAGGAACATATTCAGACAATGGAGTGGAACCATGTTTGCCTTGTCCTGCCGGTACCTATCAGACGGATACTGGGAAAACCTCATGTCTACCTTGTCCTGGACAAGAATCTACACATGGCACTGGGGCAAGCTCTTTAGATTACTGTACAGGTGGGAAATCATAGTATTTGTGACAATAGACCATATTCGTGTTCTCGGTATTGGACTGCCCTGGAACTAGCTTGCAATGGAGGCTCATGCGGGGGAGTATCATTAAAAACAGCTTCATGTCATTTGCATTTGAAACAACCTCGCTCCCAGGGCTGAAAAGATTACCCGCATTAGCCTCCATTGCAAGCTAGTTCCAGTCCAATACCGAGAATACGAATAAGGCCTATTAACATCATACCGTCAAATTTGGCCTACAGAAGTCCCTCCTGGTTATGGGTCTGTCAATGTCAGTCGTAGCCTTGTCTACGAATTGCTACAGATGCCTCCAATGTTGCTCAAAAGCTGCTCACTTTTTGGTTGTACTATAGACTTTCGACGTTTGAGATTAAGTGAGCTTAATATACCTGTACACAAGTAATTGACCAAGAAGAAGCGAAATTCTGCCACTGAGATTGCCTATGACGCCAGTTCTTATTTTGTTTTTTATTATGTCACCTGCCGCCGTGCCTTAAATCTTCAAAATAGGCGCCTTTTACAGCGAAATCTCGTTCCCTGATCCGCGTTACCATTGTCAGGCGAAACAGTAGACACGACTGGGCAAGGAAGCCGCTGGTTCCGGGTACGAGATTGCCTAAAGCACGTTAATGTTGGCTTTTTTAAAACATATAACGATAAACACATTAGGAGGTAACAGGGCTACCTTTTATCAAAGCGAAGTGACGTTCAGCTGAATTCTTTACTGTGTATAAATAATGACACTTTCTGATAACGTTACTTTCTGATGGCGATCTACACAGCTTTCATCTTGTTTTAAATGGTTGTCTCCAATGTTTTTGAGTACTTCCCATCAGGTTTTCGTATATTCATCAAATCGTTTTGAAATACGTATAATTTCAGACTGTTTTTTTAAAGACTTTTCTATTGTTGTTTTTTGTTTTTTTGCATTGAAAACAACATAAAAACTGTGCGTCATAAGAAATGTTCCTAAATAAAACGCACTCCAAAAAAAATTCCAAAAAACGTGAAGCGACACGCAGTGAAATTTAAGTTCTTTTGGCATTCCTAGAAGAAGCAAAAGCCTTTTTTTGTTGTTTAAGCCCTGACCAAACGGTAACGCAAGTGGCCACAATTAGTCGCAAGTTGAACTTACGTACCAACTTGCGTTGGGTGGCCATACGGTCTCGCACGTTTACTCGCGATCGAAAGTGCACGCAAGTTATCAAAATTGTTAAATGCTGCTACGCGCGCTGCAATTTGGTATTTGAATTAAACAGCAAAACATGCGTTGGGTGGCCAAACAGTGAAAAACTTGCGTTGACTTGCGTGCAAATTTGACCTCGACCAATGTGAACGCAAGTCATCACAAGTTATCGCAAGTGCAGGCCAGGGACGTAGCAGCTTTGAAGAGTTGAAGGCCTGGCCAACCGTTTTAGGGGTTGGGGTGGAGGAAAAGATTCGGGATGATTGAGAACAAGACATCATAAATTACAACATTATACAAGGAATTGCACCAATTTTGGTGTCGTAAATAAACGCAATCCGCCAGCTCATGCCTGATGTGCGTTTGCTTGCACCGGCAACCAAGAAGGCTCCAAAGCACGCTGGATGAGTGAGCCACAGGAAAGAGGAAACGAGAAAAAGCTAAGAATGAAAAATTGCCATCCACTGAAAGTGCACAGCTTTCTGTTGTGCTAAAAGTGCGAGTAAGCTGAAAAATTTGTAGGCCCGGGCCTACGGGCTATAGGCTAGCTACGCCCCTGCAGGCAAAACGGAGACGCAAGTAAACGCAAGTTTTCAACTTGCGTCCACTTGCGTCTTTGTTTGGCCAGGCCTTTAGAGGCCCACCCAGACTGATAAAAGAAAATGCCAAATTTTAATTGCAGAGGTCGATACATGCGTTTCAAGTCCGTGCATGAACGGCGGAACATGTGTGAACACGAAAGAGTCTTACCGATGTGACTGCCCACCTGGATACAACGGACAGAACTGCGAGAACGAGATAAATGAATGTGTCTCGACGCCGTGTTATCAGGGTTCTACTTGCGTCAATAAGGTATCTTAGATAGGAAATTCCGTGGAATCTTTCCAGGCATAGCTTATATATCTAGAGAGAAATGGTTACGAAGCCCGGCAAACAGCAAATGAGCAACATACAACAACGAACTTTGCCGGGGTTCACGACAACTTTCCTCTATAAACTATGTTCCAAATAATTGCTATCCACAATAGCTGTATTATCGGCCTGTATCATGCTGCATTAGGTAGCCTCTCGACAGATGATTTATCAGTGCCTTTGGAGAGGCTTCGCCTGAAAGGGGTCCCTTTCTCAGGCTGTAGGTTTATAAAACTGTAAAGATTTCACGAGTTGGCGTATACAAAAAAAGGTATTAAGGAAAACTGTCATTTTCACTATGTGTTTAAACAGCATTGCACGCCAAGCGGTCACTTAGCCATTTGCTATTGTTCGCCCTCTCGCGTTAGAACGCGTTCTATAAACACGACATAACGAAAAACGCCTTGATTTTCAGACTTATGCGTCTATAACAAATGACCCAAACAGCTAAAAACCTTTTTTGGTGCTCCTTTTATAGGTGGATGCTTTCAAATGTCTGTGCTCAGAGGAATATACTGGAGACGAGTGCGAACTTCCTTACAGCCTCTGCAACCAACGCACACCTTGTGTCAATGGAGCAAAATGCATCGATAAAGCTGGCACATTTGCCTGTCAGTGTACTCAGGGGTATAGTGGGACGTTTTGTGAGCTGAACATAGACGAATGCGCTTCAAATCCTTGCCAAAATGACGGTGTATGCATCAGTGGTTTGGATTCGTACTCTTGCAACTGCCAGGCAGGATACAGCGGGGTGAACTGCCAATTCAATATTGATGACTGTGCAGCCAAACCGTGCCAAAATGGAGGTATCTGTGTAGACGATATAGAGTCGTACAGTTGCCAGTGCCCAACAGGTCATACTGGTGTGAACTGTGAGCATGCTATCGACCACTGCGTAGGACAGCCGTGTCGTAACGGTGGCACATGTGTTAATACGCCGACAGGTTTCAAGTGCCAGTGCATGCCTTCTTATGGAAAATGTCTTTGCAATCAAGGTGGGACGTTCAGTCTGTGTTGATGTGTAACCCTTAAATTATAAGTAAATCATAGTCAAGCATAAGCTTGTGTAATCGTACGCATACGTTATAACACGTTTGGGAACTAATAGGACCCACATACCTCGGGAGATCGATGTAATTGGTTTCATAATACCATTGAAGTTAGTAGTAGTATTGCTTTTTACACTTGATAGGAGACAGAGCTCTATACGTACATCTTCCAGTATTAAATCATTTCTATAACTCTCCCCCCCCCCCCCCCCCCCCCAAAGAGAGTGTCATGTTTATCTCAGGTCTTAACCAGTAGGCTATTCTCCTGGCTTAGATTGATGCATTTTGAAATGTATTGGCAAAACGTAGTTTACATGATTTCAGTCAGCCAGAAGATAATCATTGCATGTCTGCAAACATGTTAACCACTGCGTACACATCAAAGAGACGAAATGAATAAACAACACCCGCACATTGACACATGTATAATAAATGTCATCATACATTTTAATGTTTGGTTCTCTATAGTGCTTTCATCCGACTACGATTTGTCGTTTCAAGTCAGAGTGGTCAAGTCATATTCCAAGATTAAGAAAACAATCCCAGACCTTACCGCATTAACCATAGCTTTCTGGATGCGTACCAGCGATCGTCTTCCCGGAACAGTGATCTCTTACGCCACACAAGAAGCCGATAAACTGCAGGACAACGCATTAACCTTACAAGACTATGCTGGTTTCAACCTATTTGTAAACAACAGAACCGTCTACACGGGATTGAAAGTAAACGACGGTCAATGGCATCACGTTGCAGTCACCTGGGAGAGCGCGGGAGGGACATGGCGCTCCTATAAAGACGGCGTAGAAATCAGAAGTTCTTCTGTGGCCTTCCAACAAGGTGAAGTTATAACGGGAAGTGGTGTATTGATCCTTGGCCAAGAGCAAGACGAACTGGGGGGTGGTTTTAACACTCAAGAAAACTTTATCGGCGATGTAAGTCAGATGAACATCTTTGACTACACCCTGTCCGCTAACGATATTTATAATCTGGCATACAGTTGTGATCATGTGAAAGGAAATGTTGCGGCCTGGGGAGACTTTAGTGAGCGGCTCTTTGGAGAATATCACGTGACTGACAAATCTTACGCCTGTGACTGTAAGTGTTTATTACTCGAGCACCAGTTCACAAATACATGCTTAATCACATTATTTAGGTAAATATGCGGGGAAAGCCCCCCACGCCCTGCCCCGCCCCCTACCACCCCCACCACCGAAAAACATCAGTTCTGGTTTGTTGCCTATATGAATTTGTTAGTTTTTCATTTTTTAGTGAAAGCAGAGATAGCGCAGTGGTCAAAGCTCTTGCATAATTGCCTCCCAAAAAGCTTAAAGCTCTTCCCTTGGTTTCGCTATAATTACTAAGTCAAACACTGAAATTTTGCTCCCAATGTCCCGAACCAATTTTAACTTGGAAGCTGGAGAAATTGGAATTACAATAAGTGTATAAATCATTCATTTACCGCTTTAGATGCGTTATTATAGAACAAGATAATATTTTCTGTTGTATAGAAAAAAAGCGAATTATAGGTGTGCAACCAATTTTCCTTCCTTGGGGTGATATTCTTTGCACTAAAACTTGCGAACGGCTCACCAGTTTTCATTGGAATACTTGACAGAAAAAAAAAATAGACAAAGCAAAGGGCACTGAAGCTATACGATTAAAAAATATATTTGTATAACAACGTGGTATATTCAACCTGTTTCAGTCTCGGCTGAGCAAAGAAAGTTCTCCCGAACTTACAAGTCTTACATATCTGGAAGCGATGACAAAGTGGTGGATAACTCTTCCCCAGACTCCTGTGCGTCGTCTTGCCTATCGGAAGCATCCTTCATCTGCAGGTCTTTTGACTTTGACAACACAACCAGCAAATGTTACTTGAGCAGCAAATCAACTTTGAACAGTGCGCTGGCCAGCTCATCAGATTACAGTTTCTTTCAGCTAAGTTAGTATAACATACATAGCTATTTGTCTAATGTGTCCCAGAGATGTTCATTGGCCCGCCTTTGATGATGGACAGTTAAAATTAAAATTAACCCTATATCACTGACTCCTCCTGATCTTTTTAAGTTGTCCTTAGGGCTTTCCACAAGTTGCTCAAGATTTCCCAAAACGTTGCCCGTAATTTCTCAAAAAGTTACAGAAAAGTTGGTCCAAAAATCCAAAAAAATTGCTTCTGATAATAAAAGTTGCTAAAAAGTTGCTCCAGAAAATCCAAAACGCTGCTTCTAATCAAGAGAATGTCTCCAAATATATGCTAATTTCACTGTGAGGGCAAGATTTCTAAGCAGGTTTATGCAAATTTACAGCAAAAGAAGTATCTAAATAACATATTAAGAGTATTAAGGGGAAAATGTGTTAAATAACAGAGATTTCTTTAACTGAGAAAAATCGTGAAGATAGCGATGAGATCATGTTTGCTGACGAGTTTTGAAATGTTTTAATGCAGAATGAGCCGAAAGCCGAAACGTCTTCAGATGTTCCTCGAAAATCTTCGGAAAATTTCTTAAATCTTCGGAAACGTTCTTAGGCCTTTTTAACAGTTGGATAATCTTCGGAGATCTTCGGTCTGGAAATTGCTCAAAATGCAACAAGATGGAAACAAGTTGCTCGAAGGGGAAAAAAGTTGCTCGAAATATGAAAATGTGCCAAAAAGTTGCCTAGCAACTTGTGGAAAGCCCTAGTTGTCGTTCTCAACTAAATTTCATGCACTGACGCTGAACGCTTCTAGACAGAAATGTAGGTCTGTTGACACTTGCTTACCCTATCCAGCAACTGTTGAATGGGGTAAACTGGAAAAAGTAGTACACTACAATGGCAAACTGACAAATGACATATCGACAACAATTTTATTTTTTTATCTGACTTCCTAACTAACATTTATTTGTAGATTGTCTTGAAAGCCTTGGAGTATCGACGAGCACCAGTATTCCTGACGCCGATATGACAGCATCTAGCCAAATGGACTCCACGGCCGTCCCATCAGCAGGTCGTCTAAATGCACAGCCTGAGATAACTTCTCAGGGGGTGACCACTCTTATCGGAGGTTGGGCTGCATTGACTAACGATCAGAACCAGTATCTACAAATCAAGTTTGACCAGATTTTCCAGGTTTCTGGGGTGGCCACTCAAGGCAGGCAGGACGCTGCTCAATGGGTGAAGACGTATAAACTGGAATACAGCACTGACGGATCAAGTTGGACTTACTACCCTGACGTAAGAAATTTTTGCAATATGATTTAAACGATCATTAAATTTTGAACTAAAGTAACAACACGTAAATGTATTAAACAATTAGCATGATCTTGTCATTCATTGTTTGATGGATGGATGGATGGATGGATGGATGGATGGATGGATGGATGGATGGATGGATGGATGGATGGATGGATGGATGGATGGATGGATGGATGGATGGATGGATAAACGGATGGATGGATGGATGGATGGAAGAATGGATGAATGGATGGATGGATGGATGGATGGATGGATGGATGGATGGATGGATGGATGGATGGATGGATAAACGGATGGATGGATGGAAGAATGGATGAATGGATGAATGGATGGATGGATGAATGGATGAATGCATGAATGGATGGATGGATGGATGGATGAATGGATGAATGGATGAATGGATGGATGGATGAATGGATGAATGGATGAATGGATTGTTTGATTTTGTTGATTGATCGATCGATCGAAAACTGTTGAGCTGTGTCGGCGGGCAAGTGAAATACTCAAAGGGACACTGTCAGGGGGATTTTAATGCTTTTCGGTTAAAGTACTCAAATTGGCACCTATTACATCAGCATGGAGATATAAAGTAAATTGTTGTTGAAGGAAGAAGGGAGTCATAATAATTTTTAGGTGTTTTTCCATTCCACAAGGACAAAATTTGAAAATATCAGCCTGACGTTTTCCAGTTGAGTTCTTAAGTTCCTGATGGCATAACAATACTATCACTTGTTTATCATTTCAGTACACTTGCATGGTTATTTTTAACAAATTTAAACGGGACCACTATTCGTAGTTTTCATATGTCTTTAGGCTCTTGAGTTTTTGAAGTGAAACTGGTGACAGTGTCCCTTTAATATCATCAAATTGAAATTGACAATGCAAATTAACCACTATGTGGAATTTGGAAAGCTGTCGTTTAGAACATTGAATAGATCCTACGTTTCTATTGCGGGGCAAGGAGACGGCATATGGTAACAAACAATGCATTAAAATTACAATGAACAAATAAATATAAGTAAATAAATACAAACGCAGTCAAGTAGAAGGCGTTCGTTAATGCCATTGGCGGCCAAAGCATCAGTTTGAAAAGGAAAGTTCTTGTTCACAAGATTCGCAACTTAAGCTGGTTTAAGAGAAAGGTTTATTTCTTTTCGCTATTTTAATAAATAACCTAAAATGAGAGGAATGGAGGAATAGATTAAAAAGAAAACGACATACGTGAACTAAAATGAAAACGGACAGGTAAAAAAGGAAAGTGGAAAACATCGGCGTGAAGGAAAAAATACTTGTGATGAATGAAATAATACATATGGATGAAATAATATATATATATATATATATATATGATTGATCGAAATCTTTATGTATGCATCGACCGATTGACTGCAGCAAAGACTGGGAAGTTTATGAAATTACTGCTATTAAGCATGAAATGTCGTACGTCGTCTGCGCTTCTTAACTTGTACGTGTTTAACCCCCACAGACCCTTACTGGTAATACTGACCAAAACACGGAAGTGCGTAATGAAGTCAGTGTGTTTGAGGCTATGTACCTTAGATTTAGACCACAGGAATGGAATGGACATATTTCCATGAGAGTAGAAGTTTATGGCTGTCCACAATGTAAGTACTTTGTTTTATTATATAAACATCAATGAAATACCAGGAAATTTTTCGCGCGAAAAAATATTTTTTTCCTTGTTAAAAATATTTTTTTTTTTTTTTTTTATATTTTTTTTTTTTAAATTTTTTTATTTTCCCTTTTTTTATTGTTTATTGGGCCAAATTAATTTTTCCATTTTTTCTTTTTTCTCCTTTTTTTTTTTTTCTTTTTTCGAAAATTTCAAATTTTGAATTTTCATTTTTTTTGAAAATTGGGGGTTAATAAAAAAATTTTTTTTTTTTTTTTAAAATAAAAAATATTTTTTTTTTTTTTTTTTTTTTTTTTTTTTTTTTTTTTTCTCTTTTTCTTTTTTTTTTATATGATAAGTAACGGGTCTACACATGTTAGGAAACGTAATTTTGTTGTAGAGTTAGCTTTGAACAATAGTTTAGACCTTGGTTTCCATAAAAGTTCCTGCTATAGTATTTGTGTTCTATTAGTTCTAGTTCTATCCGTATTCACTTTCTTAAGTAAGTCTCAGAATTGTCTCAAGTTTTACAAAGGTCATCGAGATTCGTACCCAAACATAGCTACAATTTAGCTTTTTAGTTTGTAAACCTTCGAGGTTGAAGTTTCGATTGAAGTTGGTTAGCCAGGCACTGCCGAAGAGCAATAGAGAAGTGAGAGAGGATTTGCATCAGTGATTTTGACGTTTGCTTGACTAATTCCGTACAGAAATCCTACATACGCACGCTACGTTTGAAGTAAAGACCTTTAAGGCTTTCTGGTGTAGACTTTGTTTGAAGGCCACTGTGTCCATTTATGGCCATTTAAAGTTGCCATTTAGATCTAAATTCTAATTTTGATTTTAGCCTAAATCGCTTGAAGGCCACATAACGTCTGTAACATGAAGTCTGCGGGATAACTTGTTTGAACCTATGGTTTCAGGCCTATAAAAATGGCTTTACGGGCTCGAAAGGTTTCAAGGACTTTTGAGAAAAGCGATCAGTGTTATTATCAATGTTGCCTCTAGAATATACGGACCATCCCCGAGTTTCTCGTTTTAGCATTTTGTGTTTGATGAGGTTGCACCATAATGAAATGTAGTTATTGTATTGTGGAAATCGGCCTTTTTTATTCAGCCTAGACCAATGTAAATTCTATGTTAATTGATGGAAAAATATTGCTTTGCAGTAGGGCTCCCATTAATTGTGTTCTTTCTCCATAGCCGTCGTTGCACCTGCTGATAACACCGACGAATGCAGCACATCACCGTGTCAGAACGGAGGAACTTGTGTCAACAGATATAACGACTACTTGTGTTTATGCCCAAGTGGTTATACAGGAAACACCTGTCAGACAGGTAAGAATATGTTGCAGCTAAACTGGCCCTGTAATTATGCCATGTCTTTTATCTGTCTTGTGGTTAATTTTCGCAAATACAGGAAAAACAATCAACACGTGTTCTTATTTGTTTTCTCCTGTAGCGACTGACTGTAAGGAGATTGGTGCACCAATTTATGGCACAAAGTCTTCGTCCAATTACAACGCAGGAAGTACGATCACATTTACTTGTAATGCAGGATATACACTGCAGAAATCATCGTCTAGGACATGCCAGGGAGGAGGGTGGACTGGGAGCCATCCGCAGTGTACAGGTATCTTAGTTCAATTAACGGTCTCGGTTTTACATTTCCAAACAGTTTGTCTTTAAATCACGACGAGCTCTTCTCGTAGCACGAAAAAAAGGTGTAAGAAAATATATATTATAGACTACATTACTGGTTTGTATGTGTGATTTATTTTATATTTATAGACACGGATGAGTGTGCCAACAGTCCTTGCAATCAGTGGTGTAAAAATACAAATGGAGGATACGTCTGCCATTGCCAGGAAGGCTATGAACTTCAGGGGGCGAATACATGTGTTGGTAGGTAAACTGAAAGGAGACCATGACATAATGTGCAATTTCAGATAGCTTGCCAAAGCTACAGAGGCGCGTCGATAAAATATGATAGTTTCGGACGTGATTTCGGACGTGCGCGATTTCAATTCTGTGGTGCGAAAACGAGCCTATTTCTTATTATTAATTTAAAAATTCAACAAGTTATACTTGCATCAACCTAATTTAAATTTCTAAATGTAACTGCATCAGTATTTTTATTTTAGTCGAGCTTTTTTTATGAAGCCTTGCCCACAGATAGACTGTATCTGACCATAGCTGGTTGGTTAGAGCTTCCTTTTTTTTTTTCCTCAAAAACCTCCAGAGCTTCTATGAGATACTTCTCCGAGTTGGTCTGAATGTCCGCTGCAAGTTCTTCAAGGCGGTTAAGACTGTCAACAATGCGTTTGGAAAGATACGCGAGAATACCATGAGTAGAGGCTATTTCTCTGATTCACTATGAGACGAGATTAGTTTTTTTTAATGTAGACGTATCTGTAGGTCGCAAAGTATGATCGTCCGGGTGAGAGCAGTTCTGAGAAGAACTGTTGTTGGTGACTGACGTTTCGAAAATCTGAGCAGAAGTCATCTTCAGAGTCAAAAGTCGCATGACTCTGAAGATGACTTCCGCTCAGGTTGTCGAAACGTCAGTCACCAATAACAGTTCTTCTCAGAACTGCTCTCACCCGGACGATCATACTTTACGACCTACTGTTACTCCTGGGTTTAAACCATTTACTGTAGTCGTATCTGTTCTTACGGGTTACTGGCTATTTAGACTAGTCGTGCATTACTTAGTATACATTTATGTATACTAGTTATGCAACGCTTTTAAGTGGTATATTATGGAATTTCCCACGTGTTTTTTTTTTTTTTTGGTTTTCCCCCGGCCTTTTGGGGGGGGGGGTTAAGAAAAAAAAAAAATTGGAAGGTGGGATTTTTTATTTTATAAAAAGAGATTTTTTTTTTTTTTTTTTTTATTTCATATAAAAAAAAATATATTAATTTTTTTTAATAAAAAAAAAGCGCGGAGCGGAGGGGGGGGGGGGTGGGTTTGGTTGCATATATTATACTCTTCTCTTTTTTTTTTTTTTTTTTTTTTTTTTATTATAAAATACATTTATTCTAAGTTGACAAGCAAATCACATTAATTTGTACATGGCGAGTGGGGGAAAGGAGGTGAGAAGGCTACAAAAAAGATGGCGGGAACACTAAGCGTGCACCGAGAGGTGGGAACCACCTGTTCCCGCCACTATCCAGCCGTCTCAGAAGGAACTTTTAATCAATTGAGTCGTCGATGACGGGAAAATGTTGGCACGCAAAAGAAACGAAGGGACCCGCCACTTGAATGATGTTTCAAATATTGAATGATGTTTTATAATTTATCTCTTGTTTCTTGCAGATATTGACGAATGTTCAACTTCTAACGGTGGCTGTTCCCATTCGTGCCATAACTCTGCTGGTTCATTCTCTTGTACCTGCCCAAGTGGACTCGAGTTGGATTCCGGAAGACGAAGTTGCAAAGGTAAAGCTGCTCATCACTATCAGTTAAGTCGAATTCAAGATTTAACGCATTGAAATGATACATAGTGCTTTGAGAAGATAATTATGGCTTGAACATCAATGCTCTGCTCGTCCATCGTGCATAGGACCGCGGCCGGTTGGCATCTTTTTCATGCAAAACAACAACGTGGAATGACCAAATTACGAACTGGAAAAATGAAAAAAAAAAAAAGAATTTAACTGCTTCATGTTTCCACTATGATTTGAACAATGCCATCAATTAATAACTAAGTTATTTGCGAAAATCTGATATGTACCAAAGAATGGAAAACTCAATGGGCTAGAAAACTGACATAGGATTCGCTTACACACAGTATGCGTTTTGGAAATCGTGTTGTGCTTCACAGAACTTCCAACACTCTCCCCGAAATGCTATGTTAACGCTATGCTATGCTATACTTAGCAGAATAAGGCATAAGCAAAAAGCTTCCATTCCTTTTTCGGATAAAAGAAAGTATGCTTAATGCTCTATGATAAAAAAGGCAGAATTGATGAATTGGATAGCAAAAAGAAGTGTACAGTCGCTCTTCTACTGTTCCATTCCCGGTAACGCCTTTTTATGATCAAATCAACCAAACAATTTTTCTTTCAGATATCGATGAGTGTGCAACATCAAATGGTGGATGCGAACACACATGTGTCAACACGTATGAGTCATTCTATTGCGTTTGTAGACAGGGATACACCCTGAGCGCAGACAGCCAGAATTGTGAAGGTGAATGTCTTTTTATCATTGAAAAATGTGATCATAAACGTTTGTATCAATACCTGTATCTTCTTCTTCTTTCATTGACAAGGGTAGAGAAAAATTTTGGATTCTGGAGATTTTAGGGCTGCAAAGTACATGTAACGTTTGCTTGTTCAAGGTGTTGCAAATGATCATTTGCAGGCCATCGGTATTGCCTTAATATCTTGTGCATGGTGGCTGTAACACCCTTTTTTTACAGATCAAGTTTCGGCTGAACCCTTAATGTTCGCCAGGGATCTAAGTGAACTTCCAGGGTAGAAAACCAGGGTAGAAAAAACATACGCTAGAATATTTCTCAACCCTAGACAAAAGAGCGACTGTGAAAAGAAATGAGACCTCCTTCGGTTACACCGCTTATAGCAGTTTCCAGCAGAGAGAAGTATAAAAAACCTATAGCTATACGTATTTATTTTCACTGGTTTGGATTTCTTCCTGCAGAGAACACACCTCTCCAAAAAGAAATTATCCTTACAATGAGTTTTGTTTTTTGAATTACCAGGGCTAGGGTGTCAAATTCTCATAAGGGAGGGCTAGGTTGGGCTGGGTTTTGCTTTGACGAAGGGCTAATGCTCGAAACGTCAGCTTTTCCAAATTCGCTTAGGAGGTTATTACCTTTACTACCTTCTAGTTGATAATAAAAAAAACGTTGCACTCGTACGCTGATGCAACACGACAGTTTCTTTAGAAACTCGTCACTTTTTGGCGGGTTTCACCTTGTCTGACCCAGAGGAGTGTTTTATTGCCTGTAAGCAACCCAGTTCTGATGGGACTGAGGTCTGGTCCGATAGTAGCACAACAACAAACAAAATGAAGTGACAGTGGTGCTACAAATCCTTATTCATTAACACCGAATATTGCCACGATTTTAATTATATTTGCGTTTTGTTTCATGCATCTGTGCAGCATTGACATGTCCCAGTTTGAGTAACCCATCTAATGGTAACGTGGCACTGAGTTCCGGCCTCGCTTTGGGAAGCACAGCAACATACACGTGTAACAGTGGATATAGAGCATCACATGCAGACACACGATACTGTCAAGCAGATGGACAGTGGTCAGGGGAAGACCCTACCTGCATACGTAAGTGTCTGTCATATGTCAGGACGAAATACAAAAAATAATTTAAGATGAGAAGAGCAAGAAATTAAACCGCCGATAGATCGTATGAATATAAAATTGAGGGGAAATGAATAAGGGAGGAATGAGCCCTGTAGGATATCCTAGAAAATCAGCAAAACAGAAAGAGATCAACCATAGGTTAGTTAAGGTAAACTGACCATGACCATCTTATGGCCATTTCATATGCAAGAACAATAACTAAACATGTCGAAGAAATAAATAGCAAGATGATTCGAATGACACGGATTCGAGCCTTGACAGGGTTTTCTTGACATATGCAAGCGCTTTTCCAAGCATAGAGGTGAGAGAAAGGGTGGCCAGATGGGAGAGAAATTGGGCTTCGAAATTCATCTTTATCTTTAAAGGTGCTGATAACAAGAGGTATATGGTAAGTAAATCAAGCATCCAGCAGTGTTTATTTTCGTGGCGTCAGATGTTACAACGAAATGACCTGATAAATTCGGAACGTGCCATCTTGGCTTTGGTCAGTAAAGGCGAAAGCAATATAGCAATGCTAACACTATAGAGCTAAGAAAACGCAAAGGCATCAGCCAAGCAAAACCCGAAGCAAACCTAGCAAGGTAAAGGGCAAACTATTTAAGATTTAGCAATTGATGAGAAGCAAGGAAGTTTAATCGTTCAAATTGTATTTGTACACGTTTAATTTTATTTTCTACTTAATTTGGAAATCAGCATGGGCATTAATTCCCGTATTTGTTCCAGGTGGCAGAGGGTTTGTAGTGAATTGCATATATCTTGACGTTTTCAAAGCACCATTCATTTAATTATTTTATGCCTTAATGGCATGCACAAATACAGAATACAAAAAAATGATTATTTTCTATAACTTTTTAGGTGTTTACTGTGCGGAAATTGGTCAAGTGGAAAACGCCAACAACGTTGTTCTAACTGGACAAGATGGCGGCAAAAATGTACTGGGAACGCAGGCAACCTTCACGTGTGCAGCGAACTACGCGATGGTTGGCGATGCAGTAAGAACGTGTCAGCAAGATGGAACATGGAGCGGAACGCAACCAAGATGTATTGGTATGTGTTGTTAGAACACTAGTCCTCAAGGTCTGTTAGCTAGACCTTCACTAAACTGGTCATGTCAAAACGTAGGCATCAGTTTCATCGTGTTTCAACAACGTTATCTCATACAACGTACACTATTTCCTTCACATAACAAAAATAATAGCACGAGATGGGGAGGGGAACATCTCGCTTGAAAGGGACGAGGATGCTCGTCGTCTCGCTTAGGAGTGTAAAGAACGGATTTTGGTCTCAACTGGGATTGTCAGAACAGAACGTCAGTAGTTTTAGCCGTTGAGGTCTATTCAGGGTTGCAAGTCTGAAAAAGTGAAAGAGCCGTCATTCTGGGCTGGCCGTCCACGGCAATCAGGCATTAGAAATGGAATCATTTAGCGTTAAATTTAAATTTGCCGACGAGTATCTTCGTCGCTACATGTGGGAGTCCGTTGCGAAGTCGCCATGCAGCCATAAGAGGGAAATATAACTTATGAAAAATAATAAACGTACTTAGAAAAAGGGTGGTTGCGGGATAACAAATGATAGTATGTTTTGCTTAGCTGTAAGAAGAACATTACGCGCTAGTGACCGTAGTAAATGACTGTAGAAAGAGGAAAACGGTGAAACCAAAAGCAGAGCAATGAAACAGAGGATGCGAGAATGATGCAGAGTAATGTGAAAAAAAAATAAAAAAAAAAAAAAAAAAAAAAAAAAAAAACATGAACAATGGCGCGAAAAACCATTGGGACACAACGGAAAAGAAAAAAAACAGAGACAAACAAAAGAAAAAAAAAAAATATTTTTGCAAGTAAGTTAGTTCTTTTAAAACGCCTTCTCCTTACGGTGTTAATTCAATAAATAAACAATAATTAGTAGCATGATTTTCAAAACGAGTATGATTTACCATTATCATCACGAGAGGTTTTGTTACCTTTTTGTTACCTGACAACCACGCGGCGATTAACGTCATCTTCAGAAAGAAATTTAGAAATATGACCCAATTCAGGCTAGGTTAACTCTACAACCTAGGCTTTCAGCCTTCCCAGGAACAACATCCAAAACTTTATCTTAAAGTGAATGAAGCGAATCAACTTGTATTCGAACGTTCTGATGTAAGACACATCCCAAAGTTGACCCAGAAAAACTCGCAAAAGGCGAAAGGCGCATGCCCCAAAATTGTCCTCAATCGCGCGGCAAAGGGGATGACGAGGTGGACAAGACGGAAAAAGCGGAAGAGAGAAACAAGGACGGAAGAGGAGAAAGAATGCGTGGCTGGTGCCCCAAGTCAGGCTCCAGACCGTAAGCGACAAGCGGACAGCGCCACAACAAACGTCACAGCGCAACGCCCCAGTCTCTGGACACGAAAAGGCGCAGCGCCGAAATAGGACATAGAGTAACTGAGTTGAACAGAAGGAAAAGCAAAAAATTCGCTTCATATGCACTTTAACTTGTTTTCTTGTTAATTACAGCTTCCTTCTGTAGTCCAGTTCCAGTACCTGCTAATGGCATGGTTCAAGGTTACCGGTATGAACTGGGTGCCACCCTTCGTATCAGCTGTGACGAAGGATACAATTTGGTGCCATCAAGTTCGTCGTTTAGAACTTGTATCTCTGATGGCCAAGGAGGAGGAGTATGGTCAGAACAAGATCCTGTTTGCGAATGTGAGTTTTTCAAAGATAGACCTTATAAATTTTTAAATTAGACACATGTTGTCAAGCATGAAGACTACAATGAACGGGAAATTCTGTATTTGCAAAATGCCCTAACAAATTACGAGGATAATAAGGTGCTAAGTGATTTTTACCAGAAAAAAAAAGTACTAGAAAAAAGGGTGGACACCATGCAATAAGAAGGATTATTATTCCACTAATGCGCCATTTTACCATATCAGGGCAAAAGAAAAAATATGCCACGTTATTGCAATGTAAAACAGGGCAAATATACGGACGGACAAGCTTCGGAATACGGACCCAAACTTAGTGGAAAAAATAATGTAAAATAAATCCCTTATTCGGTGGTTTAAAATAAAATACGAGCGGACAATTTGTTCACTGCTCGTATTTTTCCGAGCCCGTTCGCAACTCGCAAAATACCCGTGCGTATTATTTGTTAAACCATCGAATAGGGTGTATTTAGTGATTGAATTCATGAATATCTTTTGTTGCAATTTTCAGTGGTAGACTGTGGTGACCCCGGCGACCCTTATGGTGGGTACCGTCACATAGCAACCGACACTAAGTACCAGTCCACTGTGACATACACGTGCAAAGCAGACCATCACCTGGAGGGAGAGGACAGTCAAGTTTGTCAAGCTGATGGACTGTGGAGTGGCTCTAAACCTGTTTGTCTAGGTAAATACTGTAAATTGTCTACTTTGCTGGCAAGCTTACTGAGGCGAAACAGTAATTTAATTCCATTTGACCCCTTGACACGTACGCACATCTAAATCCTTTTGTGCACTCCAAAATCACCTTCATTGTTTGGTGACGATTTGAGTCTTATCTATGGGAACCTTGCCATTTGGAGCTCCTTCAAACCATCTGTTTTCCTTTTTAGACGATTGACTGTTAAAATTAACCTCATTTCAATAGACAGTTACATTTTATCTGTTGGACTCTTTAAGCTTACTACGTTTCCAATATTGACAGAGCGCTCCTGTGGTAATCCTGGTGTCCCTGATAATGGAGCAAAGAATTCATCACAGTACCAATACGGCTACTCTATCTCCTTCACTTGTGACGTTGGTTACACTCTGCAGGGATCCCAAGTTCGTACGTGCCAAACAAACGGCCAGTGGACTGGTACACAGCCTGTGTGCCAAAGTAAGTAGCCAAGGGTTTGTGGAGGAGCGTGGCCGAGAGGTTAGAGCGCCGGACCTGAAATTAAGGCCGGGTTCAAGTCCCTTTTACACTTTTTGTTTTTTTGGTCCCCGGTTAATCTCCGCTTTACCCCCATTTTAACAGGATGCTAAAGTTATCTAGTAGTGTACAAGTTACTGCACGAAACTTACAAGCTGTCTTGTCGGAAACAGTGAAATGTACTAGATTGTTCAACTAAATTTGGTAACGTTAGAACTTTTGGTAGCATTTCATTTACTGTTTTTAAAAACAAGTTTATTACGTTTGAACTCCGCGAGAGCAGATTTTATTTCCTTCTCCAGCCTGATTGTGGTTAAGAAGAAAAATTGTTTAATTTTTAGTTGTTGACTGTGGCGACCCTGGTGTACCGACTAATGGCGTCAGATACGGAGATACTTTCACCTATAATAGTAGGATAGTACTGGAATGTGACCCTGGGTGGAAACTAGTTGGCGACCTCGCCAGGACCTGCCAAGCAGATGGGACATGGACTGGAACTCAACCCACTTGTCAGCGTAAGTAATGACCTAAACATATTATTTGCTGTTTTTCGTAGCAGGTCAACTTTTTTTTTTTTTTTGTAATAGTCTCTAATTGTGGATCCATTCATTGCTGTATTACCGTAATGATACTGCGTCTGGCGAAAGTTTCGATCAAGAGGTGTACCTTAGTCTTACTAATTTTCGCGCGTTATTAATTTTGCGAAAACTCGGAAGCTGTATTTTGCGACAATTAATTTTCGCGACTCAAGGAAAAAATTGGGCAAATGTGTATTTAAGTACGCGAATTTGCCACTGCTTCAATCTCCCAAGTGAAACCCTGATCAGAGTTTAATGGTTGTGGTTCGTTGGTTTTTTTGTTGTTGAAATGATCATACATCGAAGACATCTGGAAGGACATTTGGAAATACTGAGGAATACAAAGGACTGCTATAAATCTAACTCCATGAGTAGCCCCACAAATCAAGTCAGACAAAAAGTTCTCAGTCCGAAAACAAGGCCAGAAAGATGTCTTTTCAACGATAAAATGTGACAGTTATAAAAATTCACAACAATTACCACGGCATGCCTGGTAACTCAGTGGTTAGAGCATTTTCAATTCGTGGATTGTTCATGTTTTCTTGTTTAATATGGTATAAAATTTCGCGTATGTAAAATGATAAACATTTTTTCGCGAGTATTAATTTTTGCCCTTTTTTTACAAAACGTGAAAATCGCGAAAATTAGTACGCGCGAACGTAATTTACGTGAGCGTGTTACCTTCTTCGTTAAGACGAGGCTACCTTCCACACATTCGACTCTCTCCACTGCTTGTATCCGTTGATATTTGGCTATTACAGGCTAGATACACCTATCAATGAAGCAAAGTTCTTATTGGTTTCAGAAACGAGCTGTGGAGAATTCTTAACTGGCCCAAGTGGTACAGTATTGTCATTGAACTACCCTAGTAATTACAATGATGACGAATATTGCACGTGGCAGATACAAGTGCCTGTGAACAAGAAAATCAGGCTTGACTTCACCGAGTTTCAGACGGAGACTGGTAAAGATTTCTTGTTGATCTACGACACAAACCACTACGAGAGTCCAACTATCGTATTTGACGGAACAACCTACTTACCGCCATCATTCACTTCATCCGGGAATGTGTTGCGAGTAAGATTCATCAGTGATGAGGCCACAAACAGGAAAGGATTCAGTTTCAACTACCAGCAAGTCGGTAAGTAAATATTGTACTAGGGATGCTAAGCTGAGAGGGCCTTTAACTAAAATCGACCAATCAGAATGCGTTATAGCCAGGTCAAATATTTTTAGGGATTGGACCACTTCTACTAACACCTTTATCAATTATAAAGTCGTGTAATAAATCTATTTTTAACAATGCTCGTTAAACTGTACTAGAAACATATCCTCGGTCTTTTCCTTCGGCCAGTCTTTCACTAGTAACGGCCCTCGTGCTTGGTTCATAAGAAAAATGTATACAGATGTAATGAGGTTTTCAACTGGTTAAACGAAGAACCACATTGCACCGTGGGATTAGCAAGTTGTATTCTTAGAACCATCCGGTTTTTCTCCTTTAAGGAAGAGAAAAGAGGGAAATGGGAACTTGGTTGCATATTTTTGGGGTAAGGTGCTTGTATATGGCAAAGGCCGATGTCTCCAGCAAATTCACAAAATTCCTTTCTAACCTCAAACCAATTTGACCAGGGTGTATTGTCAACTTATCGACTTGCTCACGGAAATACGTCCTAGTAATGGCCTTCCATGCTTCAATTAAAACTGCTCTTTGTACGTCTGAAGTCCCCTTGTGTTCAGTACACAACATTCAATTTACCACAAGAATAGATAAAGATTTCTTGGACATGTACAGCACTTAATGTTTTCCAAAAAAAAACACTGAGATCTCCTTTCATACCATTTCCTCAATCCTTGGAATGTATTACCACCCTAACTATCTTTTTAATCACCGATTTGCTAAACTCGCTAATTTGTATGAAAAGACATGAGAAAAACTTGGTGGCATTTCACTGAGTCAAATCTTTACGTTTATATCTTTAAATCGCCGGTCTAACTCAGGTAAATAACTAACATCGTGCATAATTTCCTAGACACATCCTGCGGAGGTGTTTATAAAGACGGAAGTGGCACGATCTCGTCCCCAGGCTATCCGAATGGTTACGAACATAACCTCGACTGCGTGTGGTTAGTTTATCGCACAGTGGACATACCCGACTTCATCTTCACTGACTTCGAAACAGAAAGTGGTTATGACCAAGTGAAGATTCACGCAGGAAGGTAAGCTCTAACATTTTTTCAATCACAGACCTGTAATCAATAACTTCTATACCTGTTCCTGAGACGTTGTTGCTCCTACAAAACTTCCATTTCTTGGGCGAAAGAGGTGTTATGATAAATTTAAGACTCACTTTATTTTAAGAACCCCTCTTAACGGTTTTTTCCGTATTCAGAATCTTGCTTTGTGATCTTAAGCAATACCAGGCCAATACTTGACTGCGTGTTTTGCAGCATGAAGTGACTTGCAGTATTGACAATCCCCCTGGATGACCTTACAACTTGCCGATATCGAAAGGCAAAGTGAGAGTTAAACGAACTGGCACCTCTCGATATGAATTGCAATCGGAACTAACACCATTGTGCCCTTAGATAAGGTTTTCATCATCCTCATGATGATGATCATCATCATCATATCATCATCATCATCATCATCATCATCATCACATCATCATCATCATCATCATCATCATCATCATCATCATCATCACATCATCATCATCATCATGTTCACAACCACTATGACTATGACTATCACCATCAGAGGGGCCTAAAGGGGTAAAATGAAAGCTGAGATTTGGGCAAATTTTCTGACTAGGAAAATGGGATTTAGTTCACTGGGACTGGGAATCACGAAAAAGTAAACAATAGAATTGGGAATGGGATTTAGAACTGTAAAATGAAATTTTCGCAAAATTTGGGCTGAGAAATCCCCCCCCCCCCCCCCACCTCTTTAGGGCCCTTACATCACTATCGCCATCACCTCGACTGTCTTTAACACCAACACTATCTTATAGATATTACCTTTATAACTTTCACTTTCGTTATTATTTTTTATAGATTTGGCGAGACCGTGTTAACAAACGGCTGGTCAGGGCACAGCCTTCCAGTCGGGTCGTTCTATGCCAACAATAAATATTACCTGTGGATCCAGTTTACCACAAACGGTGGCAACGCGGATGGCCTATTTCACAAAGGGTGGAGTGGTTCCTACCAAAAGTACTGGCCTTATGTCAACGCCTAGCAGCAAAAAGAAGTGAAAGTAAAGGAAAATTAGAGATGCCTGAAAGTAGCTATAGTCGGGCTTACCTGGGAACAAAATTATGGGAATCGCAATATTGGACTAAATTAAACATGTAATGGGTAGGAAATATTACTCACAACAAAGCATTAATAAAGCATCTATGAGAAAAACATGTAGTGTCATCTTATTCTCTTGCCATCGCCGGGTTTAATTTAACGTGTTTCCATCTCCAGTTCGATTTCTAAGCGTGTTCAAACAATCTTAGATCTATATATATAACTACTGCATGGGTATGGTTGTTGGAAACTAACGTCCATCCAAGCTTAAAGCTAAACAAGATTGTAATTTCTCTCCTATTTTTTTTTTCACTTCTTTTTATTCCAAGAACATTATAACTGAAGAAGTCAGTCAAGCCCTATGTAGACAGCTGATTCTCGAGTCCATTGAAACACCGCTACTCAAGACTTGGACCAAATATGAAGGCATCATGTTATTTTATATTGATGTATCGGACGTTTTTTTTACATTAGATTCACAACGACCAATCAGTCAATTAGCTAGATGCGTTTTCAGCCATTTTGGCTAATGGGTAAAACATACCAGACGTTTCTTTGAATTTCCCCAACAGTACATCGGTTCCAGACCAGAAAAATTGCAGTCAGTTTACACTGATATCCTAGTTGATAGGACGGTTAAGATATCTGCGGGGCGGGCTCTTTTAATTAATATAAAAGACAGTTAACGAACGAACCTCAAAAATCAGGTTTTCATATTTTGGCGAAATTATTATTTTGTCTGCTCATCAACAAAAACACTTGCAACACTGAATCATCATCAAATCAAATTAATCATATTTAGCCTTTGTTTTGTAAGCAATATCGATAAAAATAAAGCTTATTACACAAGGATTAGGCTCTTGTTGTTCAGCATCAGTGTGGCCGTCCGGGTTTGCGTTTATTTTATTTTCTAGTGACTCTATACGTGATCCCAACTGCTTTTCGAGGTTTCTTGTATTTCTAGCATTGTTTTTGGCGTACGGGATAGTCAAACTTGGGATCTCCATCTTAAGCATTTCCCATTTCAGCTTTAGATTAGTCAAATATGCGTATTTCCTGCATATTATCGGATAATTTGATCGTTCAGTAAAGAATAATTGAATTTCCGCAGTCCAGGGCCCTTTTTCTTGCTTTCAAATTGCAAGAAAATTCTAATGGCCTTGTGATCGGGTCCCGGGGGGTACTTGGGTAAATTTTTGTTGGGTATGTGCCGCTGGCCTCTCAGAACCCCTACCCCATTATAGTCATATTCTATGGCCAATTATAGACCCCATTTTAGTCACTTTTGGGTAAATTTAATTTTTACGACCCCAACTTAGCCACTTTCTGGGAGCTGTTTGTCAAATATTGAACAACAGCAATAAATACGGTAACATTTTTTTCGGCGAATATTTCCGTTCATAAATCACAACTTGTCAGAATTTTCGTACTCTCAAAATCCCGGAAAAGTGTGACCCCATTCTAGTCACCCTATAAAAAATGCTTGAAATGGCGATCCCATTATCGTCAGTCCAGTCGTGAAAATGCGACCCCATCCAGCGACCCCATGCCCCCCCCCCCCCCCCGGGGGATCGGGTGCAATTGCAGTTTTAATATCAGCGGTTTTAGTACTAGCAATGAGAGATTTGGGAATGAGAAATAAATCGATTATCGATTTCATTTAAGTACGCTAGATTCATAAGTAAAACACCTTTTTGCCAGACTTCTTAATTCTAAGAATATCAACAAGGTTTAAGTCGTCCATAAACTCCGCAACCAGATATCTAGAAATGCTTGGCTTCCTCTGAATGCCACCTTTCTTATAAACAGCCTCGAGAGTGACATTCCAGTCACCCCCAATAATTAGATTGCTAATATTAGCTTTCGAGATTAATATTTCACTCAAGTTTTCAAAAAAATACTTTCTGATGAGCGGCGTTGTTTGGTGCATAAATGTTGCATAATGAAAATTTAGAAGTCTTAAAATAGCCGTTAATTAACACGATTCTGCCGTCTTCGTTCTCCCTGGAGTTTTAATTTGAAGGAGTCTGGGTTTTTGTCGAGGGTCGAGGGTACCATGTCGAGGGTATTAAAAAATGAAATAAGATAAATAAAAAATAAAATAATAATTAACTAAAATATAAAATAATAATTAATATTACAATAAAATAATAATTAAATAAAAATAATAATATGATTTCTAAAAATAGAAAAAAAAAAAACAATTGAACACTTTGTGGCGGTACTCCCTATAATGGCCTATACGGGGAGGCTCCGCCCGAAAGGGGTACCTTTTTTAGGCTCCAGGTATATAAAAGGGTAGGGATTTCACAAGTTTAGGTATATGAAAGGGTAGGGAAATCTGCCGTAATGATAGTTAAAAAGGCCTTTACATTAAATATTTCGAGCAGATGCAACTTTTGGCTGTATCGTCTTAATTTATTAAGCGCTACATAAAAATGACAAGAAAACTTCCCGTTTTAGGTAAATGTGATGTCGTGTAGGTATATGAAAGGGGTGCCTTTTTGCAATAAAAGGTATACAAAAGGGGGACCTTTTCTATCAAAATGATATATAAAAGGGTAAGGGGTTGGATCTCCGGGCGGAGCCTCCCCGTACAAAACGTACCCCCCCCCCCCACGGGGCGTGATTTCGTTGTATTTGTTCTGGCCTATTGGCGTAATCCAAAAATTCCAAATGTCAAGGAAACTCATGTTTGAACTCAATACCATAAAATGTTGCGACCAGATTGGGACACATTTATGTTACATTTGATTTACCGACGGAATATGTCGACAAGTCACGCTGCTCGGTGGCCAGTAGTGCTTTGACATACATATGCCATATCATGATGCAAACGATGGCTATATGCTTTAAGAAACAGTAATTAGAGAAAGAAATAACATTCCTGAATATTTTTAAAGAGTGTTAAAAGTTGGGCTCACTTACCCCCTCAAAACTGTATGAAGCCACTTATAAAAATAGAATGCGAATGAATATAACCGACACAAGGCTCAAGCATCAGCGTGTGATGAGAGAAATAGAAGGAAACTAGGCGAAGTTTTCGTTTTATGAAAGTGTTTTAGGAATATCGGCTGCTTTAGAAAGTTTTTGTTCGGATGCTTTTAGGAAATTTGTTTGTCTGAGTCTTGCCTGTGTCGTGACGTCACTCGCGCGCTTCGCAATTTGAGAACTTGACAGAAACATGCGGTCAGCGGCTTACTTCTAGAAGCTTGGCTGCTAAGCCGAGTGCACAAGACGCCATATTGGATTTTGAGTACACACTTCGAAGGATAGTCCTCTTTCTTCCTAGCTTATTTAAACATGATAAGAACAATAATCTGGTTTGGAGGTGCCGGGATGTTTGCATCATGTTACTCTAATCTGGTACGAGGATTACCAACGTTTAGAAGTAAGTAATGTTATTCTCTTTTACTTTATCGCACTTCGAACGACAACTATAAAGCTTTACGTAGATATAGGAGGCTTGGTTTGGTCTAAACCACAGAATGCAGGGCCACTGTTAAACATCTACGAGACGAGCTGGTTTGTTAACTCTATTTTCGAACGGACCAAACCATCACATACATTTACCCAAGAACATCATTCAGTTCAGGTTCTTTACATGCACATCCACTGATTACTGTGTACAGTCTGTACACAGTTTGTATGTACACGCACAGCCAAAATAAAATCTGTAATACTAAATAGTAAACTTTATTAAAAAAAAAAATGCACACACACATGCTTGCCCCATTAACTATAAAACTAGATTAAAGAAGCTGACTTCCTCAAGGGGTGTGTGTTTACAATAAGATTAAAACGATTAAAACCATCTATTTTTTAAACCCCTTCAGGCAGCTGGTGTATATTGAAGGATAATGCCTGAGGCCGAAAGATTGTCCAAAAAATGAACAGTTGGCCAAGAATTGAATCTTCCTTAGAAAATAAAATTTTAAGGACAATCTTTCTGCCAAGGGCATTATCTTCAAATAAACCAACAGGTCAGAAAGCGGTTTGTCCCGGGGTAGTCAATCGATAATATCAATAATCGATAACATTCGATAACAATCGATAAAAATCGATTAATTTTTTCAAAAATCGATAAAAATCAAAAAAGATTTCGTTGTGAGTAATCGATAATTATCGATTTTTCAATCAGGGCTATCGATTTTATCGATAAATATCGAATTTATCGAAACTAAATTATCGTACCAATTTTCGAATGAAAAACACCAAAAGATATTAAAAAGCTCGCAGAAACACTTATAACAACTTCCCTGTTCGTTAATCGGTAAAAATTACTACATCTTTTCTACAGACTGTTAGTAATACTCAGC
The DNA here is from genome assembly GCF_052425735.1 of Oculina patagonica. Lineage (NCBI taxonomy): Eukaryota > Metazoa > Cnidaria > Anthozoa > Scleractinia > Oculinidae > Oculina > Oculina patagonica. The sequence continues at coordinate 8,629,775 of NC_135762.1, forward strand.
GTGTGTCGAATTTGAAATCTGCTTTAATTAGATAGTAAATAAATAGAGGTTACGCCACAGGCCTACATGACTCCTACGTTCGTGACATTTGCACATTTGCCGTTATATGATTTAATTCGGTCTTTTGACCTTATTTACATGTACTTCTGACTTCTTTCTGAGGGTTCTATTTTATATGGAGGCATTATGTATTAAATAGAGTCGTGTTGATTGTGGTCTAGGAAGTGACTAGATAGAGGTAATTTTTCTTCGCTGCGTGGTTTCCGTTTGTAGAGTCAGTAGAGTTCATGTTCTGTACTCCTCCGCCACATGAAATCTACATTCAAATAGTTACAATCAAACGCTCCCTCAACGGAAAGAGGATGATTTTTATCGATTCCGATAACGATCGATGAATCCGATAAAATCGATAAAATTAACACTTCGTCGGCGTGTGAGTATCGATTTTTATCGATTGACCGATACAATCGATATCATTTAAAATCAATTTATCGATAGATATCGATTTATCGATTGATTTTCCGATATCAATTTTTATCGATTGACTACCCCGGGGGTTTGTTTATTTTTTTACCCTCCAATATATTTTTACAATGCACTTTATTGCCGATATGCAAGGAAAAGCATACAGTGATAATCATGATGTAATGTATATAAAATAATTCATATATGAACTGTGGATGGATATGAAAGTGATAAATGATCATCGCAGTGAATTTCCAATTTAAGCAATTGGAATAAAAAAGCCTGAAAAAAATTCAGGGCTTCATTCATTCCCGTTGAAGCCCTGAATTTTTTTCAGGCTTCTTTATTCCAATTGCTTAAATTGGAAATTCACTGCGATGATCATTTATCACTTTCAGTGATAATCATGGCGTAACTGTGGTTGAAATAAATGCAAATTGATTTGTTTGGGTAATTTTTTAACACTATTTGATTAAATAGTTAAACCTGAAAAGTGACTTTGTTTCTTTGTATTTTTCTATGAAATCGGGTGATGGATATCAAATTGGATGGGGTATATTGTTTGATGCCCGCCGTCCTATTTTGTACCATGTGATATGTGCAGGCTTTTAGCCAGGACATAAAAAGTGGGAGTCCAAAATTTTTATAAGGACTGACTTTGTCCCCATAGGAGGGCCTGAGGAGCATCCAAGGTGTTTTTCTGCAGTTACAGTATGAGTGCAAAGGTGTCTAAAAACTTCCAAATTTGCTGAAAAAACCTCTGTATACAGTACAGTACCGCCTGGAATCATATGCACATCAGCCGCGGGTTTCCCGAGGTGGACGCGCGGGTAGTGCACGCGGTTTGCCCGTGCGTCCACCTCGGGAGGAACGAACGAAGCACGAGACGAAACCGAGACGAAACCGAGGGAATCACGCGTTCTTCAAAGCCGCGTCTTCGTGCTTTTAATTGCCTTTGTTAGCTTTATTGTTGCTCTTCATTGTTAGGTTTTTGACACCGTCACCCAAGAGATTTGATCGGAAATCACAACAAACAAAAGAGAACGCTGGTTCGTCCAAAAAATCAGCGGAATAACCCGGAATAACATTTTGATCCCGCCGCCTGCGAAAAACGTGCGACATTGAAGAGAACGTTTTTAATATTTGCCTAAACATCGAAATATCACAGGATTATTTCTTGCCCTGTTTCAAATGTACTATAAACCGCAGCTACAAACTGACTTGACGAGTTTTAAATCGAAAATCCATCGAAAGTTGTTTGCTGTGCATGTTCACGCTTCGATTAATTTCATTCAAGATTTGCATAGTTTAACATATGTTGACGCGTACTTATCCTCGCGTTGTCTTATTTATTCTGTTTTTTATCAGACAAGTAAATATTATTTCGCCTGCTTGCACTCAAATTCATTTTATTACCGGTTTTCTTGTCCCTTTGCAATTTTTTGAATCAGAGACTGCCGGACCGGCACAACCAGTTGAATTTTTGCATATTCATTCGACCAACATATTTTAGGTAGTTTTCCGCACGATGTCACAAAAGTTTTACAATCAAAAATAAAAAAAAGATCAAACCCTAAGAAGGAAAATTATCGGCACAAGATATGAGATTTTAAAAAATACAAAATCTAAACGTGCAACGCAAGCGCTCGTTCATTCACGTGGCGTTGCTTGACACTTCTCAGAAATCGATCAACTTTGCTCAGCTTGGTCGCGCGCGAAAAATTTTGTTAAAGAAGGGAAGAAAAAATTCTGAAACGGTCAGGTAATTACAAGATGTAGATGGTTACAGATCGAAGGAAGAACTATCGGGAAGTTGTTGCAGAAAACACAATTTGTCAATTGCCGAAAAGCTGCGAAATGACAAGTTTATTCATCGAGTTGTTTACCAGAGGCCCTGCCAGGGTAAATTCCGACAAGCGACACGGCCCAGAAAGTAGCGACAGCACATAAATAAATCGCGATAAACGACAACCCTTTTGGAAAAACTATAAATTCTGACAAAGACAAGCAATTGTCCTTCAATTCAACTACCAACGACGACGGGAAGTGAGATAAAACAGCGACACGGGACATTTTTAAATTTAGACAAGCGACATGGGATTCCCCCAGGGCCTCTTACCAGCATACCGAATGTCTGGAAAGGCAAGACAGGATTCATGTTCTTTGTAGTTGTTTCCGACTACCATCGAGCCGAAAATTACGAACCCAACGTCAAATTTAGAACTGACCGAAAATAGCTATTCTGATCGGCGCGAATTAATTCTTATCGGCAAAAATCTAGTTGAACGGCAAATGAACTTTTGGTGGGGAAGCCGACAATTGTCGGCATTTGTCGCTCGAAAGAGAACACATTCCCCGCAACTAAATGTCATTGATTTCTTAATCTTCTGTGAAACTTTTATTCGATCTTAATAAACGCTCGCCTTGTTAAGTAACAGACTTTAAATACGTTCGTTTTCATAACTAGACATTGCAAGAAAACATGACAAGCGTGACCTTTGCGACCTTTATTTACACACGGGCGTCGATCTGTTAGATCATTTGAAGATAAGAAATCCTTGGCGCGGCTGCAAAAAGATTTTCGCTTCCTTCATTTTCGGATGGATAAATCGAGAGAAGTGCTTTTACAGGCCTCATTAATTTCGATTTTTTCATTCACGTTTTGCATTTTTGATAAAATTAATTCTTTCGCGAAGCGACAAGTTTCGACTCAAAAGCTTCTTATGCTAGCACGCACGGAACATTCAATACGAACCCGTGAAGATCTTGAAGTTCAACAAAATTTACCGGTAATCCCATAAAAACTGTTTGAAAGAAATTTGCATTTCGTTGCTGAATACGGTGTAAGCAAGTTGTAAATGTGAGAAAAAATCCATTGAAACGAAAACAATAAAAACAACAATAGCCGACAGATCCTTTTGTGTCGGCCTTTCGTCCATTTGACTGAAATGAATTTCTGACCTCGGTTTTCATTCGTGAACCGCGCGGGTTTCGTTCGTAAACCGCGCGGTTTCGTCTCGTTCCTCCCGCGTGCAATACACGCGTTCTGCCCTCGAGCTTCACGCGTGCCAATGTGCATATGATTCCAGGCGGTACTGTAATTCATATTAAATTTCTGTGACAAGTGGCCATCCATAGGACTCCTGGACTCCCACCTGGCTAAAAGCCTGGATACGTGGTTAATCAGAAGTAAGCCAATGTGTTGTAATACATGTATGAACTTGTGAGGACAGTCGACTTTCATGTTTAATGTTAACTGGTGGGGACCCCTCTGTGGAGTCCCTGACTTTTTTGTGGGCCACCGTACATCTTGCGAACATGTGAGTTGACTTATGTGGGACATTGTGTTTACAGTGTTTATTGTTGAGTTGAGTTTAATCGAGCCTTAGAGCTATCTTACAACACAATGGTAGTGAAAGGGTTTAACAGTATTGAAAATTGCATTGTACATGTACATACTAGTTATGCAACGCTTTCGAGTGGTATACTATGGAATATCCCACGAGTCACTTGTATTTTCTCGGTATACACACGAGCCTTTAGGCAAGTGTGTATACCAAGAAAATACAAGTGACAAGTGGGATATTCCATAGTATACCACGAGAAAGTGTTGTGTAACTATTTTATACCATGCCATAGAAAATACGCGTACTAAATTTCGTCTAAAATACAATCGCAGCGCACAATGGGAAGGTTGGGTTGAATACCGTCGAATATACAACAGCTTTCCTGTATTCTGATTGGCTGTATTTTCTATGGCATGGTATAAATGTAGATGGGCAATTCCACATGAGAGGTGTAAAAATCAAGATTTTTCAAAAGATATTTCAGATGGAATAATTACCTGTGCTGCATTGTAGACATGTTATAGTATACAGAAAAACAACTTTTACTTTGTCTGTGACAACAGTGTTTTTAGGGGGGTCCCCAAAGTACGGGTTTACCTTCTTAATAATTTACAATATCTGTGATGCACATTTTTAACTTACAAAAATCATACTTTCAAAATGCTTATGAATTCAAACAATTATATTAGGAATATTCCCTCATTTGTGTTGACAAATAACTGATAAAGACTTCATCCAAAATATTTTTAAAAAATAGCAACAGCGATGTGAAGTTCTGTCATGGACGTTACGTAACGTCCATGAAATTTTGTGCATTTTTTTCTCTCCTTAAGTTATTATTTGAAGGATTCTTAAAAATTTCCTGCTGCTTTGTTACTTATCAAAAGTGAACATTTTGATGATAACAAAACTCTGGTAAACTGTTTCATTTTTTAACTAAGTGCAGTTAAAGTTGGTCATGGACAACATATCATGGATGTTACACTTTTTGCAAAAATGTTGAAAAAAAGGCAAAACTTTATCAAAGTCTTTGGAAAAGGTAAAAAATAGTTAGGCAGTATAGCAGTGGGCAGTGTTTTCCAAAAGACAGGTTTGGGTTGATAAACAGCAAGCTTGTGGAAAGAGATTTGCTGAAAATGCAGGTTAATATGTCATGTAAGGACTGTGAAATGTCCTCAAAAATTTAAATGAGCATTTCACGGGTTTTACATTAACTAGAAAGATAATTTCATTTCCAACTGCCAAGAAATATTGTTTTACTACAAATGATAGAGCCCAACAATTGAAAAAAGTTAATTTATTTGGTAAACTTGAAGAAGAATTCACATAGTGTAACGTCCACGACAATTTTTGTAACGTCCATGACGTTACATTTTTAGTCTCCAAGAAAAACTGTGAAAGATAATGGGGGTGAAAACAAAATTTTCAGTTAACACAATCACTAAACTACATTGACATGGAGAAGATATTTTGAAAATGCTTGAAAGTTCACAGGAATTTTAAAGTAATGCTAATGCACTAAATTACGTGGTTGATTTTTATGTAACATCCATGAGAGTCGTTTTTCTCAATATTTCTCTGGCACAAATAAGTCAACTGGAAAAAAGAAATAATCAAATTAACACACTAAGGTGCACAGACTAGTACATCAATGAAAAGTTTTAAAACTTGTTTTCATCCTTAGACAATGCAAGTTTAAAGTTCTAAAAATTAGTCTGAATTGTAACGTCCATGACATGGAATTGCCCAGATATACAATGTAGCCACTGTAATTATTTTGTAGAACCCTTGATGCATGTATTTTACACAAGTGCCGGTCTGTGGATTGGTTATAAGGCACATCAGTATGAGGAAAGAGGAGATGAAGTATATGAAGAGATGGTTAAGAAGCACAAAAATGTACCTTGGTGGCCAAAAGCTGAACTTTTAGCAGAGAGAGCTGAAAGATTAAAAGCTGAAAAGGAAGGTAAATATACATGTACATGCAGGGTTTTCATTAAGAACTGTAATAGCAGGAGAATAGTGTTATTTAACTGAAGAATGCTGATTTCTAAAGGTTCCGCATCTTAATAAAAATAGGTACAGGTCTTTGAAATTTAGCCGGAGAATTCTACGTAGTAGCGGGAGAATTCTCCGATCTCTGATGCCTAATGAACACCCTGTACATGTATGATGTAAAGAATTATTTAGCCATATTCAGTTGAGGCCTCTTGGGATCTTTTAGGACCATAGTACAGTACTGTAGGTGGGCTGGTGGCAGAATCCACCTGCCATCCTCCCCTAAACCTTCTCCTTTCAAAACTCAATGAAAAATATTCCAAGACGATGACACCATATGACAGGGGAAGAATGTTATGATTTGAGAACAGCTGCCATCTTGGATTCTTGATTTTCCTGTGATGTCAGAAAACTGCTAAAACTGACTCAAAAGTAATCGAACCAATAGAATGCTGCTAAAATGAAAATTAAAGTGACCATGTTTTTCCAGTGGTAACAATAACAGTACAGGGCATAAAACTGGAACAGTTTGCTTATTAAATAACGGTACATTACTGTATTTACTTGTTCGTAATTTTTTTATTATTATTATTTCTCCATCTGCTTAGCTGCTATGACAGAAATGGAACAAGCAGCAGCATGTGAGTATGAAAGTATTTTGGTATAGATTATACATGTGGGGCATAGAGCATGGCAGGCAAGTGGTTGGCATAACTTTTGAGACCTGTGTCAACCCTTGTGTTGTTTCCTTGTCGTGCTTGTCTGTTATCTTTATCTTGACTCATATCTGTAAAGTCAAGTCACTTAAATTACCAGTCTCCCAACTCATGAGAACTGTCCAGTGGGTTGGCACGTGACCTTCGTGTAGAAAATAGATTGAAGTATTACAGTGTGTATTATTGCGGGCCCAAGAGAGGCCCGCAACCCTAATCTTGACAGTGACCAGCGGATTACGTATTACGCGTGCGTGCCACATTTATAAAGGCTATCTGCAAACCGGAAGTTGAAAATTTTGTTCTTCCACTAAGAACGATCGGAATGCAAAAAATGTGTCAATCACGACAGTTTGTCGTAACACCGGAAGAGAAAAATCTTGTCTCCAAGAGCGATAAGAATGCGAAAAATCAACAGTTTGTCACATTGGATCAAGGCTCCTGTCTTGCAGACATTACGTTTTGCAGACGTTGTTTTATAGGTGTTGCTTTTGAGAAGATCTGCTGTGATTGTATCACAGATAAACTATGGCAAAGCGAATGATTTCAACAATGGTTATTCTCGAGAAATTCCTTATAACACTGACAACAAAGCGAGTTTGCCGACGGAGGAAAATCACATCTCAATTCACACCGCGTGCTCGACTACACTTCGCAAAACTGTCAATCAACTCTGATTGGTTCGCGGCAATAGGAAACGATAAAAAACATTCGTGATTTAAGCGTGACGCGTTACTCGACCTTACTCGGAATAATTTTCTTTTGTCCAGTGATTTATCGACACTGTCTGAAAAATTTTCGTGACCTGTTGAAAAAACTGCCGTGAAATGAGGTGACTTAAGTTATTTCTTCTTCCATCATGAACGGTTACAATGCGAAAGGGTCTGAAAATGTGTTGTTCAAACAGGAAGTCGAGGAATATTTTTTTCCGCAAAGAACGATGCACTGTTATTCTCGGTGGACAGACTCCCAATAAACAACCGCAGTTTATAAAAGAAATCTCAATTACCACAGTTATGCCAACTTCTGGAAAACTTCCCAAAAACTTCGACTTGAAGTAATTTTCCAAACTAACAAAAACACTTTCCTCCCAGTACCTTCTCTTAACTGCATTGAGGCCCGCACTTTCTAACCTGTGGTTACCACTAGTTTTTTAATACAATTCAAAGCTTGAGCAAAGCATATCTCTCTTTGGAGGCTCAATTCTTACCCCACGAGAAAGACACACAAGACTCCACTCAAAGAATTCATACCAATGACATTAGCTCTATTGGTTGTTGTTCAGTTTTGAAATTTTTGTGTGCGCATAACAACCAATCGCATGGTGCGGTGGCCTAATGGTTAGCGGGCTGGACCCCAGATTGAGCGGACCAGGTTCGAGCCTGACTGGGGTCATTGTGTTCTTGGGCAAGACACTTTAATCTCAAAGTGCCTCTCTCCACCAAGGTGTATACAATGTTAAAGGGACTATGTCACGGCTAAGTTAATCTTATGTTATTAAATTTTGCCAAATATTCGCTATGAATCTAAATGTTTGCAAAGAAATTAATTCTTTGATACTAAATGACAAAACCATAGCTTCCTTGCAGCTAAATGTGTCTCCCGGGCATCAAAAATTAAAGTTACAAGCAGACAAGATTAACTTTGAAAACTGTTCCGCCGGACCATATTTCAAAAGTGCACATCGCAATCCGTTTCAATCTTCGACACTTTTGGCCATCCGTACCTTCTTTTACATTTGGTGTGTTATTTAAGTATTCCTTTACTGTTTTAAGAGGTTATTTTATACATTTAAACAAATTTGATGGTCATTTCCGATGTCTAAGTTTGGCTAAAATCTGTGACACGGTCCCTTTAATCGGTACCGGCTAACTAATGCTGGGGGGTTACCCTGCAATGGACTAGCAACCCATCCAGGGGGGAGTACAAATACTCCTAGTCGCTTCATGCTACGGAAACCGGGATAAGCTCCGGCTGTATGGGCCACTTGGCTCCACACATACTTAAACTATTACAACCAATCATTCACTAGGTAAATCAGGGCATAAATCTGATCATAACATGAATCATCAGTACAGATGCAATTTTTTCTGAGTCGAATCTCAGATGTACGCCCTCGCGAGCAAAGAATTGAGCACTCACTGGAAGAAAAGATGCCTGCTTACTCAGGATAGCCAGTTGTTATCCACCACAGTGCTGTCATACTAATCTATTAAAAGCAGTTTTTGTTACTCTACCAAGGTCCTAAAATTTGGAATTCTCTCCCGCTATCCATCACTGGTTCAACAAGCTTTCTTACTTTTTAGACAAAGATGATTGATTTTTGATGAAATGATACTGAATTGGCCAAGTCTCACATTTTATTTTTATATAGTACATAACTCAGTCTTACAGATGTTATCTGTAATATTTTTTAATAAAGGAGTTATCTATCTATCGTGATTATAAAACATATTGATAACTGAGGTGGCCTCCCCTACAAAGCCTGACAGTTTCCTGGAGGTCTCCTCGCCCTACTATGAAGTGAAGTGAAAGACTTTATTTAATGAGGGTGACCCGTGACAGTAACTTAAGTTACTGATAAACTTGGGGCCCTCGGCTTAAAATAATTAGAATGCTAAAAATATATTATTTACAATAAAATGCTAAAATCCGATATTATGTACAATTACAAATAATACATACTACAAATAATAAGAAAAAAAAAAATTCCATTAGTTTTCTGAGAGTTAAAAATAGTACTACATAATTTAGCTTTAAACGATTTAACGGACTTCTCTGTTTTTAAAGACCGGGGTAAACTGTTCCAATCTTTTATAGTTCTGACGGCGAAGGTGCGTCCTCCCTCCCTCCCCACTGTCTAACAGTGTATTTGTATTAAAAAAATAGTTCTTGTGAAGTGGCAAATAAGATGATGATGACGATGATATATTTGCGATGGTAATCAAATGTACATGTACTGTATGTGTTATACCTATAATATCATGGTCACACATTGTCTCACACTTTATATTTTCCTTTTTATACAGGAGTGAAGCTACACATCTGATGAGCTTTTAGTTGGAGTTGGAGTACCTTATTGATACTTTTACATCAAATCGTTAGTTCAATCTATTGTAACTATGTGTTACACCTTGCAGCCTGGCAGATTTAAATAATCTAACTAAATTTGCATTGTAAATATAAGTGGTTGGATTTGGAGTTAATAAAAATTGTAATTTCTTTTATCTGATTTGCTTTGGACTGCATTAACAAAAGCCAACTGGCTTACCAGTGCTCTTGTCATATAATGTACATGTATACTTATTTCTTTTCTTTTGATGAAACCCTTCTAAGTGAACTGCTCTTTCGGTGTGGCGCGAGATCTTTCCTTGAGCACATGACCAGCCTTTTAAAAGAGGGTCTGCGTAGGAGTCCACTGAGGGGGAGGGGGAGGTGCCAATTCTCGTTGTGACCAAGGGATAGACACTGAGCGAATATTTTTTTCTCGTTGTTTTGCGAAGTTTTTCTCGTCCATTATTGCATTTGCTTGATTTGTTTTATGTTCTCCAAGGATGAGAGGCACTGATGTGCCTAACTTCAGAATACTGTAGAACTAGACTTTAAATTGAGCCATACATGTACCGACCTACTGTACCATAATTATTAATTTAGCTTATTTCCCTTGCCAGGAATCAAGAGAAACGCAACCTACTCTTGATTCACTAAAATTGACTGGCTTTTAGGGTTGCATGGGAGGGTTTAATTTCATGTTTTATTTTCTTATTTTTTTATTTTCTTATTTTTATTTTCTTTTATTTCACGTTTTATTTTTCGGCGTGCCCTCGGCAGGATTATTTACCATATTGGATTTAAAAGGCAGAAAAACACTGGTGGCGAGCTTGGGATATTTGCAGCTGGTGGTCACGTGACATTGTCAAACGTACAGCGAAATGCATTAAAAAATACAGCTGTAGGCTACTTGAAATATTCAAATTTAGCTCAATGGCGAGGCACAGGAGACACAATCCAAGAAATGAATAAACATTCTTTTTCGATTTCCTTTGTCTTTAAGCTTCGCCGACCAAGCTTAATTTTAATTTGTATGGAGGTTGGATCTATTGTCAAAGTTAAAAGTCTTCAACAATCCAATTAAAATTTGTGGTTTTATTTCGAAAAGAGTTACTGGCCATATAAGGCCCGTTAAGTCTAGCTTTTGACGTGTTATTGTCAATGTTGTCATTCTTCAGCACTTATCTATCTTGGCTTTTGATAAAAAGCTTGTTCTACTAACTGCAAAGTCACCCATCGTTTTTTATGCTTGCGTGGAAGAGTAAGGTTTTCAAAGAGCCACTTAAATACAAAACTCAACGAAATTGTTAAAATTTAAAACAGTTATACGACTACTTCTCAACTGAGACAAGCCCAGTCGGTTTGCCAGACGAAAGGACAGATGAACTTAAATTAAAAAAGAAAACAGCTGGACAGCTTTTAACAAAAAACAATGTTTAAACTGTATATATTAACGAATGCAAGAAATTACTAACTGTTACTATAATTTCAAAGTACACCGGCCTCTTAACTTAGTCACGTACGAATTGAAAATTTATTTCAGTCGGATTTAAAACATACGCAACCAAACTAAATTTATGACCCCACCATTATTTACAACTAAAATTAATGATCCCGCTGTCTTGTGCTACAGTATAATTAATTTATTACCTCGCATACATAATACATGTATATAATTGCCCAGTCCGTTCCAAAACAAGTGCCAAGCGGTCGTCGGACGGTGTTAATTAATGTACGGTAGATTTGTGCCTACATTAAGCGTCTCAGTTATAAACCAGAATTGCAACTGATTCAAATCTAGAATTAGCCTCTGTGCCTTCTTGCAAGAGACTGCAGCGACACCCAAGAAAACTCCGTAAACGCCTATTCGCCGAACATGGATTTCCTAGCTCAAATTAATCACCTTTTTAGGTAAGAGTATTGACTATGAATTATTCCGCTTTAGTCCTCGAAAAGCAAACTTGTATCGATTACATTTGCAAAAAAGCTAGTAGCTTGTGCAGGAAGCTGGACTACATTCAGACACTCGGATGATTGTCTGAAAAATTTTCAGTGCTTGTGGCGTTAAGATCTACTTATGAACGAAATCATCCCGGAAACGGAAATGAGTATCGATCAAAGGGAACGAACGCGAGCTAACGCGGTTTGGTACAAGTTAAACTAAATATTGTTTTCTTTAGAAAGAAAAATTCACACACAAATTTACCTACACTACCCTATTAGGTTGGGTTATCTTTACCAAACAGTAGGCTTCAATAAAGATAAACCGACGATTTTCCGAATCAAACGGTCAAGACTTCAACTAGTTTTATTCAACCAACTGACGACTAATATTTCAGGCAAATAGGTTCGTACCGTGGCAACCTGATCAGTTCTCGAACCCCAAGAAAAACTAAAATCGGTTCGAGAATTCGTTGGTCAAATTACAGTGTTCGACTGGAGTGAAGCCGAATCCTTGGAGAATCACTTCTGATTCGAGTTACCCGGGAGGTTTAAGAAATCCGTTTTCCACTCTGAAGACAATACTTCGTTTCCCTCATAGAAATCATGCTCTACTTTTAATGATAATCAAAGAAATTATGAAGGTTCGGCGGTAACACCTTAAACAGCTTTCATTTCCTCTTTCAATTTAAAGGTTTTTACATTTTGTAGCTGTCGTAAAAGAAAAATAATGAGATCAATTGTGTTAAGCGTTAAAACTGACGGTATAAATGGACATAAAATGATATTTTGTTATGACAACCTTCAGCTTCACTTGGCAAAGACCTCTAAACACTGGATTACCCATCCCTCGGTCCACAACTCTACAAACTTGAAGCAATCAAGTTACTATAATATGGGCATACTGCCGAGATGAGGCACACAAAAACATGCTTCCAAGTAAAGTCGTAATTGGTTCTTAAGCGGAAATTCTCACTTGTCCTCTTCAGTAAATATTTATAACATATATAAATGAATTTAGTTTGGCATGTGGGAAGACGTTTTGTAGATAACTGCCTCTGGTTGCTGCACTTTGGCATGAGGGTTTCGTGATCAGTTCTCTCGTTATACGCTTCACGTTTCAGTTTTAACGTGTATCATTGTCCGCGATAAAGCGTTTTCTGAGATATGTTTTTAATTTGTTTTGCTTCAGATTATCGTTCCCAGTTTTCAAAAATAACTTTTACTTGTAAATGTTTTTGGACGAAAATTACATTCAATATGATTTAGTAAGGCTTGGCTGGCTTTTCAAAGCAACAGTGACCTGCCGTTCAAATCGAAATTACTTTATTAAATATTCAATTTTATCCATGAAGCGGTCACAGGTAGGCAACAAAACCTTTTCTGTTTTGGAATAATTATCTAATTGCTGCCTGTAGCAGCTGATTGTTTCGAGATCGTCTTGTCTCCTAGGCAACGATAACAAAATTATTAAGATGATCGCTTTATTGGTTGAATCTTTTAATAGGAGCGATCTTTGAATAAACAAGTGAACATTAAAATTATTATGACATACAGAAATGTTTACCGGCAAACTGCCCCAGGTTAAGAGTACAAAGGCGATGTTCTGTGAAAAAGAATGCTGTAGTTGGGATTACGTACTAAGAAACACAGAGCAGGAGATTTCGTGACTGACTCGCTTTTTGTATTATGCGCATTTTTGTAGCTCGCTTTAAAGCTCTTTGCGGATAGCTCAACAATTTCTTCAAATGCCTCATGTACATGTAAAGACGTTTTCCGTAAATAAATAACTTGCAAAAGCCAGAAGGATGTTTGTCTAGCTGCATGTTTCTTTACTCAATAAATTTGTTGAGGTGCAGGAAAGATATTTTTGGCAATTTAACCAACTCCCGGAGACGTCGTGGAATCGTGTTGTGTTCTTTGCCAAGATATACTTTACTTTCACAGTATTGCGTCGTTCATGTTGTTCCGCAGGCGCCGCTGCATTGCGTCGATGAAAGGCGGCAAAAAGGGAGCACGTGGTCTGAATGTTAGGCGGCGCCATGACGCCAAGTCCGCGCACCGCGCTTTTACCAAGTAGGGAGGCCTGGGGCGGAGACAATGTCAACAAGTACCTTCTCCCTTTTTTGATACATGTAAAAATGATTATAATCCCCGAAGGCTGACTATATTTACAGCATCAAACCTGTCACATAAGTTTAGATGTCTTAAATCGGCCGAAGAGGGTAAACGAAGGGAAGTTATGGCTGGGTTTTTGGTAGCTAACCGAACGGGCAAGATGAGACTATTTTTCACTTCCGTGATCACCCGTGATTTTCCCGCATACCATTTCTTGGCGCAATTATAACAAAGTGATCTATGGAGATTGAACAACAAGAATTACAACTCCTTAGCGGGAATGAAGACCAGGTAAACAAATAGCAATGACGTGTATTAAAGTGTGGCTTGATTTTCTAATTAAGTATTCCGTTTCTTATGCAGACGCGGTGAGATTTCTGAACAAATCTACAATTTTGTCAATGGTGAATTCCTTCCTCCCGAGGACGGCAAGTTTTCTGACACGTTGAATCCAAGCACAGGAGAAGCGCTGTGCAAGTACCCGCAATCGAGTGTGATGGACTTAGAAAAGGCCGTGGAGGCTGCAAGCTCTGCATTTAAACTCTGGTCAAAAGTGTCTAAGGTACTAACAGAAAAAAATATATATTTAAAGTTAACGAAGTTATGGTGAATCAAAGTTATAATGATGCTGATGATGATAGAGTAGAAATGATGACGTAAATGATGATGATGATGATGATGATGATGATGATGATGATATTTTACCAGGACGGTAGATGAAGTATGGGCGCATTTTGAGCAAGTGACGGCGCCATCTTGGATTAGGAAAACAGGGAAGGCTTGGGCTGAGTTGAAAAAAAGTTGTCGAGGGGGATAGGAGTGAGGCTGATACCCAGCGCTCGCCCAACAAAACAGCTAGCAGGAAAGCTCCATTCACAAAAGTGGGTTTTAAGTGAGATAGATATACAAAAATAAAGAAACAACCATGATATATTTTGTTTCATTCTTCCAATCGTTAATTATGAACAAAAATTCATTTTTGCAAAATTAAATGACAGATCGAGAGAGCGGAAGTTTTAACTCACGTGGCTGAATTGTTGGCAAAAAGATCTGAAGGATTCATTCGTGCTGAGATCATGGACCAAGGACGAGCGATTCATGGCGTTAGTAAAGAAGACAACGACATTACAAGAGAGGTACACAATATAAAGCATTTTACTGCACAGGCAGTGGCTACAATGGAGTCAGCAACGCGAACGAAAGGCAAGTTTATTCCAATATTAAGACGAAATACAGAGATAGAGAGAATTGACGTAGGTCTGCTTTGTATAACTTGAGATAAAGTATTCGATTTTTGGATTTGTTCTGATTCTGGCCAGGCGCTATCTATATCTTAGAAACAGAGAAGGTACGCGGGTCTGTTTTGCATAGTTTTATTTATTAATTGATATTTTCTTGGACAATTACGTCCAAGGTAGCCTGAGAGTAGGCGACCAGAGAGGGATGTCTGAAATTCAGGATACGTCCAAGGGGGAAAGTCGCAAAGAGGTCTCTAGAACCCATGTGAAGCACCAACCCTTCAGGCCAGACCACAATCACAGGGGAGAGTCCCCTACTCTTTTTGAACACTGATTTTGGTCCTTTAACGTCCCCTACTAAACCATAACAGAGAAGATGCAGGAGACAAGAGCTACAGTTTATCGTCCTTATCCGAGAAGTCATTCGAGATTATTTGGGAAATTGTTTGGATTCTAGTCAGACGTTATCTTTTAGCTGAAAGCCACGAAATATGAACTCTATACAAACACTTTATACGCTTAACTTTTCTACTGTAGTCATAACGGTTTTGTGAGTTATCGATGTTTTTTCACATTTCAGATTCAGTCAGCTATGCATCTCGCTACCCACTTGGTGTGGTTGGACTTATTACTTCATGGGCTTCGCCTCTGCACTCCATTTTGTGGCACGTGGTCCCAGCACTGGCCAGCGGTAACTGCGTGGTAATAAAGCCTTCGTGTCTGGCTCCTATTGAGGTCCATTTACTTGCCAAGACATTCAGTGATGCAGGTAATGATACCTAGACTTCTTCACGTACCGTTTATCTTTAAACAAGGGTGGGAGGGTGGGAGAGAAACTTCCTTTGTGAAACGACTTAAAAGTTCGGCATAGCGGTGCAGGGCAACTGAGTGTGCGCAGTAGCAATCGAATGGTCGCTAAGGGAATACTAAATAGCTTGACAAAGTTCTCTGTTAAGTTCACATTTTTTGACATCAGGACAGTGCACAAACCGTATTTGTTTACTTCTATCAAAGCAACTAACCAATAGAAACGTCTTTATGCAAAGTGTTTAAAACAAAAGATAGAAAACATTCCAACATATTTGCATCTTGCTTGCTCTATTGGAGTTTCCAGGCTTTACAACCATTTTCCTCTATTAACTACTCTAAAGAGAGAGAAAAAACGGCGGTAACGGCTACCGGTCTGGCAAAAGTGAGGTTTTGCGAACTATACTAGTTAATAGAATTCTTAAGATTCCATGACGATCTACCAATTTTTTTTGGCTGCTGAATGTCAGCTCTGACAAATTTTTTCGCCTGATATTCCACGCCGCTGATATATTCTCAGTAACTTGAAACATCAGGTGAGCAATCCGGCTGAATATGCAAAAATATCTCGACGACGTAAAACATCGCACGCGAAATCCGCCTCTGTTCGCATTCTACACGCGTGTAGAAAAAAAAATTGGGTGAGGTCTTTCTTAGCAATGCCTTGATTGACACAGCTTTGCACTGTTTCCTGGCACCGCTATGCCGTCAAAGGAAAGTGCCGGTTTTCTATCCCACTTCCTCCCTGTCTTTAAACAACGGTCAACTTTGATCGCGGGCACTCTCTCTCTCTCTTCTTTACACAACGAGGGAGGAAAACGAATGAAAGCCTGAGATCGAAGTTGAACTAGTAGGCTGTGGTTTGAAGAGACAATGCCAAAAATGATAAGGAGTCCTAGTGCACCACTTGCGCGAAAAATTAGATAACATATGCATGTCATAAAATAAACCAATGGCGAAAATTAAACAAAATTTTAAACTGACTTTATTGTGCCAAATTGATTTCTGTCTATGCTACAGTAGTAGAAACTACTTCCACAACAAATCAATTAATGAACAGTATATTATTTAGCTTTTAGCTTTTGCTTATGCGGTAACAAAACGCGCTATTGATTAGCGCATTCGTGCGTATGCTTACGTTTCTGGGTTTGTGCGTATCCAGAAGTGAAAATAGGAATAAATATTTCATAAAATGCCTTCCATTTATCAATTTTTCAGGGAAATAAAATTATTTATACTGTATTTATTTTTTTCATTTTTAAAATCATTTCCATTCCAGGGGTTCCTAAAGGTGTCGTGAATGTGGTGTACGGTAAAGGTGATGTTATTGGTAAAGCTATGGCGGCGCATCCCACTGTTAAAGCTTTGGCATTGGTAAATAATAATCATTTGTAAATTCATTGACCGCCATGCAAGGGATTTATGTCAAGGGATTTATGTCCTAGCGAGGGGAATTTGACTCAGATTGGTCTATTGCCCGGGGGGGGGGGGTACTCCCATAAATTTCGGATAGGGGTGTGCCGCCAAGGTTCTTAAACCCTGACCCTATTTAAGGATAAAGAAAGCGAAAATTGATACCCTTTTTAAGGCCCAAAACCGAAAAAAGACACCCTATTCAAGGGAAGGAGAAGCGTTCCGTGACGGCTAACCGCGCACGGCAAGACACAAATCTTTATAAAATCGCTTTACTAATACCTGAACAGAAAATTCTGTTTTAAGAAACCTTTTTTTTCGTTTAGCTGGGCGTTTATTTTAGCTAATAGAATTTAGGTACCCTATCTAAGGATCGCACCAGGAACACATTGCCAAAAGGAGCAAAAATGATACCCTATTTAAGGACCGAGAACCTCAAAAACCATACCCTATCGGGCGGCACATACTGTCTATATAGGCCACATATGGGAGTACCCCCCCCCCCCCGGGGTCTATTGGAACACTGAACGGTTTTTTTGTGATATCTGTGATTGAGTGATTGATTATGGATTGGTTGATTGATTGATTGATCTGGTTAAACGATTAACTTAGTAACAGTCATATGAACATTTCTTCATCAAAATAGCTCTGTTACGCCATATTCCGCAAACGCGCGGCGTATGAAACGGACTGTACCATTTACAATTTCACCCGAAATACAAATTCACGTACTACTAACGACAGCGACAGTAGTACTGACAAGAATTTAATTCGCCTGGTTAATTCATGATTGAAACCTTTTAAAATGTGTCCAAGATTACTATTACCCTAACTGATACACACAGGAGCCCGGGTGGTTTTTCCCGTTTCTTTTCGTAAAGTTCTAGTGCGGGTGTAGGGATTTTGAGAAAATATGCAGTATTCGAATCCAACTAAACCATCCTTGAGTAAACATTCATCGTCATGTACTTGTGTGCCAAAAAATGCTGTTTTATCGTTTTCAGGTAGGGAGTGAAAAGACCGTTTCTGCCATAATGAGAGCGAGTCAGCTACTTTATACAAAGAAGTTCTCTTTAAACTTGGCAAATTGTCACCCGATGATTGTGTTCAACGATGTAAATCTAGATGAAGTTCTACCTATTGCAATCAAAGGAAGGTAACATGATCAGTAGAAACCAAAACAAAACACAGCTTACTTAATTGCTGCACCATATATTTCTAGGACACTTAATCAGATTATGTTGTTTTCAGTTTTCTTCATAACGAGGGTCAAAACGTCCATTCCATCAATCGCATTTTCGTCCAAGCGTCTATTCTGCAATCCTTCACAGAAAAATTCGTCAGAGTGGTACAGAGATTAAAAATTGGAAGTCCACACGAGACCAGCATACAGGTGAGACATATATTCAGTACAGTGAAGGCTTCACAATGAAATGTCAGCTTCGTTTACCATCGCCCGACCGATCCAGATTAATAAAACATGAAAAACTGAAAGATCATACAATATTTAAAATAAAAGAAAGTGCATTCTAAAACAAGGCGAGGGAAAGCCAGAAATGGCAATGAAATTCCAAGAAAATAATCATTAGGATCACAAGTTTCCGCATTTTCTTCAAGCTTACTTCGTTGTATTAGTCTCTTATAATTACATGGAAGTTGCTTAACATTCCAACAAAATTTATCAATTGCTTGGTTTCGCACAGCCTGAATTGTTTTGCCATAGTCTAGCTGTTCAGGCCACGTTAAAGAAGCTTCCAGCTTTCTGGGCTCTCCCATTCATCAACCTACTTATTTTGTTTCTGCCCAACCGACCGAAGTGCCACCACGTTAAAAAAAAAGTAAGCAATATGTGGAATAAAGCGTTTAATTTTAATGGATTTAGGCATGCAGCGGTTTATAAGGAACTGTAAGCCGTTAGACAACTTAATCGAAAAAAGGGTGAATGTCATTCAATTTGAAGTCAGTTTTGCTTTGACGCGTTAACAAAATTCAACTCTAAGTAATATAGCCATAGGCGTACGAGGCGGGGGGGCGAGGGGGGCTGCAGCCCCCCCAGTGCCAACATTTTTCGGGCAAAACGCTAAGAATTCGGGCAACAAGCCAGAGAAAAAATAGAAAATAAGCAGACAAATCTCAAAATTACAATCAAAACGAATTATATCAACAGAAAAAAATATTGGAAATATACCGAACTTTGTGGTTCAAAAGTCCAAATTTCTCATTAATCTGCTTTCGTTTCCTCTTGCAAATTGCTATAATCATATTCGATTTTCTCGCAAATTCTGCACGATTCAGCTGCAATCAGCTTTTCCATAGTTTGAACGTTTGCGAGCGGTGGACCCGCTCGATACGGTTACGGTTACAAAGCTGCGATACGGTTACAAATGTAAGGAAGCTAATGCTTTTGACTCAAATGAGCTCAAAACTTTCAACAATATGTTTCAACCCGTTCATCTTCTAAATGTTTCACGTATTTTAAATAACTTTCAAGTGGGAGAAAAACAATGTAAATTGCCTCCCTAAAATACTTTTATTTTTGCTGAACTAAAGTGAATAAATAAAAATTTCCGAAGAAAAAGGATTCAGTGCATTGACATCTTTGGGCAACGTCACGAGATTAATTTAACGCACGTTCTGTTGTCCATTTCGTATGCCTGTTTATTCGGCTTTCAACCCATGCCATTTTTTTTTTCGGGCAACAAGGTCTCCGCCCCCCCAGGTCCGAAGGTGCCCGTACGCCTATGAATATAGCTGACTAAAATACTGAAAAACGTGCCGCAGTTCGATGTGAATTACATGGATGGCATTTTAAAAGCAACAATATACTATTAGTTACTTTGATTCTTTGCTGATGTTAGGTTGGCCCTTTGATAAGCAAGGAGCACCGGCAAAAGATTTTAGGGTTTATTCAAGGCGCAGTAAACGATGGAGCAGAGATCCTGTGTGGCGGGAAAATTCCAAAACTTGACAGCAAGTTGGACAAAGGATACTTTTTAGAGCCTACGGTACTTGGAGGTCAGCATCATTGCAACATTAGAAGTTTCTCTAGAATTCAACTAGCCGTTCTCAGTCTAGAGGCAAAAGAATATAAAATATATTGTTCTTCTGAGAACGTGTTATATTTTGAGATTATGCCGTAAGCGAGGCATGGCGTGATATATTTTGATCATGACCAATTTAGTTGTATCCTATGCACTTTGGTTAGCCTGTTTACGGTTAGCTATCGATATTTGTAAGGGAAACAGGATATATAATTAAAATTTACGAATCTGGGAACCCGGCTCCCGGTGGCGTAGCGGTATCACACGCGCTCTTCAGGCAGACGACCCGAGTTCGATTCCACCCGGGGCACATTATAGTGAACATTTTCCTTTTTCCTCCTTCATAAAATTCGAAAAAAAAAAACTAAGTGTCTAAAGTGGGCATAAAAAAAAATGCCCTGGCCGGGGTCATTGTGTTGTGTAATTGGGCAAGACATGTTACTTCCATAGTGCCTCTCATAGTGCCCCTCTCCACTCAGGTGCATAAATGGGAGGAGAGAGGGTTTACCCTACGATGGACTAGCTTCTCGCTGAGTGAGAAGTAGAAAAACTTCAAGTCGCTTTTTATGCTTCAGAAGCCGAAGATAAGCTCCGGCCCGATTGGTCACTTAGCTAGAGCGCAGACTTTACCTTTACCCTCTTTTTATGTTGTTTTATTAATAAATAAAGACCATTGAAAAAATATCTATTATTTTTTTTTTAAAAAAAGGTTTCGTATAGATACATTTCTAGCCCGTGTACGTAAAAAAGGCACCCGTTATATATATTTTTTACAAGACCTAGTGAAAATAATTTATTTATTTTTTTACTACTTTTTAGCAGACTATATTAATTTTGCATTGATATCAATTACTTAGGTTTTCAAAGTTCCACGATCCACACCATTAACACATTGGAAGTTCAAGGACCGGTGGTAAATAAGACTTTTTATTTTATCTAGGATGTCGTAGCATAAAATAAATCAAGTCGACGATTTACAAACCATTTGATATTGCCTAATATCCCTGAGTTTTAGTAGCCAACACAGCGCACAAAAACAAAAATTACAGTGTTTGTATGGGAATCCGACGGCAAATAATTTTTCCCCGCGCGTCAATTTGCGGAAAACATATAGACAAATGTATGGGAAATTAAAAACGTAACTGAACGCTTTCTAGCCCAGCTACATCCTTCAAACTCGGCGAATAAAAACTTTTGCCTAATATCTCAACTTTACAATTAATACGTTCTCCAGAATTCAATTTTTGTAAAATATTTGCCGTCGGATTCTCATACAACCACCGTAATTTCTAACTGTGTTGCCTACCCGTCAAGATGGCGTCGAAAACCGGTTTGGTACATACTGAAAACTGCTATCCCACACAAAATTTTCCGCAACCATTTTCTCTAGAAAGTGTGATCTTCTTTGCTTCAAACCTAAATCATAATGATTTTGAAAATGAGAGGAAAAAGTATTTTTATAAGTAGCTGCCATAAGCCTAGCAATAAAAGAACACCTTAAAGTCTTAGTTTAAAGATGCTTTAGATTTGATATTTTAGGACTTTCCTGACTTCGAAAGCGACTGGTATACCGTTCCATAGTAGTTTCGACCGTTTCAGCACTCGAGCCAATTAAAACTCGGTTGATTACCTCATTTTATTATCATTTCTAACGTAAAGCTCGTTTTAATTTCCTCCTTCAGGTAAGAATAATACCATTTCGCACTACAACTGACGCTATAGAAGGAGCCAATGGGACAATGTATGGACTTTCCGCCTCCATCTGGTGCAAAGACGTTAGTTTAGCGCATAGCATTGCAGACCAGCTGAATGTTGGGTAAGGCTCTTTACATATCGTGCGATCACCGAGTCGCTCTTTGCCCGCGAAAAAAGCTAAACGAGTTGTGACAGTAGCTTATTATTTCAATATCGTCACGTGTAACTTCCGGCCCTTGTAGAAAATAATTTCGATTTTTATCTATATAAAATAGTCTATCATAAGAAAAGATTATTTGGGGAATAGGTTTTTCGGAGCATTTGATTTTGCGCTTACTGATCTCGCAGCACTTCTTTCAACCTAATTATTAATAGATCGAAGCCATTAAATTAAACTGATGAAAATAGCACTGAATGCTATTCCTATTTCTATTCACTTCGATTCATTTTTCAGATTCCGAATAAAGCGCCACGGGAATAGTAATAAGGCATTAAAGTGCTGGCACGCCATGTTCTATACACACCTTTGTTACCTTGCCTAATTTAGAATTCTTCTTCCTTCGAAATGGCTGTTTTCACACTAGAGACCGACAAATCGTCTAGACGGACAAATCGTCTGAGACGGACAAATCGCCTTAGTGTGAAACGGGACGGACACGATTATGGACGTCGATTTGGCCGTCTAGGAAACGATTTTTCGAGGACGACTTGGTCGTCTAGACGGACAAGTCGTCTAAAAGCCGTCTTAAATTCACACTAGACAAACAAATCATCAGCCGACTTGTCCGTGTAGACGATTTGTCCGTCTTCTAGTGTGAAAACGGCCAATGTTAGCCCTATACATTAAAGGACTTTGACTGCCTTAGATGCGTTTTAAGCCCAATACACCAGACGAGAACTTCGTTTGCTGAGATATATATGAGATCAAGGAGGTAAAGTGAATTTTAAACTCAACCGAATGCCCAGCTTTTCCTACTTCGCATTGGCATGGGTAGTTCAAAGATTTTAGCAAAATGCATAATAAAAAGAGCGGATTTAACTTGAGTATTGAATTTAAAGTAATTCGCATTTACTTTGGTTTTGCATTACTTCGCTTAGTGATTGGTTAACAAGCCGCGTCCCTTTCTCAGCCAATCAGAAGTGGAGTCAATGCCAATCGTGACTCACTCACGCACGCTTTCCCGCGCTTGGCACCGGCTACATGTACATACTTCAAGTTTTGATTGGTTCACTGGAGTGTTTGTGTCTGCTGTGATTGGCCCTAATTATTACTTAGGTTTCGGTTTTACATCACCCATTTGGAGGCCGCTGTATGTTCGACCTGTTCATTTTTTTTTCTTTTTAGCTCCGTGTGGATAAACAGCTGGCTACCAAACGAGCCCAGCATGCCTTGTGAGGGCTGGAAGCACAGTGGACTGGGCCGAACAGGAGGAATTTACTCTATGGACTTCTATACTGAACTGAAAACTATCAGCATTAAATTTTAAATCAGCCTGTTAGCTACTTTGCTAGTTATTTCCTCGTAATACCCCTGTCAATTCATTTTGTCGTGCATAATGCCCCCTTGATTACGAAAAAGAAAGCCGAAAAAGAAGTTTACGAAACAAGGAAATGATGTCTTTTTTAATTGCAATTAAAGGGACTATGTCACGGATTTTAACAGATTTTTTGAACCGTGACAGCCAAAATTTATATTTGTGTCACAGGAAACCTAAAAGTAATGGTCCATTTTTATTAACAATTGCTATATTAAAACACTGAAACTGTTTACAAGCGTGTTTGGCTGTGGATGGCTCGGATAGAAATGGATTGCAACTTGAAAAAGTGAGGCTAACGTTTTCAAGTTGTTTCCGCGCGCCTTAAAAAGTCGTTATTTATAGCTGAAGTTTTATTTCTATCCCCAAATTAAGGTTGTATCTTCCTTTAGATGTTGAAATGTTTTTCATGGGTTAAGTTGCCTACCCATTAGAACAGTTTAGACTACAAAAGTGCGGAATCCCCGTGACATAGTCCCTCAGTAAGCTCTGTCCCCTAAACATTCATATATTTACTTATGAGTAGCAGCGACATGACAGCAGTGGGCCGGAGGGGTATGGTGACATGAACATCCGTACAAATGATTAAATGTCACCTTCAGTAGTTTAACCTTTTGTACATAGTTTTCTCCTGTCTGACACAAATAGTGAAAAACTGTTATACGTATTTTAAATAATCACGTAAATTAAACAAATAGCACTATAGAATAATTGCAGAAAACTGCATGTATTTTTACTAAAATAAACATAATACAAAGTGCTTTGTTTAGTTTCCTTCTTTTCCTGCATGTTAGATCATCATGTGATGTTCTCTAGAGGATTTATCTTTTCTCTGTCTGAGAAACATTCATTCATATCACATGAATAAGTTTGAATTTGAAAGAAAACATTCTTAAGGGGAACATCACAGGGGAAAAACAGAAACAGTTACAGCAAAAGAGGTCTATTATATTTGTGGTAAACGTTCGATGATCATATATCAAGAGATGTGCTATACTTTACAAACCGTTCCTGAGTTTTTAAAACGAGCCCTAGGCTTGCAAATTTTCCAGTCTTCTATCTATTCAAAAACCCTCTCCAGAAGTTTAGCTTTGTTGACTCCGCGGAAGATAAGGAATAATGATTAAAAGAAAACTGAATGAGGATAGTCTGTCCAATGTGCACGCGGCGATTATCGCAAAGTAGCCAAATCTTAAATTTCAGTGTAATTCTAAACAAGGGCGTCACTATCTTTCCTTTTTTAATATGCACAGCTTGAAGCGATTTTTTTCTTCGTTTATTTATTGTTTACCCTCTTTAGCCTACTGGAAGCTAGTTGTCAGAGTGAACTGTCATTATTTTCGAAGAAACGTTGTATACAGACAAAGATTAATTGTTAAAATATTTCCAGTCTCGCCATGAAAGAATGAAACATGTGTTTCCTCTTTGGAGATGACATTGCGCCAGGGAAGAAAAAATAGAAACTGTTTTGAAATACTTCAGAAACGTCTTCTTGTTTTCGAAAATTAAGCTGATTGTAAAACATATTTCCTACCTTGCTTAACTTGAAAACACTTGACGGTTTCCGCAGCAATGTTTCTGAGTTTAGTCAGGGGTTGTTGATTTCAAAATACAAGTGCAATCGAAGAGGAAATTGAATGTCAAATCTCACATGATTTAATTTCTTTACATTAAATGTAATTCAAGAAAATAATGTCACCTTTTTTCTGGAACAAATTAAAAACAAATTCAAGGTTCACGATTATGCAAACTTTTTTTTTTTGATCGACTGCAACTCCAAAAAAATGAGCTCGAGTTGTGAGAATTTCAGCCAGTAAAATAAGGTAGTTGTAAACAATGCTAACATTTATAAGTGAATATACCGCAGCTGAAAGTGCTTAACTTAAAAGTCCCAAAATTGGTTGTCAAAATATAAAAACACGGCAGGAATTAAGCAAAACATTTTTTTTTTCATAAATAGAGGTTTCAGAAATTTTTTTTATTCCTTTTTGAGAGAAGTAATCTTAAAAGATTTCGTTTGGAACATTTCCCATATTCTTCAATTACTTGCCTGCTAGCTAAGTTTTTGTCATGTAAATGCTGTACATTATGAGCATATTGTTGGAGTAATTAAAAGTTTGATGTTGTTAATAAATGTATGTTGTTTTCTTTAGCCTCTGAGTGTATGCTTTTGTTCGTACTTTGCAATCTGAAAATTCGCTTCGATTATTGGTTAAAAGTTCATTACATTTACTACAGCGCTTCCCAACACTGTTCGGTTAATTTATTGGGACATCGTTTTGTTTGCCAAGCTCAGAACTTAAAGAAAACATTAAATATCTTAGTAAAACTGACACCAGAGAGTCTCGATTAGAACTTGTCGGCAAGTGAAACTGACGTACCTGTCAAACTGCTCACACAAAATGAATACATTGCGCGCGCATAGAACTGAAACTGACAAGATATTTTTCCGTTATGGGCACGGAAAAGCCTGGCTATAAAGTCAATATTTCTACTTACAACAGTATATATTTTACGTTTCTCTTGGCTACCAGGTGTTTTTGACTAAAGATAACGGTCAGGGGGAAATGTTATAGCAATTTAATTATTGGCCTCAGTGGGTTTTACATCGGCCGCCAAATTAAGATGAAGCGAAAAGCAACTTCAAAGAAATTGCCGTTGTACATGTGTCAAAAATGTGACGGGCAACAATCCAATTTCATTTATTTGAAGAAGACCACATTGTGGGATTTATTAATTCTATTTTAGTATCAGGCGTTGAAATATATCGCTGGTCAATACGTTTCTCGCTATATTGTGAAAAATTGTATGCCTTCAGGTTAAAGTGCAAGTTCTCTTTGCATAACAAGCAAATTGAGTTATTCGAAGCGACATTTTCTGTCTTGGAGAGGAACAAACCAGTTGGATAATTAAATATTCTGCATTGAAGTGGAATAGACTTCAAGGGAGGGCGTCGTATCGATTTGTTGTCCATATTTCGGCGCAAAACAGAGCTGGCAAAAACGGTAAGTTTGACGATGCATTTGTTGTTTTAAAGACTTGCGAAAAAAAAAGTCGATGGTTACTCCCTTGCACCATCAAACCACAAAAATTGACTTATTCAAGAGCGAGTGCCATTTTGCCGTCAAATTATGGCTCTTTGAGATTATCTGTGGCTTAAAGCATTCTTTTCCGTTTTTATTTCCCCCAAAGTCAACTGCCATCAAAATTATTTTTATACCTTTTTTCCGAACCGTTTTTACAAGTCAGAAACTTATCGCTATAATTTCGTTAAGGCGGCTTTACGCATTTTTTTCAAAACATCTTAATAAAACATGTTTGTTTTTTCAGATAAAACATGTTTGACTTGCAGTTGAAAATGAAGTTAAACTAGAAAACGAAATCATAAAATTTTACTCTCTCTTTCGCGGTCATAAACTAATTCCGGTGAAAAGTGCATCGCATATACCTTTTTTATAGAAAATTAAGAGAAACTGGAGCGATAACAAGCGTTAACGGAAATGGTGGATTTACATGTAATATTCTAAATCATGTCGGGATTGCCTAAGGCTCCGTGTATTGACCGGCGCGCAAATACTCGTTTTCTTTTAATAGTGAAGGTCTTTAGTATGCAATTTAAGAGAAAACCAAGATTTAGATTATTTTACACGGCAAAAATTTTTCATTAGACCTTAACCATTGTCCTTTATCTTTAACTACTGGGTACGAAATATAATCACAATAAAACTTGGGTAAATATCAGTAATTTGGTACACCATGTTTAATTTATTTTATGACATTGCTCGGCAAAACCGCAACCTGCAATTTTAATTTATATTCCGCAGTCTCCGGCTTCGTTCTATGATCTGTAAAACATTTTTTTTGCATTTAACTTTCAGCTTAAAAGAAATCTGTTTATTTACGTATACCTTTTATGTAAAAGGATCTTCATTCCGTAATGATCCAGGCAAAAATTAAGAGTGTCCATCAGAAAACCACTCAGAAAATAAGAAAAAACTGGAGTCATCAATCTGACTCAAATGTTGCCGGCTCAAGTAATATATTTTTCTCGATATAATGAGTTGAAACATTATATAATGAATTGTGGCTCTCCTTGAAATAACGGCCACTTAACTTATGTGCATATTATTTGGAACTGTCCAAATGTAGGTGTGTATAACGGCTTTTGATGACAAAATTTAAATTCACGATCACGTGAACACTTCCCACTAAAATGACACCTGAACAAATTTCAGGTTATAATCGTTCTGCAATAATTTTACAGCGACTTTTCCAAATTTGGGTGTGAATAACGGCTTTTCATGACAGCATTATATTCACAAACCACGTGGCCACTTCTACCTAAAATGGCAACTGTCGTGTTTAATACTAATTGCCAATCATATAGCTCTAAGAAAATGTACAAAAAATAGTTGGTTTCATTTCTACCCCTCTCGATGATTTTTTGTAGTTTTCGGCAAAACCTCCAAGAAGGAGAAAAAAACTGTCACTCTTGTAGGAATTGCTCGTTAATTTGTTCAAAATATTGTCTTAATTTTCTGATTTTTCGAAATAGAAGTTAATTAAAATACTTTGAGATGGAAAAAAATGGTCTGAATATTTTTGTAACTTTCCACCGTTGTTACCCGGCCGTTGCATAAAAAAGAGCTTCGATAACGTTGTCTGCTAACAGGAGAAATCGTGAACAACCATGTGTCATTTTCGATTGAAGATGAAGGCAGTTGTATCAACACTTGTTAATCAATATACCAAAAAAGGTTTATTTTTGGGCTCATTTTTAAATCATGGTTTCCTTAGAAGACATATATTTTCAACGAGAAGCCCAAAAACGAAATAAGGTGAGGTATTTTATAATTACTTGAAATGTTTATAGCATATTCTATCAAAATTCAAGGAGAGGGGAAAATATATGGAGATTTTGGCAACGCGATTGGGAGAAGCGTTGAATTCTGGCTATTTGAATAACATGTTGAACGTTACCATGCTCTAGTCAATATTACAATCATGCTTTCCGTATGGGATAAACCTTGTGTGTGACCATTCACTATGAAAACTATCGTGCAGTACTTTCACGTGCATTGCATATAACGCTTTTATTAAAAGCTGAGTGGTTATTATATTGTCTCGACTTCTGTTGATGAAGCCCTAGTGCTGTATTGTTCCTTCTTAAAATCGAGAATGCTAGCAGTTTTGACACTTTTGGGTAACCTTTAACTGACTTTTTAGTAAAATTTCCACGTCGAATGCCTCTGCCGAGGTGATACCACCAGAACAATGTTTCGCCGTAATGACCTTCGGGCTCAGTTAGAGTTATGTTTGGTTTCAAATTAAAAATCAACATGAGCTCAAGCGTTGAAAAGTGAATTCTTCTTTTGATGATAACCGAGACATTGTTGAGCTGTGCCAATATAAAAGTAAAGTAAAATTAGGCCAGGATAACAGTCGCCATGCTCTATAGGTCAAACAGTATTATGAGTCAGTGCTAATTATTAGTAGCAGCTGCGTGGGCAAGGTGTTTAAATTTCGCTTATCCTCACTTTTTGTTTCTGTTGGTAGCTACGTGCGTCACCTGGCCGAGCAAGACGAGATCAGGATTTTCTAACCATCTCCCAGGTAACGTTATGTGCGACTTCCAATAAGACGAGTTTTGACTAGAAAGGGAAGACTTTACGACAAGAAGCAAACTTTTGCGGCTTGCTTAAAACAAACAAATAGCAGGAATGGAACAACAGTTCTTTATTAACTGCCGATAAATATTCAAACAGCAATTTATGTTCTTGAATTTTTCCCACATTAGCTTTTCGAAGTTGTTTATTGATATTAAAAAAGGAAGAAAAAAACGAAAATTTGACCACAACCGTAAAGGAAAACGAAAAACAAACGATTCGAAGATACCACTTTTATTCTTCTTGGGCGACGTTTCACAAAAGCGGCGTAAGTTCAGCAACCAACTCGGGATTTGCAAATCATTTAGATAAGTTAAATATATAGGCTTAATAATAAAAGCTATAACACTGCCATAGCAAAGCGGGGACTGATATGCAAGAAGTATAAATCAGTATTTTTAACTTGCCATGTTGAAGATGCTCCACTCTCACACAATGTCATCACGGCCTCAACTGCAGCTGTCTCTTCATGTATGGTAAAAAAGAAATACGTCGGGAACAAAATGGCATATAAACACAAAAATACATGATCTTAATCCTGCATAGAAGAAAACGTTCAGTGAAACGCTAATAAATATAATAATATAGATAAACGAAACGCCAGCTGAACGCGAAATCAG
This sequence comes from Oculina patagonica, assembly GCF_052425735.1. Lineage (NCBI taxonomy): Eukaryota > Metazoa > Cnidaria > Anthozoa > Scleractinia > Oculinidae > Oculina > Oculina patagonica. Next base: position 8,659,423 of record NC_135762.1, read on the forward strand.
TAAGATTCCCTGCATAGAATTTAAGTTAAATATAACGGTATAAACTCATGCGTCGAATTTAATACCTGCCTTATGCCAAAATTTAGTGTCCGGTGAAGTCCGTATATTCATAAAATTTTTTTTTTTTATTTTTACGATTAGATCTAGAGTTTTGCAATGCCAACAGATTAAACCGATGATGGTTCGTTTGGGGAAGTGCGTGGTTTCGAAAAGCTTTCCAGAACCTTCCCGTCGAAACAAAGCGAAATTGCTCGTTTTCAAAACAGACAAAAAGTACAGTTTTTATAACAACTCTACTAGTGGGGTATGAATTAATTAATTATTTTGACTGCAGATCATGCGGATGTTTTTTAACCATCAAATTTTGCACTTTGGAACGAGTGCTACATTGGAAAGTATTGTTATGGAAAACTCCCCTACTGTGAAATTCAAATAGTTGTTCCATCGTGTTGCGAGTTTTCTTTTTCTTGCCTTCGGCAAATTGCTTGTCGTGTCGCCGTTAACAACTTTGCCCGTATTTAACTTGGATGGCGTAGAATATGTCTCATGATCAGACGAACATTATTAACAAGCATATCAAGATAAATTAAAAGACTCGTTATCATATAGCTTATCCATTAACAACTTAAGTTTTTGTGTGAAAGAGACCATATAATTATGGAGCTTTTGCATCCTTGATGGCACAACGTCGATCAAAACTGCATTCATAGTTTACTTAAAAATCGTCTAATTATCTTAATCTGTCTTTATTGTGTCTATCAATGTCAGAACACTCCTCCAGCTGAATTTGTAAAAGAAGCATTCATTTCCAAATGTCCATTAGTAACATGAAAAATTTATCGTGGACGTGGCTTTCGGTTTCCAAAATACTCAGAATTTGGTGATTTGATGTTGTTGGTGGTGTCTGCTAAGAGATGTTTAGGTAAGAAATGTACCAAAATGTACAATGCACGTGCAGGGATGATTTTACTGCTCGTTAAACCTTTTGTTTGACGCCGTTGAGTGGTTTCAAAGCTCATTTAGGTTCACCTGTTTCATGTGTTGATCTGCGTTCTGAATTTGTTAGACCCATTACGCGTCTAGGACGATTTGTCATTTTATAGTCGTTAGGCGTTTTTAAAACGTGTTTTTTTTTTTCATATTTTGCGTAAAATTCTTCTTTATGGCCATTTTCGTTGTCTATGCAACAATGAGCATTCAACGTTAGGAGAATTCAGATATCCCCCTTTAATGTAGTAGGGTTATTAATTATTGCTTCAAGGCCTAGCTAAGTGGACACACCTGAACTCAGTTGGAATCATTGAAAGCCAAGCTGACAGGATAAAGGCAATGCTACAACTTCCTCTGTGGTTGCTGCTTTCCAATTTGATGATGAGCAAGTGGGCCTCAGGTACAGAGAACTTGTACATTGGAACTTTCTACGGTGTTAACGTCTCCTCCAAAGGTTGGAGCTCAAAGGGAGTCATGCCAGCAGTTCAGATGGCTTTGGATCACGTGAACAGAAACCAGACCATTCTACCCGGGTACACGCTACACGAGGACTGGAGAGATTCTAAGGTAATCATCGGACCTCTTTAGTCCCAAGAGCAGGGTCGTAACCAGGTTTATTGTTTCATCGCTGATCCCAAATTTTAGCTCAAAATTTTAATTGATTCCTGGTCCCCAAAATGTGGCAAAATTTGATCCCTGATTGCATTCTGATCCCATCTGATTGGCCGATCCGGATCCCATGACATGCCATGACTTGTGACCCGGGATCCCGGGTCCATGCTCTCGATCCCGAGGCTGTAATCCCTGATCCCATATACCTGGTTACGACCCTGCAAGAGCGATCCAACAACAAATTTCTCGTTGTATTATCGATACATTGTCCATCGCAAGGGTTATGAGAATTGACCATTTGATCATCATTAGGAAATTGTATTCATTTGATAATTGAAATAATCGTTTTTTCCTAACTAGTACTGTAAGAACTGTATTGATACCTTTATGGAGTATTTTTATCTTGACCATAACGCTAAAAGGATTAAAACAGAAAAGTCGTCAAAACGGAGGAAACCTAAAGAAAGAATTCTCAACTATGCTTAATGTTTCTTCAAGTATAATTAATTCCATTAATTAATTATTAAGATATCGAAAGAAGTAGCTAGACTAACACATATATTAGTACTTTACCCAACGTCTCTACAGTTTCTGAAGACTCTTACATGGCTTTTACTACTCCATCGTTCATTCCCCACCATCCCATTTACATTGCTTCATAGTATGTCCTGATACTCAGGTTACTAGGTTAGAAATTAACATCAGGCATTTTTTCAACCTTTTGTTAGTGTGACAGTGGTGCTGCCATTAGAGCAATGCTGGATTTGGTGTCCAGGCCACCAAAGAAGATCATGTTCACGGCGCCAGGCTGCTCTCCAGCTGCAGAGCCAATCGCGGAGGCGGCACCATTTTGGGGAGCGGTGCAGGTAAAAAAAAGTGGCGTAACAGCTCTCGTAAGCTTGTTATTCTACTGGTCCTCTAGTGAAGTAGTTGCTATTTTTTAGGCTAGTGGCATTGTTCCTGTTGTTTGTTCGAGTGCATGTTCACTCGAAGGGTAACGAAGCATTCATGAATAAGACCTTGCAAGAACTGCTTCTGACCGTAAAAAAGAATATCGTTTTCCTTGGATTACTAGAACTTCCCAAGAATATCATACATTTATGAGTTTTCATTCCTTTTGTAATGTATAATTTCAATGCAAGATTCTGATTTCTCGAACCCCCAAGCGAAAAATCAGATTCGAGAAATCGTTGATGAAATACCATGTTTGATTTAGTGCAGCAAATCCAAAGGAAACGACTTTTGGTTTGAGTATGAGATTTGAAACATCAAGGGTACGAGAAATCGTAATGTTTCATGTTCCGACAACTGCTGCAGAGTATTGTCACAGCCTTGTTACTGTATTGGTGCTCTCCCTGCCCCCTTGTCTCTTTCCGTTGTTTTAACAGCCAATTAGATTCCAAAGAAAATCAAGGCAGCCCAGAGGTCGTGATTCTTGGTGCTGATCAAACGGAATATGGCTCCAAAAGACGCCATTCCCGGCCCTTCTATACATATGGGCTACGAATGGTGTTATTTTTAACCCTTTCATCTGCAAACGCGCATTCAGGCGCTATTTTGAGGCGCGGTCATTGAACCACTTGTGACGTCATCAATAAGCACGTCAGTGGATTTTTGTGACAAGCAGCTGATAGGACGAGGAATGACCTTTCTACAAGGCTGTTCATTCTAAACATCGGTTGCATTCTGACAGAGCTAATCAAAGAAAAACACGATCCGTTTTTGGTGAAAAATCGTTCCTTAAACAGGCCAATACACCTGTAATTGATCAAGGTCCCCTTTTCAGGGTTTTCTAATGATTACGTCAAAACGTTTTAGGCCAGAAGAAAGGATACGAAGAAGAGTAGAAAATAATGAGAATAATGAGAATAAGAAAGCCGAAAAAAAACGGATGGAAAAGGAGCAAGAAAAAAAAAATTGGAACGGTTCAGCAAAAAAAAAATTGGCTTATGCGCATGCACCAATGTGAAATATTATACATTTTTACATGAAATCTTTACCAAAATGTTGCTGCAGTGTGAAAAAGTGCTTTTCTGACAAAGTTTAGGTAAATTCAAGATCATAGCACCAAAAATTCACTTACGGCAAACGATTCCTAAAACGCTTTTTTTTTGGGGGGGGGGGGGAAGGATTCGCAAATGAAAGGGTTAACTTGATTCATAATTATAGCTGGAGTTCGAAGAACAAATCCCAGCAAATTATTTAATTTTAGTGACAAAGATTTATGTTGCTTAATTGTCTAAAATATTTCTTTTTCTTCAGGTTGGCTTCAGTAACACGTCGCCTTTGCTCTCCGAAGACTCTCGGTTCCCGTTATTTTCCCGTACCAGTCCTTCCGAGACTATAAATAACTATGCTATAGTGAACTTACTTAACGAGTTCAAATGGAACCGAGTCGCGATTATCGTACAACAGGACCACATTTTCACAAAGGTGATTTTATTTTGCTGGTCTGTTCAGATCTCCAACAGTTGTGGCAGGGGAGATTTTTTTGGGTTGTCCAGGACTGCGTTCGAGCCTAGTGACCCATCACTTCGCTCGAACCCAATAGGCCGGAGCTTATCCAGCTTATCCAGTTTTGGTAGTATAAAGCGACAAGTACTATTAATAAGCCGTATTACTAGTTCTTTTAGATAGGAGGCTAGTCCATCGCGATCGTATCCTAATCAATCGTACAGGGCCTGTCTTTACCCGGGTAATTAAATTGGTGCCTGCGGGCGAATTTAATGTTGCGGGTAACCTTATCATTAGGGCTATACATGTATTAAAGTTTATTTATAGGCATTCCACTCAAACAGAGGAGAAAGAAAGAGGAGGGGGGATGAATTTATTCAAACATAACATAGTTAAGAATTCCAGTCCCAACTGGCAGGAGGCAGGAATACCAAACTGCAAGGGACACCTGAGTGACTGGATCAGCGCTCGGCTAATTAAACCGTACCACTCGGCTACGCGGCCTCCAGAAAACCTCATAACATAATTAGGTTTTTAGTGTCATCAAAATATAACCTTGATTCTCATCTTGTATGCTAAACTTGCTTCCACGATGAGTGCCTTTTCCGAACATGAGCATAAATGGTTGTCTTGTTTTAGCAACCCGACAATTATTGCACCAACAGTAAAGAAATTGGATACAATTCTGGCCTTTGTACCGCATGTCTGATTTATGGCTTTTTATCTTTTTTTTTCGATTCTGTCAGACTAAAGAGGACCTGGTCGCCTCGTTGACAAGAAATAAAATCACGATAGTGTTCATGGAGAGTTTTGATGAAGAGCACTCGCATGCAGTTAGGAATATTAAGGTATGTAAAGTTTTTAAAAATGTTAGCTAAAAATAATACAACTGGTTGGTTAACATAAACCTGACATTTTTGCTCAGTCTGCAGCAACAGGATTGCCAAGGATAAAGTTACATCTATAAATCCCGTATTAAATTGGGTCATTTTTGCCAATCATCAATATCAACATTGTGATTTGCTGCATGTATTGCTAGCTGGTCTTATTTACAAGAGACATTGATAGACTTGCTCCAAGTCGCCCGTTTGATTCACAGGTGACCGCTGGAAACGAAGGGCACACGCAGGCTTAAGCTCGGGCCAAACGAGGATGAAGAGTTGATGAGAGTTGACTCTCATGAAAGTTTTTGTCAATCTCATCGACTATCATCAACTCGGGGCAACCGAGAACGAGAGTCTGTCAAACTCTCATCGACTCTCATGAAAAATTGAGCCCGTTCAAAGTTGATGAGAGTGCACGAGAGTCGATGAGAGTGGATGAGAGTTCCATGCCAAACGAGAGTAAGAGTTTGAACTCTCATCAACTCTCATCCTTGTTTGGCCCGGGCTTTAAAAATCAAAATGGCGGCTGATCGTGGAGCGTTCCAAGCCCTCATGGACTCATTGCACTTCACTCGTTGACACACACGGGCAAAGAGAGTCTTTAAGCGCGATTTTATATTAACTTTTTTTGTACGCAAACTATTGAATAACTATATTGAAACAAAGAAAAACAGCGATTTGGAGTAAGTGTGTCTAGTGGATTGAAGGAGTCTTCGTTTCTTGCAGAACAAAGATGTCAGAATAGTCATCGGCCTGATGTATGAAGACCAATTCCGAAAAATTGCATGTCAGGTAAATAGAGAATAATACATCTTATAACGTCATGATTTGCGAATATTTAATAGCCACCATCTTGGGTCGGCCATATTGGTTGTCTTCAGCGCTAATTTTTTAAGACGCCAGAAAGCCACCAAAACTAGGTCAATGGGTCTGAATGGGGATAAAAAATATAGCAGTCGTTGAATAAACCCTGCAATAATGTTGATATTACCTGTCTTCTCAGGCATTCATTCAAGGTATCTATGGCAGAAAGTACGTGTGGGTGCTTCCTGGATGGTATAGCGAGAAATGGTGGGAGAAAGGTGGCGACACTTCATGCACCAAACATGATATAAAGTTAGCGGCTGGCAACTACCTTGCTACCAGACCTATACCGCTCGGAGACTCAAGGACCCCTACAATTGCTGGGAAGGTTAGTAATTGCTTCGTCCAAAATTGATATCACATCATTCGTGACAACAAAAACAAGAAGGAAAGATGTCGTACTGATGTAAACGCTCATCTGTTATATTCGACACTAAAGCAACGATAGGATTTGTTGCATATACTAAAAACATTAATGTTTTGTCTCCTCATCCCTTCTGTATTTATTCTCAGTGGAAAGTTGCCCTCTCATTTAAAGCTACGTTCATTTCTTCTTGGAGTCATGATATTAGTTTGCTTTTATGCTCAGCGCATATTCAACCAGTGAGATAAAATAACCAAAAAAGGTAATTCTTTTAAAACTTATTTATTCCTGCCAACGATTACAGTTTGAATTGGCGCGCGAGTTGCTTGGAGGTAAATAGCAAAGGATATCCGGAGTTTTGAGTAGCCAATCAGAGATCGAGCGCCAACAACGCTATCACCTGTTTTAGTATATACTAAGTGTTTTTAGTCATTTTAACCAAATGAAAGGTCATCGCAGTAATGTACTCAACTTAAGCAGTTGAGAAAAGCAAGCCTGAAAAAAATTCAGGCTTGAACGGGAATCGAACCCATGACCTCTGCGATACTAGTGCAGTGCTCTAACCAAGTGAGCTATCAAAGCCAACTGGGAGCTGGTCACTTGTGTGTTCGTAATATACCCATGGATGGAGAAGATATGATATGAAATGAATATGAATATGAAATGAATATATGAAATTCATATACATGAATTTCATATATTCATTTTATGTTTGTAGTCAGTATCACATTACCCACTGAGGGATCTTTATGTTTTCAGACTGCTGTTGAACTAAACAACGAGCTGATGATGGAATCCAAGAGAATGAATTTCCCCATTAACCCATTTTCATCTTTTGCGTATGACGCAATATGGAGCATCGCTCTCACTTTGCAAAAGTCTGGCCCAGTCCTCAAAGCTCGCAACAAGAGTTTCTCAAACATTACGTACGGTGACGAGGAAACCGCTGATCTTTTCAGACGAGTGCTGCGGAATTTGACTTTCACTGGCATGTCGGTCAGTACCTTTATCATTACTAGGGCAGTTTAATGTACTTAAATCTAACTATCTTATATAATAACCGCATTTTCTCAATTAAACGCCGCCGTAGTTTATTTCAAACTTAGCCTACTGGACCCGGCGTTTCTTTGACACTTGCAGTTTATTAAGCCCGATGTTCATCAAGCAAGGGTTTTTATTCATTTTCTTTTAAAGAAAGCATGTATCTGGCTAATATACCAACAGCTTATTGCACCTCAAATGAATACCTGAGGAGCCTATTTTCAACTCCACCTTTCAGACCAGGCGTTTATTCGGTACCTGGTGTTTTATCGAGAAAATACGGTACTAGCAATAATTTCAACTTATAAACATGCTGCGCAATTTTCCCTGTTGGCCTGCCTTGTTTTCAGCGCTGTCATGATAATGTTTCGTACCCCTAGCCCAGATACTTTGTCGAAGTCATTAGCCAATCAAATTAAAGCGAACACATGGCACTTGCAACACAACATGGCGTTCTAGCTGTAATTACGTAACACTATGTCGAACAGCCATAAAAACAGCAAGAGTAGACAACCAGAACTCTTGTTCTACATACAAGTGATCAAGAAACGACGAACGACGAACTCTGGGTTCGAGGATGTTCAGAGCTCGCGAGGCCTGGGTACGAGATTGACAATGGCAAGTGCTGGCTATTTGAAAACCCGTGGTTTTTAGTTAGGTTAATATTTTTGCCGCATCATTTAAGAACATACAATTATTTTTCTGTCTCTTACAGGGTACTGTGAAGTTCGACCAACGCGGGGATCGAGAAACTACCATAGAAATATTACAGCAGCAAGGTGCGCTCTTTTTCATTGTCGTTTTTTACTGGCTCACAAACGTATTCCTTTACTTGCCTCTGGGAAATAACAAAGAAACTAAAGCTACTTTATCTGTTTGTCTGACTCAATTTTTAGGCGATACGAGGCAAGTGGTTGGACTGTGCAATACGTCGTCAAGTGTACTAAATGAATCACTTTTCCTGTGGGAAGGTATCGTATTCAAACACATCCTCGGAGAGACCCAGGGGCAGCTAATCGGGAAAGCTACAGATTCGGGACGACGGGATTTTAGAACGAAATGTAATTGCCCCGACTAGCTATCCCAGGATCTCCCATTGCAAGGATGATTTAAGGAGGGTCACAACAATTTCCAACTCTCAGACTTTGATGAATCAGTGCTACAAACATTTATCAGTAGGCACTACAAAAATGGTATCAAACAAATGCCCAATCATTGATTAAAAAATTGTGTTTATTTTAGCAACGGTATAACCTGTTTAAAAAAACACCCTTAATTTTAGCTTTAAGTGTTTATAACTCAAAAACAAGCCCGGTGACCCCCATTTTTTATTGAATTATGATCAGCATGTTAAGATACAACTGTTTGCAAAGTTAAAAAAATTCTCTGGAGCGGTTTCAGAGTCACCTTAAATTTTCGAAAATTTAAGTTTTTTTGTAGCTGTTATTGATAAATGTTTGTAGCACTGACCCATCAAAGTTTATAAGAGATGGAATATACTGAAAACTGTTTTGAGCCTCCTTGAACCGTACAAATTATAGATCCTTTAGTAATGTCGTGCTTGATGTCCGGCTTATGGGAATCTTTGGAAGCGGGTTCTTTAATAAGCTGATAAGCTGATCTCTAAACAACATTCTGGAAAATCTTTCAGAAAATGAATCCGCAATCAAAATCTTTTATATTTACTATTACTGAGCCAAACCCAGGTTATGAGCAGGTACATCGGCAAACTGCTAGGACAACGTGACAATATGCTTCAAATAGGGTAATGCTGGAGTTACACTAGCATCCTACACAACGGGTGTACAAATAATTCTTGTTTCCTAATTTTTATGCCACGGAAAACGGGATAACCTTTAATTTAGCTCTGCCCATGGCTCTAGTAATTCACCTTTAACATTTTTACTATTCTGACTTCACTGATTTGTATCTGGCTAAAATTAAAGTTCGCGAAACATGTCTTTGTTGTATTCATGATTTTTTTTATGTTTATTTTTAAAGGCGGGAAAATTCCGGCGGATGAAGTAATTAACAAGACCGAGATTTACAGAGCCACAAGGCAACAAACAATCATCACAGTTGTTCTGTCCTCTTTTGGAATGTTGTTTTCATTAGGATGTCTAGTTATGAATATCCTATACAGAAAACATAGGTTAGTATTTCCATTCCAGTGTCTAGTCTTTGTGTAGGTGATGGTCCAATCGTAGGACTTAAGATTTAACTACTTGGGAGTTGTGTTCTTAAGCTTTCTCGGAGGAGTGGAAGACCCTGAGATGCCCGTGCGTGACGGAGGGACGCGAGGAGAGTGAGCCCCAACAGATCAGTAGTGTGCTATGTTACCAGGAATCACAGGTCTCGACCTCCCGACTCTTAGACTGTTGTTGAGGGCACAGTCGACTGAGTCCCTCGTAAATAAAGTTATTAAATTAAAGGTACTTAACCTGAAAGCATGGCTCACTGGAATTACTCACGCTAAGCTTAAAATGATCAAACGACGCGCGTGTTGAACCGTCACTAAAGGCGCAACTTTTTTGCAGTGAAACGACAACGAAAGTCACAAGCGTTAAACAATGCATGAAACTTAGCTCAATATCAAACCATCTTTTGATACATCGAGTCACTGTTATCCGTTCAAATAAGTTTCACTTCACCGTTAATCATCAAAGGAATTTAACGGTCTACAACATTGACAGGCTAACACCAAAGCCAAACACCCTACGTATACCTCACTTCCTAATATTTACAACAAATTTCTGCGAGATTAACACAGTTATTAACACAGTTATTCTCAGTAATAGATTTATCTGTCTTCTTCTCGGTCTCTCCATTGGTCGGTCCATCTGTCGGTCCACTGTCAGTCAGTCTGTCCTGTTTGCCAAACTTTCGCTTTTCAAACGACCGGCAGCCCATCACTTGGTAATGAATATACAAAAGCTAGTCTAACCGACGCTTTTTTATTTTTCCTTGAATATACCAGAATGATCAAGATGTCCTCACCGCATTTCAACAGTGTTACTGCAGTTGGTTGTTTCTTGTGCTATACACACGTTTTATTGGCTACGTTCGGAAATTCAACTGTATACACAGGAGGAAGCAAGGCTATTTGTCTGGTAAGTAGTGATAATCATCAACATCATTTTTATAGCGGAGTTCCAGCGCGCGTAGCGCGCCAGCGGAGCACCATGGGTAAGGAAATTTGTTAAAGCCATTAAGCCAAAAAATTTGGTTAACAAGTGAGCGCACGCCCGCGCCTACAGACTTTCGGGGAGGGGGAGGGGACTCACAAGGTAACTTGACCTTCTGCGATTGGACTTGATTTAGTTCGGCTATGGATTTTTCTTGAGTAGAATCCGTTTAATAACTTCAATAACAGTATTTTCAATCAGCATTTTCGCAAAATTTTAAGAACCAGAAAACAAGTGTGGTGCTCCGCTTTTAGGCTTGGCTAAATCTATATGTTATAACTTATATATTGTCAATATAACGAGTACAATAAGTTTAATTTGCTTAATAGAACAGAGGCTTGGCGGGAAAGGCGGTCCATCTCCCCATTCATCACTCTTGGCTCGGGTCGTTGTTTTTGCAAGTTCTCAAATGAATGGCTCGCTACCCTCCAAGAGAACAACAAAACAAACAACAGGAACAATGCCCCTTGCCCCAAAATACAATAGTAACAGATACACCGCTATAGGACCAAAAGGATTACAATTTTATGAAAGCTGCAACACTTCTGTCACTTCTCCTTGCCCTCGAATGTGGCTTGTCGACTTGCTACTCGCATTTGCCATCAAATAGAAAAAAGCACCCTCATCCAGGTTTCTGCCAGCCACTCGTGGAGCTGCTATGATTTTAAACACACGTGGTTTGAAATGCTTTTGGTTTAAAAAGAATGGATTACACTGATGCTAATTTTTGGGGTCTTTTATTTGTTTCTTTCCTGCCTAACGTCATGTGTTCAGGCTGTCAGTACTAAGTGGTTGCTAACTGCATGTTGGAGTGAATAAAGAATGTAGTGAATGATATTTTTAATAGTTATTCAAAACAATTGACCATTTGCATTATGACGTGAAAGCGCAAAGACTTCTGGTAGTTGTAGTTAAGTTCGCGGGAAATTTTGAATTGTCATCAAGCCTGCTTGCCCAAGAAAATCGTGATGGAGGTAAAGAAAATTACTCTCACCGAAAAAGGCGTCCCTGGGGCGTCATTTAAAAGGTAAAAAGCAAGTTCTCAGTATAAAACCAAGTCTGTTAAAATGAAAAATCTCGATGATTTGGTAAGTGCAGAATGCAATATGGAACAATTGAAAGTATGATGTTTTACATATGTTCGTGTTTATTTGCTTTATTTTACTTTCGGAAAAACTGTTCACAGGCTACTTGTATTCTTTCCCAGGTGTTCCTTACGCTAATCTTTGCAAACGTAACACGACACTTTTTTGTTCGTTTGTAACAAAATACTTTTGTCTTCCTTGAAAATGCGATAACATGAAACTTTTGTTTTTTGTTTGTTTTACGGCGGCATCGATGACATTTGTTTAATTTAATTAAGTTACGGTTTAGACTGCACGAAAGACGATTCTCAAAAACTAAAGAAACAAATATAATCAAAAAACATATTTTTCGACAGGTTTTTTAAAACACAGTACAGCTAGGATATTTGTTTCCTGGTTATCAGGTGTTCACGCCGAAAATCCCGGTGCAAGTTTTTGCATACCTAATTACGAAAGCGCTGTGAAAGTCTCAAAATCTAATTTAATTAATTTGCGGTTTTTACTTGGCGCCAAGAAGTCTGCAGGAAGCCTACCGCAAACACGCAATACAAGCGATGTTCATGATAGTTCCAGAAAACAACGTAGACTAATCTGCGCATGCGTTTGGTGTAAATTACGTTGAGTAGTACCACAAGGAGAGCAAAGGGTTTTCTGAAACAAATATATACGTTTGAGATCTTCAAATGAAAATAACGTAGATGTGCTCCAGGTTTTACCTAGGGGTACGGTCAGGTGCTCCCCACCCCCACCCCTTCCACAAGGAATAATTAATTAATTGATATTAATTAATTAATTGGTGATTAAAAGTTTACACTGTAACGCTTTAGGGGTTTAGGGGTTTATCACACGACTGCCCACCAACCATCACAAAAGTGCATTCTGCGCTAAAAAAAGGTATGAAAGAAATTGTATATTTGCTGGGTTGCGTTTGTAGTGAAGTTTCAACGAGTGTTTCCTCCAGTCGAGTCTCGGTCGCGCGGTTATTTAATTAAATTCCTAAAACTTTTGCTTGCCAGGTATTTTCAAATAGTATACGAAGACGCAATATTTTACCCTTTCTAAACATTGGGGAGTACAATACATGATGTCTGCACTCGTAAAAATCTTTGAGGCTCGCCTTTCAAGTCTCACAAGTATGATCGCTCATCAACAAAATTATGTAAATAAAATTATATTTGCTCACACGGCCCTCGCTCGTATTGAAACCACAACTCCAAATCGACGAGTTGACATTTTCAGTACAACAAACAAGAAAGCTTCTTTGTTAAAGAAAATTGCAACTACAGTTCTAATTTGACGAAAAAAGAAATACAGTTTTAAGATAAATAAACAAATAACCTGTATTCACCTTCACAGGGAAGTTTTGATTGATGATTCATGATTCATCGATGAAGCTCGATTGAACGAGGAAAATTATTTGACTCGTTTCTCTGTCTTGCTGTAAAAATAAATTATACTGACCGTTCCGCCAAGTAATCATGATATATGGTAAATTTTCTAAGCTTTTCAGTCAAGAATTAATTCACCTGCGATCGATGGAAGCGATCGTTTGTCAAACGTCTGAAAATAGATGATGAACAAAGTCAATGGCTTGCCTTGCTTTCACTTGATTTCACACAAATTTAATCACATCCTAGACTCGTCCTTTCAAGCAATCTGTTTCCAGTGCGCGATTTTTTGAAGCTGTGATTTTAGGATAAAATTATTTACGAAGAGAAGTTGTCGACCGCGATGAATGAAATTCCACCAAGTCAACTCCGCACACAACGTACATATTAAACTTACTTGAACACGAACAACATTTGTCAGTCAAGTTTCATTCCAAAGCTACCATCCTGTTTTCTATATTTTTGACAGGTAACTGAAATATAAATGTATAAGCAAATTTCGAAGCGACAAGAGCGTAAACTTTAGCAGCTCTTCTTCAAATAAATGTCATAGATGTCCACCTTCCCGCTTAGCTGCCCTTAGCCAATCACAAGCCAGAAATGGTGTTTTCCCGCGAACCTAACTACAACTACCAGAATTCTTTGCGCTTTTACGTCATAATGCAAATGGTCTATTGCTACATGGAGTATTTTTTGGATCATTAGTGTTTATTAACTGCTCTTCGCCTGGCGAGCTCATGTGCGAGCAGAAAGTTATCACCCGATATACCTTGTTCTCTTTACCTCAGGTCCGCGCGTATCTCATTGTTGTCGGTTTTACATTGGTGTTCGGAGGGATGTTGACAAAGACGTGGCGAGTGTACAAGATTTTTACAAACAGGCGTCTTAAAAGACAAGTATGATTTCTGGTTGATGTTTGTTTTTTTGTTTGTTTGTTAATTTAAAATCAGCCAGTGTTTATTCGGGTACCGGAGTGCCTAGTACTTGGATCGAGTCGTCAGATTTAATTCGATCGCTAACCGAAGTTGGATTCATGTGATGTGTTCTTGGGCAAAAAAACGTTAATTTCACCAGTAGTACTTAATTTGCCCATCTTTATAAGCCAGGTCAAAATAAAAATATATGGCGGTGACACGTGATTCTTGGGGCAATTTGGCACGCCTTTGATAATTTCCAAATCAGACCAAAAATTAAAGGGACTATGTCACGGAATTTAAGGCAATTTCGGCACTGACCAACTGTTCATAGAATTAACTTAAATATCACAATTTTGGCTTAAAATTGTAGAAGGACTCAAAAGACACACAGAAAGGCCAAAAAGGAGCATGGGTGGGCAAAATTCGAAAGTTTAAAACGGATTGGGTTCGGGTAAACTTGTAAAACGTCAGCCAGACGTTTTTCACGTTTATCTCAATTTGTATGAAAGTGTCATTTACGATGCTCGAAAATCATCCTTGTTTTAATGAAAATAAATAAAATTACCTAAAATACCGTGACCTATAACTAGCCCCTTTAAAGTGGTAATAACTGATTCAAGTACAATGTCACTGTTCTTTCCTATAGATTGGAGGACTGAATACGGCGCACCTTTTCCTAAAAATTTTTCATGTTTTACTCCTTGATATTGTGGTGCTGGTAAGCTGGCAACTTGTGGACCCAATGCAGTCTGAAACTATCAAACTCTGGGAAGAGGTAAGAACATACAACTAACTAAGCCACAAATACTAAGGAGACAAACCTGCAATTTTGCAGACTTCAGTAGTCGGCAGTTTTTACGTGCGTGGTGCATGGAACAAGTTCCATGTTCTTATCGAAAACTTTCAGTATAGGTGATGGCAAACGAAGACACATTGTTGCGGACATATTGTTGCTCATGATGTTTCCTGGGTTTGCAAACGAGCGGGACACAAAACAAATGTTTTGTGTCCATGCCGCGCAAACGGGGAAACATTTGTTGCGGACACAAAATCTTTCTGACAAAAATCAGAAACATTTTTGAGTCTCGGAAATAAATTTTGTGTCCGCGTCAAAAGTTGCTCGTGTGGGTACACGGGGAAACATTTGTGTCCGTAACAATGTATGTTGCTTCCGACTAAGTTCAACTCCATTGTAAACACCAGAAATCGCTGTTGAAACAACCCCTTAGATGACATTCTGCGGACCAAATACCGGTATGATCAATAAGGTTATCCATTTTCTGGAAGCAAAGATGTGATATGCGGAGGCTTCCTATAGTCCTGAAGTCTTAAATTTGTCAAAAACGCTTCCTTTTGCAATCGTTTCAATTGGTTTAAAGGGACTGTGTCACGGCTGAGTTAAGTTTATTTCATTAAGTTTGCCAAATACGCGCTATTAAACTTAATGTTTGCAAAGGAATTGCTACAATGGATCTAAATGACCAAAACCATAGCTTTATAACAACCAAGTATGTCTTCCGGGCGTACAAATTTAAAGCCACAAACAAACGAGATTAACTTTGAAAAACTGTTTAGCCCAACAACATTCCAAAAACCTATATCGCAATCCGTTTCAATCTCCGTCACTTTTGGCCATCCGTACCCTCTTTTGTATTTACTGTGTTACTTAAATGTCCTTTCATTGTTTTAAGAGGTTATTTTTATAGTTTGACCGAATTTGATGGTCATTTCCCATGCCTAAATTTGGCTAAAGCCCGTGACACATTACCTCTAAGGTTTACAGTAAAAACCCACGAGTAAGAACCTATTATTTTTCAGGTTAACCTAAACAGGTTCTTACATAAAGGGTTAACACAAATTTAGACTAATTAGGTTCTTAATAAGTTCTTAATTTCTGAAGAAAAAATTTAATATTGTTATAGAGATTTTACTGTGGTATTCGGCCTATTCCTTGTATAAAATTTGCGTACCACATAAGTGCTTATGTAAAAATGAAGCACTAATCATTTAGAATAAATTATGACATGAGATTACATGTACAGTAATGCTTTGTCCAAACTTACTTACCAAAAGTTAACATTTTAAATCAATTTTAGAAAAACCTGCTTCTAAATTTGAGGCTAAATAGGTTCTTATAAAAATGGTATATAATTTGCAAATTTTAGCCTAACAGGTTCTTAAATGTTAGGTTCTTACTCGCGGGTTTTTACTGTACCCCTTATTAGGTTTTATTTCTTTCATTTTTAGCTACAAGCTGACAACGAAGACATAAACATCCACGTCGTGAACCATCAATGTGTCTCAAAGCACTACAATCACTGGGTCCTGGGAATTATGATCTACAAAGGAATACTTCTTCTATTTGGTGTGTTCCTGGCCTGGGAAACAAGAAATGTACATTACGCGGAACTTAACGATTCCAAGAACATCGGCGTGGCCGTGTATAACATCTTATTGTTCTCGGTCCTCTCCATCACAACTGAGTTTGTGCTGAGCAATTTTCTGGCCAAGAGAATCTTCAATAATTCACTGATATTCGTTTGTACGACCATGGTGCTTGGATTGGTATTTCTTCCTAAGGTATGGTAGACTTTACGTCCTACATTTTGCTTCTCGGATTTTAATGTAGTTGAGTTGAGAAACAAGTGTCTCTGGTCAGTAAGAATGCCGTCTTACGACATCAAGAAACGTTATATATAGAGTTTCTCTCAATCTAAGTATGTACAAAAGTGTACCAGTGGATTGTTTTTTGTCAGGGCAACCTTAGAAAAAGGGGATAAGCCTGCGATTGACTTCCTTGGAAGTAGCAATACTGTCCCAAATATGATATAGAAAAATCTCTTAAATGATCACTCCTCAATGGGACTTTTTAGCATTTATAAACTGGTACTAAAACACACACTGTAAATAAACATAACATGGTTAAAAAATCCTTGCTAGCAGGAGTCAGGCCCGGTTATTTCAAACGCTTAGTAGCGGTGTTACGGCTCGGGTCTACGGAGAGCAACACCACTTATTGCATGGTCAAAGTGAAAGCCGTGAACCCGAGACCAAGTGATTTGAATCACTGCCAATAAAATCTTATCACATGTAAAGGTAAAAAGGTAAAGTCTGGGCCGAGCCAAGTGGCCCATACAGCCGGAGCTTATCCCGGTTTCCTTAGCATTAAGCGACTAGGAGTATTGCTACTCCCTACTGGATGGGATCTAGCTAGTACATCACCGGTACCCATTTATACACCTGGGTGGAGAGAGGCACTGTGAGAGTAAAGTGTCTTGCCCAAGAACACAACGCAGCGCCCCGGCCAGGGCTCGAACCCGGGCCGTTCGACTCGGAGTCGAGCGCGCTACCCATTAGGCCACTGCGCCTCCCACCTTATTACATGTAACTTCTGCCTAACTGAACAATTTTTTCTATACTTAACATAGATCACTCGCCTTACACGTGGAACACAAGTGCAAGCAGAAGATAGCCGAGAACAGGAAGCAAAACAACCGGATGGTTCGTTCGCTAACGGAACCTTTCACGCGTCAAGTTTCGCAGTGTCGGAGATGGAGCAAACTGTTCGTTAGGGTGATGGACTGGAATTCGAAATGGCAAACGCAGGCCATGCACA
Source organism: Oculina patagonica (assembly GCF_052425735.1). Classification (NCBI taxonomy): domain Eukaryota; kingdom Metazoa; phylum Cnidaria; class Anthozoa; order Scleractinia; family Oculinidae; genus Oculina; species Oculina patagonica. The sequence goes on from NC_135762.1 coordinate 8,676,823, forward strand.
GGAAAAATATCCGAGTTGGATATTATGTTATGTGAAAGGTCGCAGTTGCAGAAACAAAGTGTAAAGAACTTAAAAGCATCTCCCAATGCAAAGAAATGCCACATTCTGGACTAATAAAAGAGCTCAGTCTTTGAGAAGCCAAGCTGGGAGTTAAGGAATTGAATATATACTTAATGTTCGAATTCATAACGGAAATATTTTCCCACTAAAATTCGATTTAATCGCACAGATGTTTACTTAATCTCACTGGACTCAGTTCAAATGAACAAATGAACAAATAAATCAACTATTTGTAAACATTTTTATTCAATGGTCTTCAATTGCCGAAATATAATGGCAAGACATACAGATATTAAAGCAGTAATTAAAATGATATATACAGGCAACCGGTACCGAGGCTGTTTAAAAGCTACAGACATTAAGTCCTGGACATATTGCAATCATTTAGCTTAGAGACATTTGTACACGTTTTATTTTAAATGATATTTATTTCCTGTATATATAAAACTAGTAAGAATAACCTTGAGTTGATTGATGGGCGTCAGCGTGCGAACAAGAGCTTTCTTTTACCCTAGATCTCAACAAACGTGGGCAAGAAACGAGAGAAACCTTCAGAAAAGTCAAATTGACTCTCAAGAAAAAATTGAGTAGGTTTAAATGTGAGTAGAAAGCGCAAGATTTGACGGAAGCGTATGAGAGTCAAGGAGAGTGCGCGAGAGCGCACGAAAGAGGAATAGACGATCCAAGAGCGCCTGAGAGTTCCATGTCAATAAGAGAGAGTATGAATTCATCCTCGACTCCACAGGCTGCGATCCTTTCGCTCCAAGGATCGCGGCCTCTGGAGAGAATGAGAATGGTTTGAGAATGGTTTGACCTCTTGTCATTATCAACTTTCGATTTCACGAGGCTCAAGCTTCCAAATCTGATCATACAGGTGTACAGTTGATAGTATTAGTAAGGATAAACTGATGCATGTATTTACGACTTCTGGTTGATGAACGTATTGTCTAATGTATTTCATGGCTACCTTTCTCTTATGACATATCCTTTTCACAGTAAATGGTTTAACCCAGGAGAATCGGCGGCGCTAAGGTTGTCAAAAAGGGAGACGCGGGTACCTATAACATTTTGAACTTTTGACTACGGTCTGACACTTGTGTAGCCGACGTGACAAGTAGTGTTGACCCTTTAAAGAAAAACCCATGCATGTACTAGTCTCCCAGGAAAATCCTACATATAAGGGGCGGGAATGCTCGTCGGAAATGTTGAAAAGAACCCCTAAAAGAAACCAATGTGGGCGTAGCTCAAGCTTTTCGTGACCCCTTAAAGATACCAAAATACTGAAAAATAGAGCTTATATTTGTAGATTTCTTCGCTTACAGCCCTAAATGAGACCTTGACAGCTAACCTGAAACGGCCTAAGTGAGACCAAAAATCCGAAATTTACATCCCTATAAGCGAGACGACGAGCATCCCCGCTCCTTTCATATGGGAGTCCCCACCCCGGGACTAGTCTATCGAAATTATCCCCATTATGTACTTTTATGAGTGCTATCACCAAGAGAATCACACTGGATGTACAAGTTATTTTTTTACGATCACACTTGGCTGAATATTTCGTCATTGCCCTCTTGTTTTAACAGCAAGAACTTGTTCTCGATTAAGTGCAATGTTGTAAACTTGTACCCATGCAATTCTTCCTTTGAAGTACCTGCTGTCGTCACTTTTTACACCAAGTCTCACATTAGTAAAGGTGCTCAAAGTGAAGACTCCAAAAGTGTACTGCCCGACTTGTGTCCCGTCGATCCAAATTCTGGCAACACCTGTGCTGTAATCATAAGCAGCAGCGGCATAAATCCATTGCCCCGAGTTAACAGGACTCGTCAAAGAGGTGGGGGTTAAATTGTCATTTCTATTTGCCAGACGGAAAAACAACTTTCCTCCAGCTATCCAGAAGTGAACACCCCAAGCGCCCGAGGGTCTGTAGTTGAAGAGAGGCCCATCTTGTCCTTCTGGCAACACCCACATCACCAGCGTCAGAGAGTACTGCGTGTCTAATCCACCGTTATTTGGAAGTTCGATGTAGCTGTTTGACGTACCCCAGAACTGGTACGAGCCGCCCGCGTTCCCGTTGGGTCCAACTGCAAGCTGTACGTTGGAAGAGAGTCCGTCCGGCTGACTACCCATCATGTCCTTTGTGGTGTATGCAGCATTTAAAGGATAAAGGGCCACTGGATTTTGAACATCTGATGAAAAGTATGATACACGTGAAAAGTGAGAGAGGGAGAGAAAAATGGATTGAAGTATAACAAATGAAATTAACTGCCAGATAGGGGCACCGAAAATAGAAACACGTTTTCAAATTGCCGTGAAGCACACTGTATGCCTCTGTTAGAAAAAAGATTTGAAACACCAATCTTTAATAATCAAACCTACTGAAACGACTGCATGGGCTACTAGGCCTCTTCACTCAGACACATCAGATCTTAGATTTGATTGGTATAAGCCAAATAAAACACATAAGAAGGGAATAAATCCATTGTTCGCGTCAATTCAGAGCCGGAGTCAAATACACGAGTCATTGCTGATTGCATCATTCAGGGATATATCCTAGGAGATGAGCCACTGAATAAAAGAATTGCTCCGAGTTAAATAGCACAACAGTTAGCCTAAATGCCACACTGGGTAGCTTAAATATAATAGCGTTGCCTCGAGAGTGGTTAGCTGTTACAGTGGAACCCCGATATAACGATATGCCAAGGGAGCAGTAAAATTATATCGTTATATCGAGGTATCGTTATATCGAAACTCTCGATATAACGATATGGGCGAAAAAATAACCGAAAATATTGTAAACCTAACAAGTATTTTATTAATGCATATAAAGGGGGATAAAGAGAATAATTTTGATAAAGAGGCTAAGAACACAGTATCATTTTCGTATATCATCGTACAAAGCTGTTTACAGAAACGTTAGAGATCACTCAATAACTGTAATATTATTGCATTAAATTCGATGTTTTGCAAATAAATTGTGACTGTGAACTGATAATATTGTTATATCGGGAGGATTTTACGTTCGGTCCGCTAAATTATCATCGTTATATCGGGAATATCGTTATTTCGAGGATCGTTATATCGGGGTTCCACTGTATAATATTGAAAGGTAGCATGACATGTTGCATGTGACTCTTACACTTGACTCAGACTCGGACTGACTCGGGCTCGCATTTAACTCGGCCAACCGATAAACGTACTCCATTAGAAAGTGATATAATAGGTAAAATGTCTAAAGGTAACGTAAAATAAACAAACCTATTGTCTGGCATGTTGTGCCGATAACGTATGCAGGGCAGTTGCAGTCAAATCTGTTCACACCATCAACACATGTTCCACCATTCAAACACGGACTGCTGGAACACTCGTTGATATCTAAGGCAAAATATTACAAATTAAACAATCGCGAGGCAAACCGAGTAAAGAAACCATTTTATTGTTGTGGGATGCTTATTAACTAAGAGGCAGGAAGGCAGGGAGGCGTGATGGACGGACACAGAGAAGGAAGGACCGACAGACAGATAGGCAGACGGATGGATGGATAGACGGATGAATGCGTGGGTGGGTGGGTGCTTTGAGATCTATGCATGACTGGACAGACTCACGAATGATACATGGACGGATTGACCAATCGACGAAGGGACAGAGCGCCTCTCTTACTATAGCAACAAGCTGAGTGTTTGTATTTATTGCATTTATATTTTACATGGCCATGGAGAATCTTACATACCAGTCTCACAGTGGTCGCCGGTGTATCCTGGAACACAGCTGCAGGTGTATCCATTGACCAGGTCGCTGCATACTCCGCTATTTAAACAAGGATCACTGGCACACTCATCGATATCTTGCAAAATACGAGATAACTCTCTATCACATTTAATCATATTTTATCATATAACGGACAATAAATGTATACCTAATTTACTCTGGTTGGTTGGAAGCGGGTCAGTCTACAGAACAAAAAAAACAACTTTATATAACATTACTAATGAGCTGATAACACTGCAAGCGAAGAAAAGAAAATACATATATATGTGAGAAGAGAATCAAGAAAAATATAATCACAAAGTAGACAAATTTAGACTTGGCCGTATTTTTACTACTCCAATCACTCCATCTTTCGGTAATTTCACACTTTTTAACAGGCCCGTAGGGAGGGGGGTGCGATGGGTGCATCCGCACCCCCCGGCGAGTCTTGGAATTAAGTCCGCTCTTTGTGAAAAAAACACATCAAAATAAATAAACAAATACGGTTAATAGAGGGAAATGGTATTCCTGTACTTTGACTGTTTACAGTCAATATGGTCCTTAGTTTGGGTTGAAGGTAATAATATTAATAATAATAATAATAATAATAATAATAATAATAATTTATTAATTTATATTGCGCTTTTTAACATATAAAATGAGCAAAAGCGCATTACAATATTAAAACTTAAAAATATTAAGGTAAGGAATATTAGGTCCACCATTTGAAGATTCGTGTGGTATATTTTTGACCAAATTGAGTAATTCTAGGTTAATTTCAACGATACATTCTATCACTGATGTTCTTCATAGATTAGTCGAACCATTCGAAGTGCCATTAATATTCCCAGGCGCTAGAACTGGGTACTTGTTGGGCTTGGAAGCACCCAAGAAGGTTGGAGCTTGTCACAGTGCTAAAAGATCAACAAACCGACTCTGGCTGATTTATTTAATTACCATTTGACACTGAAATAACGAAACCTATCTTTTTCCTGTCTTTCTTTTATGTACTGCCGTCATTGTTAGCTAAATAAACTGTAAATTCCGTTTACAAGGTTCTGTTTCTAAAAAATACGTTTTTGAATTAAAAAATGCACCAGATTATTGTCGTTGCTACCTTCACTTTTACCTGCCTTGTTTCCTTACAAACTGTCTTCAAAATGCACGGAATGCCGTCTTAGATAAACTAATTTCCAAAATTTCCTGGGGGAGGATACCCCCATACCCCCCTACGTTTTCGCGCCTTCGGCGCTCATGAGTTCCCGCCTGAAGGGCTCATATGCACCCTCCCATTAAAAATCCTGTTTACGGGCCTGTTTAAATACACATATCTTTGGCTGCATCTACCCGAAATCAATAAGGTGGAGATATAATCTAATCGTTTATTTGAATACGTTTTTTGACAAATCATAGAATACGTTGGACCTTTCTTCCACCAGGCCTTTATGGGAAGGTTTCAAGTAGACTTGTCACAGCCCTCTATTTTTTCGTGTTTTTTTCGATCGATGAGCGCGCGGTGAGAACGGCGAGTAAACTGGACGCCAGTGCAAAACGGAAAAAAGTAAGGGGGTGCCCCCCCCCCCCCCCCCCGCGCGCGCTCGCTCGCTCGCTTCGTTTGCTTTTTTGCGTTGAAAAATCGAGAGGCTGTGGACAGTCTAGGTTTTAAGTCGAACCTAGTAGAGTGACCAAGTCGCACTCTTATTAAAACCTCGGCCATAACGGCCACCTCGAGCTCGCTCTTATGGCCAGTTAGTTGTAAAGAGGTTTCAGTGTAAAGATCGACGCATGCAGCATGAGCAGGTCGAGTTGAAGACCTGGTCGTTGTATATGTGGCCTCTATAAGGAAATCGCCGTTTGTAAAGGTTCGACTGTATGCCATTTATGCAACTCGGAGTCGCGCGCTGACGTCAAGTTTGTATTGTATTTTGTATTTTTGAATTTTAATTTCCTTCACTTTCACTTTTCAGCACTTTTGAATTGTTACAATAGAGAGAGAAACAGAATAGGGTAAGATCGATATAGTAAAACTAATATGCCCTTGGATGGTTAAATTACATGTTTTTCCTAAGATGAAAAAGAAAACAATAATTCCCAGAGGGGAAACGAGTAAACACAACGGTAATGTAAATGATACAATGGTCGGTGTGGCAGTGTCGAGGCAGTGATTAATACTGAGCAAAACAATACGGGTAAAGTGCTCTTTTAAACAGTTATCTGGTTGGCTTTTTACGTAAGGAATAGGAATATCATTCCAGTTGTAGCATCAAATAATTGAAGTTTATAAAAATCATTAAAAAATCAGATTGTTCCAGGTCCCACTTAATTTTTATTTTTTATAGTTCCCGAACTAAGTAATTTTCTTTGAAGCTTCAACGTTGTGTGTAACCAAAAAAACCACCACTTGAATAAAACTGTATAAAATATTAATTGTTAAAAAGTCATGATGAACTATATGAAAACGCCCGGACGATTGAGACCGGCTAACCTCAAAGAGGACAGCTACTTAAATATTTCATAGACGCGGTACAGTTCAAAAGCACAGGCTAGGTGAGCTAAATATGATTCTTCAAACGTAGAAATGATTGGTTCGCGGTATATATGAAAAATATTGCGTTGTTATTCAAGTTAGATCATTTAATTTCCAGTTGTTTTGTTTCTTAACTATTCGCATTTCAAATGTAACTTGAAAATATTTTTGGGAGTTAACTTATATACGAAAGGACGCTGAATAGCTAAGTTTGCATTTTTGTTCGTTTTAATTTTTCGACCGACGATATCTCACAAAGCTACAGTATACATGAAACGGTAGAATTTCTGCTCAAGACTCAGCTATTAATGCGAAATCTAATGAAACAGTCAATACTACTCTCTTTAGAGTCTAGTATTTGACTTTGAAAGTTTTTCGTCGTCCAAACTGTACTGGTGTGTTCCGTTTCTCAACCAGTAACAAAACCAGACGATTTTAATGTTTGTCCATAGCAATTCAAGACGCCATCTTCAAACATTGGTCGTTTACAGATTCAGTAATAGTACAGTCAGAGGTTTTACGAGGACAAATAAAGAATTATCTGAACTCTGCAGATTAGATGTAATTGCAACTTAACCAATTAACTGTACAAAATATTAATTGCTAAACATTCATGATGAAATAGGAAAACGTCCAGACAATTAAAGGACTAAGAAAGTTTATCTTTTTAACAAAATCGGCTAACCTCAAAGAGAACAACTTAACCACTTATTTCATACACGGCAAGGAACGGTGGTACACTTCAAAAACAAAGGTGTATAAAGTTTTATGATGTTCAGAGTGTATTGTTATGAAGAAAACTTCTACTCCTTGTTTTTCATCTAAAGAAGACTTCTTTTGCAGCTTTTGGTTCAAAAACTGAAAGGTTCAATGTGCTTAAATATAGATCATTCAAAGTTAGAAATGATTGTTACTTGATGCTATACACTGATATGACAAATATTGTGTTGATATTCAAGCAAAATCATTTAATTAGAATTTTTAGTTGTTTTCTTTCTTTACTATTCGCATTTCAAATACGATTCTAATTTAATTCCTTAAAATATTATCGGGAGCTTACTGTCCGCTTTCAATCCCTTTAGGCCCACTACTGCAATGAACGCAGTGTTTTAATATCACGGCGACCGACGATATTTCAGCCAGTACCAGTCTCTTTATAGTACTAAGTCTAGTATTAGTTTAGTACTAACTCTTTTGTTTGTAAAAGTTTTTCGTGTCCCGTTTCTTAACCAGAAGACTTTGATGTTGAGACTTTAATACGTTTACACGCCATCTTAGTCGTCTGCAGTATAATACAGTCATTGGTTTTACGATAACAAATTAAGAATTAACCTTAATTTGCAGGTAGAGATGAGTTCATGTTTGTTTTCTGTTTTGTGTTTTTTGTTTTGACGACCCTAATATTGTAATTTATTCTATACAATTTGTCTTCCTAGACTTGTTAACTCCTTAGTTATTTTAGGAAGCCAACACCCCTTTAGCTATAATTTCTGTTGTATGCAATTTATTCTTTTTATGACGGTCAAATAAAGTTGTTGATGTTGTTGTAGTTGTAATTAAGATATTTAATTTATTTGAGTTTGCCATAACTTAAAACAGTATCAAACTATCTTACAACTAATTACGTAGAAAAAATAAATGGCGAGCAAATCTATTTATTAAAAACCACTCGGCTTATATGTTGGCTCGTTTGTTCCCTCATTTGAAAAACAGGACAAATAATTAACTGGTGATGAGATACAGCAGGAAACCTGTTGACAAGAAGATCTACATTTAAGAGTTAAGCTTTCAGAGTTAGCAATTATTTGCGTCAGTAGTCACCGCCTGATGTGAATGTTTAGGCCTTTTGAAAAAAGCAGCTGAAAAAAGCGCCATTTTACTCAACAAAGTGGTAACCTACAGAGACCACCCTTGGGTGCCTGATTCAACATGCCACGCCAGCATGCTTCCTCAAATAAACAACCTGATAAGAATACCTAGCTTTTGCCAATCGAGTTAAATGGAGTTAATCGTTTTAAATTTAAACGTATAGTTACCTATTTCGCAGTGCTTTCCTCTATATCCGGGGACACAGGCGCATTGATAATCGTCTTCTTCGTACTTGGCCACACAAGTTGCACTGTTCATACAAGGATCGCTGGAGCAAGGACTCTGTTCACACCAGAAAAAAAAAATTAAAAAAACCCGTCTGATTAAAAAGTAAACTCGATTTGTTTTTCAATATTTTTTATTAGGATCTATGTTAAATTAAAAATAATCCCAATGTTATTACTTGTTTGCATCCGGCTCTTACATAAAGATGCTTATTGGACACAGCTCAGTTCTTTATGGGTAGAGCGCAAATATTTGAAATGCGTATGTAAGTTCTTTGTTTGTTCGAGAAAGTTGGTCGATGCATCTGCGTGTATTTGTCGACCGACTTCGTTCTATGTTGTGCAATGAAAAAGAAAACAATTACTTCTACTGAGCGTTTCACGAAGGCCATATATTATGAAGGCAAAATAGCTTTGTGGTTTACTTTTTATTAAAGAGTTACACACCAAACAACCGTACTTTGTGAAAACTTAAACGTATTTATAAATATATAGAAAAAATAAATAAAACAAACATTACGCAGGATGCGCGCTAAATAATATAGTCTGCTTCTTATAGAAAGGCTCACATAGAAATGTAACTTTTAAGAAATGTTCTTCTTTTTACTCACCTTTATGCTGAAGTGATGGAATACGGGGCTGGGCCCAAACACGCTTGATGTGTTGTATTTATCGCTTTGCAAAAGTTGGCACAAAATTTTTCTTTCCACGTTGTCGCGGAACGCCGCGCAGTTGAAAGAAAAGCACGACACATGATCGACGCAAAGTTTACCGCACTCTCGAATCTCTTGTACTGAAGTGGATACCAAGGGAACTAAGTCCAAAAGGCTAAATTTGTGCGCGACGAAGTTGGCGTATGCGACACCGATCCGTGAGTCTCGCTTTAAGCCTTTGCTGCCGTCAACGTAAACCTCGCTTACTGCCCGATAAATCAAGCTCATGAAGACGACAACGGTTAGAATTTCCACTCGAGAAAAGACGCTATAAAACATCATATCATAAGTAACGGTTTAACGCTACTGTGATGTAAAATATCGAGGCACGACTTGCGGTTAAAACCAAGTGTGGAAATTTAATAATTTAGTAAGTCAGTAATGACAAGTTTAAAATGTCAAATTGTTATAAATAAGAAATGATTTTAGCGAAGGCGAGTAATAATAAAAGATATTCTTGCGTAGGTGAAATGGCTTTCTTAAAACAATACTAGTTTTAACAAGGGGTAATCCTTCGATCGCAGAAATGCAAAGGCAATGGTTGCTTATCCGAAGAAAAGCAAAACAAACAAACCAAAAAATTAAAACACCCCGTCAGCCCTTGTTTGTAATGTTGTTGTTTTTTTTTAATTAAAAGTTGACAACTTCGACTGATTGGTGAATTTTTGTGATAATGCATCATAACAAATCGGAATGCTAATTAGATATAATTGGTATTCAAATTTATTTATAAAGTCCCCATCCTCGGAGACCCAGGGGCAGTTAGTGGGGGCGACGGGCAGCTTATCGGGACAACGGGATTTTCGGGCGAAAGTTTACAACATAGAGCGTAACAACCCCTGGGCACTTTGTCTTACCGAACCAGTTCCAGAAGCGTTTGAACTCCTTCCTCCTGATTGGCCACAAAAATATTTTTGTGGCCAATCAGCGACGAGGACCGGCCAGGAGACTCTGATGTCTTCTTACACGAAGTTGTTTTCCTCATAGACTCGTCGTGGATGCTCTGCCCATCAATCGGATGCTATTACATGGAGAGTCTAAGAAAAAAATAAGCCTTAGACGACTGCCAGTTCTACACTGTTAGTTGCGCGCTTTTTAATAGTTATTCGAGTAAACAACAATTCTTATTATTTTTCTCGGTCGTTGTCCGACTTCTGGAACTTGCCACGGTCTGGGTACTTCACTGCACGGACCACGCGTTAGCGAAGATATCGCTTGTTATTTTGTTGCCAGCTTGACAGTTAAAACAAAGGTTTTTTTTTTTAATTTGTTGGATATTTAAATAACAAAAAGAAAACTTATAAACAAGAGGTGCTCGCGTATAGCTTTAAAAACTTTTGGTATCCTTGCGCTATGCTACATTTAACAAGTGACCATTTAACATATTCCCAGGCCTCGCTGTTTTGTTTTTGTTTTGCTTTTTTATCTGAGACCCACGTAGTATCATCCGATGGACGGGCTTAACAACAACGACGAGTCTATGAGGAAAACAACTTCGTGTAAGAAGACGTCAGAGTCGCTCTTCTGGTCAATTTAACTGTTAACTGCCCCTGGGTCTCCGAGGATGTAAAGTCCCTAACCCAATTAATTAGTCTAAACTCAGTTTTCTGTTTTGCTTACCGGAGGTTAAAAATAATGGGAAAAAAATTTGAGTGTGAGATTTCGACTACAGTCGAACATTTCCCACAAGCGACCACCTCCTGTGCGCATGCGTAATCACTTTTCTAAAAGTACATAGTACCAAAATTTTGCTTGTCAGCTCAATGACACGAAGGAAACACGTAGCGAAAAAAAGACACTTTAAAATCCTTCAATTTCAGGAAACTCGAAGAGAGAGTGTCTAAGCTTTATAGTTTTAAATTTATCTTATTCTCACCATTTTAAATTATACATAATTTTTAGTCCATTTTACTCGTTCAATGTGGGTAAACAGAGAGAAACGTGGGTTACTTGGGGTAAATATGGGTAAACAGGTGAATCGTGGATAACTGACTTTGGGAACAGGGGGCCGGAGACGTGGGTAACTTTGGGTAAATGAGGGGAGACAGGGTGAAACGTGGTCAACTTGGGGTGAATTTGGGACAACATGGAGAAACGTGAGAAAGGTAGCGTAAATAATTTGTGTGGAGATGGTTAAACGCAGGTAGTTTGAGGGCTGAACATGGACATACATATTCGGTACACTATATGTCCCCATACATAACGTACCTTCCTAGGCTCGATTAGCCGCCGCTGTTCGGGAAATGAGCCCACGCCGTCTTACGTGAAGTTGAAAGACACTGGGAACTACTTGCTCATTTTACACCGCTAGTCTGCGAAAAGTACAGCGGGCTCAGACTGGTTTGGGATGACGATTACACATGATTTCTCAGCTGGTGGAGGGTAGAAAAGTTGGCCACGAAAGATGACTAGAAAACTATCCAAAGAGGAGATCAAGGACAAGTTTGATGGAGAAGAACTAGACTTGAGTCTGTGCAATTTAGCCAAAGTGCCTGTGCGAGAAATGGTGAGTGTTTTCTTCGCGTCCGATCAAAGGTTAGTCTGATCGGACGGCGCGCGCTTAATTTTTCGTTTTCGCCGTGTCGGGTAAATGGTGTTTTATCATTAATTGGAAGACCCACAGGCAGTTTATTGCCCTATTTTCTGGGTATAATAGTTGTGTAGGTTTTGCTAAATTACGCCTTTTATGTGTTGTGCGAATAGCGATTGAGATAAAGCAAAGGATTTGATATTCTGAAAGATGCTATAAGCCTCTACAGTGGTGTCTATTAGAAGTCATTCAGTTCAGTTTAGTTCGCAGGTGAATCGAAGGAGCACTGTATGTGAGATAGAGCTGGCAATTAGAAGTTCACAGATGATATAGCCTATAAAAAACGTATTAAGGCATATTTGCGAAATGAAAGAAGTTGTTAGATCGCTTCGTTTTAGTGGTCATTATAGCTCGTAAACATGATTTAATTTTCTTCGACATATAAAAACTTGCAATCGGTCGAACCAGCAATGCGGTGAAAATTAGTTGTTTCGCAATTAGAAAACTAAACTTATGTCTTTTTTATTTACATTTTTTTGTATAAGTTTTTGCTGTAGATTATGGCTAATTCTTTGCCGATGTTATTCTCTCTCCCGCAGGCGTCATTGCCTAAAGCAACAGTGGTCGATCTCTCTTGTAACAATTTAACTACACTACCGGTGAGAATTTTTAATTTTTTTTTTGTTTTAATATGATAAGCAAAGCTGAAAACACCTTTGCTAATCGCGATCAGCTTAGATGCCTTTCACGCCAACGATCGGGAAATAAAATTGTCCCCACCAAAAAATAAAACCTTCTGAAATTTGGTTACCGCGCAAACTACTGTACATGTGATCTAGTCGAGATGAACTCCACCGAGGTTCGAAAAACTGGTCGAGCGTTTATTCGCTTCCATGTTTACATTACGTTGTTCCGTATCTAGTACCCTCGAGCGGTGATTAAAAAGCCCAGCTGTATCGGTGAAAGCTTAAACCGGAATTGTTTGCATTGTGAGCAAAATTCGATGTCGGAGCCAGAGTCGGGTACAATTTTTTGTTGTCCTTGCCATTAGTAATCAATTCTGTGTCAATTTGCTGCGTCTCGTTTTTCTAAATTGTTATATTATATAAACCGATACGCCATTTTCTTTACAGTTTTGAAGTTTTATTTTATCTGGAAAGGTTTCTATGGCAGCAAAATAAAAAATAATAAATAAAAACAAATAATTAATAAAATAATGAAAGATGACATCAATGAAGATAGTGACAGCTGAAAATATTAGCTTTTGTTGAATTAATTCTCTTCAATTTAAATTGAAATGCATAAATAATTTTTTGACAAAATTTTGAAAAAATACTAACAGCAGTGTTTTGATACTATTTATTTTTTTAATTACAAAAAATGTTTGTTAAACCAAAGGCAATGTTTCCCTTGTTAAAGCAGCAATGCTAAGTGTGTGTTGTTCTTAAAATTAAAAAATTAAAAATATCATCCGTTTGGGAGACTGGAATAAGAAAATCAACATGCGATGGCGAAAGGCCATCTGTCACTCTAAGAACCTATTTGAATACAGCTATTAGAATTTGGATTTGTTTTGACTGTGCCAGAGTAGAGCCTGGGCACTTGCTTGGTATTATATATTTTTTAATAAATAATATTTTAATTATTATTTTAAGTTTTAATTTTATATGATTAATTTATTTATTCTTAATAATAATTTTTTGCTGACCCTTGTATGGATGTACACAGCCAAGCCGTTATTCTTCAAATGGTGAACATTCCTAATGTTCCACGTAGGCCATTTGCAAAAATACCATAATACTCTTTGTTGTCCCTCCAAAATTTTGCATAAGCATTGTTTTGCTGTCCCAAGAGTAATTGAAAACAATGCTTATGCAAAATTTTGGAGGGACAACAAAGAATATTATGGTGTTTTGAAAATGGCCTATTGGAGACATGGTGGCCTAATTAAAATGGTTAGCACACTGGACTCTGGATCGAGCGGTCTGGGTTCAAGCCCCAGCCAGGGTCATTGTATTGTGTTCTTGAGCAAGACACTTAACTCCCAGGATTTTGACTGGAATTTCCCTATTTTTTTCGTCGAGTAGAAATACTACTAGGTACATGTAAAAAAATGTATTTTTTGTATTTAACAACCTTGTGGTGATAACATTTGCTTAAAGGGACACTGTCACCAGTTTCACTCCAAAAACTTAAGAGCCTAAAGACATATGGAAACTACGAATAGTGGTCCAATTTTATAAAAAATCACCATGGATGCAAGTGTACTGAAGCAATAAACAAGTGATATTATTGTAATGCCATCAGGAATTTTAGATCTCAACTTGAAAAAATCAGGCTGATTTTTTCAAGTTTTGTCCTTGTGGAATGGAAAAACACCTAAAAATTATTATGGCTTCCTTCTTCCTTCAACAACAATTTACTTTATATTTCCATCTTGATGTACTAGTAGGTGCATTTCACGTACCGAAAAGCATCAAAAAAATCCCCAGTGACAGTGTCTCTTTTATGGAAATCAAATTCACCTTCTTTTGTCCACATGCTGGCTGAATTAGCCATGTTCAAAACGAGCAGGGGACTGGGTACGAATATTCAATATCGATTGCACTGAAAAACTGGGCCCGTCATCTGAAAGAGCATCCAAAAATTAGTAACTCAACCAAATTTGAGAGTTATTGGTTTAAACGCATAGGTATGGTTCACTTTTAGAAATTGCTAAAATAAGAGAGCTTAGTATGGATTGGAGGGACAGCTGTCCATCCAGCCATACTAAACTCTCTTATTTTAACGATTTTTAAAAGAGTTCCATGCCTTTGCGTTTAAACCAATAACTCTCAAATTTGGTTGAGTTACTAATTTTTGGATGCTCTTTCAGATGACGGGCCCAGTTTTTCAGTGCAATCGATATTGAATATTCGTACCCAGTCCCCTGCTCGTTTTGAACATGGCTAATTGTATTATAGTATGATGAACATGTTACTGTAGGTACATGTATATGGCATATGGACTTTGCAGAAAGCAATATGCAGCAGCTACAATACATGTACATGTATAATTTATTATTTTTATCAGCTAAGTGTATTTTAGGTGAGTTAGCCTATTTAAGCTGACAAGTCAAGAAACTTTTCTTGTTTTCTTGTCTGTCTTAAGAATTGTGAGGGATTTGTGTGATTTCTAGTAATTTGTAGAGTTCATGTATTACATTGTATAATCAGTAATGGTTTTGATCAGGTCTTACAAAATAGAATCTTTGTTTTTCTTTAGAAGACTGGCAACAACTCCATCACTAGAACGTAGCTTTTTGAAGCCCTGATTTTTTTTTCAGGCTTCTTTTCCCTAACTGCTTAAAATACATTGGTGGGCTCACTGGGAAGATCATGTCATTGCTTGTTTCTCTTCATCATGCAAACAATCTCATCCCCAGAGGCCATGATCCTTTAGGTTGACACCTCTGGGCTAGACTGGAAGCCCGCCAAAAACACGGCCAAATCTGATTCTGGCACACCTGCACAATCAAACTGGAACCAGGAATTCCTGTTTTCAGTTTTTGAATCACCCAGAGCTGAATCACCCAGAGCTGTTGAGCGTTTGGTTACCTGACGACTGAAAATGTACCAGCTCTTGGATTTCTTAACTTAATGATTAAATTTTACCATGTTGATCTCTGTCTGCCTCTGGTCTCAAATCCATTTGATTTTAGAAGTACTGTAAACTTGTGCAATGCTCTTCTCTTATAGGATGCATTTTGTACCCTGCGCCATCTGGTGCGTCTGGACTTGAGCAAGAATGCTCTTACAGAACTTCCAAAGGACTTTGGTAACCTCAACCAACTCAAGCGGCTAGATTTGTACAGCAATCAGCTCAGCTCTTTACCACTAAGTTGTGTAAATCTTAAACAACTCAGATGGCTGGACTTGAAGAATAATCCTTTACAGACTCTATGGCCAAATGTCATTGGACATTGTTTTAGTGAAGAAGAGTGCAGACAATGCGCAATTAATGTAAGTACACTGCTTCATGGATTTCTTTTGTTTTCATGCTTTAAAGTTGCTGGGAGGCACGGTGGCCTTATGGTTCTAAAGTGTGCTGGACTCCAGATCGAGCGGTCTTGGTTCGAGCACTGGCCGGGGTCACTGTGTTGTGTTCTTGGGCAATTAAGACACTTTACTCTCATAGTGCCTCTCTCCACCCAGATGTATGAATAGGTACCGGTGACATAGTGAGCACTGGGAAGGGAACCCTGCGATGGACTAGCATCCCATTCCGACGGGAGTACTTGTAAATAGTCCTAGACGCTTAATGCTATGGAAACTGGGATAAACTCGGGCAGTATGGGCCGTATGGCTCGAGGCTTCCCCTTTTTAAAGGAGCTTGCTACAGTAGTGGTAGTACTCCGCAGACAGTGTTTCTTGAAAACATTGGCCACTTTTTAATTTCAAGTTTGTTGTTTGTAATGATTGTGTCTTCAGTTATTCTGACTTCCATCCTTGTTTATTTTCGATTTATAATGGGTTTTTTCTACCTTAGAAAATTAAATATTTTTACGTTTCTTTCAATTTCAAAGCAGTGTAAGTTGTAGATCAGAAATTAAAATGTTTTTTAATTATTGTTTATATTATTTCGGTCAGTTTGGTGGCCATTTTCTTCCATTATGGTTAAAAAAAATCCATCTTTCATGGCACTGACCCCTTGTTGAAACTGCAGTAACAGGCTTAATTTTTTCATTTTACAATCTCCAATTAGGTATTGAGGCATCTAAAAGTCTTAGCTGAGAACGAAGAACAAGAAAACCTTGTGAGATTATCATTTGAAAAAGGTGAGCTGTGACATGAAACCTTTTTACATTGTAAATTGTGTGACATTCTTGAACATACTTGACTGACATGTGCAGAATATACATGTAAGTGTAGTGTAGTTCCCATTAAATGGCAATAGCTTTATACAGTTCCTTCAAGGTCATACTTAGAAGATCAATACTGAGCACTGATAATTAATTTTGAACTTGCAAAAGCTGGATTCAACTGAAGTCGCTGTAAGACTGATTACTGGCCAACGCTACTGAAGCTTAGCCCGGGGGAGACAGACCTTTACCCTATTTCAGACCAAAATGTCAGACCTGACCCCAAAATTGATACCTTCTATGTATTTCACGGACTGCTTTAGTTTAACAAGGGCTTTAATGTAAATTCCTGACGTTTTAAAATCACACTTCTCAAGGAATGTACAGTATACCTATTTGTAAAATTTTGCTAAGTGCACTAACAATACCCATTTTCAGAACAAAAATAATGGTCAAAAGATGGATTTCGCTATCCAACGGATAAATCACTATCGGGTGGATAATGTCAGTTATCCACTGGATAGCAATTTATCTGATGGATACATGCAGCGTTATCAACCATTTGAACAACTGGGCCTGGCTCCAGTACATTCAAAGGGTGGATAGTGTAATCCACCCTTTGAACAACGGCCCTGTTTTGTGAGAGTACATGTCACGTATGTTAAACAAAGACACAACCCAGTGACGCTCAGGTCATGGTGTGAAACCAGATGCTCAGTCCAGACTCCGGTAATTGTGAAGAACAGCTCCCCGTAACCGACTGTCGGTCAACTGTCAGCCGACAGGTTACCGACAGGCCACCGACAGACTAACAACAGTCTACCGACAGGTTACCAACAGTTTCCCAGAACAGGTTGAAGTACAGAAATTTTACTGTAAAATTGAGCAGTAAACACAGGAGTAAACCCAACGCAGAAAGCGAGTAAAGCAGATAAACATTGTATTTCGTTGTAGTACATGTAGTTTCATTGTAGTTTGTTCAACAAATAAACCTTATGACACCACATCTCCACACACTGCCATGGTTTTTGCTGTGCTTTCTAGCAGAAACCAAATTCTGAATTAAATTTCATTAATAATTATATTTTTTGCATTGATGCATTTGCTTCTGGCTAATTTAAACTGATGTGGCTACGTGTACATGCATCGGTGTTAGTCTTTTCTGTTCTGTGTTTTTCTACAAATATTTTCAGTGGTTTGGCAAAAGAAAATCTGTTAAATTAATAATTCTTTGTATCTCATTACATATTATAGAGCAAAAAGCACTAGAAGAGGAAAAAGAACAACTTCAAAGACAACTTAGAAAGAGACAAAGACAGCAAGAAAAACAATTGAAAAGAGAAGCTTATGAAGCACTTGAAAGACAAAAAAAGATGATGGCAGAAGAAACAGACAAAGCTTTAAAAGGTACAGTACAAAGATGAAGGCAATATTGCAGAGTTAAATTTATTAATTTTTCAAATTGATAGTCTTTTTGTACGACTCTAATTTATTGTTTTTTTTCCATATCTAGCCCAAGAAGAATTTATGGAGACAAGGCCAGTTAAACCGGAAGTTCCAGCACAAACTGGTAGGTTGTTGTTGATATACTACTAACTTTAATTTCTCTTTGAGTGTTCAGAGGTACATCATATTCATTTAGTACTTTTTACTTTTTTGCAGAGGAAGATGGAGGTCTAGTGGGACTGTTATTAATATTCACATTGCTTACACTTGGTATTGCTATGGCAATCGTCATCTTCTGCCACCATGATGCCACTTGTCATGAACTTTTATCTTCATTATCGTCTTGACAACAGACAATTTTAAAATAGGTGAATTGAATTTTATTAAGAATAATTGAGAAGTCTATACTCTGGTTCTAGGAGTTCTTTCTTCAAAACAACAAATTAAAGTGGCAATTAACAAGTCCCTACAGGGTAAGAGGACCACACCATTTCAATAAGGGACAGACCATTATTTTCTTGGAGGGGGGGGGGGGGTTTTTTTTTTTTTTTTTTTTTTTTTTTTTTTTTTTTTTTTTTTTTTTTTCATTTTTTTTTTATTTTTTTCCCCCCCCCCCCCCCCCCCCCCCCCCAAAAAAAACCTAAGCTCAAATTTTGAGCGTAGGAGTAAAAAGAATACAAAGTACAGTCCTTCTGGGGCCAGGGTATGAGCCAAAACAATAAAATTAATAATAACGGTGATAGTACAATGTTCGTATTTGTAACTATTCACTGTAAGGTCATTGGTACCATAAACTTTATCTGGACTGCTTTGCATTATTTTCAACACATCCAGGTTATCTGGATCAGCAAAAGATAAAGATGATTATTAACAAGATCGATGCAATTCAAAATGGAATAAATTATGAAGAAAAAATATATTTATTTGTGCAGTTGTTCACTTTTAACAGGCCAGTTAAAATGCATCTTTGGAGACCCAGGGGGGCAGTTAGTGGGGTGAGAGAAATGTGAGACTGTGGGAAAAAAGTAACGGCATAGAAAAGCTGGAACGATTGAAAGGTGCCCCTGGGGAAAGAGTCTCATCAGGCCAGTTCCAAACAGCTCTCTGAATACTGCCTCCTGATTGGGCAGCAACCTTGTTCCCAGGGTCTCTCTCTCTCTGCCCCCAAGATCGAGAGAAGAGCTACTCAAAAGAAATTTAAATCTAGCATATCAAATCAACCTTTTTTAAAAAAAAACCCCTTTGTTGTAAGGGAATTTAAAACAGTTGATCTGATTGGCTAGATTTAAATTCTCTTTGTTAAAAATCTTGCCAAGCAAATCATTTGTCCACAAAGCCACTTGTTCCTCGTGCCCCAGGTTCTGTTGGCTAAGAGGGACAAGCGGCCCTGGGGATAAGAAAGTAGTGTGTTTTCCCCAGCCTTGTTTCGAGTCTTTAACCTAGACGGAAAAAATCCCTGGAAAGAAGTGGCACTTCCATTCAACCAAAAATACTGGTTTGAAATTCCGGGTATTCTGTGTGGCAAATGGAACAGTATATTGTTTTTCTGGTTGGTGCTCACGCTCTAAGTTTTGGTCAAATGGAAGGTGCCCATGACTATGCTGACCATGACGATTCTGGCTTGAAAAAACTGGGCCTAAGCAGAATGGTCTAATGAAATGATACTTTCTAGTTGTTTTGATTTTCTGGAACTTAAGAAAAACCTAGCAAGGTTGTCCTAAAATTTTAGATTTTTTTCCAGGGAAATTTCCATTCCATTGGCTTTCCAACCCAGAATGTCCAGAATTTTTGGTTGAATGGAAAGTGCCCAAGGTTGTTTGTGTCTTCCCCCTTTTCTGTCAAATCTTTTGCTCCCTGTTTCCTGCTCTTACTAAAACATCATGGAGCTGCAATCTTCTCCTAAATGCAAAGATTTGACATGTTCATAGGGGCTGATGATCAACTAGGCTCGATTTCCAGCCGATTTTCGGGAAAATGAGCCCGCGCTCCTCCCCCCTCTCTATCGGGGAGGAACAAAGACCGGACTCGAGGAGGCGGCGGAAATCGAGCCTAACGATCAACCTCCTTCCCAGGGTCTCTATTTTTCCTGTCTCCTGGAGGGTATGGGAAGGAGAGAGAGACCCTAGAAACAAGGTTGGCTGGCAATGTTTCTAACTGTAGAGCATGAGATCTTTGAAGGGAATAAGTTAAAAAGTTATTTTATTGCTGTAAAAAGTGTTGCATTTGGTGGGGATGGAGCTGGAGGGGAGAGTGAGAACAGGGGTGTCAGACACGAAGAGAGGCAATTTGGGGATTCTGGAAAAGGATACACGTCTGTTGACAACTTAAGCGTTTGTTTTATTTTTGTAGGAGGTAAATCTTGAGCGAGTAAGAACTTACATTTCCCCAAGTTAGCCAAAAAATAATGGTAACTGGTACAAATTTAGGATATTTGGATCTTAATAGGTTCTTATTATTTTTCTTAAGAAAAATTTACATTGTCAATGGAGAATAGGGGCTGAAGAATAGGGTGTTCAGCCATTTCCTTTTACTTAATTTATGGCTCCTGGGTGTTTTCAAGGATGATCTAGAATGTCGACTCGTCTTATTTCTCCAAAAAGTATTAAAAACATTTTTAATCAATTTTTAAAATTTTAGGCTAAAGAGGTTTTTATAAAGAGGGTGTCTAACTGGCAAATCTTGCCTAACAGGTTCTCTAATTAGGTTCTTACTCGCTGGTTTTTACTGATCAATAGGGGCAATAGCAGTAGTGGGGGTTAAACATGAAATGATTATATAGAAGAGGTCTCCAAATCAAGAAAATCTAGAATGAGCTGCATTACCTATACACTGTAAGTCTTTATTAATTTACTTCACTGTCACAACTTTATAACACAAATTTCATCTAAAACCGTTTATTTACAAAGCACTATCACTTTAATTTGCCAATTAAACAGGCAGAAGGTAAAATTAATAGTCAAATTCGTCAAAATAAAAATAGCTTTTCTATAATATATATTTATAAAAAAATAATTAATATTACTCAGACTTGTACACAAAAATAATAATTATAATAGTCCATGCATTATTCTATGTTCCAGCATACAGCTAAAATTTGCTTATTCTAAAAGCTTATAATGTAGCCGTCGTCGAAGCTCTATAAACCAGTTTTACCAGTAATTGATCAAGTTCTTACAATAATTATTATCAATAACCTTTCACCTCCTCTGAGTTTCAAGGTGTAACAAATTTTCTAGAAGTTCTCTGTTCTACCAGCAATAACAGTAAGTCTATGCAAAGACATTTTTGAACCACGGAGGGCAACTGGATGTGGGTGCACCTGTCATTGGCAAGTTCCCCCCAGTTGCCATTACTGTTTCTAAAATATCTGAAGCTCACTGTTTAAACAAATGAACAGTACCACAAGAAAGTACTGCTCAGTAGCTATTCACCTCAAAAGTAAAGCATAATTAACAGTACCACATGAAAGTAATGCTGCGTAGCTCTCTTTGGGCTTCTTACCACTTAAAGCCATGTAAACTACACGACATGATACACAATTCAACTCCGTCTTTGAGCAAAGTAGTAAAACTACATTGTACATTTAATGCACTACCGGTATGCAATCCTCCAATCAAGGGAGATACATGTAAGCTTTTTAAAATACATGTAGCCACTGTAACTTAATCATTCTTATACATAATCAAAGGCAATAAAACAGAAAACCTCAATGTCTGTTCTAATCTCATTACTAATTAAAAATAATACTCTTTAAAACTTTGACTTCTCAAGTGAAATGCTGGAAATTAAGACCATGTCTGGTCCTACTTAAAAACTGTATATTAATAAATTAAAGTAAAACTTCCAATCACAAAAATAAATGCACTTTACAGCAGATTGTCCCATAAAAATAGTAATTTTAAAAACAAAGAAAACATGCACATGTAATATCCACTATACATGTATGTGCAGCCTGAATGACAAGATGCAAATCAAACTGAAGAATGAGTTCCAAATATCAGTGTTATGTACAATGTTAACGTTTCTATGGACCCGAGTTGCAGTGGGTACAGTGAGCATACCCCCATGGAACCAGAGAGCTAAGGTGGTCCCTTAAGCGAATTTTAGTTTCTGACAAACAAGTGAAATTCAGCCAGAATGTCCAACCAACCATCAATGTCTACTTTGGGGGGTTTCTGTCTTAAAACAGTGGTATGTATCCACATTGACACTGTGTTTTTAAGTGCCACTTCATATAAACTCACTCAATGTGTAACTTGCAACAGGCTACAGCAGTACATATAATTATGTTAATTGATGTACATGCATACATTAATTTTAATTTTAATTTCTTTCACTTTAATCTTTTTCACTGCAAAACTGAGACACCTAAAATATCGATCTACATATGTAGGTTGATGACTATATAACTGTTTTCTTTTTCAGGTTTTTTGATTTCATAAAAAAATTATAAAAATTTTCTCAGCTGTCATCATTTTGATAAAAACTAATGTATATAATTTTTGGCACTATGTACTGTTCATGTACAGCTTTACAATCTACAACTGGTATATACAACAAAATTAACTGTCTTGTCCTCAAATGAGGCACCACAACTTGTAAACAAATCTCTTCAATGCCAGTAAGAAAAAATAAAACTATTAATTTTGAATCAACTTTTCAAATCAACAGAGAGAAATTCAAGTTTCATGACCATCATGAAACAGCTTCCTATCTTCTCAAACATTTTCTTCACTATACGTTTTCTACATGTTATTAATGACATTATATTTTATAATAAAGGAGTTATGTCTACTTTGTAAAATGTTCAGCGATTTTCTCTTCGTGCATAAGAGGTTTGCAAAAGCGCTCTGGTAGATTCCTCATTTATATAGGTATAATGAGTGTTTGCTCTCCTGGGGGAAGGAGCAGGCTGTGTTTTCAGGTGGGGACTTTCAGCTATTTCAACTTCTGCATATAGAAGATCTCTTCTTTGTCTCTGTTCCACCTGCAATATGATTATTAATATATTAGGATCATTGACAGATTATTAATCACCAGGGATTAATGAATAGTCCATTTTACAGTTGCCTGCCAAGTGACCTAGCCTTTGAATGGTAGTGAGGCTGGAGGTGACCTTGCATTGATACAAACCTCTCTGCTTTATTATGTAAATGCAAACTAGTTTGCATCAAAACAACATGATTAACACAACAAAAGCAGTGAGGTCTGTATCAAAACAAGGTCACCCCCAGCCTCACTTCCATTCAAGGGCCAGGTCACTGAGCAGACAACTGTAAAATGGTCTATTAACATCATACCTGCCAACTCCCCGGGTTTTCCTGGGGGCCCCCAAGTTTTTCATCAAATCTACAGTGTACTGGTCTGATGTTTGGAGTATTCATACAAAGTCTTAAAATAATGGTATTTTTTATGCAAAGATTTCTAGATGTCTCCAGATTTTTTTATTCTGGGGGTTGGCAGGTATGTAACATTGAATACACTTGACAGTGTTCCAGGTAAGTGAGGGGTCTCAGGTAAAAACAACAAGGTCAGGAAGTACTGTAGCAAGTTTCAGTCAAAACAAAAATGTTCTATGATTAAACTGTTGCTACCGTTCTAGCTAGGTAACTGTGAGGGTGAAGTGTCTTGCTCAAGGAAGTCAGATCTCTTCATCTGTCATGGAGTCGAAAGGCCTGAAATTTCAGCCCGGTTTGTCGGGCTGAAATTTTGTTGCGATTACATGGAGAATTTCAGTCCGGGTTGAACACCATTAAAATTTAAAACTAATCGAGGCAGCCATTTTCTTTCGTTGAAAACCATCACTGCGCATCCGTAAGCTCACTTTCAGCCTGGGCTGAAATTTGAACGTGATAACACGAAGTTTTTCCACCAGTTTGCCCGGGCCGGACTGAAATCTAAGCCCGGCAAACCGGGATGAAATTTGCTATGTAATCAGGCCCTAAGACACTTACCATAAGCCTACTATAAGGAAGAGGTCCTAGTGTTGTGGGCTCGTCAGTAAAATACCTTACTCTAAGTGCCTCTCTCTTCCTCTGTAGTGGTAAATAATTGTCAGCTAAGGGCAAAATAATTGTATTGGGATAACCTGCAATGTACACCTCAGGGGAACAAGTAATGGCAGCCAAAGCTATTAATTTTACCAGTTTTTAAGGTTATCTAACATGTATTTATAGTGAATGCCCTCACCTGTATTGGTGTCGACCCGGCACGAGCAGGAGTCATTTGTGTGTATGCATCATCATCACCTAAAGAGGATGACGATGACGAACTGCTCTTTGTTCCAGAGAGCCTCTTGGTCCTCATGGTCGACATGTCTTCATAACACTGATCAGTAACTGGCGATTTTTGCCTCTCATCTTTTTCCAGACTGTAGCATCGCGTAAACTCTGATCTTGTCGGTGGTTCCATTACGCAATATTCTGCATCCTCTTCAACTTTTGGGGCCCATGTACTTCGTTGATTGGGCAAAGACCCTACATAAGGGTTTCCATTTAGGATCTTTACAAGAGGCAGGTTCTGGGGACGTTGTGGCGGAGTACCACAATTTATATAGCTGGGCTCTGGTTGAGGCATGGTACTTCTTTTGTATTTGCTTTCCCGATTAACTGGTGGTGCCATGTTACAGTAGCTGTGGTCTTGTGTTGGTGCCTTTGGCTTTGTGGCTCTGTTGACCTGGGGTGGGGGTTTCGTAGAACGATCAACTGCTGGAATCCCTGCGCTTCCACTCGGACTGTTTAAGCGACCTAAATAGTCAATACGAACATTAACTGTCAGTTGTACATGTACAGCAAACTGCAGAATCCCAATCTATACACTGACTTAGAAAATAACAATATTTTACATGTCCCTTGGGCTCATTTTGCAAAACGAAAATTATGAGTCCTAGACAAAAAGGAGTTTATTTATACACAAAAATAATGTAGACTTCATGCAGGTAATCATGAAAAAGAATTTTTTTTCTCTCTTTGTCGTGAATGCCCATTGTATATGAAATAATTTGTAATATGGTTTTAGTCAGTTGTAGACTTATTCATACAGTAATTACATGTAAGTATACAACTTTTGGTGACTTGAACCCAAATAACTGGAAAATCCCACACTAACTCAAAATAAGTCCCATTTCCCTTGGATTTGACCCCCCTTTTTTTCGACTTTTTTTGCTTGTTTACAAGCAAAAAGAAGGAGAATAGCAGTTATGTGAGGTATAAATCTGGAACCGGAAGGAATCACATTCTTGTTAACTCTCAAGGGACTGTTTTAATTTCTCAAGGGAATACTTTCCGCTGTGGGTGATCAAAGCGCGTGACTTGTAAAGTGTCACTCTATAGTTGTGCTTCAGCACTTCCGTTCTTGTAGAAAAAACGTGACTTGTCAAATTTACAAACGTTATATAACAATCAAAAAAGTGAGTAGCCCAAATCTTATGTCACATAACCAATTAAGAATGTAAGAGGTTCAGCGCTCGAAGGTAGCGAAGTTTAAAACGATTAAGAACGCAATTTGTACTGGTACAAGTCTTTAGGCCCTAATATTAATTTAACCTAAAACGATTAACAACGCAAATTTGTACTGGAACAAGTCTTTCACACACTAAAACGTTGCTAATAGTTAACCAAAGAGAACTCATTTCGTGACAATTGATTATTTCTGCTGAGTTGCACAATTTAGAATTGCAACATCATTAAATGTGTTGAGTGATATTTACAAGTGTTTTTGTAGCCTATTGTGAAATTACTTCCGGTGGAAGCAGTAAACGCTAAATCTTTTTGCTTCTGTTCAGAAGTTAATGCATCGCCATTAGAAAAATAAACGGCAACTGTTTTACTGGAAATGTAGTCGTTAGAAATGGCATGTGTGTAAGGTAAAGAATAACGCGAGGAGAAGCGGTTTTTGGTAAATAAATATCCAAACGAAAATTTACTTCTCAATGTGAGCTAATGTGGGGTTAAGATTGCGTGACGAGACAAAAGGTAACTCTGTCGTGCGTAACCTTTATTGGGAACCCTGCATTAAGCCGAGTAGAAATCTTTCTAACTCGAAAGGAAACAACTATTTCGATTAAAGGCAAACATCAAAGTTTACCATTTTTAATCAAGCCAAAGTATATGAGTCGCAAAGCACCCAGCCGTCGCGACTGACAAATACAGCATTTCCTCCGCGAAAATAAAAAAAATGCTTGAACTGAAGGACGTTTGAATTCTTTCATGATATGTTCGAACAACAATGCCCAGGATAAACCTTCTACTCATACTAACTTCATGCAAAAAAAGTCGATATCTCGAAGAGATCTTTGATTGTCATTTTTACTTGGTTAACTCGAACTTGGATATTTTACTCAAATTCCCCACTAACTCAAACTAAATTTTGTTTCCCTCAATCAAAATTTACCCTGATAACTCAAGTTCTGGCTCTTGCAACTTACAATGTTTCTGTTTAAAACATTTTTTCACCCCACATTGTTCTTTCCCCAGTTATGGTGAGCGTTATGTCTACATTCATACCTTGATTAGGGTGTTGTGGTGGCACATCATAGATGTCATCAGAGGTGTCGGGAGGAACATCATAGATTTCATCTGAGTATGTTGGTGGGACATCATAGTCACTCTTCTGGATAGGCGGTGGAACATCATAAATTGAGTTTCTAGATGCCACACTGGGTGGCTTGTCATAAATTCCCTCAGGGTCTTGATCATAATCAGGTGTCTCATCACTCAAAGATCCTGAATCTCTTTTCTCGCTTGGAACTGGTGGCAATGGTGCATCGTATCGATCATCGTGACCCTCTGACTTCAACGAGCAGATGCTTGAAAATGAAGCATTTAGTCCAGAATCTGCACTAACAGGACGAGTGGTTTTTGGCAGAGTGTCATAGGTGTCTTTACTGTGTTGGTTAGGGGTAGGGATTGGAGGTGGGACCCAGTGGTACACATCTGCACCAGACTGTTCACTGAGATGGGTATTATACACATCAGAAAAACGAGGATCCCTTGGTGTGCTCCCAGAGTCACTTGGTATTCTCGCTGGCCTAGCTGGTGGAACAACATCATAAACTTCTTGTGAAGTAGGCCGTGGTATTGGTACAACATCGTAAGTTTCCTTTGAAGCATCCTGTTCAATATATCTTTGTTTGCGCAGGGGAGGTGGAAAATCGTAATTGGCTTGCTCCGATGGCCTTCCAAAAGGAGGAACATCGTAGAGGCCTTGACCATCTGGAGTGTCACTGCAAGAAGACACTGGTCGCGGTTGAGGAACAAAGTCATAATTTTCCTGTTCTTGTACCCTGCCAACTGAAGGAACATTATAGAGACTTCGGCCATCTTGTGATTCGTTATAAGATGTTCGCCTTGGAGGAGGAACAATGTCATAGTCTTCCTGCTGTTGTCTTTTTCCCAAACCTGGAGGAACATCATAGAGACCTTGATCATCATGTGCGTCACTATAAGCAGACGTTGGCCTAGCGGGGGGAACAATGTCATAGTCGTCCTGCTGCTGTGCTTTTCCCAAACCTGGAGGAACATCATAGAGACCTTGACCATCGTATGCATCACTATTAGTAGACGTTGGCCTGGCCGGGGGAACAATGTCATAGTTTTCATTTTCCGTTGTCCTTACTACAGGAGGAACATCATATAGATCATCACTAGTGGACGTTGGCCTTGGAGGAGGAACAATATCATACACCTCCTGTGAAGATCTATTACTTGCCTGGGAGAGTGGTCGTGGCGCAGGCACTGCATCATAGTCCTCCTGTCTGGGCGACAAGTGATGCTGTGATTTTGCTCTTGGAGACGAAGGACTAGCCAAGCGTTCTTGAAGTGCTCGAGGGAGTGGGACATTGTCATAATTGTCCTGTGGTCCCTGATCCCTCTGAACTTTCTGTGGACTTGGTAAATTGTCATAATTATCCCGAGATCTCGGAGGAGGAAGTACATCGTAACTTTCTGAAGGATTGCCCAAGCTCATTGCAGCCAAGTCCCGTCTTGATGTTACGCTATTAGGAGAAAAAGCCCCACTAGGAACACCTTGAAAGTTAACTGGACACGTTGGACTTCCAACTTGCTCAGACTGCCTTCGTTGCTTCTCGCGGTGAGATTGAGGGTTAGTAGAATGCTCTGGTGGGTCACTCATTGATCTGGCTTTGTTCCTCTCGTCCATGATGTGTTTAGGAATGGAAAGCGGACAAGGGCTAGTTGGTGACGTGACACTTGAACCTGATGACGAAACACTAGACTGAGATCCAACAGGGCTCATTGTGCGATGTTTGGCAGCTGCAATTGGGCGAGAATTAGCTGGAGAAGTTTGATATACATTTTTTTGAGTTCCGTTCAAATCTAGAAAGAAAAGAAACACAACAGCGTGTTACACAAATGAACTTGCATGTGCAAGGTTTTTTGAATCTGTACAAAATGTACATACATGCAAGTAAGTTAATAATCACACATAATTGCCAATTAATTTAAAATCTCTTATTGAAAGCTTTGACATGTTTTCTCTGTTTTGTACAGTCTGTACGTGACTCATGGAACATTGCATACTTGCAAAAACTACGTGATTACATTGTATGGGAATATCTTTACATGTATGTACACATAATAAAATTTTATCCCAAATTTTCCGACAAGTTATGATTACAAGCATTTCAATAGCGCAGATTTCGTACACGAATTATTTTTTTAAAATAAGGTATACTAGTCAATTTTGCATAATTCCTTCAAATTTTTAACACAGCAATTACATTTTATCCCTGTGGTTAGTTCCCAGGGGGTGGGACTCGGGGTTTCAAGTGACGGGGATGATCAAAGGATTTTTTTGGGTTTGAAATTCTCGATTCCGGGATTTTTTTGGGTAGGAAAATTTGGCAAGTATTTTTTTTATTTGAGTAGGGATGTTTTTGGGTATTCAAAACAATCTGAAAATTTGTTGTAGTGTCTTGGCTGTGTAGTTCTGTGAATAAAGTACAAACAATCGTGTTTTGCTGTTGATTTTTGAGGGGTCAATTTTTGATCTAGGGATTTTTTTGGGTTATGTTGGAAACCCTAGGGATTTTTTGAGGTCTTGATTTTTGCCCCCATTCGATCATCCCCGTCACTTAAAATCCCGAGTAACCCCCCTGGGAGTTAGTTACAGTCGGGGGGAATAAGGGTCCAGACGCACTGGGCAAAATTTTGTTTATTTTGCGAAAAAATCTGTCACCAGTTCCGTAAGACAAGTGCGCCCGGTGATTTTCAGATCTACCAAATTTTGTCAAGCCTTACCAAACTTCAAAGGCGCCGTCGTCCTGCCTCGGAGCAGGACAAATTTTTGTCAAGCGTCAAAACTGACAGATTTTTCAATTAACACGACTTAATCTTAAAGAAAACGTCAAACAAGTATATTTGATCTCGCTTTTAAAGGCAGTTGTCTGCCAAAATATTTTATTTTTTCTCGACAATTGAGCTGTGAACGGCGGAGGACGGCAAAGACATAATGACAATCGACTCAGACAACAATATATATACGCTCGCAGTACTCCTGGCTTGGCACAATTTTTAAACAGCCCGAGTACAAGTACCGCTGCTGATCAAAACGAAAGCGCGGCGAGCCAAGACTATTGAATTGTACTAAAAGCGATAAATACGGCTCTTATCGGCTGGAACGTAAGACTCTTTTCAGCGAACGGAAAGTTATCGAAGGTGTACAGTTTTAACATGATTGACACTTTGTGGTTATCAAAAAATTTGGTGTTTTCAAGTGCGTCCACGATTGCCAAATTCAAAATTTGGTAGAGACAAAATTTGTCGGGACTTTTGGTAGAGCCAAACAAATTTTGTCAGTCCAGTGCATCCGGGCCATAAGTGCTGGTTTTGGCAAATCGTCGTTAAAGCACTCGTATTTCATCCAATCAAAAACTAGCGGGAAATCTCACGAGTACTCCGAAAGCAATCACACATACAAATATGTGATGTTGCTTAGCAACTTCTGGGGCGAAAATGGTACCACAGGCTCAGCCACTTCTCGGAGAAGTTATGTTGCCATCAACTGGCACTTGTTCCCCCGACTGGTTACATTTAGGTGGCTTTGTACTGCCATCTTAATTCTTAATTACCTGGTGAGGTTCTGCCGTCGGTTCTTCTAAAGCCACACACATTACAAAGTTTTTCCACCCAATTCTCCATATCTCCTGGTGACTCTGCCACAAGATAATATGTCCGCTGCTCAGTGACAATACTGAAAACATGCTTGAATTTATAGTGATCCAAATGCGACTCAACAGACTTGCAAAATGCCAAGTTTATTGGATCTTTCACGGGACGCTTCTCCTTGTCACTCTTGTAATAATGTAGCTTTTTGTTTGCATGCAAAACGAAGTAACGTTTCTGCCACTGCAAGAAGAATAAAAGCAAACGCCATGGTAAGAAATAAGAAGTGGCAAAATAGTTAAGTTATTTTCAGTAACCTTATAAAACATGCCATCACTTGGAAAAGAAAGCACACCTCAAAGATACAATGTGCATTGAACATTTTTAGTACTTAGAATGATGCTGTACTAGTCCATAAGCAAAACAATGATTTTGTAACGTTTCCACTTTTTGAACAGTGTTTTAATTAATTCAGCAAAAACAATTACCATAAGCATTTATCAAACCAAGATCCTAATATCATATTGGTGAATACTTTTTTTTGTCACTTCATTAGGCACAGAACATCATTTTTACTACCGGTACATGTGTATTTAATTAATAGCTAGTAGTTGAAAATAATACTAAAAGACTCTGGTCTATCAAAAGTTTCAAGTGCTGTTCCTTCCCTTTTCCAAGGATAGAATTCCATAAATTAGTGAATTGTAAAAGTTAACAAGGAAGTAACAGTGACTAAAAATATATCTTATGTCACATACCAAACACTACAGATTTAGCAAATATCAAGTTCTGAGCGTTCAGACATCAAATATAGACAAGGAATGTACACGTATATACCACAAACGTGCATATATGCATGCATTAACATGGAATTTTATAATTATAGACCTCCTGGGAACAATTATTGTTTACAAAGTTCACAATATCACTTCCTGGTGGTCAAATCATAATGTTTTACTGTAGATATCGGTTTTGAAAATTCTGGCAACAATACAATTTATATTTAGAATACAATGATGATACTCATTTGGACACGGACTTCAACCCTCGGGGAAACATGCTAAAAATGGTCTAGAGTTATCAACGGTTGATCGTTCAGTTGTACTTTTTAAATGTGAAATAACATCAATTATACGTACATTTTGTAATACATGAGACACCCCCGAATAAAGCTGACCCTTCAGTTTGATAAGTAAACCTAAATCAACCTACTTAGTTCAACTGCAATACAATTACACTTGTATAATAATAAATCTTTTTCCTATGCAACAAAAATGTGTCAACTTGGAATACACTGTAAGTTACATGTACAATAGAAAATGAAACACAAGTAGTTTAAGGAAGCTAATTCCGTGAAACTCCTGCCTTTATTTTTTTCCTGTCTACATATGTTGTCTATTAATCTGTAGGTCTATTATAAAGATGTTATAAAGTGCAGTTTTCCTAATCATGACTATAGGAATTTGATGCATATTTTTGTATATTTTATAAAACATTATCAATACTCGTTGCCAAGATAATGTTTGCTTGGCGCTGTAAATGCTACAGGACTGAAATTTTGTTATTCACATGTAGCTGAAGACAGGATATAGTGTGGATCATATTGCAAATTTGGGCAATGTGTTTTGAATGCGCTATTGCAAAAGACGGCACATTTTTCACTGTCTTTACATGTTGCAACTTGTGCACATTACGGAATCGTGGTTCTAAAAAACGGATTAGAGCAGACATAAGGTCATAAATATTAACTCGATCACAATAAGATCATCGCAAACAACTACAAATTTCACTTACAAAAATGAAAAATACTCGTCCAAAACTCAGGAAAATGTCCATAGATTTAAGCTCACATACAAACAAAGGAAAAGTTTCAGTAAGATCAAGATAATTTAGTGTTTTCAATTCCTAGCATTGCATTTGTTGTTTCAGGAAACCTTTGAGACCTTTACGATTAGAAAGAATTCATTAATTTTGATAGACTACGGAAGTCGTGGAAAGCATGTACAACTCGTTTATTGCGTTTTATTACACAAATATGTTGCTAGGAATGAGTGAAACGTTCATTTAAGCGTGTCAATTCAGCAAACCTTACAATAACTAGTGCATTGAGAAGCAGTTTAAATATTTTAAAGGCAGCGGGAAAAAACACAAGCACTTGACAAAGAGACGCAACAACATGTCTCGCCAAATTGTGAACAGATCTGTAAAATAATTTTGCTAGCAATTCAACGACTGTGCCGCGGAATAAACTAAAAACTATGTATTGATCAAGTACACAATCAACTGAACCAACTAAAGATACAGTGATCGAGTTAAAAATCTTAACAAAGAAGGGACGCAGCCAAATATTATTTGATGAAATCGACTCTGTCCGTATCGCATCGTGTACTGTGCATTTCATTCGAACACTTACCGTGCTGACTTTGAATTTCGTTTCTGGAGGCGATTTTCGAAGGTATCCTGAAATCAAAACATCTTCATCCGCCATTTCTGTCACGAATCTGTTTGGATTCTGGTATCTAAGCGATCTTTTTCTTCGCTACATCTGAAGCGAACACTCGACTCGAAAGACTCCCTTCCACTTGAGTTACTTCGCAACACGGAAGTCAGTCTTGCTGACTGAGGCCTGAGGAGATTATCTGATTGGACAATTTTGATCACGTGGCAGCGCGAGCATAAAATTTTCCCTTCTGCGGTGGCCTTGGTGCTATTTTCCCCAGCTGAACAAGTTTCCGAAGACCCTCCGAAACCGCAATGGTCCACAATAACTCGAATTTCCCTGACCTGATTTGGCAAAAAAATTCCAATTAACCCTGTCGTGATCTGAACAGCTCTTGAAAAGTAGAAACTACCTTAGAGAAATTGAATGTTAAATGGATTGTTTTAAAGTCAGACGTGACAGTCTTTTCAGTATTTCCCAATCACTGGGGGGCGGAACAAAGAAATTATTTACTGAGCCAGTATGACTTACGTCACTAAAAATTACGCTGCACGCTGTAAATATTGTTTTGACTTATCCCGACTTATATATTTCTCAAGATCACAAGAAAATTTTGCTTTCAGGACCGTGTCAATACAATCCGCGTCTTGCGGGCGGCTAAGCGAAAACCGCGAATATTTTTAAAATATGCTTTCCATGTTCCTGTTTACCAGCGCGTGAAAAAACAATCGTTTCCTTTTCGATTGAATTTATTTTTAACCTAACTATATAATGAATTGAATAAACACTTATTTCGTTAGAGCCACATGTACGCGAATGATGTATGCTTGCGGGTCAAACTTGAAAACTATTAGGTCACCGCCGGCAGCAGAAATTTTGATATATAAAGTGTGCTCACGATTTTTTTTCCCAATAGTGTATGTTATTTATATTAGCCACCAAGTTCTGAAAAGCGAAAACAATTAACTGTCACGACAAATAAAGCTTTCCGTGCCCGAAGAGGCAAGTCTAAACGTGTATAACCGAAAAGTCACGACGGTTTATAATATCGGTGCGTACAAAGGGTTAAGTATATTAAAACTTTGCCGGACAAAAGAGCGTCGATTCAAAAACAGAACTGATCAAAAATAATGCTGAGTAGGCTTTACAGTAAGAACGAGGGCTGACTCATTGGAAAGGGCTGTTCCCTTTCGTTTCCTAGATCATTTCCGATCCGTAAGACTGAGTGTGCGCACCCAATATATATCTCAAAAGGTATTCTGCTGTTTCTAATGGACTCCGGAAAGAGGGTCTTGACCCCAATACTATGTTTACTTTGTGTGGTTTTGACCGAAGTCATGGTTGTCACAAAGTTTTTTCCCCTACTCCTGAAACCCCTCTGAAAGCATCGAATCCTGCTGGCCTCAGCGTTTTTCAAGGTTTCGTGAGATCATCGCTTGATTTTGTGCCCATATATTGTTGGGTTTGGCCATTTAACACGCAAAAAAAACAACGATAATGCGCAATTATCTTGACCTTGTTGCATAATCGGCCAAAACGCTGAATCTGCACGTGCAAGTTCGTGCCCTTACGTGGTGGATATCGGGGTGCCAAGTAAATACGCTGAGAGCAGACATGTGCAGCCCTGACTACTTTACCGGCGTTGAAAGACGGCTAGAAATGAACAACGTGAGGAAATAAATGGCGGCTCAATTAGTAATTGGCGCATTATTGCTTGCTTGTTTTTAGCCTCTCTATGAGGAAGACGCGAAGTTCACCACTGAATAAAACAAAGATCTCAAGATTGAAGCGATAATCTAAAATTGACCAAAATTCGCGTGATCAAATTGAACACTCGCATATAGCTGATGTCAAAATCGTAAACACTATTGCAAATATCTGTAATTTCTGAATTTTGGCTTTTGACCACACAACAAAAAGAACGAAGATAAAGCGATTTTTTTTTAAGAAAAAAAAAAAACGAAGCGATTTGCAAAAAAAAAAAAAGAAAAATTGCGAAGAAAACGAAGACCGTGAGAACCTATAGAGTGGCTGTGTTTTACTTTTCGCTTTTTGAGGGTCAGGTAGGAACTGCTGTTCCGTAGTTTATCAACAGCAACAACAAAATAAAACAGGAAAACAACAAGAAAGCGGCTTGCAATTTAGACAATATCAGCTCATATCCTTGCTGTTTTCGTTTTTTTGGTTGGTTTCAGTTCATGTGGCGTTGCAAAACGGTAGAAATATATATGTAATTTTTCACTTATGCTATTATTAGCTGATCACTTAAGTGGACAAGCATGTACTTGAAGAATAAATAACATCTGTTGTGCCTGATTCCTGTACATGTCTTGCTAGGCTTGTGTGACGGCTCGAGACGTGATTACGTCAGTGATGACGACAACCATATTTGTTTGTTTTTGAAAAGAAGTGCTGAGTTGACGAAAGCACATACGTCATACTGTACTATATTAGGATCGCGGATTAAGCTCGCAATTTTGGTTTTGACCAAGGCCTGGCCATGGCTAAACTAGGAAACATCATTGTTGCGGACGCAAATGTTTCCCAGTTTAGCCACGCGGAAAAAAAATATGTTGCGGAAACAAATTTTGATTCACGTAAACAAAAAGATGTTTTTGCCTTAAGTCACAAATATATTTGCTTCCCAGACACAAAATTTGCTTCCAAAACATATATGTTGCCCAGTTTAGCCACCGTGGAAACAATGTTGACTAGTTTATGCGCATGCGTGACAGTTTGTTCCCGGAACTTTGTAAGGAACATTGTTTCCCTGGGCAGCAAAACATTTTCCTTGCTTCCCGCTAATTTAGCCACCTAAGAACATGACAAGGAACAATTTTTCCGCAACAATGTTTCCGAGTTTAGCCAGGCCTTTACAATAGTGGGCTCTTGGGCCAATGAACACTGTCATATAAACCACTGAATGCAATGGTCACACGACACATCTCCACGGCCCGGCCAAGACCTGTACGCATGCGCACAGCCTACCAGTTAAAGGAGCTACGTCACGGACAACGCATCAAGAATAAAATTGGCAAGTTTTTTCAAGTTTTTTATTCGTATAATCCGTAC
Organism: Oculina patagonica; assembly: GCF_052425735.1. NCBI lineage: Eukaryota > Metazoa > Cnidaria > Anthozoa > Scleractinia > Oculinidae > Oculina > Oculina patagonica. Next base: position 8,712,410 of record NC_135762.1, read on the forward strand.
TTAATCTTCGTCAGTTGATACCATCCTTGGTTTATTTCGGGTCTTTATTCCTTTTGGTGTATTTCTAAGTTCCCCTTGACAACGGCTCAATAGGGTCAGTGTCATGTCATCGCGATTGTGTCGTTAGTGAAGTCAACTTGATTCCACGACTATATGGCCCCTGACACTATTCACAGACGACGCCTTCTGGAATGTCATCCATGCCATGCTGTTCCAAAAACCACAGAACCAGTTTTGATACTCACAGGCGATATTCCCGGAGGAGAACGGCTCACTTGCTCCACAATTGCAAGTGTGTATATCAGAATTAATTAAAAACTAGCAATAGTATATATATTGTAATTCCTGCGTTTTGATTGGTTAACAGGCAATGGTATATGAGCTCATATAGATGGTCCATATACCATTGACCACAAATATGGTAGCCAAAACGGGTCGACAAAAATAATGATAATGTATTTATATAGCGCATTTTTCATATGTATATGTTCAAATGCGCTTTACACACATACTGTAATTTTACTACACAATTGTAAAGGCCAGACCACAACACCGGGAGCTTCGTGCCCTACTCTATGCGAATAGTGTGTGGGTTCTTTAACGTCCCCTGTTATAAGACTGAAGATACAGGAGACAGGACCTACGGTTTATCATCCTTTTCCGAGAAGACTAGAATGTCTAACCATTTGCAGATGAAATTACAAAAGCAGCACATTCGCCTCAGTTATTTTAAGACCCTGAGTGTTGGTCCGGTCTGGGGTTCGAACCCACGACCTCCCGCACAGCAGTCCGGCGCTCTACCAACTGAGTAACCAGGCGGCGAGCTGGGGAGCTCAAGTATTGCAATTCTTTGGGCGTTTTTAATAAAACAATTATTCCAATCGCGCTTTTTGGATATGAGATCGTTATAGCCAACTCGGCGCTACGCGACTCGTTGGCTATCTACCATCTCATATCCAACGCGCGCTCGTGGGATAATTGTTAAATATAGCGGGCAGATAACTTCGCCCACAACTCACGCAACTATCACTGCAGTAACGTGCACGTGATATCATTCAAGGGCCACCCACAACCCTTTCGAAAGTAGTCTTCAACAGGTGTAGAACATTGGTTACGAAAATGCTGGAATTTTCAGCTCCTTAAATGCTCAAAGGTGCTCGACAATGCCAGTTATTTGCGCTCATCTGTCTGCTAACAAACATGTTCTCTAAGGGACGGACCCCCCCCCCCCCCCCTCCAAAAAAATAATGGTCCGTCCCTAAGATAGATGCAAAGTTCATCATGTCACGAGCGTGGAACAAACATAAAATCTGAGTCCCCGACGGGAATCGAATCATGACAACGGGCGGGCGCTCTATCTACTGAGCTACGGTCAGCCAGGCCATTTACAACAGATTTACAAGGTTCATATGTGCCCTGCTATGTACTGCTTCTCCTCCTCCTTTCCCAGACATAAGCCCAACTCCATCTAACTTTTAAATTTCCGCATTAGTGTGCTAGTGCTAGTGTGTTGCAAAAAAAAAATATGCTAAAAAAGCCTAAAAGATTCTAAGAAAAAGTTGCCGTAAAAAAATGGCTTTTGGTTCATTCGATGTTCATTGTTTCGTAAGTTTCTAGGAGTAAAAACAAATTTTGTAAGTATCTTTATGCCGTAATTTCAGCTCGTTTGCTAGCTTCCCATGCAAGGGAAAGGGGGTTGGGACTCCCATATGAAAGTTACAGGGATTATTCGTCGTCTCACTTAGGGTGTTAGGAACAAAAAGCCAATCTTTTTAGTCGTCTAGGTATCGTTTAAGGTTAAGGTTGCCGGCCAAGAAAAAAAAAAGCCATCATACTGTGATGGCGTTCTAGACATATCAACCGGGCAAGAAAAATGGTATCCTTTAGGAGTCACAAAAGCCGAGGCACGCCCAGATTGCAATTGGTCTCTGTAGAGGTTTAATTCAATTTTTTTTTCAACTTTCTTATGGGAGTCCCTTCGGGTACTTTGCCCGCTGATTTCTGCATGCTCGTTTAGCTGTAATGTGTATTTTTACTTGTTTATAGGAAGCGCTCGATCATACCTATGCACGAATAAACGTTTTGTAACGCATTGGATCATTTCACCTTTTTTGCTCCGGTACATTTGTCTGCCATGTATGAGACGCTGTGGAAATAAGAACTTTCGGTTTCCTCGATATACTCGCAAAGAATTACATTTCAGTCACTTTTGTGACAAAATTTCCGTGAATTATTTTAAAAATGTGCGAAATAACTGGCAAAACGGTAGTTCTGAGGTATCCGTGTCAAATCACTTGCGCGCGCGCGACTTTATTACGTCATAAAAGCAACAACCGCTTTGTGACGACAAAATTTTGTTGCTCATTTCCCGGCACAGAGATGTTCTGAAATTATGAAATGCGTGAGCAGTGTGTTATGAAATGCGTGTATGTTATGAAATGCGTGAGCAGTGTCCATAATGGAGATGGTTAAAGATGATGGCGATGGTAAAAGTCTGTGATTCTTCATTAATGAATGGTCCGATTGCAAAGGTAAAAAGCGATCGTTTTTTAGTGCTTTAGGGCTTCAAGTGTCCCCACTGATTCCCTTGTTTCCTATCAGTTCTTTGAATCCCCCTATATTTCCCTATATAGCTTACAAATGTCCCATCACTCTATAATTTAAAGGATCTTAGTCAGCCACGCCTTGAAATCCATGAAATTTGCCATTTCCGATGCCATCACAATTTTGAAACTTGAATGATGGACCGAAATCGTATTTGCATTCCCACAGCGATCTCTTTCGTGATACACTCTGCGAGTCTGCGTACCAAAAATTCCTTTTGTCAATAAACAAAGGCGTGGCTAACAAGGGTCCTTTAATTAAGAATAACTGATTTAGAATAAACCAGAAAAAAATGTTGCTTAAGTTATGACCAACTTTGTGCTGGTGTTTGTTACAATTAACGAACCTGTAAAATATATTCACCCATTGGCGCCCGAGCTGGCCAAAACCTGGCCAGAACACTGCCCTGTTTTCTACTTTAACCAAAAACGGCATTACTCATACTCAATCTCTTCAGGGGAAAAAGGTCTTTCCAATTATGCCCAGATGAGAGGGATTGGGTCAGTTGAACTTGAAATACATGTACCCACAAAAATGCTTAGAAATTTGAGTGCAAAACTGGCAGAATAGTTTGCCTCAACCACCCTTGGCTCCTCAATGGCAAGAACTTTCTGTTTGGATTATACATGTACTTTCTTGGAAATTCTTGATCTGAAAGTCTATAGGTTGCTTCTTTTTGTCTGGTTGCCATACTACAGTTTAATTGTCCAAAACCCATTTATCACTATTGGATGAGAACCTGTGAAAAACCTGTGAAAAACCTGTGAATTACCCTGTGAAGAAACCTGTGAACTACAAGTTTTCACATGTTTCTTCACAGGTTTTTCACAGGTTTTTCACAGGGTGTGAAATTTTGAAAACCTGTGAACAGGGAACGTTTCAGAGGGTCAAAACCTGTGAAAAAACCTATGAAAAACCCTGTGAAATACAACCTGTGAAAAAACCTATGAAAAACCCTGTGAAAAAGAATAGCGTTTGGGGAGCTTTTTCACAGGGTTTTTCACAGGGTCTAAAATCTCAAAACCTGTGAACAGGGAACGTTTCACAGGGTCAAAACCTGTGAAAAAACATGTGAATGCAGTTCCTACATAAGAAAACCTGTGAAAAATAATTTTGTTTTGGAGCTTTTCACAGAACTTATTCTGAAGATCTGAAAACCTAAAAATTAACGGGCACTTTTACAGGGCCAGAACCTGTAAAAAAAACAAACGAAAATCATGAGGGGATCAGTCAAGCGGCATCAACTGTAATTACTTCAGCGGAATGCTAGGATATTATCCTGTAATGTTGTGATTACAGCGCGCTGTGATTTTGAGTTTTTAAAATTTTGTCGATGTACCTTGGCAAAATCTGAGAAACAAGGAACCAGTTTTAAAGATGATTATTGAAGAAAGTGTGAAAAGAAACAAATTTTAAAACTAACAACGAAAATGCACAGCAAATTTAATAATACCGCTGAGGCGCAGTAAATAAAATACAGCCGGACTGTGATTTTCGATTTTCAACTTGAGCGGCAAGAATCGCTGGAATATTCCCGCCGCAACTTGTTTCCTTTAAAATTATGGAGTTCAGATATCGCCATGACTTTGAAACAACATGTTTTGTTTCTCCTCAACTAGCGAATTGCGAATTTCAGCTGGGCCGAAGTTGAGAACTTTGTATCGAAATTGACAATTTGATTCAATAACTCGCAACGTAAATGGCAACTCGTAACAAACTTCCAATTTCCCAAAAATATAACATATTTCCACGTATTTATCTTGAAAAAGGCGTACGCAAAAAGGTCATTCCGGGTTTTAGGATTCCGGGCTTTCTTATCTGGATTTCCGGCATTTCGGGTTTCTGGCATTTCGGGAGTTAGGACAACCCATTATGTATTCCACTGGGAGAACAGACTTAAAAGTATACATCGTCAGCCTCGGTGATAAGTATTAGAAATAAATAAACATCTAGATTCAACAATATTCAATGATTTATTATAACCAGTAATGGAAAAGTCAAGTAGAAACCTTTTCAACACCAGATGTTTTAAAAAGAGAAAGTTAAGTACATAAAGAGAAAACTAAGTATCTTCTAACACTATAGGCTGTATATGGCCAGGTGAGGTTTTCAAAAGAATAAAGAGCTCAGCTAGTTCCATATAAAATTCCTTTATGGCAGTCAAGTGTGGTAAGTTTGTTTCAGAGACTTATCTTGATGGTAGATTTAGTGCATCCCTGTCCTCTTCAATGTAAATCCTATTTTAAATCAATAAAACAGACATTAAAACAAGTTACTAAGTATAAATCAAAGCTTTTCAAACTACATGTACTTTTGACACTCATCACTCATCATTGTGTTAATGTTATTGCAATGCTGTAATGGTCTTGCAAATGTTCAATGGTGCTTGTATTTTTCTGTACTGCTTGTAAATCGAGTGGCATAGAAAATGGGTAAAAACGAAGTGACAAATCGATTGAATGCAGCATTCATTTAAGGGTATTAAGTTAATTAATGGCAATCAGACTAAGTTATAAACTTGTAGATCTCTAAATTTATGCTTACCAGATGCTTATTTAAAATGTGTGGATCAGTAATTATTAGCAATTTGCCATTTGCTCCATTTAATTCCTCATTTGTGTAAAAAGCATTCAGCAGGAATACTGTACAGCCAGAACCTTATGCTCATCTGGAGGCCAGCATGGCCAAAACATGTTGGCATAAACATACCCATGTGAACCTGGGATGAGTTCTACCATCTACAAATAAAGCAATTATACAAATTATGGACAGTTGATGAAAAGTTAATCATTAATAACTACTAAATTACAAATAGCAGGTAGAAATGCAACCTATAAAAAAATAAAATCATTTTTTTTATTATATGACTATGTACTTAGCTTATTACATAAGAGGATCCCCATCAATCGTACATTTAGACAGCCAATGTACCACTTAACAAGTGCATCTTGGGCTCAGAATTCTTCCAATTATCCCCAGCTGGCCTGATAAGCAGGAATGCTTTTGCCCCATGTTAATAAGATAGAGAAAGCCATTCTTGTGCGCATAGCCACCTGCCCCTCCTCTTAGTTCATGGTGGTTCTAGAACATCATGTGATGTGATTGTTTTTTAACAAAATGCATCTTGAAGATAACTCGAAGTCTAGCAAATCAATTCAACTGTTTAAGAATCCCTTTTTAGTGCGGGCGAGTTTAAAAAAATGGTTGATTCAGTTGAGTCTGCATCACTGGACTTGTTTGACTCACTGTGGGCTTATACTTGATGTACAAATGCTGGGTTGGAGGTACTGGTACTAATTACATGCAGTAGCTACTGCAGCAGTACACATAAGCTTACCTTTAGTTTGTCAAATTTCCTCTGGGTTTCTTTTTAACTCATCATTGTCTTGTTTAAGCTAGCTTCATCATCTTCAGACTCGTTGATATTCAGTTCACATGGTTGCTGGCTTGGTCTTTTGATTGCTGTTGTTGTTTTGCGAACTGTGCTTGAAGTGATGCTGTCTTTATATTTATCAACTTTCTCATTGTCTTTAGCCATAACATTAATATGGAAGTAAGTCTTCCAAATTCCATCTTTCAAGAACTGGACTAGGGGTGATTTCTAAACAAATGGAATAAAAAAACTAGATTGATTGAAATCAACTAATAAAGCTTGTTCTACAAAAACTTCATTTAAGGAAAAGCTTGTACATACACATAAACATGTGTAACAATGTGCTCAGGGATATAAAAACCGTAGTGTTAACAATGGAAGACATACATCTGTTTATTTAAGAATTATTCAACTATTTCACATTGAAAATCAGGCGCCATGATATTTATTTGTGTTAATATAGTGCAAAGTTTTCATCTGGCATACAATAAAATACACCACAAATTTTTCATTCAGTCTTTCACCAATACCTAGTTATTGTTGTCCTCGCAACAGTGAAACCGCTTCCCAGATTATAACACTGCAGAATTTGCCGATTTTTTGTTCAGCCGTGGTGCTTCGTTGATCTTTGCTGAAAAGAATTATAAAAGATCTTAAAACTGCAGTGCCCTTGCTAGGATTACAATGTAAAATACAATCGAATAAGGTGCAACGATTTCGCTCGTAAAACTAATCCCCAGGCTGTACTGACTGATCATGAGTGGCAGGGCAAATTATACACATGTACATTCTCAGTACACGCACTGCCAATGGATAAACATTTGATAGGGTAAAAAAACAAAGTATTATTTGTACAGGTTGTTAAAAAAAATCAGCTTGAAAGTTAAGGTTAACTTAAGCTTATTTGCATTTATAAAAAGCTCACAGTCCGAGCGCAAAGGTGTTCCCAGCGCTAGCCTACTGGCCTGTATCTATACAAGAAAAGTCGCTTACCTTCATCTTTATACCAAGAATTCCTTTCCCGATATTTCTTGAACTCCGTGGGTGAGATTTTGTGCACTACATTTTTCATTTTCAAGGCAGCAATAAGAATCCGGCAAAACAGCTTGAAGAAATGAGTTGATTCTCTTCACGATTTGGCGGTAAAAAGCCCGCCAAAAAACGCGGCTGCCACCCCAACTGAGCATGCTTTTAAGAACACCGCTGTACTTTTGTCGTGGTCGCATAAACGAGGGGTTACTAAGTTCTTGTCAAGTTTTACAAAATACAATATGGAGATGGAGTGACGGCGAAATTATTCCAGTTCTTCTTCCTCTGGAAAGGAGAGTTAATCCGAAGGCACAACGAAGGTGCATTTTTAATATGAAAACTATCTTTCCCCACCTAACGCAAAAATGAAGAGGACATTTAGACAACATTTGGAGTGTCGAAAAAGACAATGAAACCTTGGATTGAAGTGATTTGGAATCCGAAAACTGGAAGCAAAGAAGCTGACACCAGTGGTATGAAGAAGCTTGTATTGTCTGTTTTACTCAGGGCTCGAAGTTTTGACTGATATGGTTTCCAGTGCGATAAACGTTTCATCCTTGGCGACTAAAAGTTTTGGTTTAGTCGCCGAAATGGCGACTATTTTTCTTTGTGTTGAAGATGAATAACAGTCACTTTCTCAGCCATTTTGCCCATCCAGAAAGTTACATTGGAAGATCTTTGTTTCTAGAACATTCAAATAAGAAAAGAAGTAAATTCATCCTTTTCCTTAGCTGTAAAAGATTCTCTTGCATCGGAAAAACTTGCAAATGGCCGACCTTGTTTGAATCGCCCCATGATCCTTTGCACACCCTTGAATACTGACAATTTATAACCAGGCTAAATCGAGGCTAAACATGGAGTTCTAGCAATAGAACACTTACTTGTTTGATAGTTTCTTTTCTAATATTAACATAGTCTGTCCTTTATTAATTAAATTCTACTAGTACAAATGATTTTTAAACACTTGTGAACTAGTATCTGTTTGTTTTCACAATTTAGCAACGTTTCTCACCACTTAGGTGCCAGGTGGGAACTTCATTTCTTTTTAATTTCGAGCCCTGTATAAACTTTGAGCAGACCTGCTCTTTAGCAGACCTGCTCTGATTTTGTTTTGAGTACCGGCATAGAGTTACCCAGAACAGTATACAAACAAACAAACAAACACTGACAGCAAGATTTTGCAAAGAAAGGTTATCTTGCACACTTTGTTGCTGTACCATTCATTACTCATTGTTTTATTTTTTAGCAAGCAAGTGCAACTAAGTGTCACCTTTACAATTCACAAGGTTTTGGTTTATTATGTTTTTTGTTTGCCGCTTTGTTTTTTCTTTAACGGAACATACATGTAGCATGCCAATACTACAATGTACTCAGATGATGAGTACATGTGAAAAACACTGAGCATTTCCATGTACATATTTTTTGTCCTGGGATAGAATTTTCTGGACTGGTTTACATCAATCTGTTCAGCCCTACACATGTACACACCTTTTCCCCCTATGAGATTATGTCATTCATATACATGCAAAAAAATCCAAGCCCTGAAGGGAAAATGCAGCAGACGGTGAGCAAAATGTCTGAGCATATTATATGTTACACCATTGAATTTAAGGGATTTATTCCATTATTATTTGAACTCAAAAGTGCGTAAAGAAGTCAAAGTCTGGATCATGTAGGCGGGTGCAACCATTTTAAATTTGTTGCTTTGCTTTCTTTCCATTTTTATTCCCTGTGTTTTCTCAATACCCTTTTAGGATGCGATAACAACAAGTCAATTACCTGAGACAAAATTCAGTCATCTTTCACGTTGTTTCACCTTTTTTGAATGAAATACCTGTTTACCAACTTCAAATATTTCTTCATGCACGTTCTTTTTGTTGACATTTCGCATAATACTGAAGTATAGTACTGACTTGAACAAACCTACACGGCTCTTGTACCAGGGGGGGGGGGGGTACTCCCTATAATGGCCTATACGGGGAGGCTCCGCCCGAAAGGGGTACCTTTTTTAGGCTTCAGGTATATAAAAGGGTAGGGATTTCACTAGTTTAAGTATATGAAAGGGTATGGAAATCTGTCATTTGGCTATTTAAAAGGGCCTTTATTTAAAATATTTCGAACAGACGCAATTTATGGCTGTATTATTTTAATTTATTAAGCGCTACATAAAAATGACAAGAAAATGTCTTATTTTAAGTCCACGCCATTCTCTTAGGTATATGAAAGGGGTACCTTTTTCAGTTAAAGGTATACAAAAGGGGTACAATTTCTGTCAAAAATGGTATATTTAAAGGGGTTAGAACTTAGGGCGGAGCCTCCCCGTATAAAAACTTTTTTGAGTGCCCCACCCCCCCCCCCCCCCTCCCTGGATTCTTGTAGAGTTTTCTGATACTTCATATTAAGCAAAATATGTTAAAAAGGTTGTTAGAATTATGAATTGGTATAACAAATTTTTCTGGTCCAGTGCATGACTGGTCAAAATGACTGGCAAACTGAACTGAACATCTGTCTGGACAAATGATTTATCATCTTGGCCGGACATTGTCCGTTGACTGGCCGTTATTTTGAGCCCTAGTTGGTATTACAAACCCACTCATACATGTAATTTGACTTTAATTGTGGCACAATAGCACACAAGCAAACAAAATATTCAATTGTTTGACCTGTCTAGTCCTTACAAAAGATAGAGTCAGGTGTGGCCTGATGAAATCTTGCAAGTCTTGTGACCTGGCTTTCAACTGTATGTTTGTCCATTTGTACATTTTTGTGTTAAATTATGTTGGCAGACTTTTATACTGTTGTTACAATAACACTCCTTGATAGTTAAATTAATTGATTATTAATTTTGAAAGGTTTTTTCACATGTTTGTTGAGAGTTTTTTAATGTTATTTCTTCAGAGGTTAATTCACAGGTCTATTCACAGGTTTTAAAAGTGAATTTTTTTCATATTTTGTTCACATATTTTTTCACAGGTTTTTTCACAGGTCCTAAAATTCACAGGTTTTTTCACAGGTACTAAATTTTGTGATTTTTGGACAAAATTTAGCCCTTGCAAAATTCACATGTTTTTTCAGAGGGTGTTTCTGTGTCACATGCTTTTTCACAGGTTTTTCACAGGTTTTTCACAGGTTCTCATCCAATAGTGTATACTCATCGGCAACAAAAAGCACTGTGAAAGTAAAGTGTCTTGGCCTTGAACACAAACAAGTTAATACAATGACCCCGGCCAAGGTTTAAACCCGCAGTTAACTCGCGCAGTCAAGTGTAAGAGTAAGTATTCTAACAACACGTCCTTTGGTTTACAAAAAAACTTTAATCTTACTTTGTGTAAGTCAAAACCTGAACATTAAGAATCAACTAAATGCTGTCTATTTTGTTGCTATGTCAATATAATTAAATTATTAATAAAAACAATCCACTAAAACAGGCTAACTGAAGCACCATTTAGGCTAACCATAGGCTTTTTTTAAGGCTAACTGGAGTAGAAGTCTGCAAGTCTGTGTTTGTCATAGACCTGTGGCTGACTATCTTTGAGAAGTCACTTCTTACAGTCTATTGATCGATAACTACCAAATTCTATCGCTTAAGAAATATATGTACTCCAAAAAGATAAGTTGTATTGAAGGCGGCACTTATTTAAAATTTGGACAGACAAATCTCATATTTTACAGTTATTGAAAATAGCGTCTTTTGATTGTCAGTATTTGTCTCTTTGTGAAGAGAGAAGTGGCACTAGAAGTTTGCAGCCTTCACATCATTTACAGAACTACGTATTGTACTACTGCATGACTTTGTAAGAATTTGGAACTAAACTGTGGGTGAGCGGTAAAACAATCACTTTGAACAGCAAAACATTGCTTTTAATTGAAAGAATGTCCAAGTTTGTTTTAGAGTTGCTTTGTAGTGTTGTTTTTAGTTAAATGGAATTCCTCGAATAAGCGCTGCTTCAGGACTGTGGCGCTTACTTGGGCACGGCACTTATTAACTTTTTTGTCCCAAATGCGGCACTTATTCCAGGGTGGCCCTTGTTCGGGGGGGGGGGGGGGGCACTTATTCAAGTATACGGTAGGTGCAAATGCAGAGATTCCAACCCTTTTTGAAGGAAAAAAGGGAGTATTTTTAGCGCTGAAGGTGTGCGCCTCTAGGGGGGTCTAGAAGCATGTTCCACTGGGAAATTTTGCAAATTTAGGTTCTCTCAAGTGCCATTTCCGGCATTTTGACATCATTTTTGAGTTATTCTATAAGGTCTTTATTCTTTTCACAAACATTTTTGGTACTTTTCTTTACTTTTGCTACACTCAGGTCGCAAAAAGCACTAAAAATTAGCAATTTTTCTTTTGTTTTCAGAATTTCATGATAAATCGGGAGAATCTGATATAAATCGGGAGAGCGGGAGGCTACGCATTAAATCGGGAGACTCCCGATCAAATCGGGAGGGTTGGAATCTCTGCAAATGAAGCATAATGTAGCCCTCCATGGAAGTAGAGAAAGAAAGAACTTTCTGAACTGCCTTTCCACCCTCTTACAAGCCTTATTCCTGTGGTACCACCTTACACCTGTCTAAAATGTCTCTTGGTATTCTTAACGCAGCCACCGTGCACACCTTACGAGCTGTTGAAACACTTGAACAATATTCCAGTTTATTTTCATCAATGTTATAAACCTGTAAGGAAAACTTGTAGGGCTTACCTTGCTCTAAAGAGGAACATATTGTTGCAAATATCTTCCCTTTCAAACTTACAACACTGACAATAAATTGTGGTGCACCCATACAGTCAATACTACTCCACGTGTTTGTAGATGGGTCATACATTTCAGTAAGTTTTGCATGTGTAAATAATCCCTTCCTTTCAGTACTGGTAATTCCTCCAAACAGGAACACCTTACCTCTGAGAACTGCACCACAAGCATGCACTTTCTTTTCAAGGTTTGAAGCAATTCTACTCCAGCAGTTACTTTCAGGGTTGAATCTTTCCACTACATCTAGGGCTGTGTTCTCTAAACATCCCCCTATTACATACAAAGAGTTTTTGTCAGCCACAGTGCATACACCATCTCTTGCAATGCTCATGGGTGCTACCTCTTGCCACAGGTCTGTCTCAGGATTGTATCTATGCACACGGTCAGTTTGAGAATTAGTTTTATCCTTGCCACCAATCACATACAAAAATCCTTGAAAATTAAGAGGGCGTCTTTCTTAGAGACACCCACACAATTTCGCGTAAAAATAATTTTGCCTAAAACTCTGTCAACTGAAAGACTTTACCGAGGTTAGAACTAAAACAGATTTGGTTTGATTTGAAATGATATTCTGGCCGCGTTAGGAGCCATAAAATATTTTCCCTTGTCAGCCCCCGTCACAACGTCTCGAAAATGGAAAAATAGGCACTTTTCGTAACACTGTAAAATATTTCTTTCGCATCATTTAGCCGCAAATTTTATATCAACTTGCTCATAAACCTTTCTAGTTTTCCAAGAAAGTCACAATTTGCCTCTCAATTCTCCTGAAAAGACAAAATGGAGCGTAATATAACCACTACTAATCGCCTTCGAGCGAAGGCTGTAAATTGGCTTCGATTTAGAGGCTATTTGTTAAATTTTGGGACCAACCTAATACTTCTAGCCTATACAGCCGACTAGAGTAGTCGTTAATCTGCAAATATGTGCAAAATCCCATGTACGTTTTCAATATTTCAAAAGTTGTGACCGTTTTTATCAGCACATGTACCAGCATTTTCGATTTTTTAGCCTATATTGAAATCGAACTCTCTCGAGCAGATTTTGACACACATGCAGCCTACCTGCTTCTCATCTCTGTTTATGTCCAACGTTAGACGGTTAACAATCCCCAGATTGCTAAATTCCATAATAACTCCAGCAAATTGGTAGGTATTGCCTTCAAAACTTGAGCACCACGGCATCTATCGAGTCCCTTGTTGGCGAGCGAAAGCCTGAATCCAAGGCTACATTTCGCACTAAATAGCCCATTGAACACCGTTTCAGAGCCGTTTTTCTTCAAGAATCAGTCAAAAGACACTCCGAGACTGGTATTCAGAGAACATAGCCGCGATTTGAGGTCTGAATTCCGAAGAAACATCACCATTTACAGCGTACATCTCGACAATATCGATACTGTGTGATGCTGCTTCCGCAGAGGTCCGCATAAATGGGGAGTCCGCTGATCGCTTGTGCCAACAAGGCAATGTTACTATCAATGTAGCCTGCGAGAGCAGACGCATTTCCGGCCGTCGCTTCTCTCCGCCGAAAAATAGCGTCTGCGAAACCGAGCCAGGAAACGATTTCTGTGACGTCGCATCTTTTGTTTTCTCTTTGGCCAATTAGATTACGCGATAGAATAAAACACGAGTGCACACCACGCGGCTCCCTCGCGACAAAGCTGTTACGAGCTGTCTGCGAGATGCTATGGCAATTTTTCTGAAACATCGAAGGTTTTTTACCCCGGTGAAAGTAGTTCTTTGCAGAAGAACATTTTCAGTTGCAAAAGAGGATAATGTATGTCCTTTTTTTCAGTAGATAGGTAATAAATTCTAGCAACACACCGGACGCGACAATCGACCAGGTGAGTTTCATCTTGACCTTTCGAGAAATTACACAAAAAAGTTGCGACAAGCGTCATTGCAAGGCCTGCGAGTTCTTAACCCTGAAGCGTTCTTAGCGTCCTTCTTTGCACCACGAAGACTCAAAAGTTTGTCCCAAAGAATAAAAACCAAGAAAATTTTCGCAGATTTTAGCGATAGCTAAAGTTATGTTTACATCTTGATCCGCTGCGTAAAGGCGAATCTCAGAGAGTCGCTCGAAAGATTCGTCTCTTTCGGAAGAGACAGTACACTGAAATTACAACTCTGACCAATAATAGTATTGCTTTTATTTGGTATCTTCATCTTAGTTTCAGTTCAGGGAGTTTTGTCTAGGAGAAAAGTTACTAGTTACAGCATGCAAGTAATGAGTTTACCGCAATTGACCCCAAAACACCGGAACTTGGCTCGATTTCTGTCGCTCTCTTTGGAACTGCCGGCTACACGGTTCCGGTTGATCATACATTTTCCTAAAATTTCTAATCGATTTTATGACTTGTTTTGAAATTCCTGGTGACAGTATATACAATAAAATAAACTTACCAACAAAACTAGTAACATGTTCATATGGTTCGTCAACAACGACTGCTGCTACCGAATATTTATCTCACCTATCTGAGACTCCCCTGGTGATCCGTACACGATCAAATAGCGGCTATTTTCAATATTTCTTTTCTCGGCTTCCAATGTACCGTGTGTTATTCAGCACTATTGCAGCTAGGTCAAGCGACGATAATAGGCTGATCTGGTCCTTCATTGTCTTCATTCAAATTAGAAATTACAAGCGGCGGAAAGACGATCACAATAGTATACTAAATATTCCTCTCAGGCAATGCTTAGAAAATTGCTGATGTCCCAAATCCATTCTAAAGATTCGTGAGTACGTCTCCCACTTCCAATTAAAGCATTAAACTGAAACACTTTGCAAGACGTTCCTCATCGCGTAGTGTCCACTTCGTTTGTCATTGTTTTTTCCACGCGATTGTGCGACGGCTCACAGGCTACACGCGTGGCACCTCTTCGGATATGCAAGGTAAATTTTCATTGGTTACCTTGAACTATTGGTTACCTTGAACTATTTTTCGGCGGAGAGAAGCGACGGCCGGAAATGCGTCTGCTCTCGCAGGCTACTATCAATGTTACTATAATTTTTTTAAATCAAAATTTGGAAAGCGCGCAATTTCGAGTTTTAAATAAATCAATCCTATACAAACAGGATGGGCCCTAAGCAAACCGAGGAGCAACTTTAGAATTTCGCAGAAGGTTAAAGAATACCTTACGGCACGGTTTACACTAGGAGCATGAACTTGGCGAAAGGCGGATCCTTCCCCATAGGTGTACAGGCCGGGGAGGGGGGGGGGGGGGGGCAGGGAGGGCTGCAGCCCCCTCAAATTTTGGGCTACTCAGATTTTTTGGGCAGCAAGAGAAATTTGGGCAAAGCCAGTTTTTAAAGAAGTTTTTTTTTTCGAAGAGATAGATATTTTCTATTTTAAGGGGATCATTTGTTGATATACATTTTTGTAATTTTTTTACTGTTGGGCACTGCCGGCACTGCAAATATCTGTCACAGTTAAACACCTGATATAGAAAGCTTCTCTGCGTTACTAAATTTTATAAAATCGACGGAGACATTCTGGAAGCCGAGCAGAAAATGTGCGCGAGTTTTCGTCGTGTGCGCGGATTAGGCTACATGTCTGTTTCAGAAATGCAAGAGAATGATCTATTTGATAAGTTTTCAGAGTTTCCTTACGTTCTTCATATCCGTGAGTAATACCTGCTACATCGTGTTCTGCAAAACGATCATTCAGTGCGTTGCGCAGATTGAAAACTTACCTCCGCAGCATGTGATGGGGCGACAACGTGTCAGTATGACCCAATTAAAAAAAAAAAAAAAAAAAAACAAGTGTTTCTCGTCCCCGCCCGCTTCATTTTTTGGGGCCGCCTCTCTTTTTTATTTTTGGAAAAATTAGAACGAACAAAAAACCAACAATTTTTACTTTCACTTTGTACGGAGTAAGACATGGCTTTTGTCTGCGTTTAATACAAACTAAGGCCCAAAACTTTAAATCCTTGTTACACTAGGTCCGTACTGGATAGGTCAATTACCTTGCAGGATTTATTTTGCATGGAAGTTCGCTTCTGGCCTGGAGAATTTGACGATGGAGGAAAAAACATTAGTGTCACCAATAGGTGTTTAAAGCGCTAGAGCGATTGACACTTAATACAAGTTTACTACTTCTACATCAATATTCACATATTCGAACAACACAGGTATGGAATACAACAAAATAATAAATAATAAAAAAATAAAAAAAAATGCGCCCGGTCGCTCTCTTTTTTTTATAGAAATCGGGACGAGAAACATTTGTTTTTTTATTTGGCCTAAATTATTACTTGCCATCGCACTTATTAGCATTTAATGAGCATGTTCTAACTCTGTAGTCAACAATGACATGGATTGTATGGTTGATATCTTCGGCCGTCGAAATGGTAGAGACAGCTATTTCTTTTAACGTGCTGTATGAACTCATATGATAGATTCTTATATAAGAATTTTTCACTTCATTTCAAAGCCTATGTTAGTGCTTTGTATGAACTTTGTTTCTTCTAGACTGTTTCGTAAAAATTTGGGCATGCAACTTGCGAGAATTTTTTTGGGCAAATGTCTCACCGCCCCCCTGGCAAAAATTGCCCGTACGCCTATGCCCTTCCCAAGTTGCAGTAGACATGCGAAATGCCAAAAATGAAGACAATGAACGTATGTTTACAAGAACAGAGTGGCTGACGAAGAACCAAATCCAGCGCTTTTTCTCCCGACTAACAGCAAAACGTCGCAAGGATCAGGGTGTGGTCGGAATGTCACCCGATGACAAGGAAGATGTCCAATGCCTCCTGGAAAATTCCGACAGACAAGTTCTGGTAGATGAGGTTAATAGAGAAATCAACGTCTCGCATCCCATCTGCTACGACACGTATGACCTCTGTGAACGTTACCACAGCAACACGCTTCAAAAATTCAATGTGGTCATGCTGAAAGCCATCTGTAGCCACTTTGAGATTCATGTAAAATCAAAAGAAAAAAAGCAACTTCTGATAGACAAGGGGACGGATATGATTCGTGAATGTGTTTCTGACTAAACCATTTTAAACATCCCGTAAGAGTAACAGACAGTCGTTGAGTAGTCTTAGCTCCATACCTTGACATAGCTGTGCTTATATTACGTTCTACGTTTTATTAAGTCCTCTCATCCCTCTCATCAAAAGGCAGGCAGGCTAAGAATACTACATCCTATAAGTGGTTTTCACTGTCACGCCGCCAAAAATAAAAGCAAAACTATTAAGTAAAAAAAAATATTGCAGGTTATAGAAAACTGCTATATAAACTACCGTTACTTGTCCAAGTCTCAGATCTGTACATTATTCTGTACTCTAGTTATCCGTCAAATTGTTTCACGCAAATTTGAAGAGCACAGACATGTGATCTGGCATTAAATTCTGCTACAAATCCGATCACCCTCACGAAAAAGTAAACATTCAAATAAACTCTTCCCGCAAAACCTCAACGCTCAAGTGTCCAGAGTATTGAAAATGGCAAGATGAGGATTTTTTTTAAAGAAAACGTGACAGCCTTCTGGCGGCCATCTTAGATCTTGTGTGGCGTGAACTCCGAAATTCAAAATGCTATATATTACAGTCGACCGGACTCCAGATCGAACTGTCCGCGGTTCGATCTTTGTCCAGCGTTGCTGTATTGTGTTCTTTAGCAAGTCGATTTTCTCTCATAGCGCCTCTACCCACCCGGGTGTATAAATGGTTACCGGCAAAATAATTCTGGGGGGGACTGCGATGGACTAGCATTCCATCTAGGAGGGAGTAGAACAATTTTTAGCCGCTTAATGCTATCGAAACCGGGATAAGCTGTGACAGTATGGGCCGTTTGGCTCGAGGCTTCGCTTTTAAAATATATTTATTTATAGGATTGATTTCTTTAAAACTCGAAATTGCGCATGCTTTCCAAATTTTGATTTAAAAAAATTATAGTGACATTGCCTTGTTGGCACAAGCGATCAGCGGTCTCTCCATTTATGCGGACCTCTGCGGAAGCAGCATCACACAGTATCGATATTGTCGAGATGTACGCTGTAAATGGTGATGTTTCTTCGGAATTCAGACCTCAAATCGCGGCAATGTTCTCTGAATACCAGTCTCGGAGTGTCTTTTGACTGATTCTTGAAGAAAAACGGCTCTGAAACGGTGTTCAATGGGCTATTTAGTGCGAAATGTAGCCTTGGATTCAGGCTTTCGCTCGCCAACAAGGGACTCGATAGATGCCGTGGTGCTCAAGTTTTGAAGGCAATACCTACCAATTTGCTGGAGTTATTATGGAATTTAGCAATCTGGGGATTGTTAACCGTCTAACGTTGGACATAAACCGAGATGAGAAGCAGGTAGGCTGCATGTGTGTCAAAATCTGCTCGAGAGAGTTCGATTTCAATATAGGCTAAAAAATCGAAAATGCTGGTACATGTGCTGATAAAAACGGTCACAACTTTTGAAATATTGAAAACGTACATGGGATTTTGCACATATTTGCAGATTAACGACTACTCTAGTCGGCTGTATAGGCTAGAAGTATTAGGTTGGTCCCAAAATTTAACAAATAGCCTCTAAATCGAAGCCAATTTACAGCCTTCGCTCGAAGGCGATTAGTAGTGGTCATATTACGCTCCATTTTGTCTTTTCAGGAGAATTGAGAGGCAAATTGTGACTTTCTTGGAAAACTAGAAAGGTTTATGAGCAAGTTGATATAAAATTTGCGGCTAAATGATGCGAAAGAAATATTTTACAGTGTTACGAAAAGTGCCTATTTTTCAATTTTCGAGACGTTGTGACGGGGGCTGACAAGGGAAAATATTTTATGGCTCCTAACGCGGCCAGAATATCATTTCAAATCAAACCAAATCTGTTTTAGTTCTAACCTCGGTAACGTCTTTTAGTTGACAGAGTTTCAGGCAAAATTATTTTTTACGCGAAATTGAGTGGGTGTTTCTAAGAAAGACGCCCTCTTAACAACTGCTGGGTGGTTGTATGTATCTGCCCCTGCAAAAGACTTAACAAGGGCCCAAGAGTTTACCGATGGGTCATACCGCTCCACTGTACAATCACCTGCATCATTTACTCCAGTGCCATATAATTTGCCGTGACAAGTGCTCATGGCAGATGCCTGGGGAAGTCCCTTGGTTAACGTTTCTGTCATCTTTGCCATCTTGTACCATTTGTTTTCTGAAGGAATGTAACACCATGTTCGCCTGTTATTCTTTCCACAGGCAATTATGGCATCTTCATGGGTCTTTAGACATCTCCTCGGTGGCTGAACAAAATAGCACTCTTCTGAGCCATATGAGAGCTCTTTCATGGCATCATGAACAAGCCCTGTACATGTTGCACTGTCTTTCACCAGGGGATGTGGAAGAATGACATCAAAAACATAGTTGCGTGACACGTAAACAAGACGTACGTGACGAAACAACTCAAAAAAGCTTTGATGTTGTCTGCTCTCAGCTTTCTCCATCCACTTCACAATCACTTGGAAAACGTCTTCCTCTGCTTTTACCGTGATGTCATCACTTGAAATCCACTCCTCCACTTGTGTCACGCTCAAATTCAGAAAATCAATGGATTGCGTGACGTCTACGAAATTTGCGAAAGTAAAATCCCTTGCACTTTTCTGCAATTCATGACATTGATACTTTTCGGCAAAATAATAAACATCCACGCAGTACTATTATTATGGGTACTATTATTATGCAACGGCGCTGGAGGTGGATTGGCCATGTCATCCGAAAGGAAAACGAATCCATCACAAAGACAGCACTATACTGGACACCCGAAGGAAAGCGCAAGCGTGGCAGGCCCAAGAATACATGGCGACGTACAGTAGAGACAGAATTGAGGGGCTTAAACCAAAGCTGGAACACCATCCAACAGCTGGCCAAAGACAGACAGCAGTGGAGGACCTTTGTTGCTGCCCTACGTGCCAGTGGGCACAATGGGCAGTGAGTGAGTGAGTGAGTTTAAAAGAGTCAGTGCTTGAGAAATGAATTTACTTGAAAGTTCTTTTAAACCTGGAACAACCAAAAAATCAGCTATTTGCAGCAAATCAAATGCATTGTGTTCATTGATGTCAACATGTCCTGTGTACAGATATTCCAGCACTTCTTCCATCACAGCTTTGTTCGTCTCTTCCAAACGGATCAATCCTTCTTTCTTTTCTTTCATGTCACTGTTAAGAGCGTTGTAAAAGAACGGACTTGCTGCACATAACACGATTCTGTGAGCTTTCAAACGAGCTTGATCGTCAGCGGAGGCGGAGCCAACTTCTAGAATCACATCACAGAACTGTTCGTTCCTTCGCTGAATATCGAGGCGTTTCATCATTTCTACACAAACCTTTTCCTTATTAGTCTCCGTGATAGGTTCTGACGATAAATCCACAAGCATGATGTACAACAGACTACACTGTACAAACCAGGAAACCTGCTAAGGCTGCTAACCCTGACGAATCTAATCAAACGGATGAAATGGTTGGGTTTCCTGCGGAAAACACGCGCATAACGCAAGGAAGTTTTCCGCTGACCAGTCCATTATATGAACTTGGTGGGGGCTAATGTTTATCCCTCATCCTAGTTATTTTGAGTGCAGTTATTCATTATCCCAAAAATTACCAATGCTGTTCTCCCCGCTATTATATTGTATTATATTGATTTTCATTTTCCCCAAAATGGAGTTGCTATACCTATACCTATAATATACCCCAGTATATTATTTAAACATTTTCCCCTTATCCCTTAAATAATTTTGTAAGTTATCCCTAATGCCTAAAACCCCCAACAGGGCCTCTTATAGTCTGTGCAGTACAGTCAAGTTTTTTCCTGATTTGGTATAAAAAATGAAAGCATGTGTAAAGCAAATAAATTATTCTTTTAAATTTGCCAGTGACCTTCTATCAGGCTTTCTTTTTTTTTTCGTTTCTTCGCTGGTTGAATTTCTTAGACCCTCTTATTAGTTATTCGCAGTACGCGTTCCAGTTAAACCTCTAATTGCACTCCGCTCCACGCAATGATTACAATTTAAAATAATTTTCCTTGTTATTATTTAGAGTCATTTTTACTAATATTGTTGGAAGAATTTTTACCGAGAGTGAAACCATATCGGATAAGATATATCCGACAAATACGCAATACAAGGAGTGATTAAACAGGAATAATCAAAAAAGGTCTGTGTTGTTATGTACAAAAAAGTATTCTAAGACAAAACACTACCCATCAATAAAATTCAATAAATTGTAAGTCGCGCGCGCGTGCCGTGTTTTTCGAACTCTTTTGTGACGTCATAGTTGTGTCTTGCTGTCAGATCCTATAAAAATTTGCATTAGCTCGGAAGCCATGGCGGACTATCAACTTGTTATGGCGTTTTAATGGCAAATATGCGGGAATTTCGAGTCTATATCAAGTAGAACTTCGACCAAAGGGTACTTGGTTCTCGATGGTAACGAGTCTGTTCGACAGATGACAAGATATCGCACATGTCGGTCGTGATGATTGTGTGATTGTAAGTCGGGCTTAATAGTTAATTCTTCAATTCGCGAGACAAGGAGTCGGTCAAAGTCCTTTATTAATCGCCAAAGAACAAACTCAATATGCAGCTGCCACATAGAACCGCTTGAAAACACGAACGATCGCAGTGGATTATAAATTTACTGTAAGCGGGTCGCTCGAGGGTCGCGGATTTCTTGTTTTTTCGCCGATAGTTCGGCCGGTTGCCGATTGTTTACAATGAGCGAAACGACTGCCAACGAGCCGTTCTTAGTGGAGTGCAATGGTGTTGAACACAAGCCCAGCGAAACTACGAATAGCAAGGAAGAAGAAACAGGGTGAGGAAGATTTACCTTTGTTAGAGTTTAAGCCGGTGAAAGTTCTTGGGTAACGCCGGCTCCTGTAAGTAAAGTGAAATATTTAAATTGAAAGGCGTATGGTATAAAATTCATTATGCACTGACTACTAGCAGGTGCACCAGGGTCTGGAAGGGTATTTTCGGGATCCGGGATTTGACCAAAATACTGTGCGGGACTCGGGAAAACGCAAAATATCTTGACGGGATACGGGATTTTACTGCTCCCCGGGAAGCGGGATTCACCAAAATTTGGACACGGGATGCGGGACTTTTTGGCCTGTCTGTCGGGAATTTGGGAAATCACCGAGACCCAAATAAACGTTCAAGCGGCAAAAGCTTAAAGCAAATTAACCAGGCGAGTGCTAAGTGGTGTCTCCTTGAAACTGTCAAGTTAGCGCCAAATGGGCACATGCACAGCGGATAGTATACGTATCATGTTGTTTCAACCAGATGCCAGGAAAGTGCACAAGGTTTAACAGCATACCATTTATTGACTCGATGCTCAAGCTCTTCACATTTATTGTAATCTTGAGGGATGGTTTAACAATTTAACTGCTAGACATGGCAACTGAATAGTGATGCCAGCTCCGCTTCCTTGATTAAGACATCAGAGATTCGGTGTACGTCATTGTTTCTTATGGCCACAGACAAGGCACAAAGAAGAATTCAATGTTCCGCAACGTGACAATGAAACACAAAGAGCTGTACAGATTCCGGTATCACTTGAAAACTTTCACTGGGTTAGAGGGGGTAAAGGACTCGGGGGAAACCTCAAGGTCAAGATTGCTAGAGTGCAATAGACAGGCAGTGACTTTGAAACCTTTTTTTTCTGAGGACGCAAGTTGCGTAGCAATATTTACATTTTAAATTTATTAGCTTTTGCAGAAAATAGCCTTTTAAATGTATTTTTGAGAAAAGAAAAAAACGGGATTCGGGATAGCGATGGAAAAAGTGCGGGATGCGGGATTTATGTGAAAAAGGAGCGGGAATGCGGGATGAGGAGCCCCCCTTCCAGACCCTGGTGCACAAGCTGAAAAAGCGAAATTCGGGAAATAGCGCTGCTCTGAAGTATTTAACTTTTATGCATGATTTGAATTTTTCTCCAGTCTAGCTGTTATCGACAACATATCTGACATTGCTTTAATTGCCATTTTATGTTGAGAGCTCTCTCAGAACAAGTATTGGTTACGATTTTCTTGTCGGCTACATAATTAAAACGTTAAGGCGTTCAATCAAGAGAATATGAGAATATTTTCTTGGTTCGATACATGACGTTGTGAATTTAAGTGCTATTGGGTACGATGTAGGTACATGTCTTTCAAATTGTTCTTTTTTTTAAAAAAAAAATGTGCTGTGGAGGGTCAGACTCCCTCAATAATTAACCTGCGATTGATTTAAGAGTCACGGTACCTCGTTAAAGTGTGCTTTTAAAGTAAACCGCAAATAACCAGAATTATTTGCCAAAAATGATATTGATGTTTTCACAATTTCTTTATCTGTTTGTCTAAAACGTAGCAGTATTAACCGCGCCAGTCAGTATCAATCTCAGCCCCCCGAAAAAATGGAAATGATATTTTTAGTGTTTAACTGCGAACGTGAGCCAAGGCAGGCATGGCCGAGTATGGATTCTCTGCACCGTTTAGAGCAGTTTTCACTTGAGTGTCGTAAAACCAAAACCAAAGTAATTAGTCTGGCCAATCACAAAGGACACAGACAATCCAGTGAACCAATCAAAACTCGAAGCAAATACATGTAGTTGGCACGAAGCGTGGGAAAACGTGCGCGAGCGAGTCATGATTGGTTAGAAAGTGGCGCGAAATTTTTAAACCAATCACTAAGCGTAGTGAACGCAAAACCAAAGCCAACGCAAATTACTTTCGACACTCAAGTGAAAACCGCTCTAGTATTTGTGTCTCAAAATTTCTCACGGTTTGCCTGATTGCCAGGGAAACTCCCGAATCCATTCCCATGCATATTTTGGAACTTTTTAGACTCTTTTTATCTGACGTGTCCCTGAGGTTTCTCTCTAATTTACTCTAAACTGAAGCGAAATTGAAAGCCCGTACACTATGCAAAGGAGTCCTGAAGGAAAGATTAAATAACCCTAGGTGAAAAGAAAAACCTCTGGGACCAGGGTAAACGCTCCAAACTCACCGGAAAACCCGAAACCAACATTTCTTTATACCTAACAGAAGTTAAATATCCTGACCTCACTCTAATCTGATTTTTTCATAGATCTTGCTGTACTCATCGATTTATTCTGTGTTATAAATGGTCCAAGCTGTGCAGTTGGTTTGTTCGTCTTCTTCAACACCTCGTTGGTCTACTCGGAGAAAACATTGCCAAGCGCCCGTTACTTTCCATGGCGGCATGCATTGCGTTCGTTTCATTTTGTGCTGTGGGATTTGCTTGGCTTAAAGAAGAAAGCAGGACTGTTAAACTATTTATTCCCCAAGACAGCAGAGCAATCAAAGACTTGGACACGGCTGAAAGGTTCTTCCGCCTCAAGGTCCGTGACGAGGGTATCATTTTAGTGTCCCGCCCAGAGCACCCCAACGTTCTCGCTCCTGAATGCTTGAAAGAGGCCCAAGAGGTGCACAATCAAGTCATCAAGTTGAAGTCCTATTCGGAGTTTTGCTTGACTCTTTCAGGACAGAAGGCTAGTTCTTTAGAGGACTGTGTGTTCATTGCACCATTTGAAATTTTTCAAGACAGGAATTTTAGCAGTAAGTCCTTGACAGAAATCCAAGCGGAAGTTAATAAAGCGAACAACAATAAGAGCTTGGTCATGCGCAATGGTAACCTCTTTCAGCATAACTTTCGCCGAATGTTCGGTCACGTGACAAGAAGTAAAACTAATATAACCAGCGCAAGCGCGTTGCAACTTCTGTATTTCATCAGGGATCCACGCGATGATGACGTCAACACGAAGGTCCTGGAATGGGAGAAGAATTTCTTGGACAAAGTGTCTTCTTTAACTACGACGTGTTTCGATGTGTTCTACGAGGCGGAGAGAAGCATAGACGACGCCATTGCAGACAATAGCGGTGCAGACATTACTCTAGTGTCGATAACGTTTGTGGTAATGATCTCGTTTGCTTGTTTAATGCTCGGCAAGTTTTGCAATCCGCTGACCGGTCACTCGCTGCTCGCCAATTCGGGAGTGTTCGCAGTGGCTCTCGGGATTTTGGCGGGAATTGGAATTGGCATGTGGTGTCGAGTGACATTCGTGAACATGGTTGGCGTCGTGCCTTACCTTGTTTTAAGTATAGGCATCGATGATATGTTCATCCTGGTAGACGAGCTGGATCGACAGCCTCGACAGCTCGGCGTGGTCAGGACCGTTAAAGAGGTGATGTCACGCACCGGAGCGACAGTTACCATGACAACCATGACTGACTTGGTTGCATTTGCCGTCAGCACGTCAACTGCTTTCCCCGCTATCAGGTGAGAATATGCTTTTTCCCAATGAATTATAAGCCGTCTTTTCTGTTCTGTGAGCTTGTCTTATATATGCGAAACGCGGCATTGAGGAGGCGTTCACGGAAATATAAAATAAGGTTACTCAACGAAGAAATTTACAAGATAACGTATAAGCATGCGCTGTTGAAGTGCAGAACAAGCTTAATGGTTTTAGTTCTTTCCGACAACACAATAAAATAGTTTCCAAAAAAAACCTGGACTAGCTTTTTTTTCTATCGATTTATTGACAAATCTTGGTTGTATTCATCCTGGGGTAATGTTGAATTAAATTAATGTTTGCTTATAAAGAACTGAGAACTCCTGGCTGTTACAGGCACACCCAGGGGGGTACTCCGGCTTGTAAATGACGGGGATGATCGAATAGAGGCAAAACTCAGGACCCAAAAAAATCCCTAAGTCTACCGACATTACCCAAAAAAATCCCTGGACCAAAAATAACCCCCAAAAAATCTCTTGTCAAATTACCCCTAAATTGCCAGGAGGGGCAATAACATAACACAAAGAACACTCGTTTTGTTTATTCATGATACCATTAATACGCCAAGGCCGTGCCAGGGCACTTTAGTTCGTTTTTAATACCCAAAAAAAAATCCTCTATCTAAATCAAGTCACCCAAAAAATACTTGCCAAATTTTCCAACCCAAAAAAATCCCGGAATCGAAAATTTCAAACCCCAAAAAATCCTTTGATCATCCCCGTCATTAACAAGCCGGAGTACCCCCCCCCCCCCCTCCCCTGGGCAGCCACATCGTCAAAGAACCAAGGGGCAAGAAGTCGGTCAGATCTCCAAAGTTAGTG
This sequence comes from Oculina patagonica, assembly GCF_052425735.1. NCBI lineage: Eukaryota > Metazoa > Cnidaria > Anthozoa > Scleractinia > Oculinidae > Oculina > Oculina patagonica. The sequence continues at coordinate 8,738,247 of NC_135762.1, forward strand.
CAAGCCCTGCTTCGCCTGATGTGGCTGCCTTGTCATGATCTAAACCTTTGTTTCACTTCTCTTTCAGGTACTTCTGCACTTACGCTGCTTTAGCTGTTACTCTTTCTTATGTGATGATGATAACCTTCTTCGTGGCTGTAATGACATTTGACGTAAGAAGAATTAAAGCCGGAAGAAGAGATTGTCTACCGCTCTGCGCAGCACCTCCACCAAAACAGGACAAGGCGCACTGGGACGAACCGCGTCCGCAGACATCAAACCGCATATTTAAGAAGTGGGCAGAATTTCTAATGCTACGCCCAACAAAACTCTGTGTGCTGCTAATGTCTGTGGGGATCCTGGCCGTGGGAATCTACGGAACGACGAAGGTGACCGAAAGGTTTGACAGGAAGATGCTGGCTAAGGATGACTCTTCGCTTATGAAGTTTATCACTGTTCAGGAGAAGTATTATGAACAAGCCATTCCTGTAAGTATAGTGCTAACTGGTGATGTCAATTATGGAGACAGTGTCATTCAAGAACAGATTAGACAGCTGTCAGTCATTGTGAAGGAGAACCGCCACTATCAAAGCCAAACCTTGTCTTGGATGGACATGTTCACGATGTTCGCCATCAAGCAAAAGATAAACACGACTGGACCCAATTTCATGCCTGCGCTAAAATCATTTCTCGAAATTCCAGAGTTTTCCTCTCTTAAACAAATGGTGAAGCTTTCAACCAATGGCAGCCGCGTGGTAGCATCCCGTATTGTGGCCTTAATGAAGAACGATCCAAGCTCCACATTTCAGAAGGACGCCATGTTGACAATTCGCGAGGATTTCGCCAATAAATCTCCACTGAATGTGATTCCGATCAGCCGCTTCTTTCTCTTCTTTGAACAGTACGCCATTATCGCCAGAGAGACCACAAGGAACCTTATTATAGCGGCCCTGGCCGTGCTCGTAGTGACGTCCTTGTTCCTGGTCGATTGCTCAGTGACGGTCCTTGTGGTAGCGAATTTCGTGGCCCTTGTGCTTGAGCTGTTTGGCTTGATGTACTTCTGGGACGTGTCACTAAACGGTGTCTCGATGATTACTCTTATCATGGCCATCGGCTTTGCCGTGGACTATAGCGCGCATATTGCGCATGCGTTCGTCATGTCCGAGGAGGAAACTGCCAACAAGCGTGTTGTGGACGCTGTTAGTACTCTCGGAGCCAGTGTTTTCATGGGAGGTATGCATCTTATCCCCCCCCCCCCCTACTGCATTATTTTTTGTGTTCTTTTGCATTCATTCTGATTATTGACACATTGCGTTCTTCGTACTTGTGAATACGCGACCGGGTGGTTTACTTTACAACGGTCATAAGAAAACTGTGAGTCCGTGGGATCACCACATTTAGGCATTGGCTCAGCTAGAATACGAGCAGTCTGACTCGTTTTCCTTAGTTTGTCAAATGAAAAAAGATGTTTCCTTGTTTGTAAATTGTACAATTGTCGTGATCTGCCATCTAGGAAATTGGAGAGGGGATTAATATCTGTTTCGGGCGTTTGGTGGGAAGAACAATGAGTGAAAAAGGCGAGGGGCTTGAGTAGAGTGGGTAAAATAATTCTCCCTATGCCTCTTGCCTTTTTTCACCCGCCGCCCGCTAAACATTTCCCCAGCTAACCGAATGCTTGGGCAAGGCTAACATGTAACTCTTGTTTTTCTTTTTAAACAGGTTTCAGTACATTCCTAGGGATGCTCGTGCTAGTGTTTGCCACGTCAGAAATCTACCGCATATTCTTCCGTATGTTCTTGGGTATCGTTGTGTTTGGACTTCTTCACGGACTCTGCATCTTACCTGTCCAACTGTCTTTGTTCTGGTGGCGGTCAGTTCCTCCGCAGAAAGAGGCGACGAAGCAATTAACAAAGGAAGCAGAAGCTGAGGGATAGTAATAACAAGACTTCCTTCCGTGATCCATTAGAGTTTTATGTCAACGATAGTCACCCTTATAAAGCTCTTATAAATCCTCTCGATTCATTTAAGCCCTCATCTCTATAAAGCCCCACTTACCCATTCCCCTTTCCAAAATGTTGAGCCAAGACTCTTTATGAACATGAAAAAATATTTTAAGGTAGCCGAAGTTTTTTTTTTTGAGTTTCCTGTCAACCACATTTACTTTTTGTTGTTACAACAACAACAGCTGCAACAACCGCGTTCAATCTTTTCGTCATAGAATACGTAGAATGCATTGATAAAATAAATAAATAAAGTGTCTTTATTTCATTTGATAAAATACATATCAAAAGGTACAAAGGTAAACATATTTAAAAAGCGCTAAATACAGGAATAAGAATAATATGCGATTCGAAGTTAGTTTTTCTCTAAGAAGTCCTCATCTCTGTTAACTAACTTAATCGGGGTGCGTAATAGAGCTTTTACCTTGGATACGTTTTTTTCCAATTTGCTTGCGGGCAAGTCTTTGTCTCACTCGCATTGCCTTGCTACGGATGCACCCTTCATGGACAGAAGTATGGTAGAACGTAGGTGTTTAAAATACTACATAGTGTTGACCGAAAGCAAGAATACCGTGTTAGCATTGCTCGCCTCGCATAGAGTGAGTTTGTATCATTGTGTAAATGGACACGGTTCCATTGTAGAAGAAAAGGTTTGGGTTTTATATTTAACTTTGTCTAAATGGCAGCTGCATCAATTCTCTCTGAGAATAATCCTCCTTAGCTACAGCCTCCTTACCAGCCTCTTTTGACAACGTGTTGTTAGCACACTAGAAGTGTTTGAGAACACATGGCCTAAAGAATCATTTTAAATAACCCTAAACTAGGGGATTGTAAGCCAATACTTATGCAAACAGTTATTTAATTGTAAAAATTTTTAAACGTGCAAAATATGCTTTAAAAGATTGGATTTTAATAGATTATAAATGTTTAATAGATTTGAAATTGTAGGTAGATGCATAATTATGTGCTATTACTAAGAGAGAAACGGATGATAAATGTATGATAATATAATTATTTGTTGGTGAAAGCACCTGGCTACATAGATCTGGGGCGAATTTATTCGTCAATTTATATTACGTATGGCGATGTGAAACAAATCATTTAACAACTTTCTTCTTCAAGAAAAAAGCTATCAATAGAATATTAAAACGAAGCACAGCGTGATTTTATGTTTACTCTGTTTCTGTTGGTGTGTTTTGTGTTTCGTTGTATGTGTTGGCGAATTAAAGATATCAGTTACTTTACAAATTAAAGAAATCGTTACTTTACATCGTTACAAGATATCGTTACTTTATGCCTCAGTTCCCCTTAATTTCTGTTAACTGTTAAGTCTAATTACTTTTACTATTACCCTTCGGACCGCACAGTTTCAAGACGCTTCGTTCCCGCCAGCTCTGGATATTCAACAATCTCGAGCCCAGAGTCCGTCTAGTCGGTCAGCGGTATGGGATGGACTCTGGGAAACTGGAATTGATCGGAACAATTTCAGGTCGATTTCAGGAAGAACCTTGGTCTTCCGTTTTTTATTGCGCATGCTCGTAGTTCCAAGCGGAAGTAAATTTCCCAGAACGGAAGTAAATCGAGAAAGTTGAACTACAGTATTACTGGTGTTTATTGATTCAACAAAAGTAACAATAACGTCCTGTAGTCAACAAAAGAGAGAGTTAACAAAAATGGGTCTGGTGTTTTGATTTTTAGTCTCTTTCTTGAGCATTCTGCTATGTTTGTTTTAAATCAAAGGTGTTGTTAGCCTTCCAGGATTCCGTCTGAGAAGACTGCGTGCGTGTGTCCGTTGTTGTTTTGCAGTGGACAGCTAATAAATTTACATAATGCACAACACACAGACAAGCTATTGTTCTGTTCATAAAAAAAATTTGTTTGGCGACTTTCGCATATTTTTGTTTGGCGACTTTTGTATATTGGAAAGGCTTCTCGCTGACAGCGCAACTTTTCAGGATAGGCTGCATGTTTTCGAGCAAACAATTTTTTCCTCGCTGAATGGCGGTGATATTAATAAAGACGTTGAAGGCCACATGCACACCGGTCAACGCTATACAAAAGGCGTAATTAGCATTTTGGCGACTCACGTGTGTTATAATTTTTGTACAATTCATTTTCTTCAGCAAAACAACAACGCATAATGTTCAAATTCAGCGTCATTTGTAATTATTTAGATTCGTGCACTGTCTGCCATATTCAGTTTTTCAACCGGAACGGAGATTTGAATGAAAACAGTAGTTCTAGCGAGATTTGTAAGTCAACTATAAATTGAGTTTTCAATCAACCTTGTCCTTGGTGACGCCGTCGTTTGTTGTTTTAAAACTCCGTTCAGAATCGATGTTTAAAGGAAGTCCTTTTTTTATTCATGGTATCTTTTACGTTCAAAGAGAAGGGTAGAATTAGAAAATACTTCATTTATTTAGAGCCATATCACGATTTCTTACGTTACAAAATTAAGCTGATACTTCTGAACATTTGGCCATGGAAAACAAAAAATGTTTTTCCAGGGTTTCCGGTTTGGTTTACTTCCGGGAAGATTTTCAGACTTCCGTGTTGTTTTCTATTGTTCTGTGAGGGCCAATAGAGAAAGAGAAATACATTTCAGTTTCCCAGAGTGTGTACCGGCGACCCTACCGCTGACCAACCGCTGACGGACCGCGGAGCCGGGAGACACTCTGGGCTCGAGATTGGATATTCAATTGAAGCGAAATATCATGACTCGACGCGCAAAATCGTTCCCAGGCTGTCACCGTGCAAACAAGAAACTCCAAGCATAGAACAATCAGTGGTTTCGCTCAAGATTATTTTCATTTTTGAAATCATTTTGTTTTCATTTATTTCCTACAATAATTTGCTTTTGTATTTTGATTAAAAAACAAAAAGACATTTCAAAAACAACACAAAATATAACCTAAAAAAGGAAAATAAAACATAGATTTAGAAGAAAAAATTGTCAAAACAGTGGGTGTTTTGCTATGGCAGTCCTAGGCCACCATAGATCAGTACATCCATTCATGTCTTGAAAATCGGATTAGATTCGAGTGGACACTTGACAAACCGTTTTAAAGCTTTGCAAAATATCTGTGTCCACAATTCCGACGGTCGATCGAGTATTCTTTAAAGCTGTATTTATGAATTTGAACTCCAAAAAAATGTGTTTTGAGTTAACAAACGGAAAATTACCGTCAGAAAACCGCTAGGGGCATTTTTTCTGTTGTTTGCTTTTTTGTTTTCCCGAAGGGTAGCGAGTCATTCATGTGAGACCTTTGCTTTGGACGTGAGGCTAGGGATATGTTTTTATATGTCTTGAATACATTTAGCAAGACGTGTATTGAATTATAATAGCGTGGCTTTGCCTTGAATAATACATTAGTTGTTCAGTCACACCGGATGTTGTTTTCGGCCCAACTTAAAAATCTTCAGGCGAAAGCTTTAAATAATAATTGACAGTTTGCTCAAACAACTTGCAAATTTGCATAAAGATGCACCGGAGTCAAGTTGACAAGTTTCCGGTTTTCGTCCCGAGCGACCAAAAAAATTCCGAACAGCAAAAGTAGCGAGAAAACATTCATGCACAGCAAGCCAAAGGCGAAGCTGCCCAAGTAGAAATTATCTTGCATAAACACAAGACGGAAAAAATTGGAGCTCAGAAAAATCCCCCCTAAAAAAGAAATAAAATCGTCTAGTCCCTAAGCTGCGTTTTTTATTACCTGTCACGCGCTAATTTTTACTCAGATCAGGCGTCACGTAAAACACCTTTGCAATCTTGTAACAAGGTGTAAAGAACCTTGTACTGAAAGTGAAAACACTAAAACTTTTCGCTTTTGACGTGACTTCCTTGCTGTCTGAGGCGCTTCAGCCAATACGGAAGTCACGTTGTGCCGTAAGCCATCGAACGCAAGAACATGAATATTATAAATACCGGTAACAAAGCGATCATATAAATAACCTGCGATGTGATTTCACCCACAACAGTGTTTTTGCAAAGGATCGAAACAATTTCTTGTGACACTGCAGTTGTGAGAGACACGAGCGTCTTGTCATGGCCAAGTCCACTGCGGTAGCTCTTAAAGAGGTCAAACAAGATTTAATCCAAGCAAGGTTAGTGTAGCTTTTGCCATGGGGTATTCTCATGTATTCTATCAAAGTTCTGTAAAGCCTGGTTCTCATATGATCGTCCCGATCGTCTCTGTCGCTTCTGTCGCTTCAAAAAGTTTGCTTGCTCCAATCACCTCAGACTTTGCAAACGACAGAAGCGACAGAGACGATCGGGGCGATCATATGAGAACCAGCCTTAACAAAGCAATCCAAAGTTCAGTCTCCACGCTCGACCGCTCTGCCCAGTTAATCATCTTATTGTTCGTTTTTGTTTTGTTTTGTTTTGTTTTGTTTTTTTCATTTTTATCGGCGTTGCCACAAGAAAAGATATTTGTTTTCACCGGGAGTCGATCAGAATTTCCCTGGCGAAGAAATTGAATCATCAAAATTCTGATTTTTTTAGGGTTGAAGTATGACGGGAACGTGTCTTGAAAATCGGATTCCGGATTCCACACTCGAAAAACGATTTAAAGCTTTGCAAAATGTCTGTGTCCACATTTTCGACAGTCGAGTATTTGAACTCCAAAAAGATGTGATTACTCTTACACACGGAAAATTGCAATCAGTCCAGGAATCAGCTAAGCGTAAAAACATGTTGGTTGAAATGTTTACAACTTGTGCCGTACGACCAGAAGCGGTCAGTTTTTAATAGTACCCCCTAACCAGCCAACTTTCAGTGCAGAATAGAAGGATTTTGTTTGTTTTACTTTACCAATAACAATCAGCAGTGAAGACAAGCCAAGACAGCTTTTGTAAGGTCCGCTTATGTAGCAGTTTCTATTGTTTTAGGGTGAAGGGATCATTGTTTAGCAAGACGTGTATTGAATTATAATGAGTAATGGCGCAGCTTTGCCGTAAATACCACATCAGCTTACTGAGCTTACATCGTTGTTCAGTCACACCGGATGTTATTTTCGGTCCAATTTGCTCAAACAACTTGCAAATGCGTTATTAATGACATTTGCATAAACGATGCACCGGAGTAAAATTAACAACTTCCGGTTTTTATTCAACTAAACCTCGTCCCGAGCGAGTCTGGCCAAAACGGCATTATTTAATAGAAATATTGTCATTATTTAGATTTTTTTTCAAAGTAAGAAATGGTTCTAGCCACATACAATACTCGGTTGCGGCTGAAAAAAATTCTTGCACTAACACAATAAAGCAGATAAAATAATCAGGCTGCTGATTGTAATGGGCGATGGGCATTGAACATTTTATGGGGACAGCCTGGAAAAAAGCTCAGATGAATACCCTACAGCTTAATATGCTTAGACATGTCTTTTCGGACTTGATATAAACTGATGAATACGTTGTCAGGAGATTCATAGAGATTCCTGATGTGAACTTTGTGCGATAAGGCTACGGCAGGATTCGATGCCGCGTGTGTAGAAAAAATTGGAAATTTTGAAACTTCCTACAGAGATATATATATATAGATATTTTTTTACAATCTGTCGAAAATTGGGATAGAATTTTTTTCAGAGAAATTAAAGGAGGGTAAGAGTCAGTAAACTGCAAGCGGAAGTTAACGTGACCTGGCGTGACATTGTTACAATTACGTGCACACGGCAAGCGACGAAATTGAGTAATCCTCTAATTCTATAATAGCTCAGGACATTAAGATTATTCTAAAAAAAATGCACCTTAAGTCATTTCCTGATTCATTTTATTGCTTTTTGAACAGCCAAGTTTCAAGGCGCTCCTTTCGATTCTGGTGCGAAATTTCGTGACTCGACGCGCAAACCCATTCCCAGTCTCTCGCGTTCAAATCGCGCTCTGCCGTGCGACCATGGATAGACCAATAACTTGCTTCCAAGTAGATACTAATAATGATTATTTTATCCTTGATATAGCTTATACCGGCTACGTTTCATTATTTCTTGCCTTTGCATTCTGTGAAGAACCTTTTACTGAAAGCTTTACGTGACTTCCTTGCTGTATGAAGCATGAAGCCCTTCAGTCAATACGGAAGTCACGTTATGCCGAAAGCGCTCGAACGCGAAAACATGAATAATATAACAACAGAGTTGATGTTCGCGGGCGTAAATATGTTTTTGGCCCGACTCAGGCAGGCGAGGGCTAAAATGAGCTCTGAGAAGGGCCAAAAACATATTTACGCCCAAGAACATCAACTCTATTACTATTATAATCATTTCAGAGGGCATTTAGTTAAGGAATCAAAAACGGTAAGCGATATTACTTGACCACTGCCGACTTGCGAGTCGGCGTTTATTTCTGATTGTAAACCAGGTTTAAAAGTTTACAAAACTTGGCAGAAAACCGCAAAATTACTCAAAACAATCTTTGCTTGAAAAGGAAATTACAAAATTCCATCGGCAGTAAAGAAATAGTCGTTATTTAGAAGTGTTAAAATTAATTGTGCTGTTAAACTGAACTGGCAGTTTGGAATATGCCTGAAATTCGACTGAGCGAGTTTCGCTCGACGAAGACAAACTAACATTTTCTTCGCCGCCTGGATTCCTCTTTAAGTTTCTGTAAATACTACTTATTAACCGAGAGTGAGGTCATTACAGGGGAATCTCAGACCGAGGCCTTGATGTATTGACCGAGCGACAGCGAGGTCAATACATCAAGGTCGAGGTCTGAGATTCCCGTGTAATGACCGAACGGACGAGGTTAATAAGTTATTTATTATATGGCCTTTAAGCACTATTCAAAAGAAGAGTACAGTATAATCAAGCGAAAAAACACTGGAGGTAAAACTTGCTCTCGTTCTCTGTGGCTCTCTTCGTCGCTCATACTAAAGAAGTATCGGTTTGTTTATATTTTTCTTCCAGTTATTAAAAAGATAGTTACATTTTGTCGTCATTACCGAATGGTAATGAGGTGTAGTGATCATTCTTGAAGTGACGTGTTTCCCTCACTCGACCACTCGCTCACTCCATTCTGATATTAAACCGCAATTAATTCATGCATTTAACGGTGAACGTGCTGACAGAAAGGTTTTATAAAAACGCCATTCAATCCATGTCTAAACAAATTATTCTCCAACCTCGTTCCCAGGGTCTCTCTCTTTCAGGGAACTGAATTGAACTTTCACAAAACAAATCGAAAGAGGATCAGTTACACTTATCCTCTGGTGATAAAAGAGAATAGAATCCGCTCTACGAAGCCTCAGAGCATAGGCTATCAATGACCCATTCACGTAAGAAAACATTCAAAGACGCGTTTTAGTAAACACAACATTCATGCACGTTTTTGTTTCGCGTGACATCATCTTCGTGTCACGTCATCCGTTTTTCATCTTTTTGAGTCGTGCAGAAACGCGCATCTTTCTCTCAAATTTTATTCGCTGCTCAAAATAACGCTATACGTGCTGACGGAGAAGTAAACATTTTCATTAAACAAATTTACTTAATGTTTAAAAGGATCAAATATAAATATTTTAGTGGTGAAAACTGAATAGCGCTTGACGCCTGAGAGCACGAGCCAAAAATGCGAAGGTCGGCACTTAATTCATCGAATTACCATGAGGTTACTCGAAGAGCCTTTGATTTTTTGTTGTTTTTGCCCCCTCGCTAGTAGCTTTTACTCACAACTCAAAAACCATCGAGCCGAGAAAAATTTTCATAATGCCCGGTCATTACAAGAAAATAATGCCCGCTCAGCAGCCAATCAGAGCGTGCGTACTATTGTAGCCATAAAATAATTCCTCTTCATTTAGCTGAGAAGACTGAGAATTTGCTTCCCCGTTCAGTCCTTCAACAATTTTGTCGTTATAAAGCTTAAAAACAGTTTGCAATTGCAGATGGAAGCGTCTCGACTCAGGTAGCTTGAAGTGACGCCAGCTTTTGCCAGCCAGCAAGAAAACGGCGCGAACAGTTGAATGGTTTTCAGTTCTGATTGGCTGGCTTCGTTATTTTCTTGTTTGTGATTGGTCCACGGCAGCGGGCTAAAATATATCTTAGCACGTTGAATTCTCCATTTTAGCCCACAAAATACGCCACAATGCCCGATGAAATGATTATAATATATATTATGACAAAGCGGTCATATCAATAACCCGCGATGTAATTTCAACGACAAGAATGGTTTTTGCAAGTGTCGAAATAATTTCTTGTGACGTTGCAATTGCTTGAGTCACAAGCAAAGCGTCTTGTCATGGCTGTCACATGCGATTCCCAAGTCACACTTGCCCACAATGTTGATTTTTATCATCACATTATTTTTATTCAATAACATGGTCACAAGAAATAGCAAGATGACAAAACATTATTTTAAAGATATTTTTATCACCTAGGATTCCAATCCTAGGAGATAAAAAAACATTTCCAGAATTGATTCCCCTGTGAATAAATTTAACAGTACAGGAAAACGGTCTGTTCGAGAAACAATTAGCGATTATATAATAGACCTTATCACGGTTTTCGACGCCATTTTAACGAGTAGGCAAAGCGGGAGAAATTACAGTGTTTGTATCGGAATCTGACGGCAAATATCTTCTACAAAAATTGAATTCTGGACAGCCGGTGAATAGCCCATTTCCGAGTTCTCGCATTTTAGAGATCTGGTGCCGAAATCGGCTCATGATGATCCTTTGCTACCATCGCTTAATTGTATACCTCTCTCTCGCAAATAATTTTCTAATTTATCGACCTTTAATTTCGAGAAATCTTCACTGCATGTTGTTTTTTCACTCTAAGCCTCCATGTTTGATGGAATGCAATGCACTTAGCCTCGATCTCATGAGCCGATTTCGGCACCAGATCTCTAAAATGCGAGAACTCGGAAATGGGCTATTGTAAAGTTAAACTAGTAATAGTTCTCACTATAAAGCTGCCCCCGCCTTTTTATAATTTGTTTTTACATCAATAGTCTAAGTGGATTAGTGGAGTCTTTTTTATAACTATTGATGCCGATGGACTGCACACCTAGCGCGCGGAAATAACACCCAGCGGAAATAACACATAACACATTATTCGTGGTGAGATCACGCAAGCTTATTTCCGGGCTTATAATATTCAACTTACAATAAATAATTTCCAGGCCAAAAAGCCTAAAAATTCCCAGAGTAACAAAATATGGCACATTCAAAGATTCGAAAAAACAATTTTTGATCCTTAATAACCCGGGAGTAATAACTATTCCACGGTCGAAGAGAGTCCTCATATTCGGATATTCGTTTCTACGAGAAAAAAGGTTGATCTTTTCGAAACAGCTATCGAACAACTGGAGCTGTCTAACTGTTTTAAATAAATGTTCTTGGCCTGGAAGCGAAAACCGCCACAGGCTTCGTCTTGACAACTGACTTGTCAAAGATGCGGCAGAATTTTCTCACCTCTTTTGATGAAAATGTCTCGCGAGTCTCAGCTCTCAATACCTCTTGTAAAATCTTTTTTATAATTAATCTCAGTTAATACTTACTTAAATATAATCTCTGGAGTGTGTTTCGCCAAGAACTGGCAAAACTCGGTAGTAGCTGGATAGTCTGTTTTTTAAAAACAGACTACTCAGTCACAATTAAAATTGTGGCTTAGTCTTTCGGTCTGTTGTGATTCGTGTTTGACAAATCCGGTTGAACAAATGGGTCTTTCAATTCAGCGAACTTATCTTGAACAAGATATCCATCTAGCTTTGAATTGTAATTTTTTAGACGTTTGAGTAACAAATCTTAAGCTTATTGCTCGCAGTATGGCGGCGAAACTCCCAAAACACCTTGCGTGCTTGCCGTGAAATTAACCGAGACCACCGTGCGCGCCTTGTTTTATCAAATCGGGATCGCGTCGCATACTACCATACATTTCTTGTATATTTCTTCATATATTTTCTATTTTTCTTATCCCTTATATATACACGCGGGGACTTCTATGATGCCTCCTCGGGTTTTGGCCTCTGGGCCAAAACCCTGCGGGGGCAAATACTAGGCAAAAGATTTTATTTGCCGAGTTTGAAGGATGTAGCTGGGCTAGAAAGAGTTCAGTTACGTTTTTAATTTTCCCATACATTTGTCTGTATTTTTTTCCGCATGCAACTTTTGCCTTCCGTTGATTCAAGTTGCGGTTGTGTACAAAATTTGTAAACAACAACACAGGGGTATATGGACCATCGGGGCCATCGTGATTGAAGTTTACTTGAGGACTCCAAGTGGTGCCCCTGCGTTAGTGAAAAATTCGACATTCAGGAGGAATACTACAGCACTTTTTCTACCGAGCACGAACTCAAAAGTTGAGTTATAGAAAATTCTGCTCGACTATGGCACATAAGGGCAAAAATTTTTTCTCTCAAATCTAACTGTCATGTTTTTTTACAAGCTCGGTCCCCCTGAATTTAAAACGTAACGAATGATTGGGTGTATTTATTTTATTTTAGCAAAAGTTTTTAAAAAGGTCTTCTCTCCAACCTTATTTATCCATAGATCCTCCAAGAGACATCGTTTTAATCTGTGTTATGAATGGTCCAAACTGTACAGTTGGTTCGTGCGTTTTCTTCAAAACCTCGTTGGCCATCTGGGAGAAAACATAGCGAAGCGACCGTTAGTTTCCATCCAGGTCTGCATTGCGTTCATTTCATTGTGTGCAGTGGGATTTGCGTGGCTTAAAGAAGAAAGCAGGACTGAGAAACTATTTATTCCCCAGGACAGCAGAGCAATCAAAGACTTGGATACGGCTGAAAGGTTCTTCCGCCTCAAGGTCCGTGACGAGGGTGTCATTTTAGTGTCCCGTCCAGAGCATCTCAACGTTCTCGCTCCTGAATGCCTGAAAGAGGCCCAAGAGGTGCACAACCAGGTCATCACGTTGAAGTCCTATTCGGAGTTTTGTTTGACTCTTTCAGGACAGAAGGCTAGTTCTTTGAAGGACTGCGTGATAATTGCACCATTTGAAATTTTCCAAGACAGGAATTTTAGCAATAAGACCTTGACAAAAATCCAAGCGGAAGTTAATAAAGCGTACAACAATAAGAGCTTGGTCATGAGCAATGGTGAACTCTTTCAGCATAACTTTCGCCGGATGTTTGGTCATGTGACAAGAAATGAAACCGGAATAACCGGTGCAAGCGCTTTGCAACTCCTGTATTTCATCAGGGATCCGCACGAAGATGACGTCAACAAAAGGGTCTTGGAATGGGAGAAGCGCTTCTTGGACAAAATGTCTTCACTGTCTTCGATGTGTTTCGATGTGTTCTACGAGGCGGAGAGAAGCATAGACGACGCCATTGCAGATAATAGTGGCACAGAAATGATTCTGGTACCAACAACGTTTGTGCTTATGATCTTGTTTGCTTGTATAATGCTCGGCAAGTTTTCCAATCCGCTGACCGGGCACTCGCTGCTGGCCATTTCAGGAGTGTTCGCAGTGGCCCTCGGGATTTTGGCGGGAATTGGAATTGGCATGTGGTGCCGAGTGACATTCGTGAACATGGTTGGCGTTGTGCCCTACCTTGTGTTAAGTATAGGCATCGATGACATGTTCATCCTGGTAGACGAGCTGGATCGACAGCCACGCGAAGCCGGCGTTGTCAGAACTGTTAAGGAAGTGATGTCACGCACCGGAGCAACAGTTACTATGACGACCATGACGGACTTGGTTGCATTTGCCATCAGCACATCAACTGCTTTTCCAGCTGTCAGGTAAGGGTGTGGTATGGCCGCCTCTGTGAGATCTTTTCATATGTACAACGCGGCATTGACAAAGGAGTTTGCGAGAAATACATCTCTTTCGGAAAAGAACACAAAAATGGGAATGAGGTTGCTGAAAGAAAGAAAAAACGTTAACCATATAAACAGTTCAAGTGCACAACAAGACAAATTAAGCAGCGTTTCACCTCCGGCCCGATACTGCAAAAAAAAGCAGTTTCAAAAAGGAAACCAGATCTGCTCCTTGATGTTTTTTGCGCTTGTATTAACGTATAGGACGTTATACTTCCAAGTTATGTTTGGGGACGTTGAATTAAATCAATGTTTGGCTGCAAGAAATTAAACCTTCTATGTGGTGCGAGAGGGCTGTTATATTATACACGGCCGGCTTTGCTTGATGATGTCTGATAACAGTCGTCGCTTTTTATTTTTGAATAATCAAAACCCTTGTCTGCTTGTTTCCCTTCTTTTTCAGGTACTTCTGCACGTACGCTGCCTTAGCTCTTACTCTTTCTTATGTCATGATGATAACCTTCTTCGTGGCTGTAATGACATTTGACATAAGAAGATTTAAAGCTGGACGGAGAGATTGTCTACCGTTCTGCACAGCACCACTGCCAAAACAGGAAGAGGCGCCCTGGGTAGAACCGCGCCCGCAGACGTCAAACCGCGTAATGAAGAAGTGGGCAGAATTCCTAATGCTTCGCCCAACAAAACTCTGCGTGCTGCTCATGTCTGTGGGGATCCTCGCCATGGGAATCTACGGAACGACGAAGGTAACCGAAAGTTTTGACAGGAAGATGCTGGCTAAAGATAACTCGTCGTTTATGAAGTTTATCACTGTTCAGGAGAAGTATTATGAGCAACCCATTCCCGTGAGTATAGTGCTTACTAGTGATGTCAATTATGGAGACAGTGTCATTCAAGAACAGATTAGACAGCTGTCAGTCATTGTAAAGGAGAACAGCCACTATCAAAGCCAAACTTTGTCTTGGATGGACGTTTTCACGATGTTCTCCATCACACACAAGATAAACATGACCGGACCGAATTTTATGCCTGCGCTAAAATCATTTCTCGAAATTCCAGAGTTTTCTTTTTTGAAGCAAAGCGTGAAGCTTTCCTCTAATGACAGCCGCGTGGTAGCATCCCGTATCGTGGCCTTCATGAAGAACAACCCAAGCTCCACGTTTCAGAAGGGCGCCATGTTGACAATTCGCGAGGATTTCGCCAATAAATCTCCATTGAACGTGATTCCGATCAGTCGTAACTTCATCTTCTTTGAACAATACGCCATCATTGCCACGGAGACCACAAGGAACCTTATCATAGCGGCCCTGGCGGTACTTGTGGTGACGTCCCTGTTCTTGGTCGATTGCTCAGTGACGGTCCTTGTGGTGGTGAATTTCGTGGCCCTTGTTCTTGAGCTGTTTGGCTTGATGTATGTCTGGGACGTGTCGCTAAACGGTGTCTCGATGATCACTCTTGTCATGGCCATCGGCTTTGCTGTGGACTACAGTGCGCATATTGCGCATGCGTTCGTCATGTCCAAGGAGGAAACTGCTAACAAGCGAGTTATCGACGCTGTTGTTACACTTGGAGCTAGTGTTTTCATGGGAGGTAAGCAGTTTACTCCTCTTCCACCCGAACCTTTTTGGTTAACTCAAAAGTCATTCGCTTCGCACATTTTTTATCGAAACTATTATTTCTCAAGGGTGATCAAAATCTAATTCAGTATAATGCAAGTACGCTTGGAAGCAGACAGATTACATGTAAGACAATAAAGAAAATTGTTTTACCAAATTCAAGAGGTAAGAGTGGCGGAGTTGACAACTGTGGCAGACGAGCGAAAGTAGAAGGGTTTAGAAAGAGTGGTGAAGTCAATCTCACTCTTTGCTCCCAGCCGTTTTCCGCGCAGCTCCCGAGCTAACCCAATGCCTAGATAAGGCTAATATGTAACTCTTCTCAATCCTTTTAAACAGGTTTCAGCACTTTCCTAGGGATGCTGGTGCTAGTGTTCGCCACGTCGGAAATCTTTCGCATATTCTTCCGTATGTTTATGGGTATCGTTTTGTTCGGACTTCTTCACGGCCTCTGCATCTTACCCGTCCAGCTGTCCGTGTTCTGGTGGCGACCAGTTGCTGCTCAGAGTGATACGAGGGCGCAAATAGCACAAGAAACAGATGTGTGAAGATATGTTTTTAAAAGAAAACAACAACAACAACAACAACAATAATAATAATAATAATAATAATAATAATAATAATAACAACAACAACAACAACAACAACAACAACGGCGGCGACGACGACGATAACGACAAATATGATTAACAGTCTCTTAATGGAATGCGCCATTTTGTGATTCTCAAAAAAACGTCTTCCTCTAAGAGTTCTCCTCTATCTACATGCTCCGCTTCCTCCCAAAGGGTTGTGGATAGAGATAAGTTCTTTGGGAGCGTAATAGAGCGTTTACGGTAGATTTGTTTGTTTGCAAAATGACTTGCGCAAAGTCATTGTCTCGCTTGCATTACTCTGATATAAACGCACAGTTACAGCAGTATGATAAAGCGGTTTAATAGTGGTTAGAGTAAACAGTTTGGGCTAAAAGCAAGAATATCGTGTTAGTATTGCTCACCTTGTTTTGAGTAAGGTTGTATCATTGTGTAAATAATTAAATGAATATGGTACCATTTTGAAGGTAAAGGTGTTGTTTTGGAACTTTTTCTAAGTGACAACTATATCAGTTCTTCAAGCGTATATCAATTTTTTCTGAGAACGACTCCTTAGCTCCTAACCAGCCTCTTTTGATAACGTGTTATCAGCACACTAGTAGTGTTTGAAAACGCTTGGCCTAAGGAAACATTTTGAACAACCATTAACTAGAGGATTAAGATTACCTAGAGAAATTACGTCTGCAAACAGTTGTTATATAAATTAAATTATACAAAAAATTTAAGAATGTAAAATATGCTTTACATATTGAAAATCGTTGATACATGCATATGGGTTATTGCTAAGAGCGAAGTGAATTATTTATGTCCTATTTTACTGAGACCTCATGATCAATTATTTGTTAATGGAAGTACCCGGTCATATAATTTGTTATGTGTAGGTACTTGTGACGTTTACAAAGATCTCAAAATTGCACGAGCCTTTAGGCAATTGTACGAGGTCGTGCGATTTTTTGTTTATAGTATACTCAGCAAAATTAAAATTTGAAACGGTAAGCTTTAGAACTTCTCGGTAAGCTGAAACCTTCGAAAATCTTCGAAAAAATATTCGGAAGACTTCGGTTCAACTTCAACTTCGGAAATCATCGGCAGTATTCTGGTCAACTTAAGAAATCTTCGGAAGTCTTCGGGTAAATTTAGGAAGTATTTGAAAATGGTCGGGTCAACTTCGGAAAATCTCGGAAGTCTACTGGTCAAATTCGGAAAAAAAGAAATAGGTACTCCTGGAAAGTACAATTTGGGATTAATTACACTGCTCGCGTCCAATCAGAATCCAGTAATATTGTTGAGTGTGCTATAATTTATAAAACAATTCTTCTTTCTTCTCCAAGATAAAAGCTTACAGTATCAGTAGCAAGTCAGAATATATAAACGAACGTGATTAACAGCGTAGTTTTACTCTGTTAGTGTTGGTGTGTGTTGTTTTTATACGATGTATGAGTAAGCGAATTAAAGACTTCATCGTTATCTTACAGCCCCCAGCTGTGCCAGTATGCTTTATCGTTATGTTACAGCAGTGCAGTTAAGTCTCCTAATACAAGCATATGTATCTTATAGCCTGAATTTCAGACGCCATCCTCTGGTCGCCGGCTCCCGAAAAAGACAAGAAAAAGAAAGAAAGTCTTTCTCAGGAAAGAGCGACCGGAGTAAGACGAGCAAAATTCATGGTTAACGTATGTACATAAAATGCTCGAAACTAATAACTTCACGGTGCACATGCACAAGGAAATGGTCCAATCATATAATTGCTCGGGAAATTATGATAATTTTGACAAAATAATTGCACGTAAAATCATTTCCTGATTTCAATTATCACCCTTTAATCATTCTTGTTTCAAAGCGCCTCCTCCCCGAAATTTCATGACGTCACCAAATGGATCCACACGCAGACAAGTTACCAGGCTCTTACGTGTCCTTTGCGTTCGCCCGCAGAAGCACCAAAGGACGCTAAGGGACTAAGTTTTTCATTTGAATTACTCGTGCTTGCGCATGCGCGAGCTCGAGCAACGTCACAATGTCCGTCACAATATATTGAATCAGCAATGACAACGGGACTTGTGGACGATGGCTTGAGCGGAGGGTCAAAGAAATACTGAAATATCTGTCATTTGTATTAACGGCTCTGTCTGGGATGCCATAGGTTTTCACTTGTACTGACAATTATGAGAAGCACTTAGTTGTTAAATTTTATTTTCTTTTAACACGCTTCTTTATTAAAATTGCCAATGTATTTTCATTTAACTGAAATATCATTTATGACTTATCTCACAGAAATACGTACTGATTTCAACACCCAATCTAACGACTTCATCTAACTGAGCTAGATCATGGAAAGGTTTGACTAAACTAAAAGCATGTATACTTACTACTGAACAAATGATAAACGACGAAGGTGTAAGCTCCAAACATAAATTACTAGACAGATTTCAATGAAATGCTTCATTTTTATCTTCGTTGACCCTAATAATATATTTACGTTCTCGAGGATGCAAAAAGCAGATAACAACCATACCTGATATTCGCGGACATATACAAAGCTGAACCCTATTTTACAGCTAGGCTGTGCGTATATTGAAAAGAATATAGACACTACCTCGTGGATGTTACACTACAAAACAGCCTCTCATCTCGTAGATATTTTCTAGCGTGGCTTCCCTGCGGATTGTATTTGGGGGAGAAGCATTGCGTGATGACCCATATGCATGTCCATATATGGCTACGTAGGGAACTAGTTAAAATGTAGACTGTTTAAAAATGTATGTGAATATTCCAAGAAGTAGAAGTTCGCCGGAAAGGATGACCAAAATGGCTATTATATTTGGCCGGTACGGGATAAACAAAATGGCATGCATTGAACAAACTAAGTTTAGGGTTCTAAAACTGGGTGAGGGCAAGTCTGGATCTCTGCGGGTTTTGGAGCCAATGCGAAGGCACTTCTGAGCCTGGATAAAATCGTCGAGTTTTGTTTTGTGGAATCTGGAGCCTGTTCATAGGAGCCTGGAGCCTGGAGCCTGTTCATAGACCTATTTTATCAGTCTTGGAGCCCAGACGTCTTGTACTTTTAAGGATGGCATGGATTCCAAGTCCTCTTGAGACCTCGTGTGTTGCAGACTGAAACATTTTACTTATGGATCTGTGCCATTCAAATTTGATAGAATTGAATTGGAAACGTCTTTGCCATCTCAGGGTGGAATTCATCTTGTAAATTACTCCTAATTTGTCATAATTTGTTGTATTCCTTTCATTTTTAAACTTCTGTTCCTCCTTAAAACTTCACAAGAGTGTTGGGAGTATGCTTTAACGAATCTACATGACGTGCAGGAAGAATGTACCTTCATCTACCGTGACGCCATGCATATGTTTGTTATGCAACTTCTGATTCTAAGCTAAACTGACCCTGGAATAGTCCACTATTTCTGGCCTTCTTTACGCCTTACCGAACGCTTCACTCACAGGATTGAGTGACAGAAAGAGGGTCCGATTTCTCGAGCCTTGTTGGAAGTTGTTTGGCTCAAATCAGTCGAAATGTGCAATTCACCCCGATTTCTAGAGCTTCCTGATATCTCGAACCAGTTTCTGATTTGACGCTTGGAGGCTCAAGAAATCGGTATTCCACTGTATTATTGGCCTTAGCTACTAACTACTTTAAAGTAAGTGATCACAACTCTAGGGCAAATCTTAATATACTTCAACGAATGCAAATACGCTGGAATGCAGAAAGCTAAATTCTTATATTACAAAACACGACAAAAAGAATGGCGTGGCGTGTCACAGATTTGCCTGGCAATTAGCAGTGGCAGTGGTCTGAGGCATGCAAAGTCACGTGTAATACTTTACTTTTGCCAATATCCCTGGACAATTAATACCCTACATAGGGCAGGTATTGTAAGGGAAGAGTCCCTACAAACTGAAGAGCAAGCTAGAAAATTGATAAATTAAAACATTAAATTACGCTATGTTGTTGGGCATTTTAAATTCGCTAAATTTACGGCTGCACTATTTTTGATCCGTGAATGCTCATGTCATTCTGAAAAAGATTTCTCGTAGCTCTTCCGGTTTGGCAATATCACGTGACAGGATTGAGTGACCTCGTAAAACAAAGTTGATTTTTTTTTTTTTTTTATCATGCGACCGGAAGGAATGCAAGTGGCAAACAAACCTTAAAATTAACACACGTGGTGGTCAAGGTGCAATCTTTTAAGATTGCAAATAAATTGTACATTACATTAATATAAATAGTTTCCATTCCCCTAAGTGATTATCTCCTTGCATCTGTGACCAGCATCGAAGAAATCGAAGGTGGAACATCTCAGGAGTCACGCCCTAAAGATGAATTTCGTCTTTACACCACACGGCACACTTGCTTGTCGGGTTCATAGGCTGGCTTGGTTTACATTTAAACGCTTTGGCAAAGTCATACGAGTTGGAAAGCGTTCCTATAACCCTGTTAATACCAAAAAAGAAAATCCAAAAATGCTGTTACAACAACAAGAACGAGATCGACAACAACAACAACAAAAGTAAAAGCAACAGCATCACCAATCTACCGGGGGTCTCCTACTATTTATTTAAGTAGACACGCTGGGATGTTCCGTAGCAAATCATTTCACAAAAGCCATGGTTAAAAGCTGAAGAGAATACGAAAAAATCTAATGTACTTAATAATTGGCCTTCCATTTCTTTAGTCGGGGAAGCCTAGTGAGTGACCATTTAAAAGGACCTATAAAGGGATGCCTTCTTTTGGTCCTTTTTGTTGTCAATATTTTAAATTTGCCAAATATGTAAATAAAAATTGTACCATTTTTCTATTTGAAACTGTGTCACTGTTGGGGAATAAGGGTATGTGAAGCGTCAAATGGTCTGAATAGGCCAGATTTGGGTCAGATTTAGAAATTTGAATCGGCGAGTGGCAAACAAGGAAATTGCGTTTATTTTCTTAAGTTAAATGAAAAGCCTCTTTAACAGCATTGCAGAAAAAGTAACCGCCGAATGAGAGCGACTTATACGGTCAACTATCAAGGGTGGGTCTCGATGGCCTTAGTCAGTTTTGGCTTAGGCACGCGAATGAACACATGTGGATAAACATCTAACCGTACCCGTCAACCGACAAAGAAATAAGGGTGCTTTCGCCTGCAATCGTCAGAGAGTAACAGTCAAATTCCTGCTTTTGGAAAGTCGACCACCAAAAGCCACCTTTAATTTCAGTGCTGCAAATCGCAATTGATCAAGACGGATTTACACTTACCTAAATTTCTCCTCAGAATGTCTATCACTTAATGTCGCCAAATACTGCTCCGTAGGACGACTATTACTGCAATATGCCTATAGCAATAAAAATTAAACGATGAGTTAGAGAAACCGAAACGTTTATAGTTTATGCTACTATTGTAAACCCCGTAGGCTCATAATACGACAAAATTGTCCTCTAAACATCATTATCCAGAAATGCAAGGCAGAAGACGAAGGCTTGCTAGCAGATTATCTCAACTCTTACTAAAGGATATGTATAGTGTCCCGTTAGAAGAATTTGTATGTTGATATGAGGTTAAGGAGCAATGTATCACCTGACCAAATCCTATGTAGAACAACTGTTCACTTGTGAAATTGATTCCTGGTAGACGCCATGATTCCTGGCCGTTCTTTTCTAACCAGTTCTTGTAGGCCTGAAAAAATATGGACGTTAGTTAAAAGTGGAAAGTGTTTACATACAGCTGGATGGAGAAACGAGCGTGAGGTTTGGGAGAAATCCTGGTAAACAGTCAAAATTAGCCCGCATATCAGACATTTTAGGGGGTGGGGAAGGGGGAGGGAATATCAGGAGAAAAAAGTACGAGCAAGGAGTAGAACGCGTTCCTTTCCCCCTCCCCCGGCCTCCTCCTACGTTTTCTCCCCGAATTCTCTCCCTCCGTCACCCCCTTATACTCCTGCTACGCAGCCTAGTTAAAATGCACTTATTTAATCTTTTTGTCGATCGACTTTACAACTTCATGTAAACCTACCCTAAATGATGCTTTGAAACCTCCGTTGTCAGCAATGTTTTCACCAAGGGTAAGCTTCCCATTGATCTGAAGTAAACAAAATGAACTATTTAGCATGCATAAAAAAACGATATGAATTAGAGTTTCAATGTATAAAGACAGTGATATGACATATGTCATATTTTCGTGCTGATTATGATCGAGAGTATCTGCCTACATATGCTGTCTTCTTAAGGCGGGGTTAGATTCCATAAGTCAGGAAAGGAGACATAAAATTAAAAGGTACTTTTTGACATGTTGCAAGAGTGGAAAGAGTTCAATAACAATGGGCAATTGGCACAATTTTAGCTGGCAGCTGACTCACGGCCACAACTTTGACTGCAAGCAAATCGTGAATGTTTAGTTACAAATGAACTTCCCGGTTCCATCCATACCCACGTAAGCATAAAAAGTCTACGAGAAGGGAAGATAACTTTGTGACAATTTCGATTACAAAATACCAAAATAAAATCATTAATGGCCTGCTGTTGGGTGTTTTAACTCACTGGATATTTGTCGCGAACTTTATACATCCAGTACTGATTCTCCACACATTTTGCCTTAGCGTTAAATCCATCCAGCGAGTCTTGAGACCACCACTGCGCGGTTAATTCACCATTTTTGTTGAACTTTCTTCCTAGAGGAAAAAAACAAGCCAAACAAATAAAAAAGTAACTAAATAACCCTCTTGCGGCAATAAAAATAAAATTTAATAATATTTCCAGTCTCTCGCATAAAAAAGATAAATAGAAAGTAATAATTAATATCCAATTAAAATCTAGGCCGACAACTAGGGCGTAACCGACAGTTGTGGCTTAACGTTTATCATGATCAAGATACTCCAATATGTTATTTAACAATTCGATTATCAGTTCGACATTTCTATGAGGTTTCAGTTGATGAGGAGACTGAAAGCGAATTCTAATTGTTTAAGTAGAATTCTCACTAAAGTCATTCCAATTGAACGATTTTCAATTATTTCCGCATTATAAAGAATAATTAATCTTCATACACTCCCACTTCGCGAAAAATTGCATACTAACGGCTGATTGTATACGAGTAGCTCAACCAATCGGATTGTCATATATGCATTAATTTTTGTAGATTTCTACTACTCAAATACCAATACGTTAAAACCATACGCAGTTCTGAAGACAAGATGAAAGACAGTGACTTTTGGTTTATGAATACTCCCCCCCCCCCCCCTTCCCCTGAAAAAAGAGGGTGCAGTGACTTTACTTTTGACTCTCTCACCTGTGTTATCAAATCCATGGGTGAGTTCATGACCAAGGATTGAACCAATTGCTCCAAAGCTCAGTGACCTAAAATCAAACCATAAACTAATTAATTGCAGCCGAATGGGCACAGAACTGAATACACATAAAGACCTATGTCTATAATATTCTTTATATCTTCGCGGGAATCACCGATCCATCAAGCAGCTTTTAGAATTAATACGTTTATTGACAAAAATATGCGAAACATTGAACATCTTTCTATAGCAGTTTAATTTTCTCAATTTTGGATTTTACAAAGACTGTCTTAAAAAATCTGCGTCTATAGGCTTGTCTTACCTAGGACTTCCTTTAGCGTAGAAAAATGGTGGTTGAAGAATTCCAGCAGGAATAACTAAATTTGAAAAAGTCACCAAGTGTTAATAAATTCAATGATCATCATGGAATTTGTTGAAAGGTTGTAGCCTTGTCACTCACTTATTTCGTTCTCGTTAAAACTGTACATTGCGTTGATCGTCTGTGGGTCCATTGGCCATCTAATTAGAAACAAAAAAAAAAAAAAAAAGAACAACAAGTTACACCTCCTGGAGCAATACTGTACTAATCTAATGCAGGAAAAGCAGTAGAAGTATACTGAATTAAAAAAGGGGACATTAATAGGAAAACATCTTGGTATCCACGATTGGTCTCGATCGTCTTGATGCAAATAATATTCCTTATGTACTTATTAAACAAAGGTTGATTGGCGAAGGAACGAAAGCTGGCGGACGGAGCGAGGGAAGGAGGGACGGCCGGACGGCCGGACTGATGGAAGGATGAAGGGCTGATAAATAAAATTATTTTCCAGTTTTAAATCGTTTTCTGATAAAGTTCAGACATGATGAATCGGGGTGTGCCATCAAAGTTTGCGGACGTCAAGGCTTTCTTTCTGATTCCTGCTGAGGTAAATCATGCAAATGGGGACCAAGGATATGCTCTAGTCATCCTCAATGAACTATACCTGACTACAACACGGCGGTTTCTCACGTTTGCCAAAATCACAAACAACAACTTACTCTTCTTTATCCACAGGTTTTCTAAGCTTACTAAGCATCCTCTGGTGCGCCATTTTTAATATTGCAATTCTGTTCTTGAAAAGACTGACGCTCTTTATTTCTACCTAATAATGAGAAAACGGACGGTTAAAGCTACAAATCATCGTGCTATTGCTAAATTCAGCTAGAATTAAAGATTAGAAGTCTAATTACTGTAATATTTTAAAACCAAGTACTGAAAGAACAACTGTTGTAACCGGCAGCACTTACGTGATCATACTTTCTGAACCTCTTCTTGAACTTTTCCGTGTCAATTAAATAATGCGGGAAACCAACCTCATCGTGCATGGCATCCGCCTTAAAGAAATAGTAAAGTGATAGTTACAATGTGAATTCAATAGCACATGTTTCCATTCCTTGGTTGCAAGTGAAAGGAAGAAGAAGAAGAAGAAGAAGAAGAAGAAGAAGAAGAAGAAGAAGAAGAAGAAGAAGAAGAAACCTGAAAGCTCGAAAAAACTAGGTATCCTTAACTTTCAGCAAAACCAATGTTGTGCAGCACAAATATGTCCAGACTGGTTATTGATAAAAAAATAATTATATTCTTCTTGTTAAGATATTAGTAACAGTATTGTTATAAGTAATCGTACCTTTTCCATCACCGCCATTTTAGTATTGTTGTCCATCCATGGAATGCCGTTGACGTTATCTTTGAAAGCGTTACGCACCTCCACTATCATGTCCTCTGCCTATTAAAGGTAATCCCAGACATAAAAAGACAAGTAACTTTATGTGCGTGGTATACAGTCAACTCTCTCTTAACGAAAACCTCTATAAGACGGACACCTCCATAAGACGGACACCTGTTGATGCCCGGTCCCTGCCGTTTTTCAGTCATTACACTGTAACCAAACTCCCTATAAGACGGACACCTCCATAAGACGGACACCTGATGATGGTCCCTGCCGTTTTTCAGTCATTTTACTGTAACCAAACTCCCTATAAGACGGACACCTCTCTAAGACGGACAATGGACACTTTGAAACATTAACGGACGCTTGAGAAGTGTTTTTTATCATCATTTTATTAGCAAAAATACTTCCAAACTTCGTATCGACCTAAAGCAAAGTTAGTCAGCAGCTTGAGGATACGTGTATATCAAGCTTACTAACCAAAAACAATGACGCTTTAACGGAATACTTCTCTGCTTAAGTGTATGGGCACTAAAGAGGTCTTTTTCTACCTACAGTATTACAGTTTGTAGAAGCTCTCAACTTTTGCGTTAACAAGCGAATACGCTCCTTTGTTATTTTAGTCTTGTTGCAGTTTGCAAATGTTTGTTGCATTGTGCAAAGGTTTAGCTTTATTATCTTAGAATTACTGGTACGGTTTTATGTTACCTCGACTCTCTACAAGGCGGACACCTCCCTAAGACGGACAGTTGCGGCCGGTCCCGAAGGTGTCCGTCTTAGAGAGGGTTTTCCGTATTCGACATCATGTTTTCTGCTCTAACACAAAAAGGCCATGCATGGCTAGAATGACAATATCTACAACATCAACTTTCTCACCATTTGCTTGCTCTTTTTGCTAAAATGGTGCTCTACGTAAGCAGATCCTAAAATGTCCCCAAGAAGCTCATTTGTAAAAGTCACGCATGTCTTCCAGCGCTTCTTCTGTCCCTTGGAGCCCAGGACGCGCTCTCGATACTGTGTTCTTGCTTTGCGATAGGGCTTGGAAAGGAATGACACCTCGTCTTGAATAACATTCCACACGATGTAATTTGCAAGGATCCTAGAAGGACATAAAAGCATCGTTGGAAATGAAAGACTCATCTTCATGTCTTGTTTAAAAGGAACTGAGCTGGAGCACAAATGTTTGCAGTTTACGTTTAGCACGGCCTTTGTCCCTGCGCCACACATTTAACTAGATGTGAGCGGCACATATCGGACAATGACATCTGTGGCCGCTCTTATTTATTTGAGGATTTTATCCCGTGCTTCCACAAGCTTCTCAACGACAAAGACTATAGAAGATGATTGGATTGCACTCGTTGTCACTTGACATCAATAGACCTCGTGTGACTTTTGTACTTGGGAAGCAAACACAAATTTCTCCTAGTCCAAAGGGCCTTGATCGATTACTAGTTGGTCAATGGATAATGAGGCAGAATTGATATTTTAACATGTTTAATATTAACCCAAATGAAAAGCAATCTCTTTTTGGGCGTCAGTTTCTAAACAGAGTCTGACGGAGATTCGAGCTGTAATAAAGGAAGGTTCAACCATAGTCATACTCAGCCCTTGTATGATGTCAGTAGTTTGCGTCAATTTGTCCAGGGGCCTGCTTTGCTATGTTTTTACTTTTCTTTCTTACATAAACAGTGTGGCTTATCTAACCGCCATTTTTGTGTCCTATAGTTGCTACGTCACTTCGTAACTGGTCGATGATCTGAGTTGAGAACGACTTTTAATTGATTCTTAAACTTAAATAGCAATTTCCCGTTTTCTTTATCAGTTGTAACCAGGCTATAGGTAAGACATTTTTACCTCTTGGGGGTCTCTTTGATGATTCTTGACATGTTTTGGAGATATGGAAGAGAAGGAACAATTATTTCTTCGTCGTCTTTGAGTGTGTTGTTAGAAAACATTGAGGACAAATGATGCATCCAAGGATACTGTAAAGAAGAGAAGAACGAGCATTCGAAACTTCAAAATTACATTCAAGTGAGCTTAGCATTCTTCCAAAATCAGTTAAAGACCATTCCAACTTGCACATGAGGATGCACTCAGTGATCAACAAAATAACTTTTAAGCAATAAAGAAAGGCATAAATACATTCTTAAAGCTGTGAATAAATGTAATCAATGGTTTGTAAGTGATTTTCTTTCAAGTAACACTGTCAAACTTGAAAACGTCGGCCCGATATTTTCAAAGTTTTAGGCCGCTACTGTCCAATCCGTCCGTAGCCAAACCACATTTTTTTGACAATTTTCATGACTAGTACAGTACGTTTTAGCAATGTCAGGCCACTATTAGTAGATTTCCAATTAATCCTAACAGCTTCATTGCATTTTCAAATAGCACTAAATTATGGTTAAACCTCCCTTTAATTTAACTCTTTCTTACCCCGGGTGCCTCCTTCATCAGTTTACCAATGGTCAATCGATTGAACCACGATTCCGTCTTGTCTGCATCAGGAACACTGATCTACAAGACATCAATAAACTTCGTAATAGTACACATTTGCGTAAGATTATGAACAGTTTAACCATATCAGTTTTGAGTACAAGAGCTGTTAAAAATTCTGAATAGTAAATTTTAAAAGTCAAATTGCATTCTGCTTACCTTGGCCAATTTCTTTTCAAACGCCACAATCTCTTCAGCTCGCTTCGCCATTTCGTTGTCACCACCAAGCAGTTTTCCGACGGCTGTGATAAACTGTTTGTATGCCTTCATGATCTTCAATGCCAAAAAGAAATAAATCAATAAAAATCAATAAAAAAAACACGAAATTATTGATCGGGGTCATTAAAGACATGCCATCAGTACTGCAAACTGATGTGCCGTTGAACAACCCTTTCAAGTGGCAATTTAAGATTTAGAACTTTAATATTGATGCCAATGACATTTTTGGAGTTACACCTGTGACACTTTTACCATTCATTCAATTAAAAATTGTTTACCTTTGGGCTGTCGAAGTATACCTCTCGGGAAAGGCTTGGTCCGGATTGATCTATCTGGTGGTAATGGAACATAGGTGTTATGATTCAGTAATAGGCTAGGACAACCGACAAAAAATGCTTTAGAACTGTTTTTTTTTTTGCAACAGTTTTCTATTGTTACCAGGGTAGATCTGTGAAACGGAAGCTTAGAGTCAGGGGCGTAGCCAGCTTTTTGAAGAGTTGAAGGCCTGGCCAACCGCTTTTTTAGGGGTTGGGGTGGAGGGAAAAGACGGGATGATTTTGAGAACAAGACATCTATTAAATTACAACATTTTATAACAAGGAATGCACCATTTTTGGTTGTTCGTAAATAAACGCAATTTCCGCTAACAGCTCATGCCTGATTGTGCGTTTGCTTGTCACCTGGCTAACCAAGAAGGCTCCAAAGTTTCCACTCTGGATGAGCTTGAGCCATCAGGAAAGAGGAATTACGAGATATATAATGCTAAGATATGTTAAAAATTGCTTTCTATTTCCATCTTGAAAGTGCACCAGCTTGAATTTTTTCTGTTGTGCATTTTAAAAGTGCGAGTAAGCTGAAAAATTTGTAGGCCCGGGCCTACGGGTCTATAGGCTAGCTACGCCCCTGAGAGTAACTTTTCCTGGAACTAAAGTCGTGCACTTCGGACTAATAACCGGCCAAGTTACTGAGTCGATTTCTTTTCGGAGTTCAAGCCAGTTATTCCATCAAAATATTTTTAAAAACGGCAAACTTGTATAATTATTTTGTATTATATTTTGAGAAACTGCCGAATGTTAAGGCTACAATAATTTATTTTAGTTTTCGTTTTCCGGTTCATTCACCTCCTCCTTCTTAAAATCTATAGAAGAAAGTACAGGGGAGTGAAACAACGATTTCTTGAACCTTCAAGGGAAGCGAAAATTATTGGCTCCAGAAATAGAGAGTTCGAGAAATCGGCCGGGGGTAAATAGGCCATTTCCGAGTTACCTTTTGTCTCTGTTTCAAAACGAGTCTACTTGCTCAACCATTAAAATGAAAACAAGTTTGATTTCCATGAAAATGGACCTGTAGGTGAAACCCATTTTCATATAAATGGTTTCGCACATAGACTCGTTCTGAAACAGAGGCAAAAGGTAGTTCGAAAAAGGCCTATTTGCAGCCTCCCACTTGGTAAAACAAATCCAATTGGTTCGAGTTATCGAAAGGGTCGGGAATATAAAGGGCTCTAAAAAGGCGAGATTCTGAATCAAACGTCTGGAAGCTTATAGCTTTCCTTTACAGCAGGTACGCCCTACCAAATGCCACAAAAGATGGTAAAAATTAGCAGGTTAAGAACAGCCCCTTATACTTGTCACAATTGAATTAGATGGATAAGTAATGAACTTTTAAGACAATGCCGTAACTTTTGTTAACCACAGCGATGATAATTTAGAATTTTGAAAACAAATCAACCGTTATTTTGCCATCACAACGCCCACCAGCTTCTTTACAATTGAACTGGGTGTCCTTTTGTTTTCTTGTATTTAAGTATGAAAATAAATATTGCTTGTATGAGGTTGTACTGTCAATTATGAAGGCGATGTATTCACGAAAACAGTTTATCTAGTAACTACGAAAACTAACAAAGCAATTCTCTTGATATAAAGTCACGATTACATAGTTCATGAAAACATCAGATCTTTCCATCAGAAGCACTCCTAACTTAAGAACCTTACTTGCTATATCACACCAGGTTTCTTATTGAATGGCACTCACCTCAATTATGTGCCTGGTGTTGTTTATAGGATCGTCGCTAATGTGAACAGAAAACAACGGTCCTCCAGCGGAGGTGTATCTCCTGTGAATGTTCAACAGAGTTCTCTCTAGTTCCCAATCGTCTTCATTCCAGCCTGACTTACTATCAATGCTCCAAGAGCCGATGTCATTGATCAAATCTCGAAGCGGTTTATCCCCCAGGTTGTCAATAGTTTTCAAATCCATGCACGACTGGAAGAAGTTCTTTGGCAAGTGGAACAACCTCTTGCTTGAAGCATTGATGCCCTTTTCCAAGATGTGCCTCAGATTGCGTTCCACGTGTCCATTAAGCTTGGCAAAGGTAGAATAGGTAGATGAACTCTTAGGAATAGGATTGGCATTGATCCAACCTCCGCAGACATAATCAAAGAAATCTACACACGGATCCTTGGAGTGATCTATGGAAGAGTTTATGTATTTTGCTACCCTTTTGCAATCGCTTGTTTGGCAAATCTCGGGTTCTTCTTCAGAATGGGAATGTACATCACGCGCTGAGCGAATAGCGCCTCCTGTACTAACGAGTTCATCAAAATATGTTTTGCGCTCATCGCTGGTCGCCACATGAACAACAGCCACTACTAAAATCACTGTCAAAACACCAAGAATACCCATAAATCGTGCCCCACAGCCCCAAGAGGACGCTTGGTCGTTCATTTGGGGTCCTTCGTCGCTCCGCTTTCGTCTTGAAATATCGCGCCCCATCTGTGTGGTCTTTACTGGGGCTTTGTGATATCTCAATTATTTCCCCGATACCCCAAAATGATCTTCCCAATTCGCCGTATCAACTCGGTAGGCGATAAATTATGTACCGGTTCAACAGCGAATAACGTAATCATGTTTTGTAATGCACGAAGGGGACTCTCTACACATGGGGCACTGGTAACAAAAGAAGATTTAACAGTGAAACTAAGGGATAAGATAAAAAGCTTCTTTCATCTGAATAACCGTTGTACACATCGACAAGGGTTCCTTGATCGCTTCTTTGAATTCGGTTTTGGCTTCTTGTTTACTTACCTTCTTACGATCAACTGAGTTTTAACCCTGTGGCAATGAAAGGTGATTTACTACGCTTCGAGGAATGCTTTGTTGAATTGATCAGAAACGTTTACAAAATTTCTAGGCACCTTTCGTGAAAGCTTTTCTTTTGATAATATTTTTTTTCGGAATGACGGATGTTAAATATATCAGAAAATATTATTTTGATTGAAATAATACTAGTAAAATCGAAATTTATTTGACTACAAATGTGTTAGCTGGATCGGGTCGCAACTGGTACCAGTTTTGTTGAACGTAAACACAAGGTAGAGAGGAATTAAGGTATCTTTTCCTTTCGTTTTTGTAAATGATTCTAAGGCAGTTCCACCGCTAATTTATCGAACTAGCCTATGCTTCCACAACAAGCTATTGACATTAATAAGACTGGTCCGATATATTACTCTATATTTCATAACCATTCAGCTCCGTTGACATAGTTGACACGACGACAGTTCAATTCCAATTCAGCTTCGACAAATTGTTCAACTAAGAGCCACTTCAGAACCAAAAGGCAAGGTGTTAATGGCAATCAGTGACCCAGCATAGCTTTCCAGGTATCTAATTAACTCTTCAAATAAAAGAAGATGGGAAATGTGAAATATGGGGTAAGACAAATCAAAAAACAGCATTTCCCTTTCTTTACTAAACGAAGTGTCGAATGCACTTAAGCAAGCTACACCACTTAAGTACTATGGCGTTGCTGAAACTTTACGGGATTTGATCAGCCTGTCGCAAAAAAAATTACTGAACTTACACAACTTAGTAGGCTATTTATTGCCTTTAATGGTCTAGATTTAGGCGTTTCAAAACTAAATTTGGTTCTAAGTAGATATATTTTATTACTATCAATATGCCGTTCTTAGTTTAGTGAGAGTGCGTGGTCTTTTACCCTGTTTCAAAGTAAGGCCTCGTTCAAAACAAGAATTTTCTGTCACGTGCAAATTTACATGCAAATCAACTCAAATTTCCTGTTGAAGCTTTGGTATCAGTAAAAAAAACAGTTTAAACCAGGGACAAAGGCAACTTAGATATGTTCCAGTTAATAATTATTCCACGAGCGCGCACTGGATATGAATTGGCTATAACTATCTTGTATGAGGGTCTCATATTCACGAAGCGCGAGTGGAATAATTGTTTTATTAAAAACAAAAACAAAGAGTTGCAATATTTGTGCTCCGGGTCGTTCTCGCTCAAGCGTACACCTACCATATTTGTGGTCCATGGTATATTACATACTTAATGGGCGCGGTAAACAGTTAGTTCTGTTTTGCTTTGTTTTGTTTTTGTTTTCCCGAGAGTCTCGATGTTCCCCGAGACGAAGTCGAATGAATCGTCGACACTCGAGGGAAAACAAAACTAACTGTTTCCCGAAGGAACAGACATTAAGTGTATAATATACCATGCATGGCCTGTAAACCAATCAAAACTCAAGAATTGCAATATACCATGGCTAGTTTTAAATAATATTGGAAATCCGAGAGCTAGCGATGCTAGACTTCTAGACAGAACAGGTTCGCGTGTAAAGGTTACTACGGGGAATGACCTCAGTTACTAAGCTTCTTAGTAACAGCTTTCTAAAAAAACGAAAAACTTTAATTATTTTTTACTCATGGCTTTATGGCATGACTCAAACTGCTTCTATCCTCAATAAGGTACTTTAAATAAACTTTCATGACTATTTTGAATTGATTCCTTTTATTCTCAAACCTTCGAGCATTAAATATGCTCACATATACAACCCCCACCTGAAACATTTTATAACAGTTAGATAACCGAGACAATTTTTACATGCGGAAAAAAACTGTTCAAGAAAAAAATAGAACTTCTGCGTCGGTGCCTACGTCTGTTACTGTAAGGGTCACGTGCATTGGTTCACTGTAGTTAAGCATGCGTAGTCGACGTCCCAGAGCCCGATCAATCTCTCAGTACCGTTTTAGTGGCATTTTATTTACTAGGGAGAAATGAGAAAATGTTAGTTAAGTTACCAATAGGACTTTTGGAGTATTGTAAACCGAAATGATCGGGGGATTCTGTGTTATTCAATTACCGTGTCTATAGCCTTACCAGGGGCGGATCTATAGAGGGACACATTCAGAAGGACTGTGACACCCAATCAAAAATGGAGAGAAATATTGTGCTTTTGACCTTGATCGTAGAGTATGTAGCTTTGTCAACTTAAAAGGTACTATTTCTGCTTTAATTTCACAGATTCGACGTTGGATTCCGCGTCCTGGTGAACCAGTATACAGAAACTTTACGTGTTACACGTGTTCTCTTTGATCATGACGTTAATCGCTGGGCATGATTAAACGGAAACCAAATTTACACCTATTTCTAGCTTCAAGAAAACCCGCGTATTGTTTGCGTATTATTTACGTGTATGAGTGAAAAATGGCACTGGGAGCACCTTGACACAGAGCTTAAACCCGGATCACTCTTTGAAACGCTCAGACAGTTGACCGCGCGCGAAATCCTCTTTTTCACAGTGAGATATTTACGCATGAATCAGAATATTGAAACAATAGAAATATAAACTTTTCGTTTTTCAACTGAAGGTGGTCAGTTTTTCTTGTTAACGAATTTCTATCGTTTGAATATTCAGAGAAAGTTTTCCCTTCCTGGCTATCGCGCCTCCCAGAACTCAAAGCTAAAAATCATTGCATGAAAATGTTCTGAGTTAATTTATTTTAACTGAGAAACTCCATGTTACAGCCATCCAAGCCAATTAAACTTAGCACAAAGTCTAAATTTCCTCTCACTGTCTTTGGTCTTCCTCATGTCCTAATGCATTCCTGACATTTTGTTTTAAAAATTTTCTGCAAACTCAAACCATCTCAGACGGTGTATGATTTGGAATCAATCTTTTGTTCCTACTCTGCACGCGTTGCATGCCTATGTTAAGCAACTATTCTCTCCTATTTCCACAGTAGAAAGTAATGCATCGAAATTCTTACTTTGGGTTTAGACATGCGAAGACCACCACGGCTCCGTTTTTCGTAGTGTAATCGGGCCCCGTGGCAAAAAGCCCGAATGAAGGCTCCTGGTCAAGTCCGGTAATGAAGCCTTTCTTCATGGCCATTGGAATCGCGGCCTTTTTCATGGCGTCTGGAATGAGGTCCTTTCTGTATTGAGCCTTGTAACCGTTGGTGCAGTGCAGAGTTTGTGACATTTCTCCACCTGGTAATTGTAATAATAATAATAAAAAAATGATTGTTTTGTTAGACACAAAGGAAAGCTTAATCATATTTGGCGGTATCGTATGGTCAGTACAGCGCCTTTCTTTACGAGCACGAGCAGTAACAAAAATTAGCCTTGTCAGCAACGAACAGTTGTCAAAAAGCTACCTACACATAAAACCTAGCATGCAAGCACTTGTTGAAATATGCAAGCAGGAGCAAATCCGGGGGGAGGGGGGAGCACCCACTAAAATTTTGCGAGCATTTCGAGTAGAAGCCTAGTTTTGCGTGCACTGCAAAATTTTGATGGACCATTCTTGACCCTATATATGGCTGGTGTGAGAGGGTAGGGGGTGGGGAGGTGGTAGTGGGCCGGCTGGGTTTCTAACTTTCAATTGCAAGAAATAACAAATAAACTTTTTGACTTTTTTAGACCCGTGTGTCAAACATCTTTGTTCACGTGAATTTTCGCTTCCATGGGAGCTATACGCATTCGCAGGCTTCCTTTAGACGTTGCACAAAATAATTAATGCATAGTTTTCAGGTTTAATTTGCACTTTGATGTGATTTCTTTGCAGTTTTAGCATCATATTAAAATCCTTACCAGCACCAAGTGCCCGCCTTTTAGAGGTTTCCGTTAAGAGAGAGTTGTCTATAAAGATAAAGAGTGGACTCCCCCACCCACCCAATCCTCCAATTCCCACAAGCTAGTCTAAATTCGACTAACTGACAAACAGAATCGCCATGAAGACAAAAAACAGTCAACATTGTGTCAATTAATGAAAGCAGTCTAATGTATTCACTGTTAAGGATGCATAATGTAACGAGAATCAAGAGGCAGTGTTGACTAATTATTACTTTTAAGGTCATTGCCCTGTTTTGCATTGCGCATCCTTACTGCGCAGAATTTTACGCGTAATTAGCGCGCGCGCGCGCGAGCACATCAACAAAATGGCGGCTTTTTTCTATGCGGCTTAGTCCGCGAGAGAAGTAAAAACGAGCCTGGTGACCTATCAATTTTTTCTCATATTTTGGGTGTAGCGATCAAATTCTTTCTGTAAAATGAAAACAGATCAATCATGTGTTTGAAAAATAAATTATCGCTAAAAAAGTGTACTTTGCCAGTACTCGCAGAGGAATTATAAAGGAATTATATGGAATATACATGGTCGTCATGCTCCTAAACGAATCTGGTGACCCCCCTTTTTTATTTCAAAATTTAAGTTCCCTTAAAGTAATAAACCAGTAGGCGAAGTTTGGTTAAAAATCTATGCTCAGTTTTATTTCGGGGCAATGACCTTAATTATTGTTTGGTCATTTCAGTGAAATAGTTACCTTGACCGCATGTGTAATAAAACACGATGTCCAGCCCGCTAGTGTCTGATCGGGTCCATTTGAACGCTTTTGTTGGAGGACAGCGAATTGATGTAGAAAATGGCTCAACTGTTCACAAATCACAACGTTGATATATTAAAAGTAATTTAGCGTAAAACAACTAACTAGAAATAAACTAGTCTTGGAATATATGCAGTAAAGGTTGTTTCATGGCTACCACCATCTCTGAATCATATAAGGTTTAAAACAACCTTATAGGAACAGGTGCATATTCCGTAAATAAAGAATTAAATTCTAGCAGCTGATTTAATAATGAGTGAAAAGTGAAAATAAGATAACTTTTTTACTCACTCAGAGCGGACGGCAGAGGGTCAGATATAGGTGAAGCTTGTGCGCTGGCAAAAATCCCACACAGAGCAAGGAAGGGGAACCACATAGCTAGAGAGAAAATAATCATGGTTAAGTATGATTGTCGTGAAAATCATGATTTTATGAACATCAAACCGCAAAATTTCTCAACTCGCCGATTATCTAGTTAGCCAATCAGCGCCTGAATAATCCTTGAAATGAGTAAGTTAAGACATTGTAAAAAAAAAAAGTTAAGACATTGTCAGGCCTATTACCAATGGACTCCGGATTCTGACTTTTTTAATTATAATTGATAAAGATAAAATACTTACTGTCGTTTCTCGCATTCCTCATAAAACGCAACATTGGGGCATTTCATTTTGCCGTTTTGCTGAGGAAAGCTTGTGATCTTTCAACTGTATAATACATGTGCTCAGAGCTATCGTTAATTGTAAGTGTAATTTGTAACCCCCACAAATATAAAATCGAAGATTTTTGACGCACAAGCAACCTTGATTCGGTTGGGGACGATCGACCGAGCGCGTGGGTTAGAAGATGTTCGTTTGTATCGAATGGCCAGTGAATGGATTATCTAGCGAACGGGAGACCATTTGTGAATACCGTAAAATAGTGTAAGGATCGCAAGTGATATTGAGATAGGATACAGTACCGACAGAGTCAGGACCGAAATGTGAGACGTGATCGGAATCAGATCGAGATCGGAATCAGAGTCCGAACGTTGGAATCAGCATACTACCTGCACTAATAAGAAGTGTAAGGATCGGAGCGTTCTGACCGTAGTCCAACTCTGATTCCGATTGCGTCGCTAAAAGTGTTTCCATACAAATCTGTCGGAAACAAATCCTAGCAATGAAAGGTATGCAATGGCAGCAATTACGATGATTTTCTAAAGAAACGGTGTTCCTTCGGCGCCTGTAGCAGTAGTAGCTTGAAATTCTACTGGGTTTTCTTGCAGCAGTTGCTATTAGGAAGAGATTTTCTTTGGACTACGTTCACTGCACTGTTTGCTGTTGTTTGTTCTATTGTTTTCTCGAAGGGTATAGCGAGCTATTTATGTGAGAACTTGCGAGAGATGCTACCCGACATTAGGAGAGTCGACTTTTCGTAAGCCCTTTAATTTTTTGAAGCAAATTTGCTTTCTCAAGGGCCTTATACTAGACGTTGATAATTATCTAGTGAGAGATTTAATAATAAAACAATTAAATTTTCAATTGTAATATTAAACTAATTCTAGCCTGCGTGGCCGGCGTTCAAAGGGGAAGCACCCCCGCTTCGCGCTCGAACTCATCTTCTCCTTCCCCTTTGAACGCCTGCCACGCAGGCTAAACTAAATCTGGTCCATTCTCTTTGAGCTTCGTATCGTAGCAGAATGTAATGAAACCGTCGCTAAGGGGAAAAGAAACGTTTGAGTAATTACTCTGAAATGAAACCTTAAGAATAATCTCATACATACTTGCGAGGCGACACACTATCAGTTTGTAAATTCTCCTCGCAGTGTCAAATATTTTTAAGTGGGCAGGTAACAAGATCATAAACAATTGTCATATGTGTGGTGTCGTTTTGATGTCCCTCCGAATTCTCACACGACTAGTTTGTGGCAAAAAAGCAAAAAATATTATATCAAGTTTGGTAAAGTATAGCATAATAAATTTTGCAATAACTGAAAAACTCGGTAAAAATTTCCGAGTTCCAGATTGTCGTGGGTTCATATCCAATCTGGAACTCGGAATTTTTTTTTTGAGTTTTTCAGTTATTGCAAAATTTATCATGCTATATTTCTTCAGATAGTTTGTTAAAGAAATTGCAACTTCATATGTGCGAAAACACTGTTTGAGTGGTTGTAAATTGTAGATTTACACGATCGATTCTGTATTCGAATGAAGGCGATTGTTTGAGTCGTGGTACCTGCAAACTGGCCCAGAGTACCTGCTCCTAGTATAATGGACACCGTTTAAATACAGGCACTTGCTTACTTCGCAAATAGAATTCAGTGTTGATTTTACAAACCCACTGAGCTTATTAAATAAATCGTGCATTTAGCCGTGTCTGTCTAAACAACTAAGATGTGAATTAACAAAGTGGCACTATTTTATCATTATTATTAGATTTCTGTTTTGAGATGAAATTAATTGCAATATAAGTACTTCCCCTGGCAAGAAGTTAAATTTATCAAAGAATTCAAACATCCAAAACAAATAAATTCAGTAGTCAGTGAAAGCGAAGTTATGTATCTAATCGTGGGCTAGGAAAAGATGAATTAAATCAATTCCTCCCTTCTGTGTCAAAAAGACAGTTAAATTTGTCAACAAGAAAACGAGAGGAGGGGTAACTCAACAGCGTAAAATAACCGGGAAACAAAACCATTATTGGCAACCTTAAACGGTCCGATAAACTTCGTGAATTCAAAACACAAACCTCGACGCTTTTAGTAACACTGGAAATAATTTGAACTTCACTCACCTTTACAAAAATATAGTTACAGATCCCACAGATTATCAAAATACACTGAAGACGAATATTTAATGAAGACTTTACTGAAACCAGTGATCATGACCGGTCGCGATCGAGTTTAGCTATCAAGCGCATGCTCGCATGCGCAGTGCTCAAGAACGTTGTCGCCTGAAAAATCAAAACAATCTCACGAAGATGTGGTTATAGGGTGGCCGGTCCGAACTGTTGTTGCCGACAAGAGCTAACAATATAAATTTTGGTTTTCCCGTTTATGCCCTTTCTCCTCTCCTTAAAACACCCCTCCCAGTGCTGCCTTGCCTTAGCTCTGAAATACAAGTGATTGGGCCGTATATTTATTTAAAATATCAAATTTCCTCAGAAAATGAGACTACCCGGGACGCAATGACAAGCACATGACTTTGTTGACCATGTGATCTACGCAAAAATCCTAAAAAAAAAGAGGAGGCGAGAAGTGGGGGGCGGGGGGGGGGGGGGGGGGGTTAGAAATAGGTTGAATACATTTCCCTAATAACGTCCCTGTAGGTTCCTGACCTTCTCTCAATATGGTTGGGAGTTCTGTTATTCTTCACTTTCTATTTTGCACAAAGCCCCTTCAAATAAAAAAAGTGACTGATTGAGCTTTTTTCGTTGTCCGGGCCACTGAAAAAAAAAAAAAGTAATCTAGCTACTGGCAAAATATATAAGTATTTTGCACTAAATACAGAGCAAGGGTCAAGTGTCAAGTGTCCTGGTATAAGGTGTTTAACGGCACGCCCCTACTTTACAGCTGAGAGCTGTCTGCTGTACACGTGGGCTTCTGTCCCATGGGACTTGCAGGCAAGGGGTGTCAAGCGATTCAAAGTCCGATCTCCTCTTGTTCATTTTTCTCAGTTTTTATCGCAAATTTCGCCTCGTATTTTGTACTTATTTTCAAAACCGCAATAAAAATGTGCGTCAAACTAAGTCTGGTTCAGCATTTTTCGGCTTGCTTGTTGAAGGATGTATCATGGTACTCTTACGCTGTATTTACAGTTGAAAAACCAATAACCAACGTATTATTCTCTAAAAAATTAAACAACCAATGCATGCCAAGATAAACTTGAAACACTCAAGAAATAACACGTATCCCTATCAATTCTTCTGTTTACGTGTTATGAAACGATCCTAGGTGCAACGGTGCCAATGAAATATTTAGTGAGCCCACGCTTTTTAACGCTTCAGGATATTTTCAAAGGAAATTCACAGATTAAAATCCAGCTGTTTCCTCCACAACACTGATAAGTTTTTCAATTGAGAGAGATATTTTTTTAAAGGAACATGTAACCGGGGGGAATGCTTTGTAACAAAATGATCCCATGGTCATTCAGATTTCCTGCAGTGTAAGCGTGAAAAGGTGAAGCAATGAAGACTTAATGCCAAGCAAAGCATCAAGCAAAGTGCCAAGTTTATTATATTTTGAGAAACTGAATCGCATATTTCATGAAATTGACTCACAGCCAGCCTTCTCTTGAATGGTCACGCATTCGAGTAAAGTTAGCATAGACTTCAAACTATAAAATCGTTACACTGCCAAAAAAAATGGCTAAGCAGAAATTGGTTTCTTAAAACTCAACCGACGCCGATTATTAAATGTGGGAACGTGACGCTCAAATTTTCACTGTTTTTCGAGGGAAGTACCGTTCCAGCTCAGCTTAGCTCAAGATAGAGCGGAAAAAGTAGGGGGCAGAATAAATGCGCATGTTAAGGATTCAAAAGCCACTGACTCTGACTGATTAAAATAAAAACAAACCACTTTGTAAATAATATTGACTGGTATTGAAAGATAAGACTGAAACTGTGTAAAAATGTCAGTCAGTAACAAAAGAGATATATTTTAAGCATTCCTTACTTTTAACTGTACGATTCGCGATTTTAACAAACAAGGTCATTTTTATCAAATACAAACAAGGGAATTTTTAGCCCACTTGTTCGACACTTGTGAACGAAACAAATCCCCGCCTTCAGTACAATTCGAAGCTGACGTTGTACTAAAAATAACCTCATGCTTGTGAAAGTCCCGAAAAGTCCGTCGCTGATTCAAATAGGCATTATTTTTCTATTTTTTTTAAGGATGAAATTCCATGATAGAAATTAAAACACTACCATTGCGGCTTTCTTTTTTGTGAAAGCTTTAATCCATTGTTTCAAGAAGTCCGGCAATATGACGACAACATAAGGCGATAAAGATAAGTCGAGGGATGAATTCGATAGATTCTTCTAGAAACACCTACATGGCTTTCATTTAAATCTCTTAAACTGTCGTCTTTGGCTTTAATCTTTCGGGATCAAAATTAAGACTTTAAAAGGATTAAGTAATTATCAACGTGCAAAATAATTATACTGCATGCGCTTTCGCGTGACATTGTTAGTGTAAAGCTGTTTATAGACCCTTATGCACACGCCTTCATCTTCTCAAAACAAAATGGCGCGCACGAGGTCAAGTCAACATCACGTTTAAGCTGAGTCGTAAAAGAGCTTTGTCAGAAATAACACATCTGTGAAACATATATAGGCCTGAATTTTTCCCCGAGGAACTTTCAACCTTCGTTCAATTTGAAGTCAGGAGTTTATTTATCGCAAAAATTATACATCGAGACATGAAAGTTTAAAGCTTAAACAGTTTATCACTTAGGTTTGCGAAAACGCACTGAGCATATTCGAACAATGCTGAAAACTATAGCCACACGAACCACTTCTAGATTCTTGAGAGCTGAATCTTGCAAAACATGTCATTGAGCCCTCAATTGCTCTCGAGTCATTGTTCAAAACTGGTTTTTGCATTTCAGATTTCGCGGAAGTCCAGGATGTTGGCCTATCACTTGAGCAGGTTCAGTCAGAGTGCCAACAGTGTAAGCATAAAAAACCAACAGCAATAACAAGGAAATGACAAAGGGCTACAAATCTAGAATTTCCTGCTTAAACGCACAATTTGTGCGCGCATATTTTCCGCTTAGGCCTCATTTATATGTCGAATTTCAGCAGTATGTTAGTCGCGTCGAAGTAAGTCAAGCCTCAAAGAACTCGCTTTAAATCCTAAAGCGCAATGCTTACGCAAATAGCAAATGAGAAAATCTTGCTTTCTTTAAGTGCGTTGTCGAATTTTCGAAATTCAGGGAGTTTAGCGGCAAGCAGCAGCAAGTTGAATGCAGACACTGCAGAGATCAACCTAAAAAATGTCGGGCCCTTTTTATTTTTAAAAAATTTTTTTTTTTATAATTGGGGGGAGACAGCCGAGCCGAGCAAAAGCTGTGGACAATGATTCTGTTAAATTATGTATTTGTAAAGAGATGTTCAGAGACCGAATGAGGTAAAATGATAAAATGACTGAGAGGAAGTCCACTGACTGTTGATTGTATTGTCTTCATGTCAACAATTTGGACTGGCAAACCAGCCTTTTTCAACTATAGAATACAGTAGAATCGCCCTTTAATGCCGATTTCTCGAACCTTTTGGGGAAACGAAAATTGCGTCGAGAAATCGGGAGTCTCGAGAAACCGAGGTTTCGAGAAATCGGGATTCTACCGGTAATACATTTGTCGCACCCGACCTAAACACGACGCATAAATTAGGCCTCGGACACACAGGGGTGTTTTACTGTGCCCCACAATGATTTGAAGTGGGAAGTGACGTGATGCAGCGTTTGATGAACGGTTTAAAAAAATTCGCTTTCTCCATTATTAAATAACTCCCCAGGAATGGTAAAAAAAGGCGTGAGTAGAAGCAAACACCAAAATGGGGGAAGTGCTAAGGCTATATCCGGCACTTAAATTAATCTGGCATATTTGCTTTGTTTCTCAATTACACCGTGCCGACAGTAGTCCTACTGTTGTATTATTTTCATTACGACTTTTTAAAATGTCGCTATTTCCTTTGAGGTTCAATACCTCTCGCTATTTTCGGCGGATGAGAGCATTCAACAATAGCACCGTGACCCTATAGCATACGGCAATTGTTGATGGTGACACAGTTGGGCACAAATCCAAGGGGAACTCATTAAACGCCTGGGTTTTATTGGGTGACACACACCACGAAAAGTGGGTGTTAAATATCCGTTAAGGCTGTAACATTTTTGCGTCATTTGACGTTTAATTATCAACACACGGGCCAATCGAGAAACTGATAAGTTTTCACACCTGAACCGCAATCTATTGCTTTTCCGTCTGTCTCCTCGACGCAAACGTGCCAGATTTCTGTCCGTAATGATAGAAGTGAAATTAGCTACTTAAAGGACGCAAACGCCCTGTGATCCTGGGAACAAAAGTTTTTACACGCTAAAAACACTCGACGAGCTTACCCGCAGTATTTCATCAAGTAACACTTGGTTCAATCCACAGAGGTATTTTTTAAAGGTGTTGAGAGACTGCGGCCTTTTTGGAGCCCAAGGCGAACTCGGAAGCCCAATTGTGACGCGCGACTGATATAATTTCAGAAATTTGTCTCCAGTGGCCCTGGTTCAAGCGTAAGAAGAAGCGGCAAGAAAAAGCCTCATACAGCAATGCTATCCGCTAGTTTTATGCTTCGTTCGCTGCTGTCTTTTATTCTTTTTCTGGCATTAAAGCGCGTCGTGGTTCTTGCTGACGATGAAGACTATGATCCTTGCAAAGCCG
Source organism: Oculina patagonica (assembly GCF_052425735.1). Lineage (NCBI taxonomy): Eukaryota > Metazoa > Cnidaria > Anthozoa > Scleractinia > Oculinidae > Oculina > Oculina patagonica. The sequence continues at coordinate 8,780,926 of NC_135762.1, forward strand.
GTAAGTCTGTATCACAATTTCTTGTGCAATTCGATGTCCCTTACTTGCCTTTGTTTGTCAATGAACCAATCTTTCCTCGTTTTAATAGGAAATTACTCCAATTCGTTTGCGCTCGTGAGCTCTCCTATCAGTTAAGTTGTCAGATTAGTAGTCTTAACTAAACAAATTGATATCTGTGATGTATTCTGTTTGAGAAATCGGGCTATACGCGGCGTTTGACTCGGGTTTGCTTTCTGCTTTTAGGCCTGGATCGCGATTTAGAGTCTTCGGCTGTTAACAGAGCGATCCGCTTTTGTAGAATGCGTAGTCCTTAAATTTTCCGTGTTTCAAGATGATCTATCATTTTCTAGAGTTAGTAAGCGCCTAATACCTATTTTGATACATGATCATGTTCTTTCGCAGATGGTATTATCCAGGGAGATATTGCAGTCTCTGCCAAACAACTAAGTCACAGTCGACCGAAAAGAGCGGCAACTGCTTACACTAAGAGACTATGGAAAGACGGAGTGATTCCTTTTGTGATTGCCGATGGAGCGTATACAGGTTTGCGATTTTAACATTGACTATAGATTTCATGAAACGTGATGAAACCAGTTCTTTTTAACACTAGCCTCAAACACTGATCTATCTATTGAAATGCAGGGCACAAGTTCAAGTTAAGATTACTGGCATGTTTTGATCTTAGACATATTGAGTGATCTCAACAAGGAAAACAGATCTGCTAAAAACATACACAGAAGTGTGCTATAGACTGGAATTTGAGCTAATTTTGAGATCCGTCAGAGCTCACAGATCTATCATTTATCATGTCATCCGTGGTATTCATCGGTAAAATACATATTCATGCAGACAAAACAGTCCTATGAAAGAAAACTCGCTGCTTCTCGAAACCATAAATCACAGATATATCGATTACATCGGCGCTTCAGTTCTTCTTAATCATTTTAACACTTCAGCCTTGGTTATTTAAAGGATGCTAAATTGTTATGAGTAAACATTACCAAATCTTTTGTGAAATGGTTTCCATAATAGAGATAGTATCTTGGAATATATTTTTCCTGGATCTCCTTTCAGCGGAAAATGTCTAAACACAAACAACATTGTGAAATGGCAATCAATTTAAATCGTTTATCTTGATGGTTTAATCCATCAATTTTGTCACCTTTTATCCTTTAATAAACACCTAATCCTTCATTCCCTTGTTGAAACGGCACTGAAGGAATTCACCCATTAGACAGATCCTACTGTTCCTTTTAAAATATATCTCTATTTGGAACTGATCTGATGAAAATTGCATTAGCTTTGTCTGCCAATCGTGAGTGAGATGATATGTATACATGTTATGATGTAGTGTTTGACGGTGTGACATGCAGAGAGATCTCTTAATATTATTCTTCTGCAAACTATAGAATCAACACTAATTGACCTTGGTTCACTAAAAACTAAAGCCGTAAATGCAGTTAACACGCAATAGAAAAACACGCAAGGGGAAAAGACATGAAAGCCTGAGCTTAAACCACGCAAAAACTACAATCAGCGAGCGTAATTGCGAAATCCAACGTTCCAATTTCGCAGTGTCAAATCTAAACTAGAGCATAGGTTACCCTTTCCCGCAGGCAAAAAAGACGTTAATGGGCTCCTGACGTTTTGGATTTTTCTCGGAAAATAACTATTTGGACACAAATACTAAATCATCGCTAGTTCTTGGAGACAGTACATAGTTTCCCCCGTGTCATGAATAGGAAAAAAATCAGTAACTCACAGCCCGAACATCGACTTATGTTTTCATATCTGTAATTTGCGCAGCAGAGTTTTTGCACGCCATCAAGATCGCTTTTCATAGGCTCTTGCCCTTCTTGCAGCACGTCTTCGTTTACATAACCTATATGGGCCAAGGTGAATTTCCAGCCCCCCCCCCCCCCCCCCAAAAAAAAAAAAAAAAAACACACACACACACACACGCCTTACCCCCATCTGCTCGCTTCCCCAACCCTGACACAAATTCTCGCTCAGGGGTTTTATGTCCTAGAACCCGAAGCCTGTCCCAAGAAGGCTTTACAACAAGTATACAACAACAACAACGCAACAACAGCAATAACAGCAGACGTTCTTTAATAAGAGGTGGCCAGTGAGTTTCTGTAAGACTCACCAAGGCTGTACAATGAATAATCTCTAAGTAACAAAGAAGAAAATCTCGACAATTAGGAGACAGCGACACGACACTCTCTAAGCATTCTATGAGCGAATATCCTCATTCGTTCTACTTCCACTGTCAATAAATTTCTGGGTGAGGTTAATTTGGCGGCGGTATGGACTGGAATTCCATGCGTTTCTAATCGTAAGATATGGCACGAGCTTTTAATTATGTAACATTTTTTGTCGCCTTATCAAAACCATAAAATCACGGCATGAATTCGATTCCTTGATAAACTATAAGACCTTAAATTGCTTAGCGTCAGGTACTGCGCATTAATTGTGTACACAACAAGACCTCTTTAAATCACGGGTCAGAAATGTCATCATCTTTAAAGCAGCATTAAGTTTTGATATCCGCTTAAAAATTAAGAAGGGATTTCTGCGTCTCTGATTATTGGCTTACTTAAAGTGAAAGAAATGACCCGACCTGAGAGGAAAACAGTCCAGAAAATACACATTTCATTTGGACAGCATTCCCTGCGTTTTAATCTAATCAATACTGATCAATACTGTGTTTTTAAGACTGATGTTTTTTTGCACTTAATGTTAACCCTCCTCAATGTTTGACTGTTTGATTTTGCAGCTCTCGTTATGGACTCGATAGGGACATGGGATGTTCCAGCGTGTTTATCGTAGGAAGCTTTTAAAGTTCTCATCGTGTAGTACAGCTTATCTTTCTATTATATCTCCATGCACGACAGTTAGACGCTTTACTCCCTCATTTCTTTAACTGCAATATTCTGCATCTTCCATGAAAGTCTCAACTCCAGGTATATTATGCTAGCATTTCCCAGGTCTCCCTGCTGTCAGTGGGTACTAACAATTCCCGGCTCCCAATTGCTTGGTCGAGAGGGGCACGGCGAAAGATTTACCCAAGAAAACACAACTCAAGAAAAGTGTCTCGGTATTTAACACCGGAACTCGTGATATGGAGTGGTAGGGGTGAAGAGGAAAAAGTAAGGGGAAATGGAGAAGGTTGTTAAAGTTTTAAATTTTGGCCAGTTCTCTGTTGAGATATTGAGGCATTGAGGTATAGACTGTTTTGCTGTTTCGATTATGAACTACTCATCTGCGATTCACGTCGCTTTCAATTCGCCCTCGAGCGGTAATTTAGTTGGTAACCGCACTTTATTAACCAAGGGTCGGATGTCATAGTTAATATCTCTGATAATACCTAACTTGGGAAGCACCGCGCGGATTTTACTAGTTAAAAGTTTGGCCGTCTGCCAATACAGTTGAATCCCGATAACTCGAACCTTCAAGGGAAATCGAAAACAGTTCGAATTATCAGGGGTTCGAGAGTAAGCGAGGGTAAATTTAGTAAGAACATGTCTTAAAGGTGAATCGAAAAAGGTTCGAGATAGCGGTATGTTCGAGTTATTGAGGGTTCGAGTTATTGGAATTCAACTGTAATTAGTTTATCGTATTAGCAACCCAACTATTTCCTCTTCAAAAGAAAAGTTAAATGTAGGCAAGGTTGTGCGAGAAAAGTTCACCTAGTTCCAATCACGTTTTTTAGTTTATTTTACTCCTGAGAACTGCTTAATCTCTGTTATCCTGCTTCGTGCCTCCTTGTTATCACTTCATGATCTTAAAAGTCAAGAGATGTTTTTTATCTAAAACTGAAAACCCCAAGAGGAATTACCATTTGAGATAGACGTCGTGTGCGGTATTCCCTTCCTTAGCCTCTTTATATTTACTTGCAAGTCTTTATCTGGTTTAGTCTCTGACGTCAAAACAAATATTTCAGTTGTGCATCCAATTATGAGCTTACGTTAAGCCTTTCATGCATGGGTGTTTCAGAGTTTTGGTAGTGCAGTTACTTCATAGGTATGTTTTACAGGCATCAAGACAGAGCATCAATACAAGGGGTAGACGCAATTATTTTCGGTCTTTCTATCTAACGATTAGATTAAATTTTTTCGTTCTCCACTTTTCTGGGTTTGGTGAGGCTAAGAGAATTCCTTGACATTAAAAGACAGGCAAAGTTCCAAACTTATACCATGATAGTAGAAAGGTTTGCCTGAGGACAACCGCGTAGCTTGTGTTAGCGTAAGTGCTCTTTCTCTCTTGGCCTTTTACACTTGCTACTATTCCTATATAAACTCTTTTCCATGTAATTTCTAATGTTGAGTCCAAATACAGAGCGCCGTTATGAATGTCAATTTCTGTCTCCCGAAATCCAAAATGGCGTCATCTTGCAATGGAACAGTCCAAAGAGCTTGATATCTCGTTCTAGGCTGTCATCGTTTTTTTTTTTAAATTCTAAGCTGTCGCGTCGTCGTATCTTTAAGTCCCCATTTCCAATCACTTGAAGTGTGTGATTTTACCTTCGGAATTAAAAATCCTGTTTGAAATCGTCTTTGTATACGACAGACCACCAAAGGTGAATAATAGCCATAATCAAATTGGCATTTGTATGAAAGCGTGCTTGGAACTTAAATACCTCCCCTAAAGTTCACAGTTTTATGCTTAATCTATGATCATAAACGTATGCGACAAAAAAGCTGTAGTTTCTTTTTCCTTTTCATCAGTCAAATAGTAAAACAGGCAACCTTTTGTAGGCGAAGTTCACTAGTCTTCGATCCTGTCTCATCATGGTCTGGCAATTGGCCCATTAGTAAGATTTATGTGTAGGCTTTCTGTAGAAGCTATTCCATTTGACACAAAAACTTTTAACATTGCACAACACATAAGAAGCCTGAAAACGTTTTGTTCTTTACTTTGCTCACACCATATCCTTTCAAAGGGTGTTTTTTTAAATATTCCGAGGAATCATATTCCAATAAGAGACTGTTCTTGAAGGAAGGACTCAGTGTTCGTTTCGTTAGAACTGTTGAAAGTCACTCAGTCATTTCTCCTGACACTGAGTTTATTGGATTGTGGACCTTTGGCGTTGGACACGTACCCCCTTTTTGCTACGGGGGGCAATGTCATCAAGGGCTAGAGGTATGGTGAAGAAATGGAAAACTTTGTTTAATTTTAATTGTGATATTTCCAGTACTGCGAGTATGGCATGAGAGTCTTATGGAATCTCTTGTCATCTAAGCCATCAAGTCTTAAAAGTGCAGAGTCACTCTTAGGCATATCAAATACATGCTTGTTGAGATATTTCATGTTTAAAAGTTTGGACTTTGTAAGTTAATACTTCACGCTTATGCATAACGCCGACAAAGCGTTTATTTTGTCGAAATCCAAAGTAGAATGGACTTGATTTGAATACTGCACCTATCACAATTCGTTTACAACCATAAGGTTTGCATCTACAACTCTACAAAGGAAACTATCCGGAGTGTAGGGAGTTATAGACACTTTTTTGTGGCGGAATATTTGAACTAGCGCAGTAAAACACAAGTTAGTGTTGACAACTTAGGTCCTTGGTAAATTCCAAAGAAGACTTTTTCCAACAATATATTGTATACCAGAAGTTGTGATAAATCCTTCTCATTTAAGTCAAGTCTCAAAAGTGAATAGTTAGTGCGGTTAAGGATAACAGCCACATGTTTCCCCTCACAACGGCCCTTAAAATGAAAGAAGCACGGAACCCACTCTTTAATGACGCTCGACTGGCGGAAACTTTACGGGAGGCTTAAAAGGATGTACCATGATTATGTGTTAATCCAATAGAAGAAATTAGTATAATTAGATAATAAAAACCCTTTATATTTCACTGAAGACGGAGGAAAAATTAACTTGTCGAAGAATTTCTTTCTGGCTGTTAAGTGTTTGTCCAATTGTGAGATTGGGCGTTGTTTCGATGTCATCATAAAAACTGGCATTTTTGTTAATGCACAAAATAAAATTTGAAATTACCCTTTATAGTGACATCGAACCAAAAAATTCGGTAAGAACTGTAACAGGTAGAGGAACTTGTTTGCAAATGTTTTTTACTGGAATTTAATTTCTTGACGACTTTCATTGTGGAGACAATGTGTTTAGCAAATTATTTTGACTTAGTGAATTTGAAAAATGTAAAGAACAGCAATTTTCTGTTTATGTTAATCCAGTGTCAAATATTTTAAACCCGGAGTATTATTTCGCAATTACGTACATCCTGGAAACACAAGATGACTATAGCAAGAATAGCAGTGATTTTAGGTTAGCTAGTCAGTTGAATAATATAAATATCCTCACAAGAAGATTTTAATATTTCCTCTTTCCGTACGCCCTTCCAAAACTTGTGGGGTATGGCAAATTTGCGATCGAATTGCAGTTTTCAGGAAGTTTACATTTTCCGAAATCGCTTTCTGAAAAATCATTTGATTTGATGGTTGATTTAACCTCGGAAATGGGAATCGCCAGGAAATTATTAGTCTCGCGAGACGAATATTTGACTTTGATTGCCATAAAAAAAAATATTTGTATTGCTATCCGGCAAAGTCATGGCAAGATCTATTACTTCATTAATCACTGATGCTTAAAGAAGGATTACCTTATATGACAAGTTCTAAAACACAGTCTCTTCCATGTTATTCACCTTAACAAAACGATTATCTTTTATTTTGTAGGGAATACTAAATACTCACTTTATCGATATCCACTTTAAATGGGAACCAAAAAGAATCCACCCAGGCAATGTGCAAATGTTTAAATATGTGTGTCACCGTTTATACGCAAACAGAATTGTCGACGATTGATCGAAGCCGGATGTTTTCTCCCAAATTCCTTCCAGAATAAAATAGGTACGAATGTCTTCACATATTCAGAAAGAACAGACTATCGTTAATTCATGCGGCAACGCTTTTCGATAGCTAACATGTCTCATTTGGTGTATTTTATTATTATTTATCAACTTACAGATAATTCAATTTTCACTTTTAAAATCACCTGGGTGAAAATCCTGCCAGATGCAGTTAGATCTAGTTAACACAATCATCGCATTAGCACATAAACGCTGACTGACTTCTACGATCAATGCCGGAAAAGAAAAAAATGTCCAAGGTGACGGCATGCTTCGAAATAAAGATGCTTCCTGATTAAAAATAGTTCTCACGGTACTTCAGTTATGCTCACGCCTGATCCATTGTAGCGATGAAAGGATAGTAACGTATTTAGCTTTTTCAGGAAACTCTTAATCCGAAGGTACCGAACAAAGCGTACTCTTTTTATGTCCCACACGTATAAACACCAGTGCTTTTTTGTGGATTAGTTTTGTGTTTCCCAAAAACCATAACCGTGTTCTATAAATAACGTTTTTGCTTCTTTCCATTCATAACCGGTTTCATAGCAATTCTAAGAACCTGGGTCCAGTTTTGCCCAAAATAGGCGTGATCTGGCAGGTCATCATGACCGTGAGTGGCAACTGTGTAACGAAGGGCAAGGGACTAGCAAAATATGTTCACTATATTGAAGTTTTGTTATATCGGGGTCCTTTTTCATTTATTTACTATTCTGAGGCGAAGAATATCGTTCGTTATATCGAGGACTTTGTTGTAAAGAGGTTCGTTAAAATGAAGTTCCATTGAAAAGCTATTCACGATAGACGAATAAAAACAGTTCCAGTATTCTCACGATTCTTCTTCGTCAGATTCATCGCTGTCTGACCGGCGTCTTGTAGAAAACAAGGTACTCTTATGTGGTTTAATTGCGTAGTTAATTAATAGCGCTTATCCCGGGTGTTAATCCAATGAATAATTTCATCGATGTCTCCCTGTGCAGATACGCAGTTTATCACTTAACTGTTATGCAAGTTATTTCACTGATCTGGTCAATAAAAGGAGATCAACGTAATGGCAATTTGTCATCGTGTGGTTCTTGTGGTGATATTAACATTCCTGAGAATATTTTGAAAAATTACGTTACTCCTGTCAACCACAACAAGACGCATCTATAACAAAGAGTAGCAAGGTCTTTGTTTAGGGCGATCTTTGAAAGGTGCAAATCACATAGACTCCTGACAGAAGTCTTGATATTTTCTTGCGCAACCAAACCTAAGGCAATTAGGAGAATTTTTCTTTTCACCCAGGACGAGCACAATAAGACATGATCGAATCCAGATCAACTTTGTCAACGTTGTTAGTAAAATTACTTGAAAAGGTGATGTTTTCATGTGTTAGTAACTTAGTAGTGATATCCCGAAATTCTGAATTCGAAATTAAATCAAACATCTTGAGGACAAGTAAGAGAGGCAAAAAACCAACTATTTCAGCATTCCTATTTGGCAATGAGAGGTTATCAATCCCCAAATCCGCCCCTTTGCGCCAATCTACCACGAAGCTGTGTATTTTCCCCCAGGCACCACCGTCTTTTTCCATTTTGATTATTCTTTCATAAACTCTGTCCGGTTGAAAGAGAGGTTTTACAGCTAACTAATAATAAAGCCTGAAACTTGCTTTTGTTTAAACATGAGATTTACTCCCTAGCAGGTTGTATGTTTCATCACATAACCCGCCTAGCTACCTTCCCTTTGTCACACCACAACCCTCTAATACTCAACAAGTATGTACCATTACTTCTCTCTTGTCCAAACACTTGACTCTCACAGTACCCCTCTCTACCCAACCTGAAATAATGCTGGAGAGTATAAACCTGCGATGGACCCCTAGCCACTTCATACCACAGACACCAGAGTTTTGTTCTTATGAGCCACTAGGTCTCACTTTATTACTACCATTATCTTACAGGTGACCAGAAAGCCACTATCATTGAAGCCATGCGACACTGGGAAAACTTAACATGTCTTTCATTCGTTGAGAGAACAACAGAGAAGGACTACATCTACTTTCACAAGGGACGCTGCGGGTTAGTTGAGTGTTCAATTTTGTATGCCCGTAGCATTGACCGCGTGAAAAATTTGTCCAAATAGAGACGAGAGAAAGTCTGGATAGCTGCTCATTATCTCTTCTATCACGTTATTATTTCGCTGCAAAAGAACGAGAAACATTTATCTTTAATAGTGAACGTGAAAACGTAAGTAAAGGAATAGTGACAGCTCGTGATAGCTCAAGCCAAAAAGAGGAAGACGTGGTGGCCTAATGGTTAGCGCGCTGGACTCCGGTTCGAGTACTGGCCGGGGTCATTGTGTTGTGCTCTTCTTACTCTCATAGTGCCTCTCTACCTGTAGTTGTATAAATGGGTACCGGCAAATTAATGCTAGGGGTCACCCTGCGATGAACTAGCATCCCATCCAGGGGGGATTTGTAATACTCCTAGTCGTTTAAGGTAATTCTCTTGAAATAGAACTACTCATAGATTTCCAACCAAACTTTGCCATTAAGGGAAGTCAAATTTTGAAATAGAAAAGGGGGGTCACCGTATTCGATTAGGAGTAGGAAGACCTTGCATTTACCATATAATTCCTTATATTTCCTTTGCGAGTACTGGCAAAGTACACGTTTTCGGTGATAATGTATTATCCTGCCATAGAAAATGATCTCTATTCATTCTATAGAAAGAATGTGATCGCTACTTTCGAACTAAGAGAAAAAAAAAGGTAGGTCACCGAACTCATTTACGAGAAAACGATGATTTCTCTCTCTTTCGCGAGCCAAGCCGCATAGAAAATAGCCGCCATTTTGTTTATGTGCGCGCGCTTATTACGCGTAAAATTCTGCGCAGTAAGGATGCGCAATGCAATACTAGGGGTCGCTTGGCTCGACGCAGACTTTACCTTACATGTTTAAAACATTTGCTGCCAAAAAGGTGACCCTGTATAATACTTATTTTTCTCACTTACGCTTCTAACAGCTGCTGCTCGTACGTTGGAAGGAAGGGGAATGGGCGCCAGGGAATTTCTATAGGAAAGAACTGCGACAAGTTTGGGATAGTAGTACACGAAATTGGTCACACTGTCGGTTTTTGGCATGAACATACCCGGCCCGACAGGGGGGAATTCGTTACAATTGTCAAGGACAATATTAAAAAAGGTACGTGAAATATTTGACTGATACGTCTTGAATTGAATTCTGCTAAGTTTCCGTGCAAGCAGTTGGCTTCTACTATGCCGGACGCTACGCCAGCGTAGAAGAAAACATCTGCTAGCAGGAAATGCAAACCAGTTACCCGTCACAGTACTGACAGTAGTACCTCAAGCGGATAGTCTCCGGGAAGGGACTTCGCAATGAAAGCAAGGGGATGCCCGTCGAAAATTTCGGAAAACACTTCCAATTAACGTGATGTAAAAAAGTACTAAAATTCGTTTTTGGGAGCATGGCTCAAGCTTATTTTACCAAAGAGGTACCAATGTAGGCACATCCCGAGAAAAAATCACCATTTAGAAAACCCTAAGAAGTAACATAATATGGAACAATTAAATGTAAAAATAAATCAGAGAAAAACCCCCTAAGCGCAAAACATGATTGGCAACCCCTGAGCATACATCCCCGTCGTTGCAGCGTAGAGAGTACTGTCCCCACACCTCCCCCGGGGATCAGACTTTTGGGAGGGTGTTCCTTTGGCTCATCAAGCAATCCTGTCTTCCCCGTTAGCAAGGAACAGAAGCTGTTAAGCTGTTGCTGTTAAGTTCATAACGCACACATTTAGCGTTCATAACGTATTACCAATTTCAAGCAGAGCTCGACGTTGTGTTTATCATTGATTTCAGGAGAAGAACATAACTTTCTTCAGCTGAGCTCCACAGAAATCAACTCGCTGAACGAGCCTTACGACTATGGATCCATCATGCACTACGGGAAAAGCACGTTTGCAAAAGAAGTCAGTCAGGTCACAATTTTACCCAAAAAGGATCCAAGGACGGAATTAACTCCTGATATTGGGCAAAGGGATCAACTTAGCGTGGGAGATATCAGACAAACTTCTAAGATGTATCGTTGTCCAGGTAATAACATTAAGGAGCAAACTACGACGACAACGTGAACGAAAGGATTAATTAGTAGAACAATAACTCTGCACGTGCGTTTTGAGTCTTGGTACATTTCTTGGCCGTTCTCTGCAAAACAACAACGTGAAATGACCAAATTCTGCGTATTTTGGAGAACATGAACGACGACGGCTAAAACGTTTGTATTTCTATTTGGGGTTGAACGCTCTCTCTACATATTTAGCTGGTGCTAGTTCCTTAACTAACAGATACTCTGTATACATCTGGATAATCATGAGATTCTCGAGTAAAAATAAATTCATTATTTCGCTAGGCGTTGTCCTCGGCGTCGCCGTCGTCACTTCTTATGCTCCCTATTACGTCATAGTCATCATAGACACAGTTCAATCTATTGTGGCCTTTTTTTGATAAGCTTTACTTGTAGTCGTATTATCTGAACGTTGTTGTTTTCTTCAGAATGTGGAAGAACTCTTCACGAACATTCTGGTACGTTCACATCGCCTGGATTTCCTAAGAGTCAGAAGTACAAGACGTGTGAATGGCGCATTTCAATGACACCAGGCGAACGAGTCTCTCTTAACTTCACCACCTTTGGTCTTAGGCGGGGCTCGAGTACTAAATGTAAGGACGAGTACGTGGAGCTTCGGGATGGGCATTCGAAGTCGTCGAAACTGATTGGACGTTACTGTGGAAGGAAAGCACCGCCTGCGATATGGTCCACTGGAAGTAGATTATGGATAAAGTATTCATCGGGTGACACAGTAGGAAGGTTGGGGTTCAAGGCAACTTACAAAGGTGAGAGGAAGTACCTAAGGTAACGCTGTTGTTTGTAATCTGAAATTACTAAAACGCCGGAAAAAGCCAGGATTTTTTTTTGTTATAGGCGGTCTCTGAGAGCTTATTAGTTTAATAGACGTAACTGGTTCCATGCAGTGGAGCTATGATACGTAGTGCGATGTGGGCTGTAATTATTGAACAGGTGTTCAATTATTATTATCATCAACGCTTCATCGTTTTTAAAGCTTACTCAGGCGTTCAGTTTTTTGTTTCTTACGATTTAATTCTTAAACTTGGTTTAACTAAACATTACTAGTTTGTGTAAATGGGGCCGGCATTGAGGTTAATTTGCTTCTTTATAAATTTACAGTAAGTGTTATGTAGTACATTTCGTCATATAACCATCGACTGAGAATCAAGAACAATCGAACGAATGATCATGTAATGAATTAAACAACTCAAAAGCAAGCAGGCAGGCAGAAACAAACAAACAAACAAACAAACAAAAAATGCAGGGAAAACTCAGCTTAAAGAGACATTTTTTTACACAAATTCCTGCTGGCCATTCTCTTAACATTCTTTATGCTACCTTGCAGCGGTTTGTGGTGGAAAAATAAACGCTCCTCGAGGAACCATTCAATCACCTAAGTTTCCAGCGTGGTATCCATCGAACAAGAAATGTACATGGACAATTTCCTTGCCAGAGGTTTGCACCATAAAAATAACTTTCCATTAAAATTGTGTTATTAACTTTGTTTCACAAGTCAGATTAGTTGAGATGTCAATGGGTCCTTTAATTTGCAGTTAAAGGTCACATGGCACAAAACTGATCCACCTTCAGTTGGAGAGCAAGCTATAGGCACTGGGGAACTTCAAACACAAAGAAAAGTCAAGATTGACTGGTTGAAGTCGCTTTGTTTTTGGATGTCCCAGCGCGCTGCTTGCTCATCTAGCATGAAGGATATTGTACAATGTGTCCACCGCGGTCAAACGACAGAAATATGCAAAAAATAAGAAAAGTACTGCAAAGATAAGGTTTTAATTTTCACAGTTCAAAGTTCGATACATAACCGGTATCCTAAGGGTTTACTAAGTTTTTGGAGCTTTACTAAAAAGTTCTACGTGTTTGAAAATAGCGATATGCGGACTTGTCGGCGCCATTTGTCAAAGCACTTTGGTTCGGATGCGAAACATTAAAAAGTAAAAACACTGGTTTACCTGAGGGAATGGGATTATGATTTCACTCAGCAACTATTTTTATCTATCCTTGCTCGTAATAACACTTCAATTTGAAGAAAAAACGGCAAATGGAAAGAAAACCTGCTGAGACGTTTGACCGCGATGAATACAATGTGACCGTTAGCAGCAAATGACCCATCTTGAGGCCGCTGACGTGAAGTGTGAGATGCATGCTTTTCAATTGTGTTGTGACAAAGAAAAAACATACAAAGTCTAATGTACAAATCATATTAGGATTTATGGAGCCGAAACCAATTGTGGAATTGGCTTTAGGATCCTATGTGACGGTTACGGCAAAAGTGGGCGCCCCCATATGTTTAGGTTTAAACTTAATCACAGTTGTGTTCACAACCACCACCTGGGGGGGGGAGGGAGACTAATTAACCGACTGTTGAAGAGCAATGGCCGTATTAGGGAAGCTTCAATGAGTCAAAGTGATCGAAAAGTAAAGTATATATGGATTACAATTGGTGCACGGGCCGGATAAAAATCCTTCGTTGTAGAAAGGATGGCGGGTCAAGCTCGTTCCTTGCCATCAACCTCACCATAAACCTCGTTTCCAGGGCTTTGGAAAGCCTGGAAATGAGGTTGATGGCGGGTATGAAGTGGTGCCTTTTTGCGCTGGTTCGACTGTACTCCCCCTAACGACATAACGTAATAATATTGTTTCTAAGGATTATTTTCTGGCTGTTTTATTAGAATTTTAGGGTTGGAATACGTTTTGTTGCGTTCGATATTGAAAGCCACCTCAAATGTTTGTACGATTACCTTCAAATCTATGATGGGCCTGATGATTCCTCGCCTGTCTTGGGACGATACTGTGGTAAAGTGCTCCCCAAAGAGCTGAAGAGCAACTCCAGTCAAGTGACAATACAGTTCTCCTCGGACGGAACCATTAACAAACCTGGCTTTTACTTGAACTTCTTCTCAGGTAATAACAACCCTTTGTTGACAAATTCGTTTGTTCTTTTGTACTTCTTGCTTGTTTGTTTAGCTTGTTTGTAACTGAGCTTCTTCTTCTTCTTCTTCTTCTTCTTCTTCTTCTTCTTCTTCTTCTACTCCTTCTTCTTTCTTCTCAGGCAATACCAATCTTTTATTGAGTAGTTCGTTTGTTTGTACGTAGCTTTTACTTAAAGTTATTGTCAGGTGATAATAATTTATGACCATTTTTTCAGAGACTGACGAGTGTCGAAATAACAATGGTGGATGTGAGCAGATTTGTGAAGATACTGTTGGCGGGCATCGCTGTTCGTGTCACCCTGGTTACGAACTCAAATCAAACAACAGAAACTGCGAAGGTTGGTTGAGATTCTTACATTCATTTCCGCCGCTTTAGCAATACCGAAGTTTCAGGGAGCTAGCTTGGGGCACAGCCGAGTGGTTTACTATTGTGGGGGCGATAAAGTTAGAGATACAGTGGAACCCCGTTAATACGGGCGGACACCAAGGGGACATGCCAAATTGTCCGTATTAACGAGGTGTCCGTATTAAGTGGGGTCTCAGAAAAAAAGTCACGGAGACACATTTTATCAACATAAAAGACGAAGGCAAACGTTTTTACGCCAACAAAACGTTGTTTAATTGTACTGTAACTGTAACAAATGCAAACTGTGAACTCTCTAACTAAACTTAATAGTTTTTACGAAAACCTTACGATCTAGTCAGACACTCAAACTAAACTTTAAATCAAGAGTGGAATTGTTTGAAAATGTCGCAACTTTACTATATACAAGAAATAAAACGAACGTGTTCTATAAAGTTTCCTTTGTAACTGAAACTCTAACCGTAACCGTTCTTAAACTCTACAATCTCATTTGAAAAAGGCGGTAACTTAACTTTGCACGGAAGCTTTTAGCTTGCGATACATGCAGGCGGACTGAAGATTCGACAAAACCTTTGCAAGTCACGCTATTAAGCTACTCTTTGCAATAAAATCGTTTTAACTCGTCCAATTCTGTCATTATTTGACCAGGGTAAAGTAAGCAAATATCGCGACAATGAAAATTGACAGTGCAGAGATAAACAGTGTCCGTAAAGCGGGGTTGACAATGTATGGCAGTTGTCACTCGGTACACGGAAAAGTGTCCGTGTCCGTATTAACGGGTGTCCGATAAGCGGGAAAGAGAAAATGTATGAGGAGTCGGGACCAACAAAACTGTCCGTAAACGTACCGGGTTGTCCATATTAAGCGGATGTCCGTAAAGAGGGGTTCCACTGTAATATGAATTCAGGCATTTCTGTGACAAACTGATTTCCATAAGGAGAAGTTCGACTGTATGAGATAGTGTAGTTCCTTACCCTTAGGAAAACATGGGACCACGCGCTTAATAACAATGACTGGAACGTCGAGTTTTTTGAAGCTACAAACAATGCCGTAGAGAAAAGGAATGAGCATTCGCCGAGTTTTTTAAGTAGAAACTTTGATAGTGTTATCACTAGTTCCCAAAGTCCAGACTAGTTTCTTCTTACTCTTACTGGATAGACCCTTTGCGGGCAGCTTGCCGAGTGCGAAAACAGTAAAAAGAGAAAGAACTGATCCTTTTTTTCTCGTTACATTATGAGGAATGAATCTCAATTCTTCACGAAATCGCTCACACGCAACTTGTCGGCGGTGACTTGTCGCGCCCGCTTCGCGTTAGTGCATGCATACTTGCCTCGCGTTAGCCTCTCTTCTCCCAAGGGGAAGGGAAGATGGAAAGGGCCACACGAGGAAAAGGGGCCGCTGCGGACGAAAGAGTCGCCTAGCCACGTGCTCACCTCGTGCTCAATTGAAAAACTTGCAAGGTCGTAATACTAATCTTACCTTGGTCTTAATTTACACAGCTGCATGTGGGGGAACACTGACGGCCCGTGAAGGAAATATCACGTCACCAAGTTACCCGGACAACTATCCCAAGAACAAACGGTGCCTTTGGAAAATTATTGGGCCCAAAGGACAAAGAATTTCGTTGAAGTTTCTCGCGTTTCATTTGGAAGGAAATGGATACGGGGTGAGTTTATTTACTAGATAAACTGCTGCCTGATCAGACATTTGTCGATTCTGATATTTTGGGAGACAGTTTGACTAATAAGCACCTATGTTCCTAAATGTTCTGTTGTTGTTCAATGTTTCGGGAATAACGTTCCATCAGTGAACTTTTAAAAATCCGTGGAACGGTGTTGCTGTTTGTAACTGCTTTAGTTAAATTCAACAGGTTTGTCGCTACGATTACGTTGAGGTAAAAGACAAAGATGACCAAGAGCTTGGCAGATTCTGTGGCAGCAAGACTCCCCAAACAGTAACCAGTTCTGCAAATGTCATGTGGGTGGAGTTCCGGTCTGACCACACCCAGGCAAGGGGAGGATTTTTTGCTGTCTATTATGCAGGTAATGGGGCGGAATTCCGAGCACTTTCAGGACCGTAACTAGCAAGAGGCAAGACAAGGCACTTGCCTTCCCTAGATTTTAAAAACAAAATATGGTTTGTAGGGAAGATAATCTCAAGTTATTTTTCACATGGCTCGTTTTCCTTTGTTCTTCGAGGCTGATTATATTGAATAAACTCCGCTAATTAGCAACTGTCTGAAAAGCTGGGGGTGGCTTTGATTGTAACAGGGGAGAGCAATTTCTCCAAGTTATTGCCTGGATTTGTCGAAAAATTAGAACTTTCCTTCGCAGGCTCACTCGCTTCTGCCAACTTTGCAGTAAAGTGGTGAAAAAAGGTGGTTACAAAGTTGTCGGAACTATTAGGCAATTACGAATGCGTACTTTCGGAATCTTTAATCTATTGTAAAGCTTGATTGGCACGTATATTGATTGTTTTGGTCGGCGTATCAAAAACGAAAAAATAACCTGTTTATTATAAAATTTAACAATGTGGAAACCCCAGTGCGTCTTTTCGGAACCTTTTTCCTGTTGTTAAGTGTGTGTCGGGAAAAACATTTGTTTTTCTTCAGCGTACCTACATCAAAACAACGAAGAAAAGCATGTTTCTTGTTGATAACTCGCCTGTGTGAAAAATAAGCCAGTTATTTTTAGGCACCTCAGGGATATGTGAAATATTTTCTTCGTTGCCTAAAAATAACCCTTACTTAAACTATTTCTAGAACGGAAGAGACGCGTAAAAGAGTATACGAAGGCATAGTTTCGAAATACATAAGAGAATGTTACACATTGCAGCCCATACTTTTATAACTGGATGAGGATAAAAGCACCTTTTAATGCACGACAAAGAGCTTTAAAATTCCGTAACAGTATCTGGATTTACAAAGCCCGGCAACTCCGTTATGTTCTAACAATGAATCGGGATGCTAAGCGACTGAACACATCTTGTTTGTCATCCACTCGCAGTGAAATTTTTGAATGTATATTATTAACAAGTAACCATGTGATTTTTCTCGTGCAATTGGGATAAATCAGCACTCGTAAATTTTCAAAGATTACAAATGCGACTCGCCCTATGGGCTCGTGCAATTTGGTTAGTCTTTGAAAAATTTACCCGTGCTGATTTTTCCCAAATTGCACTCAAAATTATGTGTGTTCATGTCAATTACCGCGTCCAAGAAAGGACCAATGAGAGGATGCATAAGATTCAAGTAAACTACAGCCATAAATAATGTTTTGCTAGTGGTTCTCTAATGGTTCATTTCCTTTTTTAACAAATGAAGATGAAGATGAATGTCAGAACAACAATGGCGGATGCCAGGATAAATGTGTGAACACTGTCGGTAGTTACATCTGTTCTTGTAGGGAAGGATTTGTCCTTCAGAAGGACAAACACAGCTGTAAGGAAGGTAGGACATTTCTTTATGTCCCTTCAGATATTACATGGGTGAATTGTTAGCCTAGTAAGCAAGGTGGACTCCGGATCGAGTGTTGGCAGGCAGGGTCATCGCGTTGTGTCCTTGGCGTTGTGTTCTTGGTAGTTCCTCCCTTCACCCAGAGATATTACGAGGTTTGCTGTCCCTATGGTAGACCTGACAAAATGATACGGAGGGGAGGGTAACCTACGATAAACTAGCATTTCATTCAGAGGAGAGAGAGTAGCAAAACTCTTAGTTGCTTCATGGTTCGAAAACCAGAAAAAGCTCCAGCACTGTGGAGCACCTTGGGCTAGTGCAGACTCCTAACTGAATTATTAACTGATGGAAAGATTTCGATTTGAAACAAAACTGTGCTTTTATTCATGCACAACACGCACAAAATAGCATATTAACGACCTTTAACTATAAATTATAACTTATAACTATTTTTCTGGCTTGCAGTGAATGACTGCGGTGCTACACTGACGACTTTATCAGGAGAGATTACCTCACCAAACTACCCAGGATCTTACCAATCAAACCGAGACTGTACGTGGAAGATTATTGTCCCGCCAGGAAATCGCCTGCAGCTTGAATTCCAAGTAGGATATTCTGTTTTTAGAACATACCCTGTAAAAAATGCCCGCTTTGAGCCACGTTACACTTTCCAGAGCGGAAGGTTATGACAACGAGAAATGCTGTAAATACAACTCTTGTTTTGACGGTTGCATTTCAACATCCTCCAAAGAAGGGCCTGAAGGGGTAAAATGGGAACTGGGATATGGGCAAATTTTCACTGGGAAAATGGGATTTGGGTCACTAGGAGTAAGAATCTCAAACAAATAAACAATAGAACTGGGACTGGGATTTGAATAATCGGGAAAACAATAGGCTAGGAAATAGGATTAATTTTGGCAACATTTGGGCTGAAAAATGGGATTTTAAACCCCCCTTTAAGCACGAGTGTTTCCTTTCAAGGATCAGGAACATTTTCCGTGCTGTTATATAGTATTAGACACAAGAGTAGAGTTTTGGAAAATCGAGAAATGCTGTGAGAATATGAGTGCATGTGTGTCCACAGCGTTTTTCAAACTTTCTCGAGTTTTTCTTTAACGCAACTGCACTTTTCACTACACAGCAACACGAAAGACGACATTAAAAATGATAAGCTTTATTTTTCAGGACATCGATATAGAAGAAGGGAAGAGATGCACTTTTGACTACGTCCAGGTCCTCTCCGGTACAGGCCAACAAGCGGAGAGCCTGGGGCGATTCTGTGGCAAACAACTTCCGGATAGCCTGATATCCAGAGCTCATAAAATGATGATCAAGTTTCGCTCGGATAAAATGGTTAACGCGAAAGGTTTCAAAGTACGGTACACTTCAGGTCAGTTACTCTCCTTTTTTATTTCCTTTCCGCTTTATCTTGAGCAGGAATGCTGTCCTAATGGTTAATTAGTGTTCGGGATGTTCGGGATAGAGGGGAGTCAGCTATGTAGCACTTCCATATGAAAGGGTCTGGACGGGGTTTAACTTATGGCCGATAACTGAGTCCATGACCCCTACCCAAACCCTCTATGAAATGCACAGGGATGCCCATGGTCCAGCTTTGGAGTGTAAATTACGGATTTTTGGTCTTACGGTGTTTATAAGAGACTGAAGGTGATCAGGCTTAAAGTACCGTATTTATTCGATTAAGCGCCCTGGGCGCTTATTAAATTTTTGAACCTTGAGAGTGGGCGCTTATTCGAGGTGGGCGCTTATTCGAGGCTGGGCGCTTATTAAATGTTCACGATTTTCAGCAAATAGTAAGTTTATTTTCGTAACAAAACAATGAATAACAATAAAACGTGGAGATGTACCAAAGCAGAATTTTAACTGTTCATTGAATGTTTTTGTAAAATATTAAGAAAACTCGGTCATGGGGAAAGTCCCTAAGTAGTAAATAGTCAATTTCAATAATCAATACTCCTCTTGTGCGCTTATTTTTTTTTTGCGGGGTGGGGGTGGGCGCTTATTCGAGGCTGGGCGCTTATTTACTTTTCCTACCTTCAGTGTGGGCGCTTATTCGAGGTGGGCGCCAATTCGAGGTTGGGCGCTTAATCGAATAAATACGGTATGTTATCTTTTAGAGTTCAAAAAAGCTTGGGCTATTGATATTTATTGGTCTCCCAATATTGGGGTTTAATTTAAACTTTTTGACAAGCATCCCTTCCACCATTACTTTGGGGCATACCCTTCACTCTGGGATTGTTAGCAGTTCTTGGATCTTATAGTAAAGAGCAGGGCATGGAGTTCCCGTTGTTGTTGTCTGGTCTTTACCCACTGTGCTGTGTACTATGAAATGCTCGTACATACTAGCTGTAT
Source organism: Oculina patagonica (assembly GCF_052425735.1). Taxonomy (NCBI): domain Eukaryota; kingdom Metazoa; phylum Cnidaria; class Anthozoa; order Scleractinia; family Oculinidae; genus Oculina; species Oculina patagonica. The sequence goes on from NC_135762.1 coordinate 8,801,065, forward strand.
AAGCAGCTCTGCAAAAAATCCGAGGGTAAATAGGGTTTCGGTTTTGTGACAGGTCTAAAATGACACCCGCTGCACACCCCACCGAAATTTTTACCCCTCCCTTATTTCTGCTTCGGAATAATAACGTGCGTGCATGTATATTTTTTTAACAGTGTGCGGTGCTCAGCTCCACGCCTCAAACAACAAACGTCAGTTTATTTCTCATCCTAGTTATGGTGACGACAACTACAAATCAAATCTTCACTGTCAATGGCGGCTGGCAGCTCGATCAGGTTACATCATTCGTCTGCGATTCAAGGAATTTGACGTAGAAAACGAAAAGCTTTGTGGGTACGATTACGTCATCCTTCGTGACGGAAACAACAGCACCTCGCCATTACTGGGACGAGTGTGCGGCCAGGGATCGCCGGGCTCTTCGCGCGAGTTTGTTTCAACCGGCAATCGAATGTGGATACAATTTCGAACGGACCTGACAAACAATAAGAAAGGTTTCATTGCGGAATATTGGAGGTCACGCAAGACTGAAAAGAGATCCTTGTAAAAACGAAAGCTTGAAACTGCTCGAAGAATTTGAAAACGGCTGCGTCGCCAACACTTTAGTGTCCAGCTATGAAGGTAGAAAGAACTTAAAAAGTAGAGGAAGTATCTTTATTCGCTTAAACTTGCCAAGGGTAGCTTTTCATTGAAGGGTTTCGTAAATAATCGCAGAAGTCTAGATCATGACAGGCTGTTTATTTATTTGTCATTTTGCATTTTCACCGGTTATGGACATTTTATAGTATTCCAAGGCTTTGAGCCTTGTTTTGGATTTCATTTTGTACTGCATCTGATTTTCTACATCGTGAGTTGTTGCATTTCATTAAACACCCTTTATGTAGGTACTTCTATCTGTAGGTCTTAGGTATTTGAATACTACACAGCAAAGAAAGGTATGAGTGCTAGTATCTCTCTCCCTGTCAGTCTCTAGTGCAAACGTTAAATTTATTCCCAGTTATTGCGTAAAAAGGAAATGTATAAATTATATTGTTACGAACTTTTATTAGCACAAATCGAATATGCTATCTTAAAACGTTTTGTTTGTTTGATTTTGAAGATGTGATTGACGATGGTTCGTTTTATTTAAGTGCCCAGCTTTTCAAAAATAGGTTTAGAGATGTTAATTTTGGGTTGAAAAAGTTATTAAAGGTGCCATTCGGTTAAGTATTGTGGGAAATAAAACGTTGAAGTCGTTTTTTAAAAACATGTATAGATTGGGATTCTAAACATTAATGTATGCTTGGCAAGCATATTTCAGACTTTCGGTTGCAGGGGCTCGAGTCGTTAAAGCGAATTAAACTGACGAGGAGTTATTTTTGCTCTTAAAATGCATCTGTATTTTTTTTTACGTTTGTAATAAATTGTTTCGCAGTAAAACTTGCAGTGTCGTTGTTACTTTGTTTATAAACAAGTGAGCTAAAGTGAGCTAGCGAGATGGTAATGGCCATCGAACTGCATTAGACGAAGGAAAGGACACTCCGATCTGTGCATTTACAAGCGGATGGTGTCAAGATTTATGGTTGGGGCAAAGAAAGGAAGAAAGAAAAGAAGAAAGCAAGGAAGCAAGGAAGAAATGTTGCGTGGTAAGGTGCGTGGATGCTTGCGTGCGTGCACGTGTCCTGCGTGCATGCGGAGCGCGTGCCTGCTGTCATGCGCAAAAAGGAAAGTAAGTAAGTGGGTGTGTGGTTAAATGTGTTTCTGTTTATGATGTTATCTCTTCTTTGGAGTGTGAAAACCTCCTTTCACTTCTCTTCTAGGCAAAGTGGTCAGCCATGGTGACATTGTATCCATGAATATAGCCTGAATTCGGGACACGAGGAAAAAATTCTTGTCAGAAAAAATACTGAGCCCAGGTCAGAGCCCTTTAACGGGGTCAGCAGAATGCATTTCCCAGTAACATTTAAGGATTCAAGACAACACTACGCAACTTGTAGTTAGAGCGGTTCACTTGAGGTCGAAGATTGCGGCGGTGCACACGCAGTGATTGGCACGCGCCACTCTCGCCAACAGAACAACCCAACCAATCGTGACCGGCGCACGTTCCCGCGCTTCGATCAGCTACATGATGCTCGTGTGATGGCACTGGATTGTCTATGTCCGTTGTGATTGGCCAGAGATCTTTGGTTTGGACGACACTCAATTGAAAACTGCTCTAAACGTAATCAACATATATCTATGCGTAGTCTAATGTAAGCTTTATATTGCATGCTTGTAAGGACTGTAAGTGATGCGGGTTATCGAGAGTATGCAATGAGGTGAAATTTATGACACCTTTGCGCAGTACTAGTTTTGGTTTGCACACCCCGCCTTACCCGCTTCCGTAGACTTAAAAAGTCAAAATTCACTAAAAAAAAAAACAATCTAGGTCATTGATTTCATCGAGTCCCTGACTCGTCCCCAGTCGTCTCTCAATGTCTTATTGAACATAAACGAGTGAAGCGCGGTCGCGAGCGCGAGCACGGAAGGTTAGGGGAAGGAGGAACTCCAGAGAAAACATCATCCCCTCCGCGTTGACCCATTCCCTCTCCACTCGCCCTTTATGAGGACAAAAGAGACGACAGGGGAGGAGTCAGATCCAGTTCATGTAAAATGGAAGGGATAGAGAAACACTTTATTCAGAATACATTGAAAAATCAACTTGGACTACATATGAGGACCTGATGGGGACCTTCTTCAAATCAACGCCCAGATGAACATAAATTACTGTCATCATGCGGTTCCGTCTATTAAAAATCATCTCATAAATTATCCTCCTCAAAGTCTCACAATGCCTGTTGGTTTTCCAGCTAGGTGTTTCAGCCAACATTGTTATACAAAGGTAACTTCGTGATAATTACTTACCTTTCGAGCTACTGTCAGTCTTAAACTGTTTCTTCTGTCTCTTGTCTTCAAGAACTTTCGTTCTGACCTGCCTAAACTCTGAAAGGGAACCATTTAAGTCCTTTTAAATCCTGAATATAGAAAACGAGTTGTCCTTTACATTTTTGTCAAGGTCAGTCGAATGTGCTAGCATCCAAGTGCGCGAAAAAACGCTTCGGAAGAGGAGAAACAGAGCGCGTGATTGAAAAATATGAATCTTTTTTATCACCCTAGCTCGTCGCCTCTCGTAGGGAACGACTTTCTCGCGCACTCGACTGACACCCTGAGAAAAAATAACGGTCTGCTCCTAGGTCTATCCCGAATATGGATACATTTCTAAAGATTGTAAGACTTATTACACGAAATATCCCACTAATGAATTTATGTTTCGGCATTCACACAGTCTTTATTTAAGTAATAGACCACACTTTCTAGGGCTTTACTGGCGTAATAAAGCCACGCGGGATGTTGGGAGAACACGAGAAAAGCTTGTAAATCGCGAGCCGTCAGGCGAGTGATTTACAAGCTTTTCTTGTGTTCTCCCAACATCCCAAGTGGCTTTATTACGCCAGTAAAGCCCTAGAAAGTGTGGTTTATTGCTTTTAAGAAATAACTATAGGAAACGTCCTTCAAAGAAATAAGAATCTATTTTATTTTTCGTGATCAAATGTCTCATTCTCAACAAGTTCATCGAATGACGCGGTAAACCAATCACAGCGGCCGAAAGAATAAATCACATGTTCAGCTCCACACACAAAATCTACAAATCGACGCGACAAAAACGTTTAAAAGTTGTTTTAAAGCTATGAAAGTCATAAGAAAGGAAAGGAAAAAGACGAACTGTCACGGTATAAAATTTATTCAACGATTTTAAAGTTCGTTGACGTGGAAATCTAGCAAATTGTGGCCGGAGTCATTCACCGCGAAAGTAAAAGCAGGTAAAAGACTGCACGAAAACTTTGCAAGTTTACAAACTTCACAGACTGACGAAGGTATTGAGAATAAAGGTTGGTTCCACAAACACTTCTTATAAAATTTGTTCTGAATATCTTTATTCCGTATTCTTTTGTTTTCGCCGAATAACGGACTTGAGATAAAGCACTGAAAGCACGTAAAACTGAAGATATAATTTAAACGCGTACAAGAACTCAGTGTGAGGTTCTGCCATCAAAATAATTCTAGTTCATCGCGACAAATTCGATCAGTTTTATTTCCTTTTAAATAACATTTCCGAGTTAATTTTGAATGTAACCATATCAATATTTTTCCAGTCCAGTTAAAGCGGACCTGTTTATTCTGTTACTTCTCACTCAGTCAATGTTTGTCTCTGCGTTTTGTTTTTTTTTTCTCTATAGTGCCTTTGCTCAACTGTTGTAGACGGGAAAATTCAATTATGTGATCCACCCTCAGTAAATTTTCATAATGATCATTTACGATAATCATATATCCTCCGTTTTAACCATAAGATAGACCAAAAAAATACATTAAACTAAAGTTAATTCTTCGTCCTTATGCGTAATCGAGCGTAGTGCGGCCATTACCAGTACAATAGTACATAGGTTTTTGACCAATCAGAGCGCGCGTAGTATCTGAGTTATTTTATAATGTCTAATAGTATACAAAGAAAATCTAAATTCTACTGGTGGGACCATGTTCACGGTCAGTGCCAAGAAAATGGAATGCATAAACATGTTTTCTCTGTTCCCAAAATAACAAATACGACTGACACATGGTAAAGAGAAGATAACCTGAGGAGTGCAAGACTGGACGTGAGCAATCATTGGCTAGGTTTGAGAAAATTTGGCTGGCATAATAAAATCTGATCGGAATAGGAAGAGCAAGTTTGTTTCGCAAGATTGCCACTAAGTGTAACGGCAATAAACTACTGTGAGGAGCGTAAAGACAAGCGCACATGATCAGCAATTTAGGAACATTGTGTGGTTCCAGAAAATATCCATACCCCCACCACGTAGGAAATTGGAAATTCCAGAGGGGTGGGGGGGTCAAGGGCCCAGGAAATTCCGAAGAGGAGGGGGTTGCCAGTGGAATTATTTTCCAGACGGTCAAGTTTGATGCAGTGCAAACTAGTTTCAAAAATCGTTTCTTACCAGTGTTTTATAGCAAAAATAGCATTCTGGGTTCTTGATTCACAATCGCTTTACATTTAAAACGGGTTTTCTTTCTCCTGAAAGCACACTGAAAGCAAATAATTTCACTGAAATCCTCCATGTTCGTTCGTCCGCCATTACTTGTTACCAGTCCCCCGAAACTTGTCACGTGGTTTGACCGAAAGGCACTGGTGTCAAGGGTTGCTTGTTTCACGTTCGAACGAAGGAAAATCGTCCTTGTTTGTGAAAAGTTTCATTTTATTAGCGATGAAAATAGTGTAATGATGTCAGAAACTCGAGATTAACATGTTTTTTATTTCTGCTATTTTTTTAATTTTCCTGTTAAATTTTGCTTTCTCAGCGAGCATTAGCGATTTTGCGATCACGTTTACGGTGAATGTTTATGGTTTATATCAACACTTCAAATCCGTGTTCTGATACATTTTAATAGCGGTTTTCTAAAGCGATTGGAATGAAAAGGGATGGATGGTTATACAACAAGGTAATTTGACAAGTGACTACCAGATATTTTTTTTTTACTTTTGAGGAAATTTCTTATTTTGTCTTCAGCAGTACATGTAACGTATGTATCGTTCTAACATATCTTCCGATCGATCAGTTATACACTGTAACTGTTTACAAGAGAGGTGGCCTAAAATTTAGAGCATTGTACAATTTATCTTTTTTTCCAGAGGGGCTGGGGGGTACGCAATATACTTTTGGAAATTCCGGAGGGGTGGGGGGTTTATTTTTCTTAACAAAAACGGAAATTCCAGAGAGGTGGGGGGTCTTACGTGAAATACCCTCCGTGGTGGGGGTATGGATATTTTCTGGAACCACACATTGGGCTGGTTACTGCTTTTCGTACCTCAGTATTTATTTTTGACTGAGAAGGACCTTTTACCCTCACACTGCCCCTTCACTCGGCCTAGGTGTATCTGTGGGTATCATTGTATGTTGTAAAAAAACTATCTTCAGCATTCATTTTGTCGACGGTTGGTTGATATGCATCTACGACATTTAACTTGGTATTGAGACCCTCTTGTACTGATGTAATACCTAGGCTTGCTTAAAATGATATACCTGGCACCTAATGGTAAGGTTAAGTCTGCATTCGAACCTAGGCCGGAGATATTTGTAGTATAAAGCGACCAGGAGTATAATTAATCCACAGTGAATGTGATGCTAGGCTATCGCAGGGTTACCCCTAGCATTTAATTTGTCTGTACCTATTTATAAACTTGGATGGAGAGCGGCACTGTTACAAAACGTTAAGTATGCATCCCAAGAACACAACACAATGACACCGGTCTGGGATCCAGCGCACGTCACGTGGCCGTTTTTATTCTAGAGACGTGTTACCCGTCTGGACGAGCTTCGGCAAAAATTCGTTGTTCGTCTGGTTATGCGTCTCCAGTATAAAAACGGGCACAAGACGAGTTACCCGTCTAGATGAGCAACTTTTCAAAATGCGTCTTGAAAGACGGATAACGAAACGAAAGGAAGCTCGTCTAGTCGCGTCTTGTGCCATCTTTATACTAAAGTAATTCAATCTCATTTTATTTGCGTTTGAATGTTTTATTTTTCCACACGAGTTGCGTCATTGATGGTTCGTGCTCTCAGGTTTCGTAGCGCTATTCAGTTTTCACCACAAAAATATTTACCGGTTAGTGTATTACCTTTGATCCTTTTTAGCGTTAAGTAAATTTGTTTTGTGAATATCTATACTTTTCTGTCAGCACGTATAGCGTTATTTTTGAGTAGCGGATAAAATTCGAGAGAAAGATACGCCCGAGCACTTCGTGTTTCTGCTCGACTCAAAAAGATGAAAAACAGATGACGTGACACGAGGTGACGTCACGCGAAACAGAAACGTGCTGTGGATTCAAGCTGTGGATGTGGTGTTAACTACAACACGTCACATGGCGAGCGTAATAATTTTTTAACCGTAACTACGTGTAACTCACAGCTGCTATCAGTAATGTCACAATTTCACTTAATTTGCCTTTCAATGTTTTCTTGCGTGAATGGGTCATTGATAGTTTTTTTTTTCTTCAAATAAGCGTTCAATAATGTGCCTTTGAATGTTTTATTTTTCCATGGGAATTGTGTCATTGATGGTTCGTGCTCTCAGGCTTCGTAGCGCGAATTCTATTTCATCACAAAAGTGTAACCTTTGATCCATTTAGCATTAGGTAAATTTGTTTTGTGGATATGTTTACTTTTCTGTCAGCACGTATAGCGTTATTTTGAGCAGCGAATAAAACTTGAGAAAGATGCGCGTTTCTGCACGACTCAAAAAGATGAAAAACGGATGACGTGAAACGAAGATAATGTGACGCGAAACAAAATCGTGCAGCATGAATGTTGTGTTTACAATAAAGACGCGGTAACTGCATGTAACTTATAGCTGCTATCCGTTATGTCACAATCTCACTTCATTTGCGTTTGAATGTTTTCTTAGGTGAATGGGTCATTGATAGAGTATGCTCTACGGCTTCGTAGAGCGAATTCTATTCTCTTTTATCACCAGAGGATAAGTGTAATTGATCCTCTTTCGATTTGTTTTGTAAAAATTCAACCTTGTTCCCTGAAAGAGAGAGACCCTGCGGAATGAGGTTATAGGATAATTTGTTTTTGATTGACATGTGCTGAATGGCGTTTTAAACAACCTTTCTGTCAGCACGTTAATGCATGAATTAATTGCGGTTTAATATCAGAATGGAGTGACGGAAACACGTCACTTCAAGTTCGCGAATCATCACTACACCTCATTACCATTCGGTAAAAACGGCCATTAATTACCCATAACTAATACGATTCTAACCATTTAGATCATGACTCGCAGTCTTGCACGGTATGATCTGATTATCCTTCTCCGCCAACATCTCGTCGGGAAAATCCTTTTATAAATCATAAAGAAGAATGAGAGAAGGAATGGAGAAAAGGACAGACAGACAGACGGTCAGTCAGTCAGTCAGTCAGTCAGTCAGTCAGTCAGCCAGCCAGTCAGGCAGGCAGGCAGGCAGACAGACAGACAGACAGACAGACAGACAGACAGACAGACAGACAGACAGACAGACAAACAGACAGGCGGGTAGGAGGACAGTCAGAAAGACAAGCAGGCAGGCATGCAGGCAGGCAGGCATGCAGGCAGGCAGGCAGGCAGGCAGGCAGGCAGACAAACAGACGGACAGACAGACAGACAGACAGACAGACAGACAGACAGACAGACAGGCAGGTGATAGAGGCTTCGCTCAAAAGAGGTGCCTTCTGAATCCTCGTAGCATGCAAACGTTAGCGACTCCAACGGGACTCCTGCTTTGAAACGGAAGGTTAACAATTTAAAGTCCCATTATTTAAGAGGGTAGCCAAAACTGAGCAGATATTCCTTAAGAAATGCCAACCCAAAGATCGTTGTGAATTGTTTTATTTATTGTCCTATAGTGTTGGAATAGTTTCCTGTCATATAAGTATAAGAAAGGGGTAACTTTTTAATGTATGCGAAAGGGGTATTTATAGAGTCAAAGTTGGTATCAGATAGGGTAAGGATTGAGTCTCTAGTCGGAGAATCTTGCATAAAACGGGTGTCTTCTCGTCGTGGTAAATAACGTTTCGTACATAATCTCCATAAAAAATGCAGTTCCTTCATGATTAATAGATGAGAATGTGCAGCATATTTGATTAGCACTTAAGTGTTGTATACTTTAAATAATTGAAGTATTGAATTGAATATTTAGCATCTAAGTTTACACAAAGGACTCGTGTTTGGGTTCCAGTTGTTAACCTTCAAAATAAAATTGAAATTATCTAAACTTCTGGCCGGTTTAACCGAAACCTGCGCCCAAAACTCGTATGTTTTGTTACATTTGATGCTTTGCATATAAAAGATTTAAAAAATTCAATCGACATTTTTCAAAATGTTTACTTCGACTAGTACAAGTACCCGAATGGGTTAATTAGTTCGTATACATAGAAATCGCAAATTATATCGACGAGCACAAGATATCCAAGTCAAGGTAAAATATTATATGACTCCTTACCCGGGGAGGATGTGGGTTATTCCGCCGTGATACCGAAGAAGGGCGAAGTGGAAGCTGCCTGACAGGTCTGACAGGCTTTCCTTTGCACTTGCAGCTGTAATCAGCGGTGTATCACTCCAGGAGAATGTCCACTTTTGGAAATGTGGAAAACAATAGCGTGACGTAACAACATGGCGGTTGTCAATTTTTCCCGAGTGGACTCCACTAGAATTTTATATTTCCCGTTTTTCACGTTTTCCCGTGGTGCGTTTCCTGCCAGATGGTAACACAACACAAAGAAGGCATTGAAGAAGCGCTATGCGTGACAATTGTGTAAAATCACGGCGGATTGTGCGCGGAGGTTAGAATTTACTTTCGATGCGTATGTTTGTTTTGGTTGTCTTTCGGGTCGTTTCTTCAGCTTTAATCCAGTGTATCTCTTGTGAAAAATTTTTCTGAGCCTTGAAAAAATTCAGGGATGTTCTACAGTTATTCTAGTTGCTTTGTGCGAAATCTGAGCGATGGGCCGCAATTTGGGTGGATGGGCCGCGATTTTTGCTGGAAGCCATCGTCTACGCAAAGTGAGACTGCTTACAACCCCTTACAACTAATCTGTTTGGGCTTCTTTTCGTTCGCTTCAGTCGATGACTTGATGGATAATTGACGTCAAAGAACATCTTAAATATATCCAGGATCGCCACAGATTATCTACTGGACCTGTTTAAAGACACAACAAGGTCAACAAGGACAACAGGATGCGAGCTTTGTTTTCTTTCTGGTTTCTTTGGACCGAAGGTCGACGCGCGGCTGAAAAGCGCAAAAGCACATTGAAATGTATTAAAAGGAAGGGTATCTGGCAAAAGAAACCAAGCACGGACTCGCCTGAAGCGAAGGAAATTATTTTCTCGATTATATTCAATTTCTTGATAACCTGGAGTTAGAAAAACAAGGAAGGAATGAGAACCCTGGCGAGCTGCGTGTTTGCGCCATGCCAGGGAAGGCGAAGGAGACTTCAGTCAATGTATTTTCGTTCATTTCAGTGTAGTCAACTTAATTCTAACCAGCTAGGAGTTCTGACGGTCTTGTTGTTATGTTTATAAGGAGCTCCAAATGCCATGATGTTTTCAAATGATTGAGCTAGCCTTCGAGTTGAGGTCATCGGTCTAATTGATTTCCTGGCCAGCTATTTTGCGAAGCAGAGTTTGACACCTTTTGACGCCTATTTGTTGATGAAATATATGTTAGAAAGGTTTGTTGTGACTCATTTTTATTGCAAGATAAAACTCAGTACAGCTCACTTTATGTTTTCACTACAAGACCAGCAGATTATGAGCTGCGTGAAGGATTTTTCTTTTCTAATATAATATTTTTATCGTGTTGCCAAGCCAGGCTGTTTGATTTGCAGCAATGTAATGCCACTGTAATGTGTCGCTTCCTTCGACGCGTGTTCTATTTTCTTGACTCAGTTGCGCCAAATATTCATGTGTCTTCTACGAAGCTATTTACTTTTTCGTTTAATTCGTAGAAAACAAGTAACAAGTTTAACGGCTTATGCAAACCTTCGACTATCAATTTGTTAGACCGGTCAGTTCTGGCACGATACCAACTGTAAATGTTTTCATGTCAGTTTGCGACATCGCATTTAATTTTTGAATTCGAGACGCCGCCAAGCTAATGCCCGGGATAATTGTGAGAGTATCTTATCTGAAAATCGGAGTTCATAGCTCCTGTTAATTTACCAAACCAAGTGCTTAGTGTGTCACTGATATGTACATAGCGCGCGACGGAAAACGTTCGTTTCCGCTTTACTCACTCTCGGCCAAGAGAGATAAACGGCATATTTTTTTCTTTCTGCAAGCCGTGAATAAAGTTAGGCCCAGGATGCTTAAATACTTGCATGATGTGGCGTAAACTGCGAGAGTATCTTATTTTAAAAGCGGAGTTCATAGCTAAGTTCTTTTAATTTATCAAAACCAAGTGCATAGTGTGGGCATAGCGCGCGACAGAAAAGCATTTAAAATGCAAGCGCTCGTCTCCGCTTTACTTATTCCTGTCCAAGAGAGGTCAATGGCATATTTTCTTCTTTCTGTAAGCTGTGAATTTCCGCTTAGTTAATAGAACCAAGCTTGTTTCATTCGAATTCGAGTTCTGTACACTTCGCTGTTCTAGATTTCGATCGACAGAGCAGGAATATTTTATGTCAACAGACCTCGCATCATGTGACTCCAAATTCGAGTAATGATTGGATAACTGTTTGTTTTGATCTGCGGATCAAAACATTTCCAAAACTGGACATTCAACTGAACTGTGTATATCGACATTGTCCGGCCACTGACAGAGTTATATCGACGGATAGTTGGCTTTTGATTTGTTTGTAACTTGCACTTACTATGAGCGTGAAATCGAAAAAACAAAAAACAAACAAACAAATAAATAACGTTTTCAACCTTAAAGTCCTTTCACGTTTGAACTGATTTGACGCTTCATATAGTTTGGTCACATCAGAGCGAGAGTCTCTTGTCTAAAAATAATGCAAATATCTTTTGTTGTTTTGAACACGGCATTTTCATTTTAATCCACACTCCCAAAGGAAGCCAGATTCTGTTAATACCACGTTCTCATGAAGGATCACAAAGTTACACAATAGTCTTATATTTCAAGTACTTGCTGCTAACTAAACACGTAACATTGATTGTTGAAGCATAACCGACAAAGTAATTAAATTATGTGTGTTAAGTGGTCACCGCGTAAATGACATCACTATGGTGACCAGATAGTTACCGGTCTCGTGAGTGCTCTCTGAAACGGCAGAGGTCTGGGTACAGACGAATCGAGTGTCCCGGTAAATTCCTTCTTTCCTGCCTGTATTTAGCCTGTGAATGCAGACGTATTTCCGGCTGTCGTTGCTCTCCGCCAAAAAAAAAAAAAACGGAGAGAAACGACAGCCGAAAATACGTCTGCGTTCGCAGGCTAACCTCGATTGATCTCCCAGTTTCGCCAATATCAACTTTACAGGCATTTACAGGGAATCTTGTAGACCACGTCATCTGTCTTTTTTGTGTCGGACTTAACTGAAGAGCGGCTCTTCTTAAAAACTTTGTAACGTTCCCGTATATTTGAGTAATTCAGTGATTGTTGATCGTCGATCGTCAATTTTAAGCCAAACTCCAGGCTTGGTAAAGACCTAAGGTATAGTGCTTCGGCAAGAATCGTACAAAAATTGTATTGTTCTATTGTTGATTAATTTATTTATTTCTAATTGGCATGGCATCAATGCTTAGGGATCACACAAAAGATATTTCATGCCAGAATCTTGCCTGGCTGTATATTTTAACAGAAAACATTCAACCGGTCTTGTTTGAAGACTAGCTTGTTACCGATCCTTGCTTACTCTAAAGCAGTGCTCAACTGATTGAATTGTATTTTTATTTTTCTCGCTAAGGTGCCGAGTCATGACTACGCGAGGCAATGAACACGATCAAACTGCAGAGGAGGAATATGAACCTAAATGCCGTCTCGACAGCTGGTGGTCGTGGTTGGTGTGTGTTGCCTCTGTCATATCGGTTGTTATTGTCGAGGGGATCACATACAGCTTTGGGTTACTGCTACCCCCTTTGATGGAAAACTTTGAAGAAACACGGCAAGCAACAGGTATTTCAAAGAGCTGTAAAAACACACAATGAGGATAACTAGAAGGAAAATAATTTTGTTATCATTTTTTTTCGGTTAAAAAGTTTCTTGCGGTTGAAGGTCACTTACTAAAATTAATTCCGAAACTTGGTATATTATTTAGTCTACTACAGGGTTCTCGCTCTTATTTCTAATGACAATTAGCTAGGGACCTCTTAGCTAGGTTTTACTTTTGGCCAATATTTACTGAGTTTATGACTTCCTCGAGGAGATCTAGATGTATCAAATACACACACAGATTGTGTTTTCATCGCGTTTTCCTTCGCCTTGCATTTAATGGTTGAAGCGAAAAAGTCTTGGCGTCTTTTTCTCGCCTTCCCTGCGTTGTCAAGATTGGATATCGTATACACTTGAGCTCTCTATCTCAGCGAAAAAAACAAAATAAGACTAAATTAAACAATATGGCAAATTTTTATTTAGATTTCATGGTAATGAAGTGAGTCAGCCATCAATAAAACGCTCCTAGTCTGGATCAAGACCACACCAAGCGACGAGGAAAGTTTTTAATTGTTGCATTGATTGATTCTTGTTACTAAGGTGGTCGTTGCATTTAATGTTTAGTCTCATTTGCTAACCATTGTTTTACGACTGTTTTGGTGCGAATATTTCCGTACCTAAACATGGATTGGGCATATTTAGCCTAAAACAATCCTGTGTCGCTTTGTCTGGCAAGTGAAAAAACAAAAATACCAATGAACGAATTGTGAGCAAGGGCAAATACGTCATGAGGACCCGCACGCCTTAGCAACCTGCGATAGTGTCGGCCATGGGTACATTCAGTGCACCGATTTCGCAATAGTAAACAATAGGCGTGTTGACAGATCTTGCAATTTGAAGCTCGGTAAAGCTCGTAGGAGGAGTGCAAAACATCAGTCACAACTCATCACTTGACAGATGTAATGAGATGTTCGCCAAGACTTTCGCTATAAATAACTTTATGAATCTGCAGGATTCGGCAATTAAAGTGATGTGGGGAGATCGTATTTTTTTATTAGCCGCGCTATGCAAGCAAAGTCAATATTAAATATGAATAACAAGGATCTAAAGTAATAATAATTGACGAACAAAAAACAAAACAAAACACCAGAAAGCATTTGTATATAACATCAAACATTTGTAGGGGAAAATAAATTTAAATTAATTCCCCTGCTTTCAAGAATGTAGTCCGCAAAACTGGGCCACAGCTTCGTTTTCGTCGCTTTAAAATTATGCTCTTGAGCACTGTATCGCAGAATGAGAAGACGAAAAGCTCCAGATTTTCTTGGACTGAAGCTGCGCGCGGTCTCGTAAGATGATGTTGTCAACACTTATACGTTACGTGGATCAATTTTCGTGTCTGGTGGTAGAATAAATTATGTTAAGCGGCGCGCGAACTCGCTCGGCGGAAAAAAAGTCAGGTATGTTACTACAAACATATTTTGATTTGAGAATTGTATGCTTCAATAGCACGATGGTCATATCGACATTGGTCAACTGAATCGGTCATCATTCTAACGAAGTTGCATGAAGCGGCCTGGACCGGGCGCCAGGAAGATACTTGACATAATATGCCAAATCGTTCATGTTACTGGCGCACGAAAAGGGAATTGTTCTGTCGGTAGTAGAAAAGGTTTGTTGTGTCTGTTATGCAAAAGCACCTGTATAAGCTTGCCTGCGGATTTTCTTAATTTTATGTTTCGATCAGATAGAATTTTCACATCGATGGACCGGATTGAATGCACTGTGTCCAGGAAAGTCTGTTCCGTGCTTTGTTTACAACGTGGTCAAACCGAGTGATGCGAAAAGTCAAAATCGAAAATATCGATGATTGCGAGAAATTCAATTATTTTACTGTTACTAAACCAACTATTTCATTACATTTATTGGGGAACAAACAATTTGGTTGTCAGAATGTGGGGATATTTGATAATGCCATACTGTTCTACAACTCCTAAGTGCAAATATTTAACAACTGCAACAGAAACACTAGGTGGCACGCCCGTGATTCTGTGAGTAAGAACGTTATGGCATTATGAAACTTCCTGCATAATTTTCCAGGTTGTATCCAACTCTAAATGGTTTTTTAAGGAGCAGGGGGGAATTGGGCGAACAAACAATTTGGTTGTCAGAATGTGGGGATATTTGATAATGCCATGATTTTCTACTAAACTCCTAAGTGCAAGAACTGCAACAGAAACACTAGGTGGCACGCCCGTGATTCTGTGAGTTTATAGAACGTTATGGAATTATGAAACTTCCTGCATTTTTTTCCCGATTCTATTTAACTCCACGAAGCGATTTTCACGGGGCAGGGGGAATTAGGGTTGTCCGAATGTGGGGATATTTGATAATGCCATGATTTTCTACTAAACTCCTAAGTGCAAGAACTGCAACAGAAACACTAGGTGGCACGCCCGTGATTCTGTGAGTTTATAGAACGTTATGGAATTATGAAACTTCCTGCATTTTTTTCCCGATTCTATTCAACTCCACGAAGGGATTTTCACGGGGCAGGGGGAATTAGGGTTGTCCGAATGTGGGGATATTTGATAATGCCATGATTTTCTATTAAACTCCTAAGTGCAAGATCTGCAACAGAAACACTAGGTGGCACGCCCGTGATTCTGTGAGTTTATAGAACGTTATGGAATTATGAAACTTCCTGCATTTTTTCCCCGATTTTATTCAACTCCACGAAGGGGTTTTTCACGGGGCAGGGGGGATAAGGGTTGTCCGAATGTGGGGATATTTGATAATGCCATGATTTTCTACTAAACTCCTAAGTGCAAGAACTGCAACAGACACACTAGGTGGCACGCCCGTGATTCTGTGAGTTTATAGAACGTTATGGAATTATGAAACTTCCTGCATTTTTTTCCCGATTCTATTCAACTCCACGAAGGGGTTTTTCACGGGGCAGGGGGAATTAGGGTTGTCCGAATGTGGGGATATTTGATAATGCCAAGAGAGCTCTCTTGATAATGCCATGATTTTCTACAAAACTCCTAATTGCAAGAACTGCAACAGAAACACTAGGTGGCACGCTCGTGATTCTGTGAGTTAGGACGTTATGGCATTATGAAAATTTTCCCGATTTTATCCAACTCTAAGAGGTTTTGTTTTTAAGGGGCAGGGGGAATTGGGGCTGTCCGAATGTGGGGATATTTGCTAATGCCATGATTTTCTACAAAACTTCTAAGTGAAATCGGCATATAATTTTGGTAGTTCGAGTTTGAAGAGATTTGATAGTGCCATGATTTTATATTGTGCTTGTTAAGAATGCACCTTTTTCTTGCTTTCCGTGTTTTTCGTGCGAAGACATTTAGAAAATTGATCGCATGAAACATGTTTTTACATTCATACAAATAAAGGATCATAATTATATAGCCGTCAGTAAATCCTATATTGTCAGCACAGCTATTTTTCCTTAATTTCTGGGAACTGTCCAATTTGAGATTAAATTTGGATAGTTTCAATTAGGATTTTTTGGTAAAATTCACAATCTGTCCAATTTAAGATAAATTGGACAGTTTCGTCTCGGCCAATCAAATCGAAGAAAACACAACATGTGATGGATATTAGCCAATTAGCACAAAGCATAGCGTCAGCGCTGTAAACTGGTCGCATTGTGAGTCGACAATGGCGGAATTTTATGGAGCAAGTTTGCTACGTTTTTCTATTTCTTTTGAGCTTTTCAGCAATAGAAACAACAAAGAGAAATTTTCTACGTTGTCAGAAGAGGAGCTAGCTACACTAAGAAGCAAAAACCAAGAGCAAAACACCTCCAATAGTACAAAACTTGGGTAAACGTAAATGCAGCGAAGCGAAGCAAGAAATCTGTCAGATATTCATCGCCATGAGGCATGAGCTAGATGCAATTCTTTGTCGTTTTTTGCGGAAATTCGAAAAGAAAAGACGGCGATGAAGTACGAACGATATAGTGGAAAGGAGCATGTCACATTCAAGAAGTTGTTAAGCTCTTCGGACACTTTGTTTACGACTTTCATTGATTGATGCAGTGTTTTCACTCACTTTGTAGCAAGCTTCGCAAACTCAGGTGAATAAAATTGCACTGTTTTGTTTAAGTTTTATTTGTGAAGACAATGCTCTGAGTGAGTTGCATGTGCTGTGTTATGCCTACTATTGTTGAATGCTTTTCCCGTTCTGGACACAAGTTTATTGTTTATGCTGGATTGACTGACTACAAGCTATATAATTAATATGTAACCGGACTACATGCTTGTCCAATTTTGGAAATAATTAGATTCAAAAAATTCCTCTGACAGCCAAATTGGACTCGGCCTACGGCCTCGTCCAATTTTGGCTGCCCTCGGAATTTTTTTCATTAAATTATTTCCAAATTGGACAGCATGTAGTCCAATTACTTATACAAAGCCCCTTTGGGCTCAGTGTGTCGTGTTACGTTTTTCGCGTCTTTTTATTCGTTATTCCATAACTTGCTGGGTAATTTTCTGGCGCACAGCTAACTTATTCGAGGCGTGAAAATTCATAACACAATACTCGCCATTCTTGTACACACCAGCTCACGACAAGCTGAAAGAGTGTCTGCATTTAATAATGGATGGACACCTTAGCGACATGGACAGTTTTTGATACGCGCTTATAAATAGCAAACAAAAACATTGCGATATCTTTGATCGCTTAGGCCCGGGTCGCACTTGGGACAAAATCGGGACAAGTTTATTTTGATAACCAAAAAAATTGTCAGATTCCTGTCATCAGTTGACCACGCCAAGTGCGACCTACTTGTCCCTACGCGGACAAAAACTTGTCCACGGAGACAAATCTTCAAAGAAGCCGTCGTCCTGCCTCAACGCAGGACTTTTTACGAACAACAAACAAAAATTGTTTTTCTTGTGACAAAAGTGTCAATCAGTTCAGTGATCCTTAAAAAATTGTTCGCTTCACATTTTACTATCTAGTCTGATGAATACGAATTCAAGCGGTTTTCGACCGAATATTTCCGTTATTTAGGAAAAGAGCCCTCGCCAAGATAATTCAAATGAAAGGAAAGATTGGTATAGGCTAGGGCAACTGTTCTGTAGCCGCAGTCCGAATCATGATGCACAGCAATTTGCTCATCAAATTTTCCGCTTTATACGGCGGCACGCTTTCTTTTATATGAGCTTCGACATCGTTACGAACGCTCGCATTAAGAAGGTAGAAACAAACATTTGCGTTGATTTGATTCAATGCGACCGGTTTGTCTCTCCCTTTTGAATGTTATTTTTGCTGCGAAATTAACACAGTATCAAGTGACGGGTAATTTTGTGTGTCCAAGTGCGACCCTAAATACAACAATTCAAATTGTCTCGAACAAGTTCCGAGACAAACATTGTCCTCAACATCTTGCAACATTTCAAATGTTTGTCTCAAGTGCGACCCGAGCCTTACTGTGCAGTTTGTGTTTTCAGATAATGTTTACGTTAGCGGGCGCTCTGCTTGCGGTTATTAACGTGATAGGTCTGTTATCAGTCAACATAAAAGGTTGTGACTACGATGAAGACAAAGAAACTGAAACTGAATTAAATACGTGAGCATCTCGCATTGAAGAAAAACGAAATCAGTTGTCACTGAAGCAAACACAGAATGAAAACTGACATAGCGAACAATTGATATAACTACTATCGAATTAATCCTCAAATTAAATTTTTCACGCGTTGTTTTCCAGAAAAACTTACAATCGCGGCTTCACGCCGTGCCGCAGTGACTTCGCTGCGTGAAATGAACCAAAGTGAACGATAAACAGATTTAAACATTGTTTTAAATGATTTTTAGAACTGTACACTGATCAGTATAATCCGTTATTATTCAGCTATCCCGCTTACTGGTACAACTGTTATCTTTCTCTGTTAAAAAATAAGATAAAAACCAAATAGAATGCAAGCTGTGAATACGCTAAAATTGTCAATCAAGATGAGATTCACCTCAAACTGCGAGGATTCACACATTTTTGCGATTCTCTATATAATTACATATGGCGTCTGTAGCAACGTTGGCTTCCAACAGCGAACAGAAAAATGTCCTATGCGGGTCCTCATGGACTTTGAGTTAATTGAGTCTTTGTATATGAGGGTATTCGCACGGACGTACGATAACGAAAACCAGTAATAACAGCAATCATAAACGATTATGATTATAAACTTCAGAAAAGGGATTCATCTAACTCAGGACAGCTTGAAATACCCATTTTTAAAAAAAGATTTTTAAAAAAGATAAGTTTGCGTTTCACGTGATTGCAATTTTAATTAGCAGTCACGTGGATCGAATGCTCTCAATACTCGTCTTATCAAAAACAAGGCGCAATTACAGTGTGTAAATGATAGAGGTGTCTCTTTCGAACGTTAAGACTTTCCGCGCGTCGAAGGACTTTGAGAAAGTCTCAAAGTTCACATTTAACTGAAGATTGTAACACTGAAAGACCTTACGCGCGGTGGAAACTATTTAGTTCATTCAAAATCCGAGGCTAAGCCAACATGTAACATGTAATTACCTAATAAATAAATATATATTTTTTTACTTTACCATCCAGAAGGAAGTTTTATTAATTGCAAGATTGCTTTTTTTGACAGCATGGATTGGCTCTTTGTACGTGGCAAGTGGTTGTCTTTTCAGCCCTATCGGTGCTTATATCAACGATCGTTTTAGCTACAGGTTTGCCGCCATTGTCGGTTCAACTTTAGGAATATTTGGCTTCTTTTTTGCCTCACTGTCTACAAAACTTTGGATGATGTACCTAACATATGGCATTCTGTCAGGCGTAGGACATGTAATGGTTTTCAACTCTTCATATTTGATCGTCCTGCAGTATTTTCTCAAATGGCGATCGGTGGCTGTTGGCATCGTAGCATCCGCGCCAGCGATTGGCATGTTTGTAATGACTCAAATCACTCAGTCTTTACTAACTACCTTTGAATGGCGAGGAGTACTCAGAGGATTTGCTCTTTTGAATTTTATATGCGGTTTGTGTTCAACTGCATTTGTACCTCTGGACAACCTGAAAGAAGAAAGTAGCAACGGCAACACAATTAACAAAACCAAGCAGCAGAAAGGAACAAGCAAGAACCTATCTCTTTGGAGGAATTACGCTTTCTTGATTATGTTGACTTCATTTTTTGTTGTTAAATTCGGTTACTTCGTTCCAACGGTACACATAGTAAGTAAATGCAGGTATCTTGAAAGTTTGAAGGTCGGAACACACTTGACGACAAGTCGCAGCGACAGGTATCTGCGACAAGTCGCTCCGTGTGTACTGCTTCAAAACAAGTCGCTGCGACAAAGCGCTTGTTCGGTGCACGCGCAGCGAATTTCGAAGAGGGGGAATGTGAACTAGTTTTCCAATTACATAACGCGAAAATACATGACGCTCTCTCATTGGTTAATTTGTACTTTGTCGCAGAAGTGTGCACACACTGCGTCAACCCTGCTTTCGCTCATTTTGTTGCTGCGATCGTATATTAGTCGCACAAATTCAGACCGGTTTGAATTTTTGCGGTTGATCGCAGCGACAAAATTCTGTCGCGATGCAAAGACAAAGATTGTCGCAAAAATGCACCATGTCACACGAGGCAACATGTTGCAACAACTTGTCCCGCGACACGTTGCTATGACTTGTCGCCTAGCGTGTCCCGACCTTGATAGCATTAACTATTATAAGAAAGTGTTTGGTCTAGTTTGTTAAGAATCAAAATCTCTGTACAGCATTGGTTGTTTGATATGGCTCGAATAAATTTGTACACGTCTAGTTATTGTGTATTGCATCTTTGTGCCTAACTTTGCCAGAAGCCACTGTTTAAATGGCTCTATAGGTTAATATACTGTATTACAAGCTTTGACTGTCTAATGGACGTACTAACTGAAAGATAAGGCAAATAAATAGATAGACTGACAAACAGACAGACAGACAGACAGACAGACATAACGACAGACTGTCTCACTGACTAGCTAACAATTGATTTGCTTACTTATTGTCTGGCTGGGTCCCAGAGGCTATTTTCGCGTTTATCGCCAGGGAGGAGAAAACCTTCTCTTACCTTATCGTATCTCATCTCATCTCATCTCATCTCATCTCATCTCATCTCATCTCATCTCATCTCATCTCATCTCATCTCATCTCATCTCATCTCATCTCATCTCATCTCATGTTATCTTATCTTATCAAAGTACGCGTCTAGTGGAGAACGAATTTACCAAGCTATACATAGAGATAGATTATGAAGTTGATATAAGTTAGATGTTAGACATAAGGCAGAATCTACTCCGCAAAAGATAGCTAACGTTCCTCCCTTTTTTTCTAGGTCAAACACTGCAAGCAAGAACTTCATATTCCCGGAAACAAAGTCTCCATGATTTTCACGTACATGGCTATAACATCCCTCATCAGTCGTAACGTGTTCTGCAAACTGGGCGACTTCAGGCTCTTTAACAGATTCCATCTCTATCAAGGGGGAATGACCGTCAGTGGATTGTGTGTCTTATGTCTGCCATCAGCACGATCATTTAGCTCGGTTGTAGCAATTTTCATAGTATTTGGACTTATGGATGGAGCCCTGAATGGGCAATGGTCTTTGTTGATTTTGGAATGTTCTGGAAAACAGAAAGTCAATCAGGCGTTGGGTTTTACATCGCTTTTTACTGGTGTGAGTGTTGGCCTTGGATCTCCAATGGCTGGTGAGACTAAATACTGTTTCATATTATACCCTTAAGCATAACTTCAAGTAATAGCTCACTATTGCCAAACCTGTCATCTGATTGGCAACACATGCAGTCGATCGAAGGAGTGTTCTGTTCATGGAGGGACTACCATATGAAAGAGACGGGGATGCCCTTCGTCTCACTTCAGGGTGGGTAAACTACGGATTTTGTTTTCACTTAGGGTGTTCACTGGTTCAGGACAGTGCAGCCATACTTTAAACCCTCAATTATCTCAAAGGGGTTGCAGGTAAAGATATAAAACAAACGTCGTCATATTGCGTTGGCTTTCTAAACGGATAAGGAATGAAAACGGTATCTTTTAGGGGTAAAAATTAGCTTACGCCACGGCCAGAATGGTCTCCCTTATACGAGAAATTCAACTTTTACGACGTGCAACCCCATCTCTCTCATATTGGAGTCCCCTCCACCTGGCCAGCATCTTTTGTCCCGAACGGACTCAGATCAAACCCATCTATACCGCAAAGATTTGATTTAGCCGTGTGGCGTTTATGTTATTTTTGACCCTCAAGGAAGGACGCTTATTGAAGATCAGACATGACGCCTATTACAGTAGGGCACTAATTCCCTTCTTTGACAAAGAAAATCTTTCGTTTAAAGTTATAGTGCCCTGAGGAAGATCAGTTCTTTTGTAATCCTTGTAATGCGGGGATTCGAAAAGGAGATGAACTACATCCAAACTTAACAACTAAAGCTAGTTAATTCCAACAAAAGAACGCAGTTCAAGAGGTGTTCAACCGTAAATTAGCAAAATTCCGTCTATTAACAATACAGCAGTATTGAATTAGACTCAATAGACTTTCATTCTGTTTTTTTTTATACCACAGGTTTGATGGCGGACAAGCTTGGTTCGTACACTGTCACATTTTACACTGCGGGCGCAGTACTGATAGCTGGAGCTTCGATTACGTCACTTATGGCGTTTGTGAAACAACAACCTGAAGAAGCTGGCGAGACAGTATCCTATGAGGAAGAACTTTTAGTTACGGAAAAACTTACAGTGCTTTAGAAAGCACAGAAAGACCAGCACGCGAAAAGAACATGAATTGTTTATCTCTTTTATGTCGCCAAAATAACATCTGCTTTCAAGAATAGACAGAGGCCGTCAGTTTGTATTTGTTGGTATCAACAGCGGTGGACCTTGGGAAGTGTCCAGCGGTCCCTGCTTCCCCCCCCCCCCCCCCCCCCCCCTAGGCCTTTCTCGATTATGCAGCATTTTTTTCGGCATTTTTTGGGAAAGCGAGCATTTTTTTTCGTTTTTTCTTGAAAAAGAATTGCTAGCATTTTCTGTCTTTTTTCATTACTGTGATCCAGATTTCAGAACTCAGAAGGATAAATAATCCTAAAGTTTCACAATTTTGATTACTTAACTTGATTGTTTTCTGTCTGTTTCGACTGTTTGTGCGTTGTGTTACTTGTTTACTTGTGTTGTGTTACTTGTGTGTGTTTTTTTAATTTTTTTAAAAGTATTTTTTTTAATTTTTTTTTTTATAAACAAACAATTATTAAGTATCACCTGTTGTTGACTGATATGAGCATATAATGTAAGAGTTTGTACGTTTTGTTTGAAATAAAACAAAGCATTCTTTGGAATTCAAGTGGCATTTTTTAAAGAAATCAGGCATTATTTTAGCATTTTTTTGGCTTTATGCGAGAATTTCTAGTAGCATTAAATGCCAGTTTTACTAGCATAATCGAGAAAGGCTTACCCCCCCCCCCCCCCCAAAAAAAAAAAAAAATATCTGGCCCCAAAGCCTGTTCAACCCCATTTCGGCGCACGAAAGTGCCCTGCCGGTCACTCCTTCTTGTTTAGCATCTGTCCAGTGGATCTGTAGTTGGTTTTGGTCTGTGGGTTGCAATATCACAGTAGCTAGCGCGAATATTAACCCCGATGAAAGAACTGCCGAGGTGTAGCTTAACTTGGCGAGTATGTCATCTTTGAGCTATTAATTTGAATCAACTAAAGGAGAAATACATTTCACTGAGGGTGTAACTGCGGTGTGCGTCCGTTTATAAAATTAACAAAATTAATTAATTAATTAATTAGTTGACTTATTTTCATCCCTAAGCGAAACGGCGACCTTCCCCTTTCCTTTCCTATGGGAGTCCCCCCTCGGGCCTTTAGACTTCAGAGCCTTCATTCATAGATCATGTGCGAAACAGGCCATAAGCGATGTCAGAAATGGGTATAAAAAATGGAAAGGTATCGTTCCTGTGTGGTCGCGGTTACAATTTAGGCCAATTCGTGCCGTTTGCTTTTTCGTTGTAATCTCGTACCCAGATCTTCTCAACCCTCGGAGAGAACATCTGGTAAAGTCGGATTTTGCTCGCGTCAAATGTGTAAAAAAAACCTGACACACGACGCGACTGCGCATGCTCGGCAATTAAGTGGATGAAAAGCTCACTTGGCCGTTGTAAATAGCTCATGAACTTCGTTCCTGTACAAGAAAAGACAAGTGACACAATCTTGAGAGAGAGTTGGGGAAGAAAAGAGCCGCCACTCATGTTTTGATGATGAATTAAAACACTCAACCCAGCCTTCAAGGCCGGGGGAAAACGCGCGCTGTGTTTGACGCGTACAAGCTAGCTGTACGCGTCAGATTTGCAAAGTTTTTCACCCATCTTTTCCCCCACAAATATCGTCATTTTAAAACATTTTGTACTAACAAGCTTAAACTACAAACTGTATCTAAAGCTTATTCGCATTAGTATCCTGGTAACGTTCAAAGCACGAACGCGTTTTTAGAAAAGCTTTTAAATCCAAATATTTTCTTACTAGCTAACGTACGGTGCACGCGTGCGAAACAAAGTTTGCATCTTCCGCGCGCAAATGCTGAAGCTTTTCATCGATCAATCAGATTGGCGAACTGAACGCACTTGACCAGATGTGTACTACCGTGGTAAGTATAGACATCTGGGTATATCTTGAATGGTGGTATTGCAGAATTCTCAAAAACCTGCGGGATGCGTTTTCTTAGCGTTTTCGTCGACGATAGTCGTATGAAAACGTACTCTTCACTTTTTTCGACCATTTTTAGACCTTTCTGGTCGTTTCGTTTACAACCCGAAACAGATTTATTTGTCACACATTTTAATCTGCAATTTGACTGTTTTAACAACCAGCTTAAAGCTGTGATATTGTTTCCACGGTCCCAATGCTCCATTTTGTATAGTTTTTGCCCTTGAGTCAACGAATCCGCCAGTTATACAGGGTTTATACCATCAAATTGCGATATCTGCCAAAGATCGACAGTGTCTCTCTCTCTCTATTATCGTGTGTTAGAGATGGTTACTGTATGTATTAATAATTCCCTCTTTTTTGTCAACATTATTGCTCTAGCATACCGACCCATACCGGAGGTCAGACAACAGATGTAGTCTCTTTCGCAACCGTTGTTTGGTTTCGTCACGCTACGTCCGGAGGGAGAGTTGCGAAACAAGCGTTGCCCAACAACACGGACGAAAAATAACTTTTATACTTTCTCCAATCTTAACTACTTTGCAGTTACATAAGGTAAGTAATTTAGTCGCAAGCCGTTTTGAATTATAACATGTTAGAATACCTCGACTTGTCCGGCTTATTCACAAATATGTGTTACCAAAAATCCCTTAGTTAGCTCGCTCTTCAATGCCATTCGATAGGAAATGCGCATTCACGATAATATTAGCTAATATTAAAAGAACAGCAAAGCAAACAAAATCTGGCTCGTAGAGTTTGGTCAGGTACATTATTCGACCGGTAAGACAGCAGGCAAACAATGAGACGGTGTTTATATTAAGTCCTAGACTTTCTAAAAGTCGTTCGCTTCTCGTTTCCGGTTTGGTGGTACGGTTTGGTGGTAGTAGACCCCGGTATATCCAATCGAACAAAATCGAACCAAAAATCAATCGAACCCAATCGAACACCAATCGCTCGATTGGGTTCGGTAATCGAACAAAATCGAACATCTATTTTGCTGAGAGTTCGATTTTCGAACCAATCGAACACAATCGATTTTAATCCGATTCGACTTTGTTCGGTATTCCTTCGTTGACACTTCACTGGGTCTTCACTCACTTCTCGCAATTAAAGAAATACCTTCATATATCTGCGCGTATCATCTGTAAAGCCATCGATTATTGCTATTCATCAATAACTGTTCAATAACACTAAATTCATTTTAATAGCCCAATTTCGATATATTAAAATTTAGCCTAAAACGACAAATCTCAGTACGAGGTTCCGGGAATAAACTTTAGAGTTTGTGGGGTTTATTCCCCAGAGCCTCGAAGTGATGTCTTTTGTTTTAGGCTGAATTTTAAAATATCGAAATAAAGCTATTATAACGACATATTTTCCCAGCAGAAAGGTAATTACGCCATGAAAGACTTAGAAGTAAAGATCTGTACAGACCAATGCGATGAAGTGCACGAACCAAGATGGCGGCCAGACAGTTGTTGGTCGTGGTTGGTGTGTGCTGGGGCAGTGACATCATTTGTTGTTGTCTCGGGTATCAGTTACAGCTTTGGTTTACTTCTGCCACCTTTCATGGAGCACTTTGAAGCAACTCGACAGGAGACAGGTAACAAAATTACCATACAAAAAAACCAGTCGGGGGAGGGGTGGGGGTTCTACCTTACATACGCTATATGGGTAAAAAAAGATTGTAAAAGAATAAGAAAGGATTGGGCGCCAGTGGCTGTTGGTTACAACCAGGGATATCTCATCGATGATCAGTGACATCAATGAATACTCGATGGGTAGTCAATTAGAAATCAACTGAAGTCTTTGATTTTTGCCGTTAATCAATGAGTAATCGTAGTCTGAAATGTCAGCCGTCCTATCGTCCCGACCTCCCAGAGGAGAGGCACGGGACGAGAGGACGACTGACATTTCAGACTACGCGTAATCGATGACTAATCCTCTATTTTTTTATTATTAAGTTTTGATCAGCGAGACAAGACGCAACTATTGGCAAAAAATTCTGCCCATGGAGTTCATAGCCACTCAAATTTTCGTAAATTTAAGGTGGCTCTGAACCCATAAACACATTTTTTTAAGTTAGCTGAAAATAACATCTTATCCAGTTGATCACAATTCCATAATAAAAAAAATGGGGGTCGCCGGACTTGTTTTTTTAGTTATCGGCACTTAAAGCCTTAATTAATGTTCTTTTAAATAGGTTTTACCGTTGCTTTGGTTACTTAAAATGTCAAGAAAATAATCATTACTTTTCACCAGTGATTGGGCATCTGTTTGATACGACAATAACTGCGTCAACTGAAAAAGAGTCGTAGCATTGATCCGTCAAAGTTGTGTGCTGAAAAATGCAGAAAACCGCTTTGAGACACCTTATTAACATTGCTCTCCTTCCACTGTTAGTAACACACATGAATTGTTTTTATTGCAGCCTGGATTGGCACCATGTACTTGGGTTGCAGTTATCTCTTGAGCCTTTTGGCTTCCTATTTAACCGATCGTTTCAGCTACAGGTTCACTGCCATTCTGGGCTCAATGTCAGGAATAATTGGCTTTACTCTTGCCTCATGGTCTTCTAAACTTTGGATGATGTACCTAACATATGGCTTTCTCTCCGGGTTTGGGCATGCAATGATTTCCAATGTTGGCACCTTAGTGATTCTGCAGTATTTTGTCAAATGGCGCTCGGTGGCTGTTGGCATTGTAGCATCCGCACCAGCGATTGGCATGTTTCTAATGACTCGAATCACGGAATCACTACTAACTACATTTGGATGGCAAGGAGCTCTTAGAGGATATGCCATTTTGTTTCTGGTGTGCGGTTTGTGTGCAACGTTGTATGTACCACTTGACAAGGAAGACGAGGAAAGCAACGACATCGAAGCTGAGGAAACAAGGAAGATAAAAACAAGCACTTTATCCCTATTAAGGAATCGGTCATTCGTCATCCTATTAATTTCGTCCACTATTGTTCATTTGAGTTACTTCGTGCCAGCAGTACACATTGTAAGTACCAATCTCTTTCTCTTTAATTTACTCCTCTGGGGGGGGGGGGGGGCATATGAAAGGGACGGGGATGCTCGTTGGAAAATTTGAATCAAACTCTAAGGGCCTGTTCACATGATTCCGGAATGACTTTCATTCTGGAACGAGTTCATTCCATCCCCATATTTCTCTGTATCAATTTACATGATATCGAGACAAATGTTAAGCCATTCCGTAATGAGTTCATTCCGGCTTTTATTTCGGAATTAAATTTTCCTTCTGGAATGACATTTCATTCTGGTATCATGTAAACACAAAACGGATTTCGTTCCGAGATGAAACCGCATCTCATGAAACCGCATGCAGAGGCCACAGTTTGAACTCAGAGCGAAAAAACGTAATAGCATTTCCTGATTAGCCCAAAGAAGCAGCCCTATGGTCAAATTGCTCGTTAAAATTACAGATGTGGCCATTAATGAGCACAATAACATGTTTGCGCGAAACTTGCGCCATCTTTGTTTTTGACCTCGCGCGAAAGCCACGCACGTGAAAACGCCTAAGGTTGAGCCGGTCGACTCTGTTATGAGAATACTCGTTCCGAAATGAAATTATTTACGGAATCATGTAAACAGGCACCAAAGGAGAGGAGACCCACTAGGGCGTGGCTAAAGCTTCTTTGACTGCTAAAAGATAGAATTTTTCACACGCCTGAACGGTCTAGACCAACAACACAGTAGGACGACGTTTTTTATGTCTGTAAACGAGATCTTGATGGCTAAAAAGTATTGGCGTTCTGTCCTAAACACCCTCTTCATATGAGCCTGGTTGACCAGGCTGGCCCAGTTACCGAGATCTCGCCTCACTCCCATTTCCTTTGTAAAAATTCGATGTGTCTATATGCATGAGAAGACGGGCCAGTCTTGTTACCGAGACTCGGTTTCTACAACCGAGATCTCGGCAACCGGGATGAAAAATTCCCCATGTGAACTCTCCATCCCGGTAACTGCGATGAACCTTTTTTGAGAAAATAGTTTTGCTTTCGCAACTGGGCGGTCAAAATGGAATTATTTTGCCTTGTATGTATTTCCACTTTAGAATTATGCGAATTAATTTGCTTTATTAGGGATAAAGCTACGATAGTCGCGAACTGATGCGACTTTATGTGTCGCTATTTTGCTTTCGTCTCTTGAAATATATCCCGGTAATCTGGAAATTCCCCATATGAACAGACGACACAATTCGCCCCAACCGAGATAACCCGTTTACCGGGCTCATATGAGGAGGCCCTAACTCTTACATAAATATGTTTTTCTTTTCCAGGTCAAACATTGTATACAGGAACTTCATATTCCTGAAATCAAAGCTTCTATGCTGTACACTTACATGGCCATAACATCCTTTATCAGCCGCAACTTATTCTGCAAATTGGGAGACTTTAGAATCTTCAACAGATTCCATCTCTATCAAGGAGGAATGACCGTCAGTGGACTGTGTGTCTTATGTCTGCCATTAGCACGATCATTCACCTCTGTTGTTGCAATTTTCATGATATTTGGACTCATGGAAGGAACAAACACGGGGCAAGCTTCTCTGCTGGTTCTGGAATGTGTTGGTAAACATAAAGTCAATCAAGCATGGGGTTATATCAGGCTTTTTGCTGGCGTGAGTGTTTGTATCGGACCCCCATTGGCTGGTAAGTTTATCATCACTGTTTGCGATCACTGTTTTGCGCAGGTTATTTATCAAGTTAAAACTTGATATTTTACAAAGATTTTGTGGGCTTATTAGCGCTTTTGCCATCGATCCAGAAATTTTGCAGGTTTTGAACGCTTATGTTTCCTTGAATATTACACACAAAGAGCTGAAAATTTCGCTGATAATTAAGTAAACTCAAGCTCTCTAAATATCTGTAGTCACTTTGTACATAGCACGAAGCCTTCTCTACGCAAAAATGTGTGCTAATGAGGCAAAATGTAAACAATGACGTCAACAAAGATCGGCTTTTAAAAAAAGACAGGATGCTTGTAAGAGCAAGGTCAAACTGGTTGGACGCCAAGTTCGCCTACAAGTCACAAGTGTTATTAGACTTTCTGTAGACCGCTTTAAGGAAGACACTAGATTTTTTTCCAAAATTTCCGGGGGCATTTTCCCGCTTTCCCTAAGGAATGGCCAATTATATTTTTGAGGGGGTGGGGGTTGGGCAATTACACAAACGTTAATTACAAACTGTCCCTTCTTATCAACAGGTTTGATGGCGGACAAGCTTGGCTCGTACACTGTCACATTTTACACTGCGGGCGCAATACTGATAGCTGGAGCTTCGATTACATCCCTTATGGCGTTTATAAAACAGCAACCCCAAGACGCTGGCGAAACACAATTTCACGACGAACAAATTTTAGTTGCAGATCAACGTACAGTGCTTTAGAAAGCACTGCAGTAATTTTGGTTCTTTTGTTACGCATCGAGAAGAACGGCTGCTTCCGAGGAAGAGAAAGACCGTCAACATGTTCTTCTATGTCGGAAACACAAAAGCGTGTTAGAGCCGAGAGTTTTTCTATTGCCCCGTTACGCGTGGTTGTTGTGATCAGTAGTGATGGATCTAGGATAGGGGTCCAGGGGACCCGGCTCCCTCTACCCTACCCCAATTGCTAAAAATTATATAGAAGGCCGCACGTCTATTAACCCCGATTAGGAAACTGAGGCAAAATTTAAACTGTTGAGTGTGTCATCTTTTGACTACTACTGCTTCAATTGACAAGTGGGAAAATGTGTACGTTTACCTTAATAAAAAGAACTGTTAACTTATTAAAGACTTATTTTTGTTTGTCAGACATTTCAGAGAGAATGCTCATCCGATGGCAGTAAGATGTTTTTGCATGTTCGCTGTTTTATTTTCCATCTAAGACCAAACAGACCAACAATAGGATTTAAAAGCAAAGTTCAAAGTGTTTTACTGACCTAATTTCATTCCTCTTTTTGAGTTGTCAATGATTTATCATATTTGCCGAGAGAAAATGTCGCCTTATAAACAAACAGGAAAAGATATACTCCGTCCCGACTCACAGAGCTTATGAAGGGCGAAACTGAGAAAAACTACCGCGGACCACAAAATTTTCATGGGGTTGGAACAGAAGCATCAGAAATCTTTACAAGAATAACTGAACAAAAGGGGAAGCAGTTTTTGTATAAGTTGCAGAAAAGAATAGTAATAAGGGACACGTCTGCCAAGGTGGGGTGGGGTAAGTTTGGGATGACGATCCGGCCCGGAGTCCAACGCGCTAACCATTGGGCCACTACATGCGTCTCTGTTATGGACATACGTTTTGTTCATGAATTCGTATCATGTCATCATACTTTAAAGGAGCTAAGTCACGGACAACGCATCTTGAAAATTTTTTTTTCAAGTTTGTCATTCGTAATCCGTCTTAATCTTCGTCAGTCGAAACCATCCTTGTTTATTTTCGGCTTTTTATTTCTCCATCGCTATTTGTCTACGTTCTAAAACCATTATTTTGAGGTTTTCTTCAATTTGAAAGCAACCAGAAAAATGACTTAAAATATCGTGACATTGCTCCTTTAAGATAAAGTCAATGCCGTGCTGGACTTTCTGTCTTGCTTAAAAGTGTGATCAGCCAAACCAGCTACTTCTCGCTCCCACCCACACGTAAGGTTTTGACGGCGTGGACTTTGCTGTCTTTTCAAGAGTGCCATAAGCCCGGGGGTATCTAGTAGGGCAAAATCAAACCAAAATTCAATCGAACACCAATCGTTCGATTGGATTCGGTAATCGAACGAGATCGAATACCTAGTTTGCTGTGAGTTCGATTATTCAACCAATCGAACCAATAGATAGAGAGAAAAATAGAAAATTTATTAACGTGTCAAATAAAAACATTTAGCTCGGAAAAACCCATACAACATCGAACACAATCGAACTTAATCCGATTCGATTTTGTTCGGAATGCATCTCTTGGCGCCTGAACGTTCAGTGTTCGAACGTTCGATTAACAATTAAGTACGATTGTCGGCCCTTTGATAATCGAACGTTCGAATGTGTTCGACTGACCAAGTTTTGTTGTGAGTTCGGTTATGTTCGATTACCAAACCCAATCTTGCGCTCTTACGTGTCAGTTAAAATGAACTCTAACTTGTTCCTTTTACCAATCACCAGTACATAAGCAAAAACGTCCATTTAAATGTGGTCAGTATTAGATTTGTTCGTGCACCAGTGTGTGAGAGTTGTATGCGTAATATCGATATGGGTTACTGTTTGCTAAGCATGATGTATATCTACTCTCTTTTCACTCACTGGCATCCATGCAACGACTCTCATCCTCTCCCCCCCCCCCCTCCCCCCCTCCCCCCCCCCCACACACACACACACACTTCTCCCTTTCCACACAAATAGAACACCCTCTTTAGAGAGATAATTTGTTTTATAAATATAGCCTGATACAAACATAGTTGTTAACCAATCTCACTACGCCCCACTTAACCTTTACCTAAAGAAGATCTAAAAACGTTTAATTCGACGACCAAACCATGTCCCAGTTCAGAGGGGGGGCCGCCCCCCCTATCAGTTTTACAGCAAATTCCTGATTTCTCGAACCCTCGGTTTCTCAAAACTCCCAATTTCTCGAACCATTTTTTTTTTTTTCTTTTGGATAGCGCTTCCCTGATATTTTACCCCCGATTTCTTGAACCTCCCGATTTCACGAAGCAATTATCGTTTCCCAAGGAGGTTCAAGAAATAGGGATTCTACTGTATTTTACTGAGGTGTGGGGAGTCTACGTAAATCTTCGGCAGCCTTCGAGAATTTTCGTTAGTCTTCGGAAATCTTCCGAAATGATCGAAAATGGCCGAAAACTTCTTCATATACTGAGCAAAATAATATTGGCCTTTTTGGAGCCGTTTTTGTTTCTTTCTGGATTAAATTTACTGTTACAGTGAATTTTTTAATGTAAGTGTTAAAATGCCTAAAATTTAACTGTTTCACGTTACAGAGCCAAAAAATTAAGTGTTAAGTGTTATCGAGGTACCCCCATTCAGACCCTCTTTACTGTGTCTTTGCTTAAGTAAAGCCATGATAGCCAAAATAACACAGGGAGCTAGATCAGGAGTTCGGTTAGAACTAATCAATAAAATATGTCTTACCTCTTTGAAATGATCTATTGCATATTTTTTTCCCGTATTAAATCAGTTCATTATGCGACCCAAAATGCACTCATTTGCGGCGTTCCAATGCCACGAATCTCAACAAAACCCGTGCGATCGTTGTGAGCGCCATTATATCGGGAAAAAAAAAACGACCACTGACTGGTGTGATCGTGGCGCTCCGATGGACGAAGTCGAACGGAGCGTCCTCGGAAAGCCAGGCACGAAGTGCCTAGAGGAAAAATGGAAAGGGAAGAAACTTATCCTCTCTTTATTACGTTGCTGCAAACCACCTCAGACTTTGTCCTGCAGATTTAAGGCAAGGACATAGAGAGAGCTTCACTGGAAAGAGCATATAGACACTACTTGTAACAAAATTAATAAGCGTCTGGGACTTCTTGCACGGATACGATCTTGCCTCACTCTTAAAGCAGCAAAGTGTGTCTACAATACCCTTATTGACTCAATCTTAAATTATACTGACACTGCTTGGGGTGAACTGTCTGTTAGCTCCAGCAAAAGTCTACAGCGATTGCAAAACCGAGCTGCCCGTATCATTCTAAAGCGTGACGCTTCTAGAGATACTTTTAATGTTTTAGGGTGGGTTGACTTGAGAAACAAACCGTAAAATACACAAATGTGTTTTAGTTTATAAATGTTTGCATAACTTAGTTCCTCAGTAGTTAAGTAACTATTTCATTAGGAACTACAATGTACATGTACATGGCTACAACACTCGAAGGAAGGCTGACCTCCATCTACCTAAACCCAAGCTTAGCATTGGCAAGCGTACTTTTAGATGTTCTGGCAAAGCCCTTTTTAAATCAATACCTTTAAAAATCCAACAAGCTGTATCACTCTCCTCTTTTAAAAATCTTGTCAAAGCCCACTTTATTCATAGCACCTAATTTACGATATTTATCTTTTTTATATACCGGTTCATGCTTGTAATTCGTTTTAGTTTTTAAACACTTTTTATATAACTATTTCAATTACTAAACATTAGCTTTTAACTTTATTTTTATAACTATTTTAAACAAAGATATTTTTATATTTTTAGAAATTGAATTTAGCAGGGCCCCTCTGGAGACCAGCCACTGTGCTGAATGGGCCACCCTGCATAAATAAAGTTTTACCTTACCTTACCTTTAGAGACCACGCTGCCTTTAGAGACCACGGTCACAACAGTCAGCGGTCGTTACTTTTCGAAATAATGGTACTCGCTCGAAACGATCGCACGGGTTTTATTGAGATTTGAGGCATTGGAACGCCGCAAATGAGTGCATTTTGGGTCGCATAACGAGCTAAACATTAGGAAAATATACGCAAGAGTGCATTTCAAAGAGGTAAGACGTATTTTGAGAGATGTGGTCTCTTATACTCTCATATACATCCACAGTTCATATATGAATCATTTCATATACATTACATCAAGACGTATGTTGTTGATCAGTTTTAACTGAACTCCTCTGCTCCTTGTGAAATAATAGTATCTGTATCCGTGTATCTGGATAATGCTAACTGGATAAATGAGTGGAAAAGTGTTGAGAAAACAAATAACGCTATCCACTGGATAGCGTTTATCCATCCTTTGGAAGCTTATAAACAACCAGGGGCAAACCGTTAGAATTTTAGTCGTCTCGACTCCATTTGATCACCCTATATCAAACCACTGTTATTTTTTCGATAACCAAGAGTTCTTCCTCGTAATATTCCGTCTCGCCAGCTTTTTCAGGTTGTTGTTTTACAAAAGCCATAAGTGTTGTAATTGAAGCTCCAGCTATCAGTATCGCGCCCGCAGTGTAAAATGTGACAGTGTATGAACCAAACTTGTCTGTCATCAAACCTGTTTGAAAGGAAGGGCACAGTTTGTGATTGATTTTGACAGTTTTGACAAGCCTTTTTGGCATTTCTTAGGTTGTCAACCATCTGTTGAGTTGGAGAAGAGTGTACATGTGTGCCAATCAAACTTAAAGGAATATGTGTTGGCTTTTGATTGATTGATTGATTGATTGACTGCCTGACTGACTGACTAATTGATTGATTGATTGATTGATTGATTGATTGACTAACTGAATGATTTTTTTTTCTGACTGACTGACTGACTAATTGATTGATTGATTGATTGATTGATTGATTTTAAGGTGACTGGTAAAAGTTTCCAACAGTTAAACTTGAATGGGTCATTACTACAACTCGAATTCCCAATCATTAATGTCCGCGTTGACGTTATATTTTGAGTAGGTGGGGTAACAGTACATGAATAACCTGTCAAAAACACCATTGATTTTATCATAAAATGCTCCTGTTTCGTCGGAAGTAGTGGTAAGCAAATGTCCTATTGTCTAAATCGCCCTTCAAAGAGACATTCCCAATAATGTCGAAGCAGAGAAGCAGAAAACTTCATAAATTTACAAACGAACGGTGGATGACGTACTACCAACAAGCAACTATTTCAAAAAAGAAATAGTGCTTCGTTTCCGGATTGCAGAACGATAAGCATAACGATTATCTTTTCGATATTTGAATAACATGTTTTTACCAGGTTGTTTGCCTTTGCTAAAACGTATTGACGTTGTTTTAGCGAGCGTTCTTTTGATTGTATAGTAGCCCCTACTGTGTAAATATTTCACATCGAATCCATACAATACTGTTTCGTTTCCTCAGAAACGAAACAAAAATTTAGAAATAACCTCATATGAATTACAGGGCTTGGGAGTTGAAAGGAACAAAGCGATTTAGTGGAACTTACCAGCCATTGGTGGTCCGATGCAAATAGAAAGGCCAATGAATAGCATGATGTAGCCCCAGGCTTGATTGAGCTTGTCTTTGCTAACACACTTCAAAACCAGTAACGAGAATTGCCCCATCATAGCTCCGTCCATAAGTCCAAACACTACAATAACAGCCACAACGGAGCCAAATGATCTCGCAAATGGCAGGCATACCACGCACAAACCGTTGATGGTCATAGCTCCTTGATAAAGGTGGAACCTGTTAAAGTACTTTAGGTCTCCCAGTTTGCAAAATAAATGGCGACTAAAGAACGATGCTATCCCCAAGTACGTGTACAGCATGGAAGCCTTGTCCCCTGGAATATGAAGCTCTTGTTCGCAATGTTTGATCTAAGGGACGGCAAAAGTGCAAAGTTCAGTTAAACAGCTTACTACATGTGACTTTCACTGGTAATAGCGCAAATTAACTTAACCTTTTGCATGTGGCACATTTTCAGCCATTTAAATTGTTCTCTTTTTCCCCACCCATTTGACCCTCTAACAGTTAGCCTTATATTGTGTTCTTCAACTGAGGCATCAGTACATAGAGTCAGCTATGTAGATCGTTGGAATAAGAAATTACAGGCAGGAATTTTTCCGAGGACCGGTTTGCTCAAAAGCAGATTAATTCTCATCAGGATTAGTTTATCGAAGTTTTATTTCCTCTTGCATGTTTATGTTTTTTTTTTTTTTTTTCAAGTGTTTTTCATTACTACTGTTCTATAGAGTGCAAGAAAAGTAAATGACTAAAAATGAATAAATAAGAATTTACAGCGGCATACCCACAAAGTAGCTCTTCATCCACTGTTTCGAGATAAAAATGGAATTTGGAAGTGTTGGTTATTGCAGGCTGAGAGAGGAAAATCGGAGAACCCGAAGAGAAATCCTCGAAGCAAGGATGAGAACCAACAACAAACTCGACTACAAATGACTCCACGTCTCGGATTCTAACCTTGGTCATATTGTTGGGAGGCGAGAGCTGTGCCATCCCTGAAATCTAAAATCAAACCTCAAGCTCATTCTGGCCGACCCCTGTATGAAAATTAGTTCAGGCTTTAATATCCTTAGCCTAAAAGAGATTTCCACTTCTTGACGTTTTGTGGAGGTCAGATTAATAGTGGTTGCAATTTGAACACCATTGGAAAAAAAACACAGCCCAACCGATCGACAATATTTAATGAATGAAGTTTGGTACTTACTATATGTACAGCTGGAACAAAGTAACTAATATTGACGACAAAAAATGAAGATAACATGACCAGGAAAGGACGATTTCTAAACAGGGACAGGTTTCTTGTCTCCTTCTGTCTCACTCTTTTCTTAACTGAATTACTGTCGATGCCTTCCTCATTTAACTTGTCCAGAGGTACAAACACAATTGCACACAAACCACACACAGAATACAAAACAGCAAATCCTCTCAGCGTCCCTTGCCATCCAAACGCACTTAACAGCGCTTGGGTGACTTGAGTCATGACAAACATGCCAATAGCTGTTGCAGATGCCACTATTCCAACAACCAATGACCGCCATTTGACAAAATAATCCACAACTACTAACATAGAGGAGTTGTAGATCATTCGATACCCGAACCCTGACATGAGGCCATACGTTACGTACATCATCCACAGTTTAGGAGACAATGAGGCAAGGAAGAAACCAACCATCCCTGATAGGGAGCCCAGAATGGCTGTGAATCTGTAGCTGAAGCGATCGGTGATATAAGAACCCAAAGGACTTAAGAGGTAACCAAATGCCAAATTGATCGATCCAATCCAAGCTGAAATAAAAGTATTTCGATATCAAAAAAATAGGTGGGTTGTACCACCTTCACCAAATTACAGCTCTTACGAATTATTATAAAATAGATACCGTATTTTCTCGATTAAACGCCGGGCCCCGAATAAACGCCGGGTCTCCGAGCTAGAGTGGTAAGTAAGCCTTCCAGGCATTTATTTGAGGTGTAATATGCTTTAGGTATGATGGCAAATTACATTTATGTCACAAATAATGATTTAAAACTCTTCTTTAATAAACATTTTGCTCCAATAAACTGCACCATTCAAATAAACGCCGGGTCCATGGAGCCAAGTTTGAAATAAACGCCGGGGGCGTTTAATTGAGAAAATACGGTAGTTCCCGTAGTTTTCTTATCCTTAGCTAATGAACGTATTGAATTCTGGGAAAGGCTCCTGGTGACACTTTAACTCAGGAAAAACTACCCTGCGTTACAGACGAACTAAACCCCGGTATGGTTTAGTTCGTCTTTCACGCAGGCTAAAGGAAAAAACCTCCCTTAACTGTAGATTTAACCAAAAT
This sequence comes from Oculina patagonica, assembly GCF_052425735.1. Classification (NCBI taxonomy): domain Eukaryota; kingdom Metazoa; phylum Cnidaria; class Anthozoa; order Scleractinia; family Oculinidae; genus Oculina; species Oculina patagonica. The sequence goes on from NC_135762.1 coordinate 8,838,687, forward strand.
GAAAAGGTCTATTATATTAATACTATATTTGACTGAGTTGTCCCAGTGTAATAATATGGCATTTGATGCTAAAACTACAGCGAGGTTTAAGCTACAACTGCCGTGGGTTTTATAGCATCGTAGGCTCACGTGCTAACTCTCTCTTTGTCCCTCCTTGTACAGGCCCATGCCATGCCAGACTTAAGCAAGACGTCATGTTGCTCAGATAGCTGACTAGTTCCAGTCCTCTTTTATGCCTTCTTTTCACCATCTCCCTCGTCTGACCGTATTTATCTCAGTCAGTTACAAATCATGCATAAGACTGTGGACGATGAGTCAGAAACTGTGGAAGTTATCTTGCATAGTTCGCCAGTCTTTCACCATTGACATCTAAATGTATTTTGTTTAATTTATGGAGGTTTGAGAGTTTTAAGAATTAAGAATATCCAGCATAAAAATCCTTTAAATTTTTTCAACTTTATATTTGCCATAATTTCTATCACTAAATCATCAATGTTCTCAGAATTGGCAGTCTTAAGTTCCAAACTTTATCACGCTCTTTGAATTTCTAGCGTTCTTTTTGCTTTAAGAGCCTATTTCCTCTTGACACTTAAGCATTTTTTTCTGGGGTGTGATTTTATTACCTGTCGCTTGCCTAGTCGCTTTAAAGTTTTCCATCAGAGGGGGTAGCAGTATTCCAAAGCTGTAACCAATACCCGACACGATACAAATTGACATCACCGATGCAGCACATACGAGCCACGACCAACAGCTGTCCGGACGCCATTTAGGTTCATGTCCTGCGTCATTTCCGCTTGCACAGTTATGCTCTTGGACTTGGATGGCTTTCATGGATTTCCCAGTGACCTGGGGAACAAATTAATATGAATTTTTTGTGACTTCCGTTTCTTGTTTAAAATTGATGAAAATTGTTCATGTAATATATCATGATAACGAGCGACAGTGTTTCATCGGGATATCCAAAAACCGAGAAGAGAGTTGAAAATACGACGCGCAGCGGAGTATTTTTGACGAAATTCGAGGTGTTTGGATAGCCGATGAATCTCTGTCTCAATCTTCTCAATCGAAACAAAAACTACGGAGTAAACAGAGAAATAAAATGGTAAAAATCCAAACCTCCTTCATGGTTATGATTTTATTTGTTTTAACTTGATGAATTTTTAATGAGTTTGAGAATGATTGGTGAAATGCGTTTAGAATTGAAACTGTTACACTATGTATCAGTCAATTCCATGCAAGATAATCCCTTCCCCGGGCAACCCCCGGGCATTTAAACGCTACTGAGGCCCAGGTAGTGGGGAATTTGATCGAACAGAAGCCCGGATGTTCGGGCATTTTACCGTTGACAAAATGTGTCATAAACTATAAAACGCTAGCGAGCTCAAGCTCGTGAAGTTAGTATTTGGTTACGTTATTGTTAAGTACCTAGCTTCAACGTATCTATCTTTTCCTATTAAAATTACTCGTAGGCCGCGAAACAATCGCAATTCAACGAAAAAACCGACCGTGGGGAATTTGATCAGACACTTTTAAAAAAGTCAAATGCCCGGGGGTTTACCCGGGGGGGATGATCTCGCTTGGAATTGACTGATACATAACAGTTTGTTGTCTGATGTGGAAAATTTTGCTTTTATCCGCTCAAATGGCCTTAAAATAATTTTTTGAAGAAAAAAACAATAGTTGACGGTAATTTAGTAACCACGATCCAGCAAAACCGATTTTACGTTCTCCATTCCAGCATTTGATGCAGGGCCATTTGTGGTCTACTAATGAGGGATCATTTTCGATGCTATAAATAGTACAGTACTTTTGCGACAGCCGTCACTGAGATGCAGACATGTCACACATGTACAGTCTTCAGTGAACTTGGCATTCATTCATAGCGAACTAACTACTGCCAAACCCAACAAGAATTCATGAACAGATAAATATGTATTAATGCTCGCCGGCCGGGTTTAACGATCATTTATAAGTAATATACTGTACATCGTCGATACTTGATCAGTTCACATATGCTGCTACTTGGCGCGGGGGTTATCAATATTATGAACCATGGTCTCTTTATTGTATGTACACCGTTAAAAACATTTAGCGTGAAAACATTAAGCTTGAAAATTTATACACCACAGAAAATCACAACGCCAACATGTTAATACATTTTAAACCCGTTAAAGTTAGGTATATGCGCGCTAAAAATTGAGCGACACAACATGCGAAAATGCCCATTTTAAGAGCTCTATTGTGCAATGAAGGCCACGAGCTTATGTAACCATATGTCTAAAGTGATCATCTTCGAAGAAATCGAGGAACATCACACCAGTTTTTGGCTGAAGACAAAGTTTAGCAAACAAAAGGATTTCGTTGGTGTATTAAAGTTCCATAATTTTCTTAACATGAATGTATATCTTCTTAAGGCTACCTACAGTCTGCTACCTAGGGCGCTTGTTATAGGATTAATCCTTGGTAAAAGCATTTCTTCCTTACCTGTTGCGTGCCTCCTTGTTTTAAAATTATTAGTCACATGACCGGAGAATGTGAAATATATTAAATTGGAACCCGAAAGTAAAACACCACAAGACAGTACAGTAATATTTGCAATATCGACGAAGCGCAAGACTAACCGTGACCGCCGCATGCAGGGTTGTCGTGACAAAGTTTTGCATGTGACGCATGTAACAGAACTGTCAAAAACGTGACTTTGTTTTGAAATACATAAATTATTTCCTTTTGTCAAATAAACCTTGGCACTATAGACTATATAAATAATACTAGGGGTAGCTGACACTAAAAGTGCCCCCGCTCTTTTGATCTTAGCTGAATTGAATAGAATGGAAACTTGTTTGTGTTTCTTTTTTTGGGGTGTATGTGGGAAACTGTAGCTTGCGGTTTTGTGCATAGTTAGTAACTATGTTAAGTGTTACGAAGTTGAGTGGTTATCGCATCTGGGTACTGGGTGAGGCATTGATGGGCAGTGAGAAGTTGAAGATATAGCTTATTTTGATTATTAAATATTTAATATTTCTCTTTTCATTTTAAAATACTAAACTGTGACAATTTTGTAACGTGACAGTCTAGTTTTTGAGCTTTTGCAAGGTAAGGCTTTTTGATTGGATTTTGTTGCCATCGAAATAGATTACAAAGCTTGCTACTGTAGAGCAAGTTGGTTATGATTGCTGGATTGAAAGATTGCAAAATCTCAAAAACTTACGTAAAAGTCTAAATACGAAAGTCGGAATTAACTTACAACGAATTCTAAAATTCGCTAATTTGATTTGTTCGATGGTTTCAGCTCCCGAAAGTGCTAAAAACATGTCGGCGTTTTGTCGTATTCGATTACATTAAAAAATTACAGAGCATTTTTGAAGAAGGTCGCATCGGATCGCAGACGATCGCAAAATCTCAGAAATTTACTGAACCGTGTGATCGTAACGATCGCAGAGCGACCTGTTTCCATATGATCGCAAAAGATAGTAGACGATCGCAGAAGTGTTGAATGATGGGAACGATTGTCGAAATTATGGGATAGTTTTCGATCGCAATCGATCGCAATTGTGTTTCCATATGATATGATCGCAACGATCGCAGACGATCGCAAACGATCGCAGATGCGTGTTTCCAAATGATCGCAGATCGCAAAACCTACAATTCTGCGATACACCGATTCAGCGTAAGCCGGAAGTTGCATGGAAACGAGGCCTAAGGGCCCTCGGCGGCTAAAAACAATAAAGTTTTTACTAGCGTTTGGGGCGTTTCAAGTCGAAATAAAGCATTTCCTTTACAAATTAGCCACGATTCTTGATCCCTATCAGTGCAAACGTATAAAGATAAGAAATTTTAATGTCTACCAGGCGACAGGCGAAATTCTAACAGCTTAGCGGTACGATTTTGCTGCCAAACTTCAATATTCCCTCGCCAGCATAGGCTGGATTTCATCTGTTCTCTCAGGTAGTTTACAATCAATTTTGAATTTTGTTAATCAATAAAATGAAACCACTTAAAGTCCAGAATACCTTTTAACCCTTTCCTTACCAGGTAGCCCTGTGGTTTTCGATCTGAATGAAAACTTTCTAGTATTATGGAGAAACTCGCGTATTCACGCAAACATCATTAAAGACAGTCTACTGATTCTGTTACAGAATTTGACAGATTTTTTCAGTAGAATTTGTGATTGTCATGAACTGTTTCAGGTGTAAATTGAATTGAACATGTATTTGAGTTGCAGATTCATACAGGTTAATAATAAAATAAAGCCGACTTTCATATCAAAAGAATGATAATATAAAGTACACAACGTCGTTTTCGACGCCAATGGGTGAGTCGGTGTGTATACATGGAAGCTTATTTAGTGTTTAAAGTCATCAATACTTTTTAAACACACAAATTCTAGAGTAGTAGCAAAGTGTAGCAGTGTATACAAAGCAGATTCGGTTGTTATTACCGGTAAAGTTATACCGACCTGGAGGCTTACATGTAAACAAGAAAATATTTTCTTGCCGGTCAAATTCGATCCAGTTCACAAATGAAATCAGGTCCGTCCGTAAAAAAATTCAGTGAAAAAATCTGACATACCTGTATTTGACTGGGTTGACTGTACGCTTTTCGATTGTTGATTAATTATTATGATTGGAAAATGTAACAACAAACTGCAGCACATGTTTACCCGAGCTTCTCTGTCGAAACAAACTAACATAATTTAGATAACTGAAACTATTTGTGACACATGCTTACGCGTGACCTTCTCTACGATTCTGTGTCGATACCTGCAACCCGGGGGGGGGCACTCCCCTATATGGCCTATACGGGGACGTGCCGCTGGATAGGGTATGGTTTTTGACTCCTCCGGTCCTGAACAGGGTATATAATTTCAAGCTCCTCTGTCCTAAACAGGGCCTGAAGCTGTCCTAGACAGGGTATGGCTGCAAGACTGTCGTCCATGTATTTACATTGTTTTCGCTTTCGCTTCAATAAAAAGCATTATTTTATTCGGTGGGATAGGTGTTTTTGCATTTCAATGCTTCAAACATCGCGTATGGGACGCAATCACAATAAAGCGTAAATGACTGTTGATGTTGTCCTTTGTCCTAAATAGGGTCTTAGAATAGAGGGTGTTGTCCTACACAGGGTAGGCATTTTAAGTTTTTATTGTCCTAAACAGGGTCAGGGTTTCAAACCTCCAGCGGCACCCCTATACCTAAACTTAGGTCAAGTACCCCCCCCCCCCCCGGGACCTGCAACTTTTTATTCGGATTGAAAACCTAAGGGTCTCTCAAAACCAAATTTGTACTTCAAAAGTTCCATTCAGTAAATCATAAGGTAGTTCGTTTTATTGATTAACAAAATCCAAAATTGAGTGTGAACGGCAAACATTCAGGTTATGCTGATGAGCGAATATAAAATATTCGATTCCAAAGAAGGAGACAACAAAATCTTACCGGTAAGCTGTAAGAATTTCTTCTCTAGCCTGCTAGACCTTAAATTTCTTCTTCTTATACTTTTGGACTTAGGATCAAGATTCGCGGCTAATTTGTAAAGGGAATGCTTTTACCGACTCGAAATGCCCCACACGCTAATAAAATCTTTATGAATTTTGACCCGCCGAGGGCCCTTAGGCCTCGTTTCCATGCAACTTCCGGCTTACGCTGAATCAGTGTATACCAGAGTAGTAGTGACAAGGAACAGCAGTTTCTCACGTACTAAAACGAGTTAAAAATAGTCTTGCCAAACCATAAAAACCATTTCCTTGCGAATAAACGCAGCGGCAAGGATATTTTTTTCCGCTTGGCCCAGCCACTTAGCTCGAGTAGCCTTACTCTTGCATGTATTTACTTAATATAAACTCTTCTGGGCACGAAATAAAAGATCGTTGTTGTTTCCTGCGCTAATTACGATATTTTAAAGGACCCTAGTCAGCTACACCTTTGTTTTTGTTTACATACGCCATACGCGAGTGACATACGTGAGTTCCGGTGTTACGCGAGTTCCGGTGTAACGTACTTTTTGCACGTCTTTACCAGCCAAGTTTGTCCCATCCTCGGAGACCCAGGGGCAGTTAGTGGAGGCGACGGGCAGCTTATCGGGACAACGGGATTTTCGGGCGAAAGTTTACAACATAGAGCGTAACAGCCCCTGGGCACTTTGTCTTACCGAACCAGTTCCAGAAGCGTTTGAACTCCTTCCTCCTGATTGGCCACAAAAATATTTTTGTGGCCAATCAGCGAGGTTGACCAGAAGAGCGACTCTGACGTCTTCTTACACGAAGTTGTTTTCCTCATAGACTCGTCGTTGTTGTTAAGCCCGTCCATCGGATGACACTACGTGGGTCTCAGATAAAAAAGCAAAACAAAAACAAAACAACGAGGCCTGGGAATATGTTAAATGTAGCATAGCGCAAGGAAACCAAAAGTTTTAAAGCTATACGCGAGCACCTCTTGTTTATAAGTTTTGTTTTTGTTATTTAAATATCCAACAAATTAAACAAAAACCCTTTGTTTTAACTGTCAAGCTGGCAACAAAATAACAATAGGTGACGACAGCGATATCTTCGCTAACGCGTGGCCCGTGCAGTGAAGTACCCAGACCGTGGCAAGTTCCAGAAGTCGGGCAAAGACCGAGAAAAATAATAAGAATTGTTGTTTACTTGAATAACTATTAAAAAGCGCGCAACTAACAGTGTAGAACTGGCAGTCGTCTAAGGCTTATTTTTTTCTGAGACTCTCCATGTAATAGCATCCGATTGATGGGCAGAGCATCCACGACGAGTCTACGAGGAAAACAACTTCGTGTAAGAAGACATCAGAGTCTCCTGGCCGGTCCTCGTCGCTGATTGGCCACAAAAATATTTTTGTGGCCAATCAGGAGGAAGGAGTTCAAACGCTTCTGGAACTGGTTCGGTAAGACAAAGTGCCCAGGGGCTGTTACGCTCTATGTTGTAAACTTTCGCCCGAAAATCCCGTTGTCCCGACGCATAAGCTGCCCGTCGCCCCCACTAACTGCCCCTGGGTCTCCGAGGATGAGTTTGTCCGTGCCGTGACTCAAATTTGAGCTGGCCTGTGACAACTGCAAGTGCGGGACGAAGAAAGTTTCGTGTAAAAACAAAACAGCCGCGGTTTTAGTAAATAGAAATCTCAGTGCTTTTGCTCGCCACCGTGAACAAGAGGCAAACGCTGAGAGAGAAATAAAGGTATTTCTTGTAAGATTGTTTTTTGTGTCGTTATACTATATACATGTTGTTTCACACCTTTTTTTAAGTCTTCGCCAACGAAAGTCAGGCTCAGTGCTGTCTCTGGTTATGCTCCTAGGCGGGGGATTTGACACCAGTAATCTGGTCTAATCTGCCCTTTTTTGAGTACTTATGCTTAGTGTGCAAGTGGCCCCACGGATGTCTGTGGTGGTGGGCACGTGAACAACTTTCAACTTTATCTTGATTGCTTTCATCACCAAATATAATATTTGTGTTTTTCTAACTTGGTTAAACAAAACTCTAAGATTAAGCTAAAAAAACACAACGAAGACTAAAGCTACAAGATAAAGCGACTAGAATTATGCAGAAATTAGCGAGGTTAAGTACTGTTAATAGCAAATAAACAAACCAATCGAGCCTACCTTGCTAGAAGCAAGCTCTTTCTTTCTGCTCTTGATCCACTCAGTAAAGTCTCGAGAACTAAACTGACTACGAGCTAAACACGTGCTCCTATTTATACCAGAGTAGTGACAAGGAACGGCAGTTTCTCACGTACTAAAACGAGTTAAAAATAGCCTTGCCAAACCATAAAAACCATTTCCTTGCGAGTAAACGCAGCGGGAAGGATATCCTGCACTAATTACGATATTTTAAAGGATCCTAGTCAGCCACACCTTTGTTTTTGTTTACATACGCCATATGCAAGTGTCATACGCGAGTTCCGGTGTAAGCGAGTTCTGGTGTACGTGAGTTCCGGTGTACGCGAGTTCCGGTGTACGTGAGTTCCGGTAATGATCAGTTCGTGGTTACACCAATGTTGGCCCTTACACCAAAGTAAAACTCCCATCTTGGAGAACGAATTAAAACTTAAATGTACTATACAACAAAGAAATTTGCATTTGCAGGTGAAATCTTTCGAGGGAACTCCGTAAGGGAAAAGCAGCGTCGAAATGATAAAAAGGGCTTATTTTTTATTGTGGGACAAGGCCAGGCTCAGAGATTATGCTTGTCCGTTCAGGGTCATCAAACACATCTACACAGTACAACAAAACAAAATAAATATAAAGCTTACCGCTGCCGTTAAGATCTTTCTGTGTAATAGTGATGTCAATTTTCTTCGCTAATTTTAATGCAGCTACCAGTCTAACAAACCAAGAACCTTTCACTTCGCCATTCATTAATATCACGGTGAAAAACTAGAAAACCTCACCGCGCGTTTAAAAGGCACTCTATTCCGTCTGCCGGTTCCGTGAACAATATATTAAAGTGACGCGAACAATAGGTGTCACGAACATAACATGACGCGAATATTAAGTGACTTGCATATGTCAGTAATCAATGTAAATGGATGTTGTCGTCAGTTGACTCACTTGTAGACATTGTGAGAACTGCTCTGTTGTAGGTATTGCCGAGATAAAGTCACCCCTGCGTTTTAGTTAATTTTGACGTTATTGTTTCTTCGATGAAGTCGTTTTATATAATTCAAAGGCATGTCAAAATATATTGCCAAGAAAGCATATGTCAGTAATCAATGTAAATGGATGTTGTCGTCAATTGACTCACTTGTAGACATTGTGAGAACTGCTCTGTTGTAGGTATTGCCGAGATAAAGTCCCCCCTGCGTTTTAGTTAATTTTGACGTTATTGTTCCTTCGCCAGTTTTGACGTTATTGTTCCTTCGCCAGTGAAGTCGTTTTATATAAGTCAAAGGCATGTCAAATATATTGCCAAGAAAACGTAAATTGTGTCTTACTTAAAAACGCGAAATTAAAGTGATTCAAAATACAAATTTTTCGCAAAATCGCGAAATTTAAATGTCGCGAAATATGTGCACCTCAAAATCGCGAAATTAACGTGTCGCGAAAATTTCATGTAATAAGGTAACAGCTGATACTTGCTACGTAAATAGCCAATAATTTTTAACAGCGATTCATTGATTTTTCTTTGCTTCGAAGAAATCGCATATCCATGAAAAACAGAACTGAACCTGTACTGACGGCCTAATACGATGGTTGAATGATTCGCATATGAAGATGAAAAGACGACTTCACGACACAGTCCGAAGTGTGTGTATTAAATATCCATTACATGTTTAAACTTTAAACAAAATAACGCTTTTTTAAATTATACGTGACAGTTTTCAGATCTTATTCACCTCAGGTTGTGATAGAAACGGCACAATGTCCGGTAAGACCGGAGGTTGACATCAAAGCAATTTGTTCATCGGACTAGACCACCAGTACACTACTAAAGTGTTTTGTATTTCTTTACGTGCAACCCTAAAAGAGATCTTGACAGCTAAGAGTATTGAGGTTCGGTCCTTAACACTTTAACTGAGACCAATTGATGGGACGTCTGGCGTGACAGTCTTCTGCCAAGGCCTGACCACTTTTGTGCCATCTTAAGATGCGATACAACCGTTGGTTTCACCTCTTCAGAAATACAGAAACACTGAGGTAGTCGCCGTCTCATGTGAAACAAGAAAAATTGTGGAGGTTTTTTAGTCTCCCTAAATCATCATCCCCCGAAACACGATCAGCATATTTTCCACCCATATTATGTTTCAATGACCATTCTTAACCAAGGAAATGGTTAGGTTAAATGTAAGCATTTTGTAATATAAATTTAATTGAAACGTTTTTAACTGAAATTATAGATTTCCAGTGTACAAATGAGTTATTTCCCACAAAGTCTAATAGTTTGTTGTTAGATTTAACTAAATTAAAATGTACGAATTTTTTTTTCACACACCGGCCCCCCTTCAACTGCTTTTCTTTTGCCGCCGTTTGCTTTAGTTATTTGGATAGAAAACTCTTCCGCTTGTCGTGTGCTCCGATCGGCCCAAACTAATCCGAATACATGGCTTAGCGCACTGAAGATAAAGTAAATCAATTCTCTGTGTGTGATTTTAAGGCGCTTTATTCTCGCAGTTCCTCTCACGGCCAGGAGTGTAAATGGGAGCGTCCACTGTAAAGTATCTTGTTTTACAAGAAGGGCGGGGGAGAGAAGGAGAGAAGCAAGGGCATTTTTGGGAAACCAGAAAACTATTTTTCCACCTTTCGAATCTTACATTAGGAGTCTTTCTTAAAACCCGCCATCGATCATTAACAGTATTTCAGTCGTGTTTCCAACGCACATCTATCTTTCATATAACTTGTAAAGGTAATTAAAAGAGACTAGGGGTATTTCTACTCCCCCACACTCTCCCCTTTTTCCCTGGATGGAACAGTGGTCCATCACACGGTTACTCTTCAGCATTAAATTCGCCAGTACACCTGGGTGGAGAGGGAACTGCGAGAGTAAAGTGTCTTGCCCAAGAACACAACGTAGTAATCACGCCCAGGGTACAAACCTGGACCGCTTTACCCGGACTCCAGTACTTTCCAGGGCCGGGTTGTTCGAAAGGCGATTAACGCTAACCCAGGATTAAAAGATGATCGAGGTTTTAATTTCTCTTGTTTTAAAGGGTTTTCCATAGCTAATGTTTTGTGAAGTTTGAGATTATATTGGTCCACGTTTAAAACTGGGGGACAGAAAATATTAACAGAAAACCTCAACGTAATGTTTTAAAAATGGAAATCAAATTTCACGCTAATCCTGGATTAGCTTAATCGTGCTTTGAACAACCGGGCCCAGAACTACTACTTGATTTTGAATGTTTTTCTCTTTCCTTCGAAAGTTTTTTTTTTTCTGCGCCTGTTGTATTAGGCGACAAGAAACACCGGCAGAAAAACAATTGTTTTAACTAAGACTAAAGCACTGTAAGTTTTTCCGTAACTAACAGTTCTTCTTCATAGGATTCTGTTTCTCCAGCTTCTTCAGGATGTTGTTTCACAAGCGCCATAAGTGATGTAATCGAAGCTCCAGCTATCAGCAGTGTGCCGGCGGTGTAAAATGTGACAGTGTACGAGCCAAGCTTGTCAGCCATAAAACCTGTTGAAAAAGGACATTTTTTTAAATTTTGAAACAAATAAAAATCGACCTTATTTAACGAGGGTTTCACGTAACAGTCTTTTACAGTTGTTAACATTAGAAACAATCATAATTTTGAACATTTTCTCATTAAGAAATAGAAAACATGTTCCGTGTTTCTATCGAGTTATAGAAACACGAGTGGAAGTTTGGGAGAACGAGAAATGCTGTGGGAACACGAGTCGATAGACGAGTGTTTCCACAGCTTTTTCGAGTTCGAGAGAAATAGAAAACATGTTTTCTATTTTATTTATGAGAAATAGAAAACATGTTTTCTATTTCTTTTAGAAAACAGCACAAAGAAAATAACGCACATCAAAGTTATATTTAGCGCTTTATTTAACATCAAAACGTAGATTCTCTTCACCTCGCGGTTTTACGTCATGAACAGTAATCAACCAATCATAGTACGGGAGTCGATGAACAGAAATAAATCAACTGTTCAACATTTGCTTCAAGGCTAAAATTCACCGTTGTTTGGCCAAACAAACAAAGAAAACAGGCCCCAAAGTTAACGTAATTATGAGAAATAACTAAGTCGATGGTTTAACTGAAGTCCAGCACTAGAAGGAGCCAAGAATTGTGGTTTTATTCTGTTTTATTTCGCTTCATCGAACTAACCGAATGGTTTGACGACCGACGATCGAGCGACTCGAACCTTGGAGGTGAAAGTGAATTATTTTTCTGTTAAAAGAAGTTTGACTCGGCATTCTGGACGAATATCTTGTCCAGTTGAGGAGCTGTGAATAGTTCTGAAGTGCTGCAAAGCCTAGAATGGAGTGAAGTTGCGCCAATTCATATACTTCTTTGAAAGGTCAGCCGCTTCGATAATTTCTTTCACAGACTATTTTTGAATGTGTAGCGGGCTCTGTAAACATCTTACTCGCTTGTTTTAAAATGTGCAAATATTTGTTTAGTCTTAACCTGGTTTTTGTCAGCTGTGACATTAAAATTTGGCACAATTATTAGTTGTTATTTTTGCATTGCTTATTTTAGCGCCGTGAATATTGATTGCCGTGTCTACGACAACTGTCTGTGTCTCCATCGAGTTATAGAAACACAATTTTTAACCAATCAGCGCACGTATTTACTTTGTGCTATTTTCTAAATTGGATTGAAAATACATTTCCGAAAATTGTTAAATATATGTCTGTTACTGTGCTTAGTTTAAAGTTTGATTGCTGTAATTTCTTCAAACTCATCTGCTATTAAGATTTTATTTTACTTTGAAGATTTTATTTTACTTCTCCGCTTTGAAGTTTCGTGTTTTGCACGATGCCTGATGCAAACATTCTAGAACGTTTGAGAGAATTTAAAGGTACTTATGAAAACTATGCGAATTCTGTCCCTTGAGGTTGGGTTACTCCCTATCATAAGCGCTATATAGGTATGCGCAGTACCAAAGAATATGACCGTTCTAGTCAATCTGGTCTGAAATAATACAACATTCTCACTGTATACAATTGCCATGACACGGAAAGCTAAGTTATGGGAGAGTACAGCGACAGGCAGAGCAATTGGCGTGTCGAGTGTAAGATACAGCATTGATCGACCGCCGTGGTGGGAAGGGGCAAAACTTTTACCGTCACTTCAATGAACTCCGTTGAATTGACCAAAAGATGACTGATACTGTGATATTTAAGGCGAAGGTCGCAATGCATAATGCGGCTAGTGCACAGGTACTACTTATCTTCTGAAAGTGCGATTTATTTAACGTCAAGAAAATTACATTTTTATAAAATCAGTATTTGGGTCTCACCAGCCATTGGAGATCCAAGGCTAGTACTCACACCAATTAGAAGGTTTGTGTAGCCATACGCTTGATTGACGTTTTGTTTTCCAGAGCATTCCAAAATTAACAGGGAATATTGCCCATTAAAAGCTCCTTCCATGAGTCCAAAAACCATGAAAATTGCTACAACGGAGCTAAATGATCGTGCTGATGGCAGACATAAGACACACAATCCACTGATGGTCATTCCTCCTTGATAAAGATGGAATCGGTTGAAGCACCTGAAGTCTCCCAGTTTGCAGAATAAGTTACGACTGATGAAGGATGCTATTGCCATGTACGTAAAAAGCATGGAAACTTTTTTCTCAGGAATATGAAGTTCTTGCCTACAGTGTTTGACCTGATGAGCAACAAAAAGATACTTGCTGAGATAGTGTTAGACTGAATGCATTGCCATTAGCAGCGCAATGAGTTTGTTCTTTGCTGCAAAAGTAACTTAAGCCCTGGCCAAACGAGGATGAATTTAATAAGAGTTCAAACTCTCGCTATCGTTTGGCCTGAAACTATCTTGTACTCTCATCCACCTTCCTCCACCCTCTCATCGACTTGGAACAAGCTCAAATTTTTCATGAGAGTAGATGTGTGCTTTCTCTCGTTTGGCCTGCGTTGATGATAGTCGATGAGAGTCTAGGAAAACTCTCATGAGAGTTAACTGTCAGCAACTAAGTGCAACTCCCATCCTCGTTTTGCCCGGGCTTTATTTCTCTTTTCACAGCAAGGTCCATCTCTTATTCCGATAGAAAATCGTTTAGCTAGTCAATTGGATAGTAAATCAGACATTTAACCAGTCTATCAATCAGTCAGTCAGTCAGTTAATAGTTTGTCAGTTACATTAATTGTATTTTGTCAGCCAGTTAGTCAGTTACTCATTCGGTCTGTCTGTCTTTGTATATCTATCTGCCTCTCTGTCTGTAAATCAGACAGTCAAACAAAAGTCAGTCAGTAAATAGTTTGCCAGTCATCCAGTCTGTCTGTATGTCTGTCCGTATTCCTGTATGTCTTGTTGTCTGTCGGTCATTTAGGAACCCACTTGTCAGTCAAGCAGTCTGTCAATTGAATAGTTTCAGACATTCAGACAGTCGTTAAGTCTGCCTATCCGCCTGTCTTCCCGTCTGTCTGTCTGTCTGACTGCCTGTCTGTCTGTCTGTCTGTCTGTCTGTAGCTTCATCGGTCCTTTCGTTGTGTGGCCATTTTTTAAAAGCACTTAGTTCTTACGGGAACCAACTTTACTCATTACAAACAAACCAGAACAACTAATTTATTACAACTTATGCGTGCTACATTTACAGTATTTACTGCTTTAAAATAATTAAAAGAACTGTATGTTCTTACTATGTGCACGATTGGAATGAAGAAAGCGAAAGTAACAACAAAAAAGGAGGTCAGCATGATCAAGAATGCGTAATTCCTACAAAGGGATGGACTCTTGCTTGCTGTTTCCTTCTGCTTTATTTTCCCAACTGTGCCAACGTTGCTGCTTTCTTCTTTCAGGTTGTCCAAAGGCACAAACACACTTGCACACAAACCGCATACAAAATGCAAAAGAGCAAATCCTCTAAGCGCTCCTGGCCATTTAAACGTAGTTAGTAGAGATTGCGTGAATTGTGTCATTACAAACATGCCAATCGCTGGTGCGGATGCCACAATGCCAACAGCCACCGATCGCCATTTCACAAAATACTGCAAAACGATCAAGGAAGAGGACATGTAAATCAATAAATGTCCGACTCCTGACACAACACCATATGTAAGGTACATCATCCAGAGTTCAGAAGACAATGTTGCAAGGAAGAAGCCAATTATTCCTAAAATTGAACCGAGGATGGCGGTGAACCTGTAGCTAAAACGCTCGTTGATATAAGCAGCTATGGGGCTGAATATATAACCACTTCCCAGGTACAAAGACCCAATCCATGCTGTCAAAAAAATAAAGCAGACGTCCAATTAAATGAAATTCATTCTACATAATAAAGTAATATAAATAGATCTAACCAAGCCTAAAAGTGTAGCTCCCCGGTTATTCACTTCGCCCTTCATGAAATCAAAATTGACTGGCCTTAGCTATAGACAGAAAAAAGTGACTTAAGCCCGCGATACAATGACAACACCATTACCTGGTCAGCGGTCAACTAAGAAAACACGCGACCTCGATCAGTTCTACATCTGATCTACATCATGTTCATGTGATACTGGTCAACGAATGCCTTGTTTTGACAGCTGTCAATTGACCACAATATGGATGTCCAGTATCAATGATGTAAGTGAACGTTAATTTATTTTTGGAGTATGGTCGCCATGTTTGAGCGACTTCGTCGTACGTAGGTAGAGGGCACGCGCCCGCGATCCTTGCCTCTAGCCTTGACTGACCATGAAAAAATCAGATGAATGGTTTTCTATTTCTACGCATGCATGATTGTCCTTTTTCCATGGTTATGGGGCTCCCTCTGCGGCCCTTTGGGCCGCTGGGGAGCTCCGCTAAAAATGATTATATCAAAACTGAGGCACAATCAGCTTATAGTAAACCATAAATTTAGAGCCTATTTGTTTTTCTTTTGTGTTTGTACAAATTGCCCTCCAAGCCTCGTTAGCATGTAAAAAGAACAAAAAGAATTTTGTCCTGCAGCGAGGATTGGAGGGCAATTTAGTTAATTTGCACGTACACAAAAGAATAACAAATAGGCTACAAAAGATCTATTTGTATTTTTGTTTCGTCACTTTCTCCTGCGCAGCAAAAGATTATAGAGAATATACCTAAGCAATGTAATGATCACAGATATGTTTGGGTTAGAAAATATTCGGATCAAAATATTTCACATGCTTAGAAAGTCAGACTAAAGCTTAACGACCACCTACGTTACAAGTGCTAAGATGAAAATGTTTTAAATCACAAGTTATGTTCTCGATCCTTTTTTGACGTCTAAATGACTAAAAAGAGTCTTACCAAAAAATTGCCATGTTGTCTTTAAGATTTTTTTATATCTACCCGAGATAGAGCTGAGTGATTGCATGTTTTACGACAATACGAAGAGAAACACGAAGAGAAAGACGCAAAGGGTTTTTCTCCTCAAACCCTTCAGTGTGTGTTTGATTCAACTTTAATAAGATAAATGGAAAATTTCCCTTTATGGCCTATGTACCCCTATATTTCGTTCCTTAACTTAGCTAGATTTTGTATATTTTTTATGGCATTTTTCAATACCTGTTGCTTGTCGTGTCTCGTTAAAGTGTTTCATCAACGGTGGTAGCAGTAACCCAAAGCTGTAAACGATTCCCGCGACAATGAGAACTGACAACGTAGAAGCAGTACACACCAACCATGACCACCAGCTGTCGGGACGGCATTTAGGTTCATTTTCCTCATCTGCAGCTTGATCGTCTTTAATTTCCCTGGAGCGCTTTGTCATGACACCTGAGCGTGCTATAATAAGAAGAAAGCTGGGTCACTTTCTTGGGGGGGGGGGGGCACTCCCTTATTAGGGCTTAACGGGGACGTGCGGCCCGATAGGGTATGGTTTTCAGGCTTTTTTTGTCTTGAACGGGGTATATATTTCACCCATTTTTGTCTTAAACAGGGTATCTCTGCATGGACCAAAGTCAAACAGGATAGACTTATATGCCTGCAGAGGTGAAACAAGCCAAATTTTCACAAATTCTTCCGTATTGCTGACTTACGTTGATTTCGGCATTGATACTTAGCTTAATTCACAATCGCAAGCCAGTGAGGTACTTGTTTATGTCTAAGACGGGGTATAAAAAATTGGCAATCTGTCTTAAACAGGGTAGGAAAATCAGAGGTTCGTGTCTTAAACAGGGTCAGGGTTTAGGAGGCAGGGCCGCACCTCCCTACCCGAAATTATGTCGAGTACCCCCCCTCCCCCCCCCCTCCCGGGGTCACTTTATACCCGAATTTGAATGAAATTTAATGAGGATTAGAGAAGGGGTTGAAGAAAGAAAAAAAAAATGAAACACCACCAGACAGTTGACCCTCACGCCAGATCACTCCGCAGGTTGTCAGAGTGACTGTCTGGTGTCCGTCTACCAATTAATAACTTCGAATTCTAATTTTAAAATCACATTAAACCTCCAGTTTTTTTCTTCCAAGTATCCCCAAAATGACCCAAAAATTTACAAAACACCACAAAACAAAGATTCGTGTTTTGAGCATAGAGTTTTTTCGCATAAAATCAAAGTTTTAAGCGCTGGATAAACGGCCTTCAGGTGTACACCCGCTTTAACATTGCTTTATCGCCACACAAAAGAAAATAATAATAAAATAACCGTATCGGTAACACAACGCATGTTTATGTGGTGTCACTTCAAGTGAGGGTCACTATCACGGGGACTTTGATGTTTTGATGATGTCTATATTTATATTATCTTCTCTGTTATCCAAGGTCAAGGATATATTTTGGAATCAAGGACAAATTGTTTTGTCGCTCTTTCTTCTTGCTGCTAGCATTCTCTCTATCGTTCTAAAGTTCTTGGCAACTAAAACGAAAATATTGACGAAAATAATACGCGAGACAAGGCTGTGGCCGGTGGTTTCAAGTGCTATTCTTCCGGCGTGCGCACTACTTGCAGTCCTGGAGAAATCGTATTAGTGCGTACATTTTTCTTCAACCTATAAACGCCTGGGAATGATAACGTTCTTACATCGTCTGATGTTTTTTTATATATATACCTTACCTTGAGTAAATAGCCCTCTGACTCTTCCCGCCCTATAGTTTCTGAACCTTAAAGGTTTAATTGAGCCCAAAAAAATTCCTGATGATTCTGATGAGAGATCATATCTGCACAGCGTTTCTGATTGGCTGTTGGTTGTAACACAATTTTCCAACGCCACCACGTCAGTGCAGATAAAAGGCTTTTGTTCAGAATAAGGAATTTGCCTAGCACAGCCAGTGAACATGCCATGCCTTAAAAGACCTTAAAATCAGACTTCTTGATGAGGGCTCGAATGCCTTAGCCATTGTAGTTAACAATCTGGCTCAGAGCTATATTGAGTAGAGCCCAATTTTAGCTGAAAGAGGTCCTGAAATGTGGAAAGACATGGTTTTCTTCCTTTTTATGCCCTTTTCACAGTGAGTGGCATTGCGTGAAGTCTCTGGCTCTCTGAACTCATTCATTCTCACTTCAGCCGGGCTTTTACGTTCACGTGGTCTAATTTTAAGTTGAAATGAGATATACAAGAGGGACATTTCTACTAATTTTTATACAGTTTTAAAACTCACAAAATAAATCTTTCACGGGTTGTAAGCGAAATAAAGGTTTTTTTATGCCAGATGACAACAAGTTAAAAATATTATGGAAAACCAGCCCAGCTGCACTTTGAAAACGATATTTTTTTAGGTTATATACTCCACGGGAAATTCGAATAAGTTGACGACAGAAACGTTTTCCGGAAGGTATATGTTTACAAAGAAGCGCACGGAATGGAGAGGGCCTCGTAAACACTTGAATATGCTCTCCCGGTTTTAACTCTATAAATCGACTTTAGGCATATATTGGATCCAAATCTCAGAAACATTTTCGTCAACTGTACACTAAATTTATAAACCCACGATACATCTGCTTATGCTATTCTTTAAATCACAAAGAATCTGAAGAATAATGCACATATGACCTTATTATTGCCTCATGATAGCAACCGAGACTAGCTAAGTTACATGTATTGGTCTGAAACGGCGGGCGGCTTTCCATTAGTCAAAACTGGCCGGCCAGATCAGTATATTCGAGAACAGAATTCCGTTGTTAGTGGTCAAGTTTGTTCGGTCGAATCAGTCGATGCATAAATAATATGACTCATACGCTGTTGTGGCGGATTTGTTGGAAAAATCTCCTGGCAAAGGCCAATTCCACGTTCAAAACCACTGGACCTGCAAGTTCTGACTAATGGAGAGCGCCCAGGGTTGCGGTTTTAAGAACTAAGCGAAACATCCCAAAAAAAAAACTCCGAGAAGTCTTATCTCTCCTCCGCCCCCCCCCCCCCCCTTTTTTTTTTTACTCCCACCCAGACTGTGGTCTCCGCCCCGGCAGATCTTTTTCTTGTGGTTTCCGGTTATAAAGAGAGTTGTCTGGAATATCCATAGTGTTGTCTCGTTTACTTAATATTCTTTTTTTTTTTTGACAAACTGACCCTGAGGATCAGCAAGTAGTTAACATTGTATTTGTCCATTTTGTGATAATAATAATAACTTTATTATTGTGTCAAATAATCCGTAATTTCGTATTGTGTCAATTCCGTATTTCCGCTGAGGGGAGTCCCCTCTACTAATTTATAACACATTACTATAAGCTAATTAAAATTATTTGCTTAACTTAGAATTACAACTATTTGAGGACACTTAATTACATATAAAAACCTAATTACAACCATTTACGTAGCTAAAAACTACAGATAATAAGCAGTAGGTAGATTTTTATATTGGCTGAATACGAGACAAAATTGGCACCGTGGTACATTATAAATACTTTCTCCATAAATTGCACTTACCTAACAGGTCCTAACAGATTCACTTTCGGAATGTTACGGCTTTTATGAGACCAAAACAACTTAACACAAGACGAAAACAAACCTGCCGACTTTGTTTTTGCTATAACGCAGACTACAATAGGTAATCCAGCTCCTTGTCTACTTTTAATTGTTGGCAGAAACTTGTGCAGACCAAAACTGTAAACTTTGTTCTTGAAAACAACGCAGCAGGTATACTGCCTTCTCTATATGGCAGGCAGGTCATTTTATTTCTTCAAGACAAGCAATAAGCGTAGTTTTTTTAGGTTTAAATGAGTTTACTTTTCCTATCTAGTGTCTGAGCTGAGCAGACGTGTTTTATTTCGTTCCCGACTACATGAGAATCGTAAATGTTTATTTTTTTTTTTTTCAGAAATAAACAAAGAATATATTGCCAGCGAGTAATAATAACCTCTCAAATAACGTGTATTTAGACTTCAGACTTTTTAGACTGTTTAGACTTCAAAACAAGATTATCCGTTATCCGTTCCCTTCACCTTCACCGAGATATGTATTTTATCTACCGGCCGGGAGGTCCGTATTGGGAAAAATTGTGCCCAAAGTCTTGAGTAAGGACTTCTTGGCCGAAAAATAACATCTACAGCTCAAGATGTAGCACAAAAGGAAAGTCATCACAAAGCATATCAAATCAGTCGCAAAATATTAAACAATGTCAGTTTATGAGGTTAATAATTCTAATAAAAACTTTTTCAGCCTACTTCAGTCAGAAATCATCTCAATTTGGACAAATTTTCTAGCTTTATAAATTTTTATTTAAAAATCAACCTTGATTTCGAGAACAGACCAAAACAGTCATAACCTTAATAACTGTTTTCAAAGTTAAATGGAGTGAATTGTGTAGTTTGGCCGTCCACCTACGGTATATTCTTGCATGAATTAATTAGATTGGTTTAAGGTAATTAAAAGCATTTCGTTTTTTCTTTGAACGAAGGTAGGTGTTTGGTTTGGCAAAATTTCGTGGAAAAGCAAAGCATTTTAGCTCATAAATGGAGTCTGAAACCGGCGACTTGCAGTAGTTTAGCAGCAATGGCGTGAAAAACAGTACGAAATGCAAACAACAACAGCTTAACTAAACTACAATTAAACTTGGTTTTGTCAATTCAAAGGAATGAATACTCGCCTCGTCGAGGTCTTCAATTCCACTGAAGTTTTAACATTTCATGTGAACAACGGTTGGTGAGGCAGAGCAACATTTCCTATATTTTTTTTCTGACAGCAAAACTTCCAGCATTTTGTTCGTCTCGCTGCAAAGTGATTTCGTGCGGATTACGGTAAGGCCGACTCCGTCTCGATAATTACCTGGAGAGGGGAAAAATGGACCGATGGAACAAGCGTCAACAGCCAATCAAATTCAAGGATTTCTGTTTCCTGACCGGGGAGATATTTAAGAAAAAAATAATATCACTTATATGACCTTAAATTTAGGTTTGAACAACTGCAGATTATCCATATAACATCTACCTTTACTTTTACTCAAAATATGTGAACATAGTTTACAGAATCAACTAGTCAGAATTTTCATCTTATAATCCTGTTATCCTTTAAATTTAAGTCACTTATCAATCTCGTGGCCAGTTCGGAACAAACACACTCGCGTTTTGAAATTTAAAGATGGTACTTTAAACCGTATCGCTTTGAATCTTTTTTTTTTTTTTTAACGCTCACTTTAGACACCGTTTAATTTCAAGAAGATGCGGCTTCATTGATTATTCCGCCATCGTCGCCCTGCATGTAGGCAGAAAGCGTCTGCATATCGATCGAAGAAAATCCGGCGGTTACCAATGAAACTGCGTCTTTTATAGTTAGTGACAGCCAGCTTCGTCGAACTGAATGATAAAAGCAGAACAAGGGAATAGCTTCACATTTAAAACTCGGTTCCATTACGAATCATTTCATCATCATCACTCGCTTTCGATTTTCTTTTAGCATCAAAAATCTTGGTTTCGATAACAACACTAAATAAACTGACTGTTTACAGATCCGCCAACCAAGTATTTTAACATTGGTTAGTTATTCTCATTGGCGAACTAGTATGATTTCTTTATTTTTTTTATTTTTTTTAACCTTGGCTTTACCATTTTGCCTTTGGAAAATTTATTTTTCGTACGGTTCATTGATAAATTTCTTTTGAAAAAATCTGCCTTGTAAAACAAGCTTTGATTTACGCAGTGAGCACGCTTGCTCAGGCGTATAACACCCGAGTTCATCGTGCATCTTATTGTTAATTTAGCTGAAGAAAAATATCTACAGAGAACTACATAACACCGAATATGGAATTGAATATCAGAGTACAAGATTTATCTTCCTAGACGGTACATATGCTACTGCAAAACAGTTCGCAAAATATGACGTAGAGGATTTGTCTGATTTGTTGATAAAGAGCTGTTAAACATGAAGAGAGTGGCATTTTTAGCGGAAACAAGTTAACTAAAAATTGTATAGAAACAGAACAGATTGTATTTCCTATTAAGAAAGAAACGTAGTTAGATTTTTAGAATTATATGGCTTCTAAATTAACCTTTTTGTTGATTCAAAATTGCTTTTTCTCCCAATGAACTCTTTAAGGCAAAACGAAAACTCATATGGAAGTGTATTTACCTAAATCATGATGGAAACAGTATCTGTAGAGTTACTGAAACAACATACTTCATGTAAATATTTTCAAGGCACAGAAAAACGCTCCGTCTTGTTTAAGTGAATGCTTGTTATTTCATCTTCCCACATGCAGGGCGAAGTTCAAACAAATGCTTAGCCATTGTTCGATCAAATATGGCCGTAATTTTACAAAAACACAGACGGGTTATGAGATTTTTCTCTCTCTCTCTCTCTTCGTAGAAACAAAAATAACGGAACTCAAGTAAATATGTTATGTCAACGACCCGTAAACCAAGAGCCTGCGCCGAATTTGTTTTAGTAATAGCCAAGATTGTCAAAATTCTAAAACAATTTGTGTACTGAGATAGGTTTGTGTCTTAATTAAATCGAATTCCGTAGTTCTCGCTCTACTGAGCTAGCGCATTTCAACTAAGATGCAGCTTAACGATCCGTGATCTTCAACCCCGCTGCTCTCTTTGCAGGTCTCGAACAAAAGGTCTCCACCCGGTTTTATGTTTTCAACACTAGGGATCAATGAATTTGAAAGTTATTTTTGCCGGTGGTTTGGCGCGCTAATTGATTCGAGAGAAATACAACAGGTGTGACATCGATTCGGAGCTGGTGGCGGGAATTCCTGTCACGTGACCGATGATCGGACCGGTTATTGTTTTTTTCACCATGAATAAGAGATAAGATTCATCTCGGACTTGCTGTTTTTGTTCTACCGGGGCCCGTCCTGTTCTTTATACAATTCACTTAGATTACTCCAATTGGAAACGCAATTCGAGTAAACGGCTTGGAATTTTAACGTCTGTGCGAGTGAAAGGTGTGCCATGGGGATTTGATCGCCGCACAAGAATTCAACGAAGAAAGACAAATTTTGTGTGATAATGCCAGGACAAGTACGACTTCCTTGTTAAATTCTACGGTACTCGCTTGTCCCTTTCGTTTGTGTATTTCATCATAAATCAAGATTTTACCATAGTTAGGTGAGTGCTCTACGTTTGTTTAAGGCGTAAAATCCCTTTATTTTACACTCGTCCCATTATATGGAGTTTTAGAATACAGTTAAAAGATGTTTTGAAATTCGCTTTACTTGAAAGACGCACGTATAACAAGTCATTATTTTGTCAGACGATTAACTTGGTTTTGACAGGTGAGATTCATGAGAAAGTTACGACTTCTAGAGAAGCCATTCACAGTCCAAGGTGTTCTCATTAAACTCGAGAAATCTACTGAAAGATAATAACTAGTTTTCAATTTCCTTGTTGAGTAAAAATTGTCCATATAGGAAAGGTTTGCTTCCGTGATGTAAAGTTGGTGAACGACCAGCTAGCGCAGCGGGAGAAGGCTTTTAAAATTCTTTTAAACTTCTCAGCGCTTGTATAATCTCAAATTAAGGCTATTTTAGGACATTTAAAATAATTTCACGTCGGGAAGACATTCATTATCATTATTAGGTTTAGTAAAACGTTACAAATTAGACGACTTCAAAATGAGATTTCTGCCACTGGAAAATAGAACGCCCCCTTTTATAATTTCTCATTATAGGAAGGGCAAATAAATTGTATCAACTTACAAGATGAAAAAAAATCAGATTAAAAAAAAGGATCAAGTGTGCCAGAACAATCTCCTTGTAGATTTGAAAGGCGCTATTTATGTAATAAATGACTAAATATATTGATATATTTTTTTTCTATTTCCTAACAGAGCTTATCAGTGACAAGCGCATATCCCAAAAACCAAATGAGACTTTTTGCGTTAGGAATATTTCTTTTGTTAACCTGGAGGGCAGAATCATCGGGAAGTAAGTACCTTATTTAACGTCTCTCCGCCATATAAATCGCATATTTCACTTTATTTACAAATATAACCCACTCTATTGTTGGTTCCACAATTACTTTTGTTTTATTTCTCATCTAAATTTTCTACGATTCTCGACAGAGGATTTTTTCATTCCGAAATTTAAAATCTATTTTAATGAAACAACGAGAAAACAAAAGAGGAAGTGTGTGGAACAGTTTGGGTAACGGTCGGAAATATGTTTGCAATGCATAACTGATGTAATAATCCTAATTTATTAACGCCTTTAAACTTAACCGGTCAAAAGTGTTGAAATTTCTTGTTCCTCTAAACTGCAAAATTATTTTCTGTTCAAAGCTAGTGAAATAACTTGTTTAAACGTTTGTTAGTTATCAGATAAACATGGTTTCTGGGTTTTTCAAGGTTACAAAATTGTAAGAAATAAAAAATGGTGGTTTTCCACGAACTGATGAAGTATCAATTCTCCTGGCAAACTGTCACACATTCCTTATAAGGGTAGTTTGGAGAATTTGAGTTATCATAACAAATTCTCTAGTCGATGCTTTTCTCGTTGCTAATTACCTGCCTGCTTGAAAATATATTGACATTTTAACGAGAATTTTGATATTGATATCCACTTATTTCTGTTCTTTTTTTTCTCCAGAAAAAAGAACCCAACATAGTTCCCATCCTCATTCCCACGTCCGTCGTTCCCTTCATGAAGACCATGGGAAATCCAAAGACTCTTCTAAACGCCTCTATCAGATGTTAGTGAGGAGAAACATATTAACAAGAAGGAGAAGAGAGCTTATGACAGGTCCACGTAAGTACCGCATATGGAAAATCAACTCTCCCTAATACTTATTCAGGAGATTCACTGATGCATACGATTCACGATGTTTATGGAATTATTATTCTTATCTTAAAACAAAACTCGGGCAATAAACTTTACCGTCCGCGAGGTTTGTTCAATGCCTCAAAGATGAAATATTTGAGTTCAAAAAGTGGCGCAAATTTATTTTCCAACTAGAACTGCCTGTCAACAAGGGGAGAAAAAAGAGTTCAATCTGCCGGCCATTTTTTATATTAATATTTTTTCGTATCGCTTGAGTGAATAACCTTAATGAAAACATTACTGCCGTGAACTTACAAAGAATAGGGCTTTATCACTTATTCGTAGCTACTTCGTCTTCCCAAATGAAATTGGAAGATTATAAAACAATACCTCCATTCCTTTCTACCCGTTAATGACACTAAAAAGCATTGTTTTATTGATTTTCATTGAAGCCAAAACAACCCAGGTGGAAATAAAGTTCAGAAAAAAATGGCTGGACCAGATGTCCAACAAAGCAAGTTCCCAGTACAAACTGATGGACGGAAATATTGTTGACGCGGTAAGTCCCTCGTATCTATCTTCTCTTAACGTCTTGCTTGGGCATTCGCTAAAATCTACAAAAAAAAAGGCGAAGAAATGCGAGACAAACTTGAAAACGTGAACAGTACGTTTTCAAGTATTTTTACGTTAATTCCATTTCCATCCTTGCTACGGTTAGCCGTCCTGCCTTTTTTTCAAGCGACGACCTACAGATTTTAAACCGTTCAACATAATGTTCGCTAAAAGGTAAAATATTTAAAGTTTTCAAGGCTATATGTACAAAAAATTATAAGGTGGATTAAAGACCAAACGTTTTCGACTAAAAGTCGAAAACCCAACAACCCTGAAGATGACCTGTGGTCGAAAACATTCGGTTTTTACTCATCCACGTTTAGTTTTTCGTACATATAGCCTTTAAAATTTTAAAGATTTTAAACCATTTCCTATTTATTTGAGTGTGCTCGTCGAAAACGTCTAAAGACTAAAAAGCAAAGAATCAGTTACAATTATTTTTGCTAGAAATCTGTCTTCGGAGAAATTTAACTTTAGGAATCAGCTCTCGAGAAGATCTTCATGATCTTAACAACCGTGTTAGGGACACGATATACAAATCTATCAGTAATGAATGAACGTTAGCCCAGGATTAAAAGTTAATCCAGGCTTTATATGATTAATTTCTGGTATTTGCCTTGTAGTTATGATTTTACTTTATTTTTATAAACTATTTTCAGATAACCACAGAGCTCATTGGGGACACAAACTACCTTAGTTCCTCAGTAACAGCGTTAAAGTAAGTAGAATGAATTAACTGAAATTAGCCTCACTACTAAGATTTTATCTGAGTGTTCATGCGAATTTTGCGCACTGTGTCGAGGTTAGCTAAGCTAAAGGCACCGTACCGAAGTTAACATTTCGGACATCATCTTTTCGTTTTATCTACATCTTTCACATACTCTGACAGTTATCTTACTCAGGTATTTGTTTTTAAAAGGAACCTCACAGACATGTGAAACACAGCCTTTTAAGATAACCATAAATTTCGAATTCCCACTAAAATCACTGAGAGTTCTGACAATGTGACATCATAAAGCGTGGCCATTCAAATGTAAGCTATTGCGCAGTACTTTCATGTTATACCATTTATAACGCTGTGCGAGGGGAATCTTTAATTTTCTGATGTAACGTTAATGTTGTGATCATTTAAATGAAAAATACTGAGCAGTACTTAAACGTGATACTTTTATTTTTTCAACTTTTCCCAAGAGAGAATTTTAGCAGATATCAAATTTTTACATCTTCTCTTTTCCTTTCTATTTCTTAGAAATTCCCAAGAGCCTAACTCAAGTGTGTTAGCAGACATCGAGCTGCAGTTTGTATCGGACGAGCTGGATCCGATCAAGCATCTTCGCGCTATAGTGTCAAACGGACACATCTCCGGGATGATGGTGTACCCCGACTACTTTGTTGTGCTTGGAGGTAAGATTATTGCTTTTTCGACTTCGTGAAGCTGAGATCTACAAAAAAAACCAACACAAGAGCTGACGAGAGTTCAAGCTCGTCCTATCGTTTGATAACAACTGTAACTCCGAGTCAGGGCATGGCCTCTCGACAAATAAGAATCGTATCTGCTTACATTTTCATTAGTCGATTTTTTTTTTTGCAGGGGTTGAGGGGTGGGGGCGTGGGGCAACACTTCGTCTCCCTCTTTATTCCGGCGTTTCACTGCGCGTTGATGAAAGATGTACACCAAACCCTTGCCTAATCTTGTTCCCGTTTGGTTTGGCTTGTATAGTAGATACTCCTTTTTTAAAACGGGTAACCTTTGATAACAAACAACATGCTTTAAATAGATGTTTCGGGAAACTCTGTTCTATGGCAGATTGCGTCCACTTAAAAATTATTCTTAGGACACAAGGCTCAGGGGCTCACAAGGCTCAGGGGACTATGGCCTGTGCGGAATCGGAATGTATCTTCGTCTCTTTAGCACAAAGGGGATCATTTAATGTCATTATAAGACTGTTTTTTTATAATTCCAGGCGACAAGAAACCAAGTTCGTCAGACCAAGAGAGTAATAATTCACCACCCACTCCCACTTTTCCAGCAAATTTTGCAGCCCTTAGTAAGTGGTTTAAGCGTCTTTCCTGCACCACTTTAATTCGCGTTCGTTGTTAATGTTGTTTTTTTGTTTGTTTTTGTACTATATGTGCTGCAGTTGCTGTCTTTGCGACTTCTTTGATTTAATTAGTTTTGTGGAATAATTTTGAAAATTGATACAAGAAAACTATTTCTATCACACGTAGTTAAAACATTGAAATAAACAATGAAAGATGAAACTGATTCAGACTTCAAAATTTATATTTTTTTAATAATGTCAACCACTTCGTATTGGAACCGCTTTGCTCTACATGTTATGGTCAGTGGTCCAACTGATAGGCCATTGTCCACTGCTAACAAATTTTATCTGTGATTTTGTTGCAGTAAAAGATTTTCCTTACGATGTGAAAATTCAGCTGCCGTGGCATCCCTTCCTTAGCGATATAAACAACTCTAAAACAAAGAGCATTAGTTCTTCCATTGAAGACATTGTAAGTATTCTAGATCAAACTGAGAGTAAAGTAATACAATCATTATATTACCTGTTTTAGGCGTACAGTAAAAACCCGCGAGTAAGAACCGAACATTTAAGAATCTGTTAGGCTCAAATGTGCAAATAAGACCCCATTTTTATAAAAGCCTATTTAGCCTTAATTTTGAAAACAGGTTCTTATTTTCTAAAATTGATTTAAAATGTTTACTTTTTGGAAAATAAATTTAGACAAGGCTTTACTGTACCTGTATGCAATGCCATGTTCTGAATGAAAAGTGCTTCATTTTTACATAAACACTTGTTTGGTATGCAATTTTTTTACAAATAATTGGCTGAATATTACTAAAAGTTCTATCAGCAACAATGTAATTTTTTCCTCATAAAATAAGAACATATTAAGAACCTGAATAGCCTAAGTTTGTGTTAACTACCATTTATGTAAGAACCTGTTTAGGCTAACCTCGAAAAAACTAAGTTCTTACTCGCGGGTTTTTACTGTAATATTCACAATGAAGTTTGTCATTTTAATCATAACAAAAATAACATTTCAAATATTTGTTTACATTTCTCTTAGTTAAGAAAAACTTTTGCCGGTGACCCAACCTTTATTGATGTAAAAGTTATTGGCTACAAGTAAGTTCACCATTTGTTTATTTATTTAGGGAAGCTTTACATGGGACACTCAGTTTTTCTCTGGGCGTTTCGCACTAATCTACTAAGCGGACTTATTTAGACTTAGTTCCTAACTCTCCTCTGGGAGAATAATGCCATAAAAAATCCACTCAGCAATGACTATTAATTTTTTTTGTCAATTTCGCTAACGATGTTTTACACTTTTCGCTCGTCGTGTTTCTTAAAAAGTTAACTACAGTTGGGTGCACCGTCAATATAACGGTAACCAAGTCAGCAACCGAAACCTATAGCGCCATTTTACTTATCAACCGCCTGCAAAAAATCTGTTTCGGCCAACTAATGGTGCCTTGTCTTCTCGCTCACCCACAATCTGAAAACCAGGAACAAATTATAGCATTTAAACCTTTTGTTATAAGAACTTTAGCTTCCACCATGTAGTTGGTCCTCGATCTCAACGCGAAAGAAACATCTGTATCGAATCTTCACAGAACTCGTTTTATGTTTAAACCTGAACATTCTTCGTATGTTATCACAGCGAGGATCCTGATGGCAGTCCGCATGCACGCGTTGTGCTCCGATTTAAAGCGAATGGAACAGACCCTGAGGAGCAGTTAAAGATGTTGGTTAGCGGTGGTCACTTGGGAGATGTGCCGATCTTTAACGATTACCTGAGTAAGTTTATCGTATAGGCCCTTTTTTTCCCTTGGCATTTGGTAATTGTGACATTTTAGAATTAGCACTGTAGCACAACGTAGGATATGAGATTCGTGTTGTTAAAGTTTTGCCAACATGTTTGCACCGATGGTATTTCATCTTGCAATGATTTACAGCCAGCCAGTCACCCAACTCTCATTCCCTTGAAGGGTTAACGTTCAAAACGCTAAACAGCGATACTCTTAAGACCTAAATTCACTCACCTTATATCCAAGTCAGCAGTAGACAAAGAATTCTTGACTTATCTAAAAGCGACCAGAATAGTCAAAGTGTGCTAGTCTGGCAGAAAAAAAAAGCACTAGCCAAGTGTTTTTTTACTTCAAATTCAATATTTCAAAAAAAAGCGACAATGAAAAGCATTTCTTCCAAAAACCTTTCAGCTACAGCACTCCAATTCACCCGCGGTATCTCGAGAGAGAGCATTTATTTAGAACAATGATTTGCGCTTTATGTTTGTAACGCGATATGATTATTACTGCCAAGGGTAGCCACACTAAATTACCATTTCTCACTGTCCTTTTTTTTTTGTGATGTTTCCTTTCATTAGATGGTCAGATGTCCCCAGCACAGAACCCTATGGCCCCACAAGGAGACTCAGTGCCTCTGCAGAACGCCACCGCCCCTGCTCAGGCTGCCTCTCCAGCTTCTGTTGCGAACATAACCGTGGCCCAGCCCACTGCCGCTCCTGTGATACCTGTTGCTACCCAACCCACCGTAGCCCAAGCACAGCCTTCAACAGTGCCAACCAGTGCTCAGATTCAATATGCACAACCCGGAGAATGTAAGTACCACTGGGAATCATTGGGTCCCAAGTCTTACTCCTTTAGCCTGTTATTTGTCTCTTCCGTTTAAAAAGTGTGATATATCAGTAGCCTTAATCTGGGCTACAGATCGATAAGAACTACCCTTCATCGTGTGCCAGGTACTATTCCTGTGCGCTGTGCATTTCCGGTCCCGGTTGTTCAATGGATGAACCACGTCAAGTCCACCGGCTAAATCATTATCCAGTGGATAGCATATTAGTATGTAAGTTAACACTTATCCACCGGATCGCGACTTACCCGATGGACAGCGTTATCCATTCTACGAACAGCTAGGGCCTGGTCGAAGGCTGTTACTTTGACGTCACACGTTAATGAGCTCAGTTCAGAAAACCACGTGGGTAAATTCTCTGGCTCCGATCCCAGATAATGGAAAACTGGTCCAAAAACCACGGTGAACAAAGCTTACTTCACTCAAGTATAATTTTATTTGACAAAGGAACACGGATCTCCTTTGTTTTTTTTATTTTTCGTCCCTCGTAGTAAATTATGCACTGTGGAAATTATGCAACTAGTTGGATGCGATGCCGTCCATTGGGAATAGGCTTGCATGGAGATTTAAATGACTAGGGATCGGAGTGCAAACCTGACACTGAAACAATAATTTATGCTTTCTCTAACTGGACGTGTTATCTCTATATATGAACGTAGCTTTGAATGGAACCGTGAAGCTTAACGAGTCTTGGTACGACTACATGGGAAATACGCAAAGTTCAACATTCAAGATATTGGCAGATGATATTGATCAAGCGGTAAGCACGAGCTCGTCTGTCTGATTTGAAGTTTGTAGATTAATTCAATTTAATTATTCACCGAAATGGACGTGAATAGCAGAGGGGTAAATATCCATCACTTTCACCGACACTGAGGCGAATAATTGTTTTAGTATATATCACACATCACAGCTGAATTAAATAGAGCCAAAAACATTACTTTCGGTAGCCAAGCGAAACGCGCGGCCATTTTGTTTCTCTTCGGCTGCTCTGAGGTGAATAGTGCTTTGCTTATCACCTTCAAGTTAGCCAATCAGAGCGCGCGAAAAAGCACTATATACTTGTGTTTTATATACTAATACTATCCATTGTTAGCTTATGTTTTAGCGATTAGTGATATGTGGTTAGGGTTAAATTTTTAATTGAAAGTGCTTCGGGCTGTTCCCGGCGGTTGTCCTCGATTCAGCACATGTTCATCTGACTTTGGACGCAGAAAACGATACTTTTCTTGTATTTTAAGTCGCACGCTTGGTTGCGTAGTTGAATATGATCTTCCATAATTAGTGATTGGTTCGTCTTGATTATGTGAGTGCAAGCTAAAATGGATTCTCTGTTCTCCCGTCTGGGTTTAGCCTCTATGCAGGGCGGGGGTAGGGAGAGTTCAGGGACTGGACTAACTGACTGACTGACTGACTGACCGATTGAATGATCAGCTAATTGTCTTTTAATTGTTTATTTGCTATGCTAAGAATCTTATTTTTGTACTACACAGATAAGGAACGCCTACATGACCTACAACTATACAGTCACATCAAATGTAACAGGACTAAGGTAAGTCCATAATTGCAATTAAATTCTGCGGTACAATTTGCTGGCAAATGTTTAGCACACGTTTATACTCATCTCAAAAAATTTTTTGCCTTATTTTTTAGCGAGACGCCTGATAAGCAAGTGCTAGCTTCATTCACAATCAACTTTCCCCCCGGACAGACGCCAACTCTCGTACCTCTGCAGCAGATTGTTCAGGGGGGACTTCTAGGTGGCATCCCTGTATTCCGCGACTCAGTCCAGGAAGCAGGTTTGTTGGTCTATCAATTTACTCCTTGTCCTCCGTTTATCATTTTCATGTAGCTTACACAATGATTGGTTGATTTTTAGGTTACTCCGCTGCCCCAACGTCTCCTCCTCCTGCGTATCTTCCAACAAATGCTTCAACGGGTATGTGGCTGTATCATCTGACTTGTGCCGATGAATTGCATTGTTACTTTATCTTAAGGTGGTGGCAAACGAGGGCACGATGTTGCAGATACGTATACATTTTTGCAAACACAAATGTTTCCCCGTTTGCCTGCACGAGCAATATTTGTCGCAAACAAAAGTGTTATCCGAGACACAAAAAATGTTTCTGATTTCTGATCTTTTACGTCCCGCTCATTTGCCCACACAAGAAACATCATGAACAACAATCCGAAATATTGTGCCCTCGTTTTCCAACACCTTAAAATCTTTTTCTAAAGCAATCACTATCTTGGGGATATTGTATTGATGCATCACCGGACCTGTCTTAACATTAAGCACACTATCATGCTGACAAACATCGGGGGATGGGACAAAAAAACAAAATACTTCGTTTCATTCTAAGTGAAGCCTTTTCGAAGCCAAGTTGCTCAAAAGGATGGCGCTTAACTACTAAATGGAATCGCTTATCCAGCGTAGCCTGGTTACCTCCCTCAGAATTTGATCAGGTTACCTGCACAGTTCGCTGGTACCCGCCATTTATTTTTCTGGGTACAGAGGGCTATGAGGGAAACTTGTCAAGGACATAACATAGTAGCCCTGGCCCCTCCCACACTCTTTATTGCCTATAAACTCATACATTTCATTGTCTTTCAAATCCTCCAGTCGCGTCAAACATTTCCGTGGCGCCTGTGTACCCAGTTCCCGCCTTTAACTACACTGCTGCCCCTGCCTACCCTACAGCTCCCCCAGCATACAACGCTACAGCAGCTGTACCAGCCACTGAAGTAGTCCCAGTACCTACAGCAGGTGTGTCGCCTCCAACACAAGCTGCTTCAAATGCAACTGTAGCCCCAGTGGTACTTCCGACCGTGTCCGGTTAGTTTCGGTTTTCTTTATTTCTGTTCTTCTGAGTGAGCGAGCATGTTGAAGTACTGTTATGAAAGGAGAAACGTTTGGCAGAACAAGAGTCGTAAGATCTCGAGCTGAGGAGACGGATGAAAGTTTTCTGCAACCCTCGTCGACTATTTAACATTTAGACGGCAAGCTCGAGGTTTCTATCGGCTGATAATTGGCGAGAGGCGAAGCACAAAGTCAACTATCAAAAGTCGATAGGAACCGAGAGCGAGTCGTCTAATTGTTTTAGCGTAACCCAGAGACCAATCTATCCAAAAAAATTCAGTGAATTGGTTAAGTTATCGTTTTGGTTTGTGATTTTGGCAATTTTACTTTCCCGCACTCCCAGGGCAGTCTTTCAAAAATTTGAGCGCCCTTGCGTAGCCAATCAGATTGCGAGTTTGCCTAATAACCGGGCACTTGGTTAGTTATCGCGAAATCAAGCGAGATGAAAATGTGCGTGAAGTGGCATGATCAAACATGCGAAAAAATCTTTCTGTGTTACTCAGATCCTAGGCGCGAGAAGAAGGTTATGAACTGAGCAGCTCAATGGTAAAACAGAGGGGATTGGCTAATTCTCGCGGCTTGTGGGAACGCACCGGGTTCGGCGCTCGCTTCTTAATTTTCCCACATTTCGATTTTTTGTTGCACCATAGAAAGACTTATGAAAAGAAAGGGACTAACATCCGAACCTGTATACCAGTCTCTTAGTTGAAACGCCAAGAGGCACTCATCTTATTTCTGGTTTTTATTGCAGTCACTCCGGAACAAAATAATACAGTTGTCTCTACCAATGTGACATCTGATCAGTATGGCAAGTATATTTGCAATTTCACCTTTATTTGAAACACATTACCTTCAATTTTAATTGTAAGCATAGAGCAGCTTTCAATTGAGTGTCGTAAAACCAAAACCAAAACCAAAACCAAAACCAAAGTAATTACTCTGACCAATCACAAACGACACAAACAATCCAGTGAACCAATCAAAACTCGAAGCAAATACATGTAGCTGGCACAAAGCGCGGGAAAACGTGCGCGAGCGAGTCGCGATTGGTTTTGGTTTTAATCCCGATTGGCCGAGAAAGTGGCGCGAAATTTTTAAACCAATCACTAAGCGTAGTGAACGCAAAACCAAAGCAAACGCAAAGTACTTTCGACTCTCAAGTGAAAACCGCTCTAACAGCATAATATGTCAACTAACGAACATTGTTGCGATTAATTATCAAACACTAAGACCTAACATAAAAAAGGAATTCAAAATGTGTGGAAACGCATAAGAGCAAATATGAATTGAGGCCTGTTGAAAGGGTTGGGTTATTAAAACGAGCTCTTCAGGTTTTGCCAATGTACAACCTGTAAAACCTGCTAAAACATGAATAACCACCTGGTTACGTTTATTTTATTTTCTAACGTAGGACAAGTTTCTAGCGTTCCAACGCAACCTTCTGGTCTGGATAAACTTTCTACACCGCCTGGTTACACCGGAGGACTCATTCCTTTACCAGCAGGTATGAAATAAATGGTTAATTCCCTAAGGCCTCTTTTCTTTTAATCTAGTTAATTTTGCGTTAAAGTTTATCCTCGGAACCTGGTAAATACTACCTGTTCTGTATAACTCAAGTAGTGTAGTGTGTAAATTGACTTTCAAGAATTACGTTTAGATTTCGACACTAGCACGAATCTTGGGCTCTGCTGCAGTTTCAAAAAAGGCATTGATGTACTTAACCTAACGAATCGTCGAGTTACTGCTGGGTAAAGTTTTCTATTGTTTTTAGGACTTTTTTGTAATTTTATACTTGCTTTCCACACGTCTTAGCCAATCAGAGCCAACAACCGCACATACAAATTATTGACAAGGGGCTGCTTTGTCTTCCTCGCCTCCCAGATTGGTTTGGTTTTCAATTTAATGGGAAACTGACATAAAAATGTCAATAAAATTTCAAAAATTAACCACGAACTTTAACAAGTGGCAGTGCATGGGTCTTATTATTCAATTGCTCATAAAGGTAATGGTTTGTGTTAACCAATCATCTTTCCATAACATACATTTCAGGAATTCCCAAATCATGCGCTGAAATTCGCGCTTCGGGAATTGGCAGCCAGGACGGCGAATACGTGATTCAAGCGCGACCAGACTGCCACTTGAACATCATCTGTCAGAACATGGATGAGCCCAACCCGATTGAGTTCCTTGGTGGTCCTCAGCAGAGATACTGGCTGTACTGGCATTACGCTATCCTTATAAGGCTATCCGCTTACGACAAACAGCACGTGGACAAGAGAGCGTGCCTCGAAAACACGGGTATGCTCTGAAACTCAGATCCCTCGTTTCGTGTAACCGCAAAATTGATAACCATTTCTAGAACAAGAAGAAGACAACGGGTGAAATTTGATTTCGTATCTTCCATGCAAGATGCAACCCCTTTCATTTGAATGCTTATCTTCATTAATTCCTTCCACCCTGTTTTAATAAACACTCCAACATCAGGCATAGGGTAACGAGTTTAGTTTGGTTTTGAGTTGAGAATAACAGTTTTTCACTGAGAGTCAATTTTTACCCATTAAAAAATAAAAAAGACAAAAAAAAATTCTTGTTTCCAGTTTGCGCAAATATTGAGGGAAAAAACTCACAGCCTCTTCCTGAATAAGCGCTCTCCCTTTCAAGCTTCCAAAATTAAATTAGAGAGGCCCTGGTAGGGATTTTGGTAACGATAACGAAAATCAAATAAGGATAACAGCTTTGGTAATTTTAGGGATAAGGAATAGTTCCCTCCAAAGTTAATGGGATAGGGGATAACGTTCCCCGCCCCCCTTCCTAATAGGGGCTCACTAGAATATTGCGGGCCTTAAATAGATTGTTGAGCCAGCGAGCAAAATAACAAACTGCAAACTTCTGTTGTTGTTTTTTTCACGATCAGCGGATGGTCGTCAGTTTATCGACAAGGTGATGGACGCGGGAGTGAGGCAGGGAAATCCTCTTGTTCACTGGAAAACCAATATTAAACACATGATTAACAGTTTCATTGGCAAGATGAAGAAAAAGAGAGACGTGGAGGACATCACCTTGAGCACTAAAGCTATGAAGATTTACAAAAGGTCAGGTGAGATTCACGACTGGTTTTGAAGTCAATATATCAAATACGAGAGACAGGGTTCCATCGGGATTTCCAAACACCGAGAAGACAGTAGAAAATAGAACGGGCAGTGGAGTATTTTTGACGAAATTCGAGGTGTCTCGATATCCAATGAAACAATGTCTCGAGTGTTTGATATATCTCCCCAATTGAAACAAAAACTACGGAGTTAGAGGAGAATCAAATAAAATCGTAAAAATCTAAGATAACTAAGACCGGGTATCCAAACCTCCTTCACGGTTATGATTTTCTTTGGTTTAGCTTAATGAATTTATTAATGAGTTTGAGAATAGGACAGGAAACAAATCGGACAAATCTTCGTTGAAACCTAAGGGCGAGTGGGCTCACGAGTTCTCTGAAAATTATCTCATTCCCATGACGCAATGGGGAACTTCATTTTCCCGAAAACCGCAGACTTGTTGACTTCTCGAAGATTCAATTTCGCCCTTAACTTCACTTGCTTTCCCGACTGTAAAGGGACACTTTCTCTAAGTTCGCGAACACAAAAAATAAAAGATGTATGGTTTTAGAGACTGAGATGACTCTGTCCAACCGAAAATGAAATAGAGAGCGGCGAGCCGGGGCGACGTTAAAATCAACGTAGATTTGTTCAGGTGATTAAAATGACATGTTTGGGTTCAGAGGACTGCGTGGGATGCTAGGTTCAAAGGTGAACCGAATTTTTTTTAATTAAAAAAAATAAAAAAAAGACTGGAGTGGGAGTTGAACCATTGTTTCTGTATTGCTACATTATGCCTTGATAATATTTACGCTTTATTATCTGGGACACTCATGTAAACGTTCCATCGAAATTATAAGTGGCTAAAAATAGAATTCTAATTCTAATTGGTTGAGAAAACGGTGTTCATATACAACATGTGTGCAGAAAAGTTTTGTAAGCTTTTTACTCGTACTTATTTTTTTCCATGTTGAACTTAAAATCATGTGTTTAACTGATAACCTTCCTGTTCTATTCTTTTAGGTTTGCACCATGAAAGAAGATTATCAACAAACCAGTGGAAAAATGATTAATCGCTCTTTTCTTGTCCCAATCAAGTTGTCTTTTAAAACCCGAGGGCGTTTTCATGAAGATATTGTTGAGTGTTTTATCATTGCGAAAGAAAAATATTTTAAATAAAGTAGATATTTATTTATTTTGAAAAAAAGGTATATGGCTTTTCAATAGGGAATTTTAGTCCATGGAAGAGCGAAGATTTCTCGTCTCTGTCAGTGCAGTTGATTTTTTTTTTCTAACAAAATACCGGTATTCTAGTTTGGTTTCCAACATATCATGACGCTGAAGCGAAAGAATCGATCATCCTTCTAAGAAACTAGAAATCAGAAATATAAAGAACTCATCGCGACAAATTGCTAGCTTTAAAAAACTGGCAAAGAGATAATTTCTATATTGTTACTGAATTTCAGATGAATTTAAGTATAGTTTCGTGGCAATATTTTGGCTCCTAACCATTTCAACATTCTGATAAATTTAGCGATTTGTTACAAAATCGTTCAAACAAGTGTTTTGAAATTGTAGGAAATTTCGTACTGATTTTCACTTTTTTGAAACTGATTTTCATGGGTTTCTATTTAACGCGACGTGCTTCAAAGGAGAAACTCTAAGCATCCATTTGGCAACCACATGTCCAAAGATTTGATTTTTATGTTAGATTGTTGTTTGTGGTTCACCAGTGACAAATTTCATTGTATTATTTGGAAAATCTTAAGTCTGTCGCGGGGAAGGGAAATAACAGATGAAAGAGAAATGGAT
This sequence comes from Oculina patagonica, assembly GCF_052425735.1. NCBI lineage: Eukaryota > Metazoa > Cnidaria > Anthozoa > Scleractinia > Oculinidae > Oculina > Oculina patagonica. The sequence continues at coordinate 8,876,445 of NC_135762.1, forward strand.
GCGATGAAAACCCGTTTCAAGGCACGTGTACGTTGCAGTGAAGTGAACCAACAATTATATTAAAGTTAAATTTCCTCTCAGTCTAATAAATAAAGTGGACATGGTTATGACTAGCTTGTGATTCTAGCTTCGTGAAGTCAAATGGTTGTGAAAGGAACGCTAAATGTGTACAATTGGTTCTCTTATTAAAAACAACAAACAAAGACTAAGACAAAAAAATTAAAAGTTTATTTTGTCTAGAATGCAGTGTTTGTCTATTTTAATCTCAGTGTATAAAACCACCTGCGTATAGGTCTATAGTTGAGCAATCTGTCACGTATTTCTATGGTAATAAACCACGAGGTATCTTGGAAGAACACGAGACCAGATAAAAAATTATGATGCAAAGAAAGGTGATTTTAAAGCAAGCTAAGCCACCTTCCTTGTGTTCTATAGAACCCTCACACGGTTTATAAGTATTGGTAATCAAATGGTGACGAGTGATATTAGGAAATAATTTCACGCGCGTTTTGTCAAAATGCATTTTGACAAAATGCAAGTGAAATTATTTCCTAATTTCACGAGTATACCATTTGATTACATTTTAATATCATAGGTGACAAATTACGCTTGCAATCGTGGGTTTTTGACTGGTAAATTGCATCGCGAACTCCGAGCTTTGAAAAGATATTAGCATACATTTTGCTCAAGTTCGCAAGTTTTTAGTCTTTGAAGAAAATCTTTTAGAGATTCCTTTTTGCTGTTGACAAAAAGTTTCAAAGATGAATCCAACAGTCAATTATTTCTCACATTATGACTATAGCTCGTCTTGAATGAACTGAAAGCGGTGCTCGATCCGCTCGATGCCATTTATGTAATTGCCTTAAGTCTAAAAGTCGTTTTGACGTTTTGAAATATTAAATATTATCAAAAGTTTTATTACATGGCCAAGGCTAGCTGGCTAAGATAAAATTAAAGGGAAAATATACAAAGTTTAAGCTTTAAAACATCTTTTATTACGGACGCCATCTTGCCGCTAACTACGTTGCCACATGTGAAATTATAAATTAACGTTAAAATTTCGCGCCAAAATTAAGGAGTAATTTGTCACCTATGATATTACATCGATAACAGACCAAAGAAATGTGTAGTTTATTTATTGCTCTTATATATAATAGCTGACGACTTCAACTTGTTTAATGGTACGATGAAAATCAATAGCCGATAATCAATAGCCAAGGCGGAAGAAGTCTACGTAACAGGTAGGTCGTAAGGACTACGTAACAGGTGAAACTCGCGACGCGCAAACTCGAAAATAAATAAAAAAAAAAGACTTCCGGTCGGTCCAAAAACAACTTTTTGCATCGAGAATGCGCACCGGAAGAGCAGAAAGAGCGCTTATGCTAGTACTACTCCGCTATACACACTGCACAAAGCGCAGACCGCGCGGTTTATCGCAGAGCCTTTTCTCACCCTGCTGTCGGCCTATCAGAGTGCCTGCAACAGCATCTACACTTTACAGAATTCCACCTCGTGCTCTGCTCTACACGTCACTTCTGCAGTCAACCAAGTTTGAAAAGTGATCCTTTAAAATTCTTGATTTTTAACTAAGAGGTCTTTCCAGAAGTTGAAGCCATGCTTCATCCTTTCGACCAGTTTACAGTTACCTGCCTATTAAGAAAGTAAAAAGGAGTTAGCAGCCATTCTCTTATGGGACGAAAAGAAAAACGAGTCCACAATATGACAGTTATCACTACACTGAGTCAATATTTGCGCTCCACATGGCTCTGTCGGGAATGAGAACACTCAACATAGCTGAAAAAAAATTCAGCTATTTTGGGTGTTCTTAATCCCAAACAGAACGTATATTAAAGCTGGTAAATCATTGCCTGGATAGTCTCGTAATAATAACACAAGAAATTATTTGTAAGTTAACAGCATGAACCACACATAGTTACAAAGGAATATAGCATCACAGTTATACACCAAATTGAAGACGCGTTGACCCTGTGGAAAGCATAAACCAAAATTAAGGGATTATGAGTAGACAACTGTGCTTAGAAATATTCCATTTATGTTTAAAATCAAGATATTTTCTTTCTTTGAGAGCTTTAAGAACATTATTTTTTCGACCTTTCCTGTAATAATGTTTATACAGACGACGATTACTTTTTTTAAGATTTCCCAGTAAACATTTGGGTCGCATCAGTTTGTGGTTTATGCTTTTCATGGGTCAACGTTTCTTTAATCAGGTGTATACACTAGCCTCCTACACAGAACGTCTGCGTAGGAGGCTAGTGCATACAAAACAACACACAAATGTACAGGAAAACAATTATTTCAGAAACGTCTTCTTTTTTAACTATCCGTCCATCACAGTTATAAAAGATCTCATTATTTTGCCGCTCTTTTAATTTGTGACGATGTATTAATTCTCAACCTTGAAAAAAAGAACATCAAAAATATGTGCCTGATGTATTTTCTTGTGCGCCCCCTTCCTATATGGCCGGCTTAGCCCTCCCGTTCTGATGAGCTGACCGAGGAGTTCGAAGGCTCTGGGTTCGAGAGGTTAACCGAGAAACTCGTCCAAGTCTCACTCGATGAACACTCGATGCACTCATTTTCGAACCGGAAGTGCAAGAGGCACATGTTCCTTCCTTTAGTCAGAATTAATTCATCTGTTGGAAAGAATCGTCATATCAAATCCAGTGTTGGCCTGACTTGCTTTAAAGCTACGAAACCTAGAGAACTCATTTCCCAAAACCTAGATCTTATTTGTACTTTTCTGTATGCTGTCTTCAAACGTTGATAAATTAAAGGAAGGCATTCAAATTATGCCTATTTTCCCACAAAAGGCTTTATTAATATTTCTCGTGGACCGTAACTTCACGGTTTAACAAACAGCGCAGTGAAAAATACATCACCGGCGAAATCTGTCGAGAAAATACTCATTTGATGTACATTGCTTAAAATAAAATGGAAATTTGCCGGTAGTTTTAAAGTTAAACCACCTTTTTTATGTTGACGGTTCCATTAGACGCAAAAACTTCCTTTCAATTAATCTGGATAAGTCCTTCACGACACAAACAACCTATTAACTCATTCACCTATATTAAATTCACAAAAGAAAAAACCTTCAATTCATTTGATAGACAGAAAATTTATACCATCTAGTACAGTGAATATATGATAATGTTATGGAACCGTACACTACTTTCAAACCAAAGCGAAAAATATCAAATTCGTAAAATTAAGCAATTTCATTTCACCAAAAACATATAAAGTCTTTGCTACTGAAATCAGTGTTGCTTGCCGTAATATAAAATCTAAAAAATGGGCTCTCAAGAATCCATATGTTTTTCTGTGAAGTATACGGCTTCTTAGTGAAACTATATACTGAGGTTATGTAGATATGTTTTTGAGCTCAGCTTCTACACTTGACCTACCTTTGTCGTGGTTGATACTGGTGCTTGGAGAAGAGAAAAATAACCAATTTTTGGACTAGAAATCTCAAAGAAGAAACTGAAGCTCGATCAATAAGTGTGTCTCGCCGTTGTTGAGTGACTATGCATGTTTGCGCAAAGGACTCTCTGCTTTCAACGCAAAAATTCGGCCAATTAAAAACAAGTAAACACCACTCAACTACTTAAAGCTGCATTCACTCTGGGCGGCTTGTATATCAATGGATTAAACATCGGCAATTAAACGACAATTAATCTGCAACTTTGAAAGGGAATACTGAAAAACGTTTAGATAAATTACTCGTCGTTTTAGTGGGCTTTTCGCGTTGTTACAAAAACGCTGTGCTCAAGGACTTACCTTTTTTAGACCGTGAATCAATTTGGCACGAATAAGCTCAACTCGCAAAGAGAAGGTTAATGGAGTGTTTTTAAAATCAAATGGACCTTTTATTCCTGTGTATACATTGCTAGTACTTTACGCTTTTAGCACTTTCAAGTTCGCAAACAAAGACGTGTGTTGTCCATTTAACATTACACGCGTTTTAAGCTTTTTAGTGAATTCGTTTTAGAGTTTTCCCTTCGGCCATTAGATGTTCTTGCGCTTAATGCATCTCTTAGCAAAGATGTAGCCTGCTTTTTATTTTGAAGTGTAAAGCTTTTAACTGGAAGTCCGTTTGTTTACATTGATGGTTCTATCGGAAAAAGGATGATTCACGACTTGCGGGATATTTTACAACAGGAAAGACGAAAAATAAACTAAGTTAAAAGCGTCGAGGAAGAAATATTGAAATCCGACGTTTTAGTTCGATTTGATTAATGGTTTTCAGTATAACGCTATCGAATTTTCAAGAACGATCACTGTCTAATTTATCTTCTTACAATTCCTCGTTCATTACATTTTCAGTCAGGCCGGTGCCAAGAACAGATTCGTTTGTCAATAGTGTTTTGATGCGCTTCCAATTTCTCAGAAATGACATTAAAAGAAATGTACGGTGATCGGTATAAAGAAATAATATTCTGAACATTAGGGACGCGAGAAAATTTTTCTTGTTATTTTTCACAATTTTTTTCTCTGTAATTTATTCGAATAATTAGGGTCTTAGTCGAAACGTTTTTCGTCGGAAGATCAGGTCTACTGACTTCCTTATTTTTGTACTGCTGAAAGAAAGGACTAAAATTCTTCTTTCCCCTGGTAGAACTGGCACCTAACGCCAAGTAAAAAAAAGCACAAATGTTTCCTGTCGGGATTTCTATAAAAAAGAGAGTGGGCAGGCGCTTTTTTTTGTTATTGGTTATTTATTATTTTGTTGCATTCCTTACCTGCGTTGTTTAAATATCGATGTTTTCCCTCCATCGTCAAATTCTCCAGAAGGGAACTTGCAAAATAAATCCTAGGTAATTGACCTATCCTGTACGGACCTGGCGTACCAAGGCTTTAAAATTTTGGCTCGAGATGGTATAAAAAACGAAGACAAAAGCCATGTCTTACAGAATTTTCAACTACGTACAGAGTGAAAGTAACGCCTGTTGGTTTTTGCTCGTTCCAACTTTTCCAGTAACAAATAATAATAAAAAAGAGAGGCGGCCCCAAAAAATGAAGCTGGCGGCCTTAGTAAAATTGCTTATAGATGTATCAGTTTCGCAGCCGAGATATGTTATATAAATTTAGCGTTAACCCAGAAAAATAGCGAGAAAGCAACGTTTTTTAAAAGTACTCTTTTTGTGGAGACTAAAATAAATTGTTTGGTCGTTTGGATTATCCAGATTTCACTATAAATAGCTCGACTTCCATCATTAAAAAGAAAGAACACAAACATGTTTAATGAATGGATGACGAAAACCTTTAGCTTGCGGGCGGCAGCTGACCAATCTTTTCGTCGGTAGTCAAATGCTCGACTATGCCGCCCGATGCGGGCCTCCTTTCATGTCAAATTCCCCACCCCACCATACAGAGTTAAAGGAGCTAGGTCACGGGAATTTCAAAAGTTGTAGGCAACTTAACCCATGAAAAACATTATCCTTGAATATCCAAAGGAAGATGTAACCTTAACTTGCGGAAATAAATCAAACCATGGCAATAAATATCAATTTTTTTGAAGACGCGCGGAAACAGCTTCAAAAGTTTAGCCTCAATTTTTCAAGTTGTAAACCATTTCTATCCTAGCTATCCGCAGCCAAAGACGCTTGTAAAGTTTCAGTGCTCTAATATAGCAACTGTTAATAAAAATGAACCATTATTTTTAGGTTTCTTACGACACGAATATATATTTTGGCTGTTCAAACATCTTTTAAATTATGTGACAGAGCCCCTTTAACCTCAAATCAAACGTCCGTCGTATACCCAGGAGGAGGGAGTGGGCGTTCTTGGATTTGATCGACTGATTCTTTACGGGGCGGTCGTGGGTTCAAATCGACCGCCGGACCATATTTCAAAAGCCCACATCGCAATCCGTTTCAATCTTCGACACTTTTGGCCATCCGTACCTTCTTTTGCATTTGGTGTGTTATTTAAATATTCCTTCACTGTTTTAAGAGGTTATTTTATACATTTAAACAAATTTGATGGTCATTTCCTATGCCTAAGTTTGTCTAAAATCCGTGACACGGTCCCTTTAACAATAAAAATAATATTCATGTTAATAATAAAAATGCAACTTTCACTTGTGTTGTTTATCCACAGTTCTCATTGATCCATGCTTGCGTTGCAAAACAAAACTAATTTACATGGAAACATTAATCAACTACGCAGGGATTGGTCTTTTTTTTTTTTTTTTTTTGTTTTTTTTTTTTAAAGGGGGTTTGATTTTTGTTAAAATTTTTTTTTTTTTTTTTTTTTTTTTTTTTTTTTTCTTTAAAAAAAAGCCCCCCTTTTTATTTTAGTTTTTTTTTTTTTTTTTTTTTTTCTTTTTTTTTTTTTTTTTTTTTTTTTTTTTTTATTTTTAATAAAAATAAAAAAAAAAAAAAAAAAAAAAAATAAAAAAAAAAAAAAAATTTAAATTAAAAAAAAATTTACCCAAAAAAAAAAAAATAAAAAAAAAAAAAAAAAAAACTTTGCTTAGCATGGTGTGTATAAAACACCTTTAACATTTGTAAAACTTAACAACATGTTACGAACAAATACTCAAAACCAAAAAAAACATTCAGTCTCGATTGAGTCTCAATTAGTGGTTCTTATTAAAAACAAAAAGAGTGTATTGTAAATCACCAAATGCTAGTTCCCAGCCAGGCTGGAGTTATACGCTTTATTGGGACTTTGAGTTGCGTAAAACCGATTTTTTAGCCATGAGAGCAAAGGTACACACAGTTTATAGTTCAAGATATCTTATATAAATTTTACATACTCCGCCTCAGTTCCGGCCATGTTGTAAATATTTGATGTTGCACACACAATGGAACCCCACCTTACGACCAGCATGTTAATCCGACCACCTCGAACGTGAATGCGACCAACAACCACTTTTATGGGACCCAAATCTTTATTTTCTTTGTAAATGTAACCAGTTAATACGACCACTCGAAATGCCTGATGAGAAAATGACGCAGAAACAAAATAGAAAGTAGACAAAAACTGCGTTAAGTTGCAATAAAGTGCCCCGGTTGGATTTGCAGTTCTGCGGACAGAAATAGAATGGAAGTCAGAATTGAATTTCATCACCTAATATGCATCAGTTACAAAGCCCGGATTTGTACTTGCATCAATTCAAACCCACGCCCCTTATACGACCAGGTTTTTATGGCCCTTAAGTAGTCGTCTAAACGGTCTTGTACAGTACTTCCCCTTTTTCTGGAGCTTTTTTTCAGTGATGAGTTTTGGAATAAATCGGCAGGATTCATTTTCCGGCGAGCGCATGCTTGAGCAGGCTTCTAATCAGCAGCTTGTCGAATTTGTCAACCCTTCAATCGGAATAGTGGGGCTAAGAGACTTACAAGCAATGGTTTCTGATTAACACTTAACTAAAATATCAGTAGGAGAAAAATACTGTTGCGGAAGTTGTCTGACTGAAAAAAAATGTTACCATGTGAAGTAGGAAATAGCGGAAACTTTAACAATAATTTAGTTTCTTTACAAATAAAGGAATCGCGGAACGGTGCATATGGAAAAATGGTTGGTACTAAAATACTGAAGCAAAACTCTTAAAGTCGATATTTTACAAAGTGCGGAAATTGCAAACATAGGCATAGGCACAGGGTTACAATAAAGAAAGACAAAACAATTTACTGCTACATACAAGAAGTAGGAACGTGAAAACCAAAAGCAATGGAAATTTTTACAAAGAGTACAATGTAAAACAAATAAGCATTTAAAATATTACATTTAACTTACCTCCTGTTTGTTGTACTGCTGTGATATTCAGATGGTGCCATCACGTCCAGCTTTTGTATACTGTTATTTATCTCTATAGCAGAACTGATAACAATCCCAATAAACCGCTGAAATTTATCTAGATTATTACCAATTCAAATTTAACTAAGCTTCGATCTTAGAAACAGCGTCTTTTTGCCATAAGGTTAGATAAATGAATCCTTTTTTTTATTTTCTTTAAGTACTCACGCTGACAAAAGAGTGCAAAAAAAAAGCACCAAAAGAACATATTTAAAATATGTTTTACGCTATTCAGCTTAGCTTTTATTCTTCTGTCAATCGAGACACAAACTGTCTCAATTGTCAGAGAAATAATAATAGCTTAAACATATCATGTGCTTATTTGGCTGTTTTCAAATTGGTTGTGTAAGGTGCATAAGGAGTAGAAAATGGTTTCATTTATCTTGCCTTTTGTTCTTTTGTTGATGTTTTTCCTTTGCTGATTGTATAAAAATTAATAATCATTTCATCTTTAAGATAAGAATAAACCGAATTTCGACAAACAGAGGACAAGCTTCAACTCTTTTATCTGCGACTGTTTTATCCGTTAACTTTAATCCAATCATAGGCAGACCACAGAAATAAACAATGAAATCGCTCCGAGCGTGGTGATAACACATTTTCAACAACCTGCATATGTTGTCAGTCAAAGGCATCAAAGCCATTTTATTTTTCAAATAGATTTTTTGTTCCTTTCTACTCTATTCTTTAGTCGTTAATTTCCACATTAATTTGACAATTGGAAACCAACTGAAGGTAGTCCGGGAGGCGGAGAAGTACAAAGTGGCCACATGCTGATAATCTGCACGTGCGATTCTAAGCAATCTGATTGGCTTAGAAGTTAGGAAAACCCGCAACAGAAACATGTCATAAAAAAGTCGAAAGCTTGGCTTGCGCCGGCTTCACTGTTAAATGATTCTTATCCCATCTTGAGGATCTTAATCCTGGTTTTTTTTTTGTAATATAAGTTTCAATTTTAACTACTGAAATGAAATGAATCAATTCAGTTCAGACAGAAGTTTGTCCAGTGATATGTAAAGAATGAATTTTTCTTTGAGTTCGAAACAGGATGTAAGAAACTATCAGTTATCAAAAATCTTCGCTATCTTTCTTTGAACGTCAAGCCGTTTACCTACTTAGAAATTAAAACAGTTTTACTTTAAAAAATACCGTTGGTCGATAAGCGATAATTTGATCGCCCGTGTGATATCCAAAAACCGTCCTTTTTCATATTTGATGAAGAATGAGAGAAAATTAAAACTATTTTTTTTGTCAGATAGCCTCCAGTTATTGCGAATGAGGCGGAAAACAACAGTAGTATTATGAAAGAATGAGAAGTAATGTCCATTTTACACTGAAGTATTAGTATATCTCACACTCTTACCTCGACCACTGCTTTTGTTCGCATTATATGTTTTACATGCACTTATAAGCTAATCCCCTAGAAGTATTTTAATTAAACGAGGTAAAAAAAATAGTTCTCAGTTTTACCAAGTTTCTTGAGGGTATTTCTTTGCACGATCATCGTCGGAGGACAGCCAAACTGTTAAGACCTATAGATAGGGTAGCAAAATTTACATTTAATGCGTCAGCCCGAGTACAATAGTTCTGGATTCATGACGGGCTCACTTCAATTCGGTTTCCTTTCGTTTCTTTCTCGCTTTTCGTTAACGAAAGTTATTATGGTACGCAGACCTTCTCACAATTAAAGCCGAATGAGAAGATCTGGATACGAGGTTTGTAAACAGACGTTTTCGCTTCTCTTAGCCGGCAAAGCCTTGGCATGAGAAACGAAGGGCTCTGGGGCCACATGATTTCCAGTCCTATATTCTAGGACTTCCGTTCCTCGTGTATGCAGTCATGATGTTTCAAAAGAATGTACGAGAAAGTCGTTGCGTTTTTTACTTTCGTACAAGAATTTATTGTTTCAAACAGCCAATCAAAAAAATCGAATTAATTAAGATATCCCATTCGTTTTTCGTGCCAAGGCTTCGTCGTCTAAGAGAAGCGGTAAGGGCTATGGGGACGAGAATGAAGACGCGCGAGAAAGCCTCCGGACTCTCACTGGTACCCAGGGCCTACCCAGGGTATCATAAAAAACAATCATGCAAATTTAGTCAACGAACACGAAAGGAAAATTGATTTCTTTTACTTTTACTGTCCATACCCTTGCTCATGAATTGAAATAAATCATCAAAATTTTACAACTATGTCGCAACATATATCATTTTCTTTTCTATACCAACGTTTCAAAAACAGTTGAAAGCTCAACCCAATTCCATGTGGCTTGTTTGTTAGAGTCAAAAAACAAACTGAGCAGAAACCTTCGTATCTGCATTTCTGAATTTACATGTTAGTTGGTGGTGCTATTCGTTAGAAAGGGTATCGATAGTTGATAGTGTTTTTGTTTTTTAATTTTGTCAGAAAAAATAACGGTTTAATCTTAACATGCCAGGAGAACGAAAAACTGGAATACTATTTGAGCTGTTGGAAACTTGAAACCGAGAAAGTTTCCTTCAAATAAATAACAAATATTGATTGCACACTAGCAGATACTATCTTCGTGTAAAATGTATTACTTCAATGAGCATAATTCTCAAAATCATCGTATCTTTTATACGACCTTAACTAAGTATAAAGTTTCCTAGGCTATAAGTTAAATTCTATAATACTGTGGTAGCAGAGTCGCTGAGGACATTTAGGAAAGATAGAAGCGACACTGCGTGCTATCTGGGTAACACATTTAGGTATTCGAAGTCATTAAAAGCCTTTAGGTTTAAGTTTTATTTGGAAACTTAGCTGAATTTGAGTAACATTAACTAAAAGTCTTTGCAAAAACGGCTCTTGTTATTTAGCAAATGTAGCGCGATAAATCAAAACAGAACAGAAATAATTTCTTTAAACGATTGGTTTGAGTCTCAAGTCACTGGTTTTATAGCGCAGAAAAAATTCTTTACTCACTGCTTTATACGTCAAGCCATTTTTGACGCATAAACTACAATTGAATATATTATCACTTACCTTGGGGCCTGTCATAACAACAGCTGTTGAAAAAGTCATTTAGTCAGCCTCAAAATAATAGCAATGTATCCTTTGGTGAAAGCGCAGTGGACTAAGGACTTGTCCTGTCCAACTAAACTGTTTTATATTGGGTACTGAGATATGAAACAACTAGCCTAGAACTTTAAATTAAACCTTGTGTGATAAATGACAAATTTTAATGTCAATGACAAAATTGGCAGAGTTGGTACAGGTGCCGGTTATATAATGGAGAAAAACAATTAAATAAGCGAAATGGCTGTCAACTTGAATACTCTGACGAGCACTTTCTGATATTAGTCGTTTTCAAGTTTCCTCTTGTATATATATAATGATTAATAAGTAGTGAACATTTTTACGCCTTTTGCCTTCAGGGAAAGGCCCACCTGAACTAACCAAAATGCTATTAAACCATATTGTGTATATTTCAAATATAAAAGCCGATCTTAGACAAATTAACTAAGAAAGAACAACGAATAAACAGGTAAATAAATATATCTTTTGTCCCAAACTTGTCAGTTACAAATGGTCTCCAAATGACATGCTGCATGTAGCACTTTTTGCTAAATAATAAAGCCGAATGATAAGCTAATGCAATATAGGCCAATTCCGATATATTAAAGTTCTAGCTTGGCGCCGAGGCTTGGGGGGGGGGGGGGTATGGGGGCTTGGGGGAATAACACAAAAGATATCTCGTCGAGGTTGATGGATGAATGAATAAATTCTTTTGTTTTATTCCCCCAAGCCTCGGTGCCAAGTAAGAATTTTAATATATCGGAATTGGCCTATTACTAGCATCATTGTGATATGTGTCAAAACACAGAAGGCTGACATTTCAAGACAGTTTTTTCCTTGTAGGTAGGATTTTAATTAAGCCAAGCTATCAGAAAATGCCTCATATAACTTTTTAAGGCGCAACCAAATTTCAGTTTCCGTTAAATCAGTTAGACATTTTTTTTCTTAAATGAATAACCGCTTCCAGCTTAAGCTAAATCGAGCGTTTTTCTTTGATAATCATAAATTATACTAATTACTACACGAATTACAAATTCCGTGAACAAATAATTATTTGCTCCCAGCCAGAAGGACAACAGGAAGCTGTTTGTTGATATCCCTGCGGAAGACTGGGAGCGAGCGCCTGGATGTTTTCTTCCTATCACAGCTCATCTTTCATCCTTCGGCAGTTCGAAGATCTGCATGCAAGGGGATTGTGAATTTCTTGAAAGGAAATGATGCAGTCTTTTTACGTGTTCTCATCCTTTTGGCTAGCCTATGTATTCTATATACTGTCCATTCAAGGCACAGATGTGAACGAGTTGAAGAGTGATCACCCTTTCTTATATAACGAAACGGACGAGACAACGCTGAAACTGATGTTCAAGGAATTTGTCCGAACACACAACAAGACATATGTGAATGATCCGGAGGAATACATCAAACGACTGGGTGTGTTCAAGGTAATTCTGTTTAGATCTTTTTTTGATCACCTTGCTGGTGAAACAGAGCCTTAAAGCTTTAGCTAGTTACCTTTTGGTTTGTTTATCATTAATCAAAAAAAAAGGAAAACTAGCATATTGTGCTGATCATGAGCAAGCATGCACGATCGACTGCTATAAATCATTTGACTGACAGTATTGTAAGCTTGTTTGTGTATTAATTTAATTACACAGCATTTTTTAGCGAACCATTTTAAAGATTGTTTCAGAAAAATGGAAACTGAAAGTATTGATTTTATTACTAATAGAAAATACAATGACCTTGACCACGAGAAACAATGTACAAAATCCAACTGGTTATCTGGGGTTTTTAATCATAAGGTAAACTGTACATTAAATTACAAGGGCTGGGCAGCATGTAACGGTGTAATTATCTTCGTATATAGGAAAGCCTAGCAAGACATTCCAAGTTAAATGCAAGAGAAGCCGAACTTAATGGAACGGCTGTGTATGGGATAAATCAGTTCTCAGATTGGACTCCTGAAGAATTTAGAGGTGTGTGTCTCTTAACTCTACTAGGGGTCATGAATGGTACCTCAAAATTTCGCAGTGCTTGCAAAATAATTAGGCTTCTGCTCGGAATGCGTGCAAAAAATTTTTGGGTGCTTGTTTGCTGGTGGTCGCATATTTTTACAGGTGTTTGCATGCTCAGTTTTTAGTGGATGTAGGTTTTTGAAAAGTGCTTGTTGCTCCCAAGGCTAACTTTTGTCAATGCTCGTGCTGCCAAAGAAAAACATTTTGATCGACCGCATGCCCGTAAATGCTCGTAAAGACCATTTGATACCCCTTCTACTAGAAATAAGAAGAAATCAGTTCTGAAGTCAAAAGCGTAGGTTTGTGTACATGTAGGCTGATCTTGGTCCATGGTGTTTACAAATATCAGGTCATGTAAAAAAATAGCCTATTAGAGGTGAAGTCTGCACTCCATGGATTAACTAGGTCAGTAAATTAAATGATTCTTTCCCTGAAATCAATGACAGTTCATCACAGGCCCTCTTCTCCTGGGGCAATTGTTAACAGTAGTCGCTTCAAATTACAGAAGCCAGGATAAGCCCCAGAGGTGTCACTTTGACCGAAGTGTACACTATGAATGCCCGGCTATAAGGCCACTGAATGGCAGAACACTATCCCTGTCCAGAAACCCTGGACAGCATACATGTATATGTTATATCATGCAATCAGGAGTTGTTAACAAAAAAAAATATGCTCAATGAACAGTAATGAGGTTTTTTTTTTCTTCACCTGTTTAGAGTTTTTAAGAAGAGGAAGCCGGGAAGATCATGGCCTTTTCACAAATACATGTAGTTTACCACCTACAGACTACTGTAAATTAAAGCTAAATGCTTCTGCAACACCACATAATCATGACTGGTAGGAGATAAATATGAGCTATTAGTACTACTATTTTAGTGGTAATCTTTCTAACACCCAGTATAATTATTGCTAAACAATGTAATTTTGTGTGCTCTAAGGAGCCTGGCATTTCAGTTGAGACAGGGTTACTTAGCTAAGAAACTAAATGTCAATCCATGCATGGAACACGCTTTCCAACTTATTTCATGCAACTTTTGTCACAATTAAATGAAATGAGACACTGAATCCTGGCCACTGAAAAAAATTCAGTGGCTCAGGTGGGACTCGAACCCACGACCTTCGGGTTGCATGACCACTGCTCTACCATCTGAGCTACAGAGCCACAGATGGGAACAGCGCGTGAGTGAATCCCATATGAACTTACATGTGAACAGGAGTTTCCTGCAACGAACATGTGAAACATGTACATGTATTACATGTGAAGAACAAATAAATGCGGATGAACAGTGTTTCGATTCTAGTTTAGAATCATCCTCAGTCATGACAAATAAATGAACAATAAATGCAACCCGAAGGTCGTGGGTTCGAGTCCCACCTGAGCCACTGAATTTTTTTCAGTGGCCAGGATTCACAGTGTCTCATTTCATTTATTTGTCATGACTGAGGATGATTCTAAACTTTTGTCACAATATTGCAGCAAAATTGCAAGAAATGCTTCATGAGCTCAGCGACCATGGAACACCATCTTTAAGGGTTTTTTTTAACTGCTGCAGTGAACTGATTCTGAAGACTGATCTTTGGTCATTTTCTCTTTACATTGTTCTTAATTGTAACGAAAATTATGTCACCAACTTGATTTAATTATAATCAGAACTCACATTTATTAGATGATTACGTGCAGGTTACAAGCAGGTTATCAAGAAAACAGCCTGCTCTGACTTTTCAAGTATTGCCAGTGACAACTTTGTCAGTAGTCACATAAGTTCAGAATGTTTCTTTAAATTTCAGACTTTTTAAAAAAAGTTCTTTTTACTTTTTTATTCAGGAGAAAAGAAGAAAAAGTAACAGCAGTGAAGAATCAGGGAAAGGTACATTCTTGATAAAGTGCATGCAATTACTATACATTATTTTATATTTACTACACACGTAGGTACAATAATTAATGTAATTTAGAGATCTGTTTATTTCAGAAACAATTAACAGTTTAAAATCATCATATTTTTTTGTGAATCGTTGTTTGATGTACTTAATATGATTGTTTATTTCATTGTGTGGTTCCAAAAAAATATCCATAACCTCCCCATGGAGGTCAGGACCATTGGAAATTTTGAGGGGGAGGGTCTCTTAAGGACCAAAATTCAGGGATGTAGCTAAAGCTTCCAGCAGGCAAAATTTCCGTGATCACAGGGTCACATTAAAGAAAGATCAACCAGACACAGTTAGGAAAAAACTACAGCCAGAAAAACAAGTCCTCAGGTGGTTATTTTTCCGCCTTCTGCCTATTATTTATATCCCTGAAAATTATTACAGGAAAGTGTGAGCCTAAAGTAAATTTAAGAGGGGAGGAGGGGTTCAAACCAAATAACCTCTGTGGGAGGAGTATTGATATTTTCTGAAACCACACTTTGTTTCTTTGCATTCTTTTTCATGCGCTGACCTGTGTAATCATTGAACAGTGTGGTAGCTGTTGGTGAGTACTGACCTACATGTGGTATAAATACGTTTTTTTTCTTTTCTAATTTGTTACTTATTAAGCAAAAGAAAAAAATACAAAGAGAGCTTCAAGTTGAAGGTGACTTATATACTGTAGATACTGATTACAATAGATGAGCTTGAAGCTAGTACCTTGATGGATGGTCAAGCTCATTTTGTAGGCGTGGCCCAGATTCATTTTCACTCCTAAAAGGTACCAATATCTAAAATATTGGTACTGGCATTGGCAATTTGATGAAAAATGACTGTTTTCAAGTAAATAATTCAGAATTAAAGGTTATTTGCATAACAAATGTGTTATCATCCCCATCATTTTCAGATTGCAAACCTTAAAGGCCCCTAAAAAGGAATCACAACAACTCTAGTGGCAGTAGCCTTATACCGATCCATGGTTTTTACCCCTTAAAAGGTTCGACAAGCACTCCCATCACGTTTATAAGTTCCTGGGCCTCAACCCTCCAAGTTAACCCCTTGCCTACCAAGGACGTATATATACGTCCTCTCTGTTGTCACGCAACGACCGAGGACGTTATATACGTCCTCAACCAAAGGACATCACTGAAAGGGTGGTTGTTCACGATGCCTTGAATAAATCATCCCCGGTTGTTGAGAAAGGTCTGGCACTACTTTCGAAACACCGCTGACCCAAAAAAATTGCTTTTTGCTCGGACAATTTACAAAATGGCGGCTCGTGTACTTGAAGGCAGAATGGACACAGATGAAGCTATTGCTAAAAGTTTTGCCAATCTCGACTCTGATGTTAGTGTTTTAGGTCAGTGTGAATTTAAGCCAAGTGATTCTGAAGAGTCTGAAAAAAACGAAGAAGATGGTGGCGAAGAAAAACCCTCGATCGATTGAAGAAATTGAACCTCCAAATGCACATGGTCAAGGAGTTCGCCAGGGAGCTGTACGAGTCAACAGTACAGTAAAAGAATGCAGAAAGGGGAGAGGAATTCATTTAAAATGCTCAATCTAGGTGTACTTTAATATTTTACCTGAAAAGATGCCATTGCTAAGCAAAATTTAGAATCTCATTAAAAATTAAATATGGCCGCCAGTTGCTTGGTGTGTTTAGCTCTGGTAGGCAAGGGGTTAAGACCATTTTAGTCGCCATGGCGACTAAAATTTTGGAGCTGGCGACTAAATTGGAAACAAAGTCGCCAGCCTGGCGACTAAAATTGAGAAGAAGGATTGAAAGCATGAGCTTAATTTGGCGACTAAAATTTTTTACTGGCGACCCAACTTGAGCAGTTGGTGGCCAAATGGCCACTAAGGAAAAAAATTAACTTGGAGGGTTGGGCCTACCCTTCCCCTTGGACATTTAAGTCTCTGCAATGGCGTGAGGTCACACTGCAGGTCGCATGATGTACAGGAAACCACTGACCCACGTTGTTTTGAGGTTAATTTTGCCTTTGAAAGCCACATGAAAGTTGCCATAGTTAGTATGTTCTTTCTTTGCATTCTCTTTTGCACAGGGCATTCACTGCAACTGAGTGTATTGAGAGCCAGTGGGCCATTGCTGGGAACCCTGTGACAGAACTCAGTGTGCAGGAATTGATTTCCTGTTCTAGACCCAAGGGCTGTTCTGGGGGAAGTACACTAGGAGCTTTAGATTGGCTTTCAACATATGTGAGTTTATTCAGGATTGCCTGACAAAGCTTTCTTTACCAACACCAACTTAATGTAGACGCTCTCCCAGGGTTTCAGGGAACAAGAGAACATGGCCATTAACCTTTTGGGAACATCAAGAGAATTATTTTAGGGAACAGGGGACACTAAAATTGAAGAAAGACTTTAAGGGAACACGGGAACAACCATGCATACACACATAATTTACATTTATCTATTGGTAAAATTAATGTGTTCATTGACTGTGAAACTCTTTTCCAGACCCACTCTTTCAAATCTACAGCAGCTCACTCCAGTTAAAAAACAATGCACAATAAAAGAGAATGATTGAAAAAATCCAATTTTTCAGTAACTATTCTGAGCTTTAGGTACCTTATTTGGAATTTTTATTAATATAATAAATGATTGTCAGTTGTTTAATCTCAAGATAATGCCTTTTTCTCCAGCAATACACACTTGCTCCTGCAACTGAATTTCCCTATGTCGACAAGGAAACAACCTGTAAAACTAATCTATTGTAAGTACACAGTCACTGCATTTTCTCATGTTAGTAGTGAATTAACTGATGAATGACAGTACTTACTATGTAGTTTACATTATCACATTTAGTACTTAGTATTGTAGGCACAAAATACATGCAAGGGGTTGCATTGTGTACAGATGCCTTTGCAGGTATTCCGGGCCTATGGTTCTAGGTAATACTGTAAGACAATTATCATTAAGACCGCCGACCGGTTAGCTCAGTTGGTAGAGCACCGGACTGCCGTGCGGGAGGTCTCGGGTTCGAGTCCCAGACCGGACCAACACTCAGGGTCTTAAAATAACTGAGTAGAATATGCTGCCTTTGCAATGACATCTGCAAATGGTTAGATATTCTAGTCTTCTCGGATAAGGACGATAAACTGTAGGCCCTGTCTCCTGCATCTACAGTGTTATAATCAACAGGGGACGTTTAAGAACCCACACACTTATCGAAAAGATAAGGGCACAGAGTTCCCGGTGTTGTGGTCTATCTTTGCGCATTGTGTTGTATACTGTGAAATGCTCGGTTTAATTAGCATATACTTGCTAGAGCCCTAACACGGCTCATAATACCGAGGGTAAATAAAGTTTCAGTTTCAGTATTAAGAAAGATGTTCATTTTATGTTCATCATGTCACAAGCATTGGACAAAAAAATCTGAGACCCCAATGGGAGTCAGGCCCATGACCTCCCAAACACTGGGCGGGTGCTCTATCTACTGAGCTATGGAGAGACTCATAGTAAGCAAGTTCATCTGTGACATGCCTCCTGTATACTGCTAGGCTCGGCAATGTTGAGAGCAAACGGTATGGTGATAAATAAAGATCGTAAATTCTAAGCTCAGTGATGGAATAAGAAAAATGTAATGTTCATTATGTCATAAGCGTGGGACAAAAAAACATTTGAGTTCCTGACAAAATTCGACCTCCCAAACACTGGGTGAGCGTTCCATCCACTGAGCTACAGAGAGAGAGTCATGGTAAACAAGTCCATTTACAAGGTTCATATGCGTTCTGCCTACTGCTAGGATCAACAAATTATTGTCTTATGGCAATTATTGACCAATATTGTCTTATGGCCGCACACGTACTGTAGAATAAAATTTAAGATTGAAATCTCTGTGTACCTGCATGACTATTTTTGTCAATTCATCTCATATGACTTATTTTCCCTCCTATTGTAATCATGTAGGAAAGAGAAAGGTGTGAAAATCAAGTGTGGGTGTCCAGTGTTGATGTAAGTATAGACAAGCGGCTTTGAACACTTCTTTAGGTTCTTGTTGCATGTGCAGGGCTAACTTTGTTTCTGTTTTCTTATCTCTGAAGCAAGACTGAGAGCACCAGGATGAAGGAACTAGTTGGTCTGCATGGTCCACTTGCTGTTAATGTTGATGCTACAATGTGGCACGATTACCTTGGTACGTTCTGTGTATGCAAACATGCATGTGTTGGAGGGTAGAAGTGTGTGTGTGGGGGTGGGGGGAGGAGGGGTGGTCCTCAAAAATTTGCGATGTTCACATTGTTTGAGGATCCGTGGTGTAGACTTAAATGAACAATGATGCACACTGTTCGCAGCATTGTGCACTTCTTCTATTGCAATTACAACAAAACAACACAACGGCTTTTTACTACCTTGTAACGTAAGTACATGGACCTTATGATGCAGAAGTAGTGCTAAAATCGATGTCTGCAGCAATGATACGCTACGCCTTTCCCCAATTTATGGCTGCGAAGGAAAGTTGAAGAATATATGGGGTTAGTATGAAACAAAAACTTTTCTCACTGAAACTGCATATAGACAGCAAGCCATTGCGAGAACACGCTGCGAAATTTTGAAGAGTGGGGTTTTAATACGGTGATTTCCGCAGCATTAGAACCATCAGTTAATTCTTTTTCACAGTTTCTCACTGTTCTTCTGACTTTATAGGCGGTATTATTCAACATCACTGTACAGACACTGATATAAATCACGCCGTACAAATCACTGGATACGACTTTAATGGTAAGATGACGGTTTGAAGTTGATGATATCCAGAATAACAGTTAGAATGCAAAGCTCGAGGTTTCTATGAATTGAACACGTGACGCGATAGTGTTCATCCGCGGAGGGCACTATCAGCCCAGTGTGCCCGCTTGAGAAAAATAGCCGGATGGATAGTACTCGTCCGTGAAATTTTTTTGTAAAGAAGCGGGCATACAGACAGAAACACCCCACTAAATTCACTGCATTTAGTGGGTTTCTTGTCTGGTTTGTTTTTGTTTTGTTTTTTATTTCGACTTTCAATGAAGTCTTTGTCCTAAAAAGTAAAAAATAATTCAAGATGCTCACTTTTGAATTGGCGCGCGGAAGAAAATTTAGTGGCGAGCAATAAAAACAATAGAGTGTTTCTGTCTCGGAACTATCGGTCTGATAGTTGCCTCTTGGAAATTTGATGTTCTTAAAACTAGCTTATAATATTTATACTACTTATTAACCGAGAGTGAGGTCATTACAGGGGAATCTCAGACCTCGGCCTTGATGTATTGACCGAGCGACAGCGAGGTCAATACATCAAGGCCGAGGTCTGAGATTCCCCTGTAATGACCGAACGGACGAGGTTAATAAGTTATTTATTATATGGCGTTTAAGCCGGCACTATTCAAAAAAAGAGTATAATCAAGGGAAAAAACACTGGAGGTAAAACTCGCTCTCTTGTGGCTCTCTTCGTCGCTCATACTAAAGAAGTATCGGTATGCTTATATTTTTCTTTCAGTTATTGAAAAGATAGTTATATTTTGTCGGCATTTTTTGTTTTTTTTTCCCCCTTGCTAGTAGCTTTTACTCACAACTCAAAAAACCGTCGAGCCGAGAAAAATTTTCATAATGCCCGGTCATTACAAGAAAATAATGCCCGCTCAGCAGCCAATCAGAGCGCGCGTACTATGGTAGCCATATAATAAGTTTAAAGAACATCAAATTTCCGCGGGGCAACTATCAGCCAATAGTTCCTCGACAGAAAATCTCTATTGTTAAAATAGTTAGAGGAGGGCCAGGAGAGAAGGGAAAAGGAGGAGGCGAGGTTTCTTGAGAAGGTTGATTGAGTCAATACGTGAAATTTAATGTATATTGTTTAGTAGTTTTGCAAACGTTGTTATTATTATAACACGTAGGTACATGTAAAAACTTATTTCCGCAATGGAAAATGTTTGACTAACATGACTACAGTCATTTGTAAGAAACACTGACATCGCTGACTGACTGTCCAGATCACAGGGAATCTTACAATGATTGTTTGATGTTGTGTTGGAGAACAGTTATGGGCAAATGTCAAGAACCCATTAGGAAGTGAGGATGACTTTAGCTAACGATGGCAAGGATGGAAATGGATTACAATATCAACAAACTAGAAAACATGCGGCTTGCGTTTTTAAGTTTGGCTCAGACTTCCGGAAAAGTTTCCAAAACACTCATCGCTTATTTGTCTGTAGTTGTAACTGTTTTGAGGATACCAGACGACAACGATCCTTTACACAATGTTGATTATTCTTGTTTTTTTCTCTCAGGCAACATTTGGTACTGGATCGTTAGAAACTCTTGGGGACCCAGTTACGGCGATAATGGATACTTGTATATTAAAATGGGAGATAACTTGTGTGGTGAGTTTTAGTTGGCTCTTTCTGCTAGGTACTTAGGGCTCGGATAGACCTGCGTGCTGGCTCATTCGTGCTCCTGCTCATCTCCGGTATCTGTGCCTGGAAAGGATAAGTTAGTCCAAGCACAGTGTACCCCAACCCCCTCCCCCCTAAAGAATTTTGTCAAGTTGCCTTCAAATTCGCCAAGACCCATTTTTACACCTGGGTGGAGAGGCACTGTGAGAGAACAGTGCTTTGCCCAAGATCACAACATAATGACCTTAGCCAGGGCGCAAACTGAACACGAACCTCCTTTATCGTGATTTAGAGTCTGACTCGTCCCCAGTCGTCTTCATATAGCACGCGGCAAAGGGAGTGAAGCACGCGAGGTGGGGGAGGTGGCACCTTGCGCTCCTTTTCTCGGTACCCATCTCTCCCTGCGCTGTATGAAGATGACTGGGGACGAGTCAGATCGTCAGATTTAGATTCCAGTCTACCGTTAGGCCAGCCCGCCCGCGCTCTGGGTACACACACAAAAAGCTACGAATTCCCAACACTGCCTTACGATATCAATGCAATGTCTGAATGAATTTCAGGTGTAGCCAACTCGCCCTCTTATGTTGTAATCTAACAAGACACGAGACGAATCCCGCTTCAGCGCCAGAGTTGTTACCAGACTCTCAGTCGCTTTTTCGTTGGCATCATGGGAAGGATTTGGTTAGGCCCCATTGGATCAATGGACGGCTGAGATCCCACGAACGCCCTGTGCTCTATGAGTACGCCAAACTGGCGATAACAGTTACCAGTAACCATGTTTATTTTGATACCAATTCAAGATCTTATACTAAGATTTAAAACTTGAAGAAATTTTTTTGAATTTTTTAATCACGAGTAACTGCAAGATGAAAACAAAAGCACACACAGGTTTTCACAGAGTGTATTGTTAACACGAAATATTGACAGTATCTACACTGAAGATCGGAAATCTGCTGCTTTTTCTTAGAAGTCATCTCGTTATTTGAATTGAAAGTAACTGTACTTACAAATCTTACAAGATCTAAATCTTAAAAAAATAAAATTTATTCTATAGTTAAGTTTTCAGCCCTTAATATGAACTTTTATAAATAAATTTGATTTTTAGTGAATTATGTAAAAGCGATTTTATTCATTGAAATTTCATTATTAACGGGAGTCTTCACCAAGTGAAATAAAAAATGACGAGAATATTGTTCAATTGTCAGGCGTGGTACTATATATACGTCAACTGGTAAGCTTACTTGTTTGTAGTACTGCTATCCCATTTCCCGTAACGCGAAATGACTAGAAATGTTGCTACTCCCCCCTGGGTGGGATGCTAGCTCATTACGGGTCTCTTAAAAGCATTTTGTCGGGTTATCTTAACAGTTCAACGTTCCTCCGTGGCCATTAATATTGTGGGGGGAGAGGGGCATGGAAAGAGTCCTAAGAGTGAGCCACAACACACTACAGCGTGTGACCCAACGCTCCAACTAGGACTGCGAACCGCGTCAATCATGCGGAAAAAATATAGACAAATGTGTGGGAAATTAAAAACGGAACGGAACTCATTCTAGCCGCACCCTTCAAACTCGGCGAAGTAACACGCTTGCCTAGTATCTTAACTTTACAATTCATAAGTTGTCCAGAATTCAATTTTTGTCAAGGATATTTGCTGTCGGATTCCCATACAAACACTGTAATTTTTACCCGCTTTGCCTACTCGTCAAGATGGCGTCGAAAACCGTGATAAGGTCTATTCAAGCTGATTCGTATGGGACACTGCTGGTACCAATTCTCTTGTCGAAATTGCCGGATGATGTGAAGCTGGAAAGTCTCGTGGAGTTGAGGATGGTAAGTGGAAGCTTGATGATTTGTTGAAGATGTTGATTGATGGGACACAAACCAGTTTGTTGCGATAATATAGCATAATTTAATGTAAATAGACCAGAATCGTTTTTGTACTCATATTATATTTTAGTTTAAACAGTGTCCCCGATTAGTAAGCTTAAGGCTAGCTAGAAGACTAGACACTTAAATAAAGTTCTTATTATTATTATTATTATTATTATTATTATTATTATTATTATTATTATTATTATTATTATTATTATTATTATTATTATTATTATTATTATTGTAGTGTAAGGAGAAATGCAAATGTGGTTTGTGCCATCACCCAGCCTTGTGTTACAGCAAGTGTTAAGAGCCGAACGTGGAAAACGAAAACTCACAAAGTGCAATATCCAGTGAATCACAGAACCCGGCAGAGACTGGTGCAACATTGCACGTAAATTCCAGAGCACGGGTTGTGTTACAAACAGTGCAATAGCGAGTACAAGCGGTGTAACAAAGATACAGGGGGGGGGAGAAACTTCCTTCGTTACGCGACTCAAAAAAGGGGACATAGCGGTGCCGGGCAACCGAGAATGCGCAGCAGCTATCGAATGGTTGCTAAGGGCGTAGTGAATAGCTTGACAAAGTTCATTGTTTAGTTTGCATAATTTGGTCTTGGCCGTGCACAAAACACAATAGCTTTTTGCATTTTGATTGCTCCTTTTGCCGGATATCAAAACAACAGACAGTGATAACGGTGTCCAGTCTGGCAAAAGTAGAGCTTGTGAGTTATACTAAGTAAAAATAACTCCAATGGTTCTGAACTTATTTCCCATTTTTTTGGTTGTTAAATTTCAACCGTGACAAATTTTTTCGCTTGTTATTCCACGCCGCCAAAACATTCTCAGTGACGTGAGACATTAGGTGAGAAATCTGGCTGAGAATGCCAAAAACATCTCGGCGGCGTAAATCATCAAACGCAAACACCGCCACTATTTGCATTTCACACGCACGCAGTCATTGATATTTAAATCTTTCTGAGAAAACAAAACTTTGGTTTGACGTCTGTCTTAGCAACGGCTTGATTGATATAGACTCGCACCGTTTCCAGGCACTGCTATGTCTCCAAAGAAAAGTGCCGACTTTCTTCCCCCCCCCCCCCCTGCAAGATACAAGGTTTTAAGATTCGAGTGATATTTGATGATGGTAGTCAGAGGTTCTATGTGAGTGAAAAATTAGCCGAAATGTTACAGCTGAACAGCATAGGAAGCACAACCATGGAAACTGGAACATTTGGACAACCTCAAGCAATGGTGACAGAGAGAGAAATTGTCACACTCCACGTGGGACATCTCTACGAAGAAGGTGGTGTTCAAGTAGAAGCGTTTAAGGTACCTGTCATCTGCAAGGCACTGCAGAATCAACATATAGAAGAGGCAAAAAGGTCCATCCATACTTGAACAAGCTATGGTTTTGAGATGTTTGCCAAAGAGAGGAGAATTTGGAAGTTTATCTGCTTGTCGGTGCTGATTATCTGTGGGAGTTCATGAAGGGTGATGTAGTAGGGAGGGAGAGGGATGACTCAGTTGCTATCTTGACTTCCCTTGGATGGGTGTTGTCTGGTCCATTGAAGATCCCGCAGCGACAACTGACCACAGGGACAAACTTGGTCACACATGTTCTGGAAATCCAGGATCAAGCTGTACTAGAGACAGTACAAGAATCACCCACAGTGGAATTTGAAAAGTTATGGGACTTTGACTCCATAGGGATCAGGGAGAGAGACAGTGTGCATGAAACTTTCTTGAAGAGTATTAAGTTTAAGGATGGCAGATACATTGTGGGCTTGAGCACCACAAAGAATTACCGCTGAATTATGGAAATAGTCTTCAGAGGCTGAACTCTCAGATAAGACGATTAAAGGGAGCTCCAGAACTGTTGAGAGAATATCATCAAGTCATTAGAGAACAGGAGATGGATGGTGTAATTGAAGCTGTGACTAATTTAGAAGTGGGTGGGAACGACAGAACCCACTACTTACCGCATCATTCGGTTATCAGAAAAGATGCTAAGACAACGAAAGTGCGAGTAGTCTACGATGCGTCATCACGAGCCGATGGAAAAGGGTCTTCCTTAAATGACTGCCTGCATGTGGGGCCGTCCCTCACACAGTTGTTGTTTGACATTTTGGTGTGTTTTAGATGCAACAGGATTGCGCTGATAGCGGACATTGAAAAGGCCTTCTTGAACATTGAAGTTGATGTGAAGGACAGAGATTCCTTACGATTCTTATGGATGGACGACCTTGATAAAGAAGAGCCGATGGTTGTTGTCTACAGGTTCTGCAGAGTAGTGTTTGGAGTGAGTTCCTCTCCATTTTTGTCGAGTGCAACCCTTAGACATCATCTAAGGAACTATGAGAACGAAGGTGCTAGAAGAGTTTTATGTAGATGACTTCAACTCAGGAGCAGATAAGGTCGTAGAGGCATTCACACTTTACCAGAAGATCAAGTCTCGACTGGAAGAAGCAAGTTTCAGGCTAAGGAAGTGGAGTTCAAACAGTGAAGATCTGATGAAGAAGATTCAAAATGAATGTGTTGAAACAAGAGCTACTCAACAGTGTGGAGAAAACCTCAAAGAAGATGACGATACGAATGCTGAGACTACTGTGGGAGGTGTTGATGAACTGAAAGACAAGGAATAGAAGGTCCTGGGAGAAATCTGGAATCGTGTGGATGATACAATCATCTTCAAATTTTTTCAAGTTCTTCGATCCTATGGGGGTGTTGAGTCCATTGACAGTTGGAATAAAAGTTCTGTTCCAAGAAGTTTGTCAGAGCAAGCTTGATTGAGATGAGCCCTTGTCAGAGGCCTTTCGAGAGAGATGGAGAAAGTGGCTGAGTTCGTTGAAGGAAGCCCGTTCAGTGTGCAAAGTTGTGTCATATGAGTTGAATGGGTTTGGGGATGCTAGTGATCGACCGTATTGTGCAATGTACTTGGTGTGTGTGACGAACAGCAGGCGATTTGTGCGTCTTATGGCCTCAAAAACGAGAGTGGCACCGCTTTCCGAACATGTGACCGCACGTCTGGAACTGGTGGCCGACAGAATCAGAGCGCAGTTAAACGAGGCAGAAGGCTCTGCAATCAAGTATCTGTTGGAAAACATCGAGACTCTCGGGAAAACAAAACTTACTGTTTCTCGAGGGAACAGACATTTAGTGCTTTGTCATCCTTTGTTTAAAAACAAACGAACGAACAAATTAACGTTTAGCAACAGCACGCCTGAGCACGACTTTATTTCTTCTATAAAACACTGCAAATCAATGACAAATACATCGTAAAATAAATACGTACAAAAGAAAGCAAAGAACCGACTTACTTTCCAGGCATTTTCGTGATCCTTCTGCTCGAAAAGAAAACATTTTTGGATTTCGCGTTTCGAATAAAAACTAGACATTCAAAAAACAAGCGACAAATTTCCTGGAATCGCCAAGAAGTGAACTTCAAAAACATCACGCCACAATCATGCCACCAGCCTCAGTCACGTTCCGATCACGTGCGAGGGAAACATTTGATGAAATTGTTTCCCTTGGATACATTTTATTTTATGCAAGGTCACGTGATCACTAATCTGCCAATGAAAATCGTATTAAGAGCAAGAGAAACTGCGGGTTTATAACAATAGCAATGAAACTAAATGTATTCCGGGTTCATCGTTCAGTTTGCGATACTAACACTCTGCTTGGACTGTTTATTGTTTCTTTACATGATTCCAATATAAACTTAGATGGCATCTCGGCTACTAGCTGCTAGTCTACTAGATTCACCTGACTTCCTGTAATTATTGTTATATGTAATTTGTTCTCTTTCCTGGAAGTGCATATTTCTATTGATTTTTTTGTCATGTTTTGAGCTATCCAAAAATAGACCAGTATATCACATATTCCTAGTAAGAACCGGATTTGTAATGGCATTACATTGTGGCAACAATTTTAAGCCACTAACTGTCTTTAAAATTTGGTTAAGAATAAACCGAACAGACCTCTATGCAATGTCCCATACGTCTTCTTGAATAATGCCAGTTTAAGTTTTACAAGGACCCCGTGATGTTTATTCAGTAAACTTTTAATAGCAAAGCAACAATCAATTGATGAGATTCTGGCAAAATGTTGGCATTTTCAATTTTGACCACGAGTCGCTTCACGAACGGCTAATAACTTGTAAGTATGATGATATAAACACGGGGGCCCTCCGGGGATATAAACACTTTTAATAGCATCTATTAAGGGCTGTTCCCCCCGCCTTGTTTATATCATGGACGAATAATGTTCTCTTCATCTTGTGAGACTAGACATTTTATGTGGCTGACCGCGTTAACCTTTATTGCTGTTTTTTTTTTATCTTTCGATCAGATTAAAATACTGTTTAGGTCGATACACACGAGACAAAACAACTAATACACGCAGACACATTGCTGAAGCCGAGAAAGGTCTGATAGACAGGATGTGGTAAAAAGGAAGCTCGAGGCTTCAGGGTCTTTAGAGAGCGGAAGTTTACACATACAAACATACACCGGATATTGAGAAAGCGCAATTTCCCAGAAAGGTTTCTTCCTGTCAGCTGCTTCAGTTGACGGCCTTTAGTTGTCGAAACCTGACCAATGGGACAATTTTATTACCAAATATAGTCCCCTTGTGTGTGCTATCGCATTAAGCTAGTCCGAGGCATGCAAAGACATTTTGTTTTCTTGCACTACTTTTAGAGAGGTCGGCTCCACATCGCTTTCAGATCGTTCAGGCTCTAGCTATGGATCCAGTGAGCTTTGTCAGGTCGCTTCAACTTGAAGAGTACTCTGAAGGTTTTCATGGCGATGGGCGTATCGCTGGCCAACCCAAAGATGAGGGTTTGGTTGATGCAGGCAGCCTTGTTTCCTTCACTTCCGAGTTGCAGGGTCAACAGAAAGAAGATGTCCTGAATTCCACCTTGCTAGCTCAACTAGCGGCAAACAAGAAGTATGACCGTTTTGATGACCCCGAGAATTGGTACAAGTACTACACCAGCGTGATGGGCCAAATTGGGTGGGTTATGCAAAGCTTCACGTTCGACCAATACAAGTCTTCCCAAGCGGGCTTCAAGATCTACGATGTGGTGTTGCAACTGCTGAGCAGGCTAATTGGAGACTACGAAGAACTGATGAAAGTTGTAATCGAAACCCTTAACAGCCTGGAGAAATCTGAAGCTGGTCTAACTTTGTTCAGTTCCAACAGCACCTCGGCAAAGCACGGAAGCTTCCAAATTTTGCCATGCACAGTCGTGAATGAACAGGTCACCGTTGGTTTCCTTGGTTCCTATTTCACGGCCAGTCAAGTTGCCAGAAACTACTTTTTCTTCTCTTACTCGAAGCAAGACATCAGCTTATTCAAGTCAGATCAAGTCTTCACCTTGAACGAAGGTGTGTATGCCCACGTCCGCGAAGAAGTGAAAAAGAAGCTGGGGGAAAGGGCCAAGGACTTCGTCAAAAATCTGGACTTATAAAGAAACGTGTGATTTGAACATTGTAGTGAACGTTAAAGTAGTGTTGGACATATTAATAGTTCCTAGTTTTTATAACCGAACTGTCTCAGTGAAAGTAGGCTCGCAAGAACCAATATGTGATTTCTTTGAACTCCGTGTTAATTAAATCGCACGTAAATCAGTAATGAACAGCTGAATGAAACTGTCGAAACTCGTATACGAATTCAAATTTCATTTACTGTATTAACATATATGCTAGCGTGCTCGTTGTTAGTGTTTGAAATAGTTTCAGTAGAACATGCTAGCGTGCTCGTTGTTCGTGTTTGAAATAGTTTCAGTAGAACATGGAACATTTCCGAATAGATGAATCGTGTGACCTTTTAATGTAAAGTGCGCTTTACGCACAGGCATGTTGAGAGCAATAAAATAACAGTAGTCAAAGTTTTCCAAGAAACAATCAAGTCTCGTAAAAAACGTTTGATGTAATAGGCTGTCATAAACTACGACGTTTCGTAATCGAATTGATTCGTTTAATTCCTGGAATTCGTGCCTATGTACACAACTGATCAAGTTCGTCTCGTAACTTCGTAACTCTCTATCCCGCACGTCTCGCTTCGAAAATGGACTTTATGTCAAAGTATATTGTACATACCACTTATCACAAGGTTCACGTGTCAAAAAAAACAAGTGTCTCGTTACACAGATTGCGAAACTATCTTCCATGGGCTCCTGACCAGACACATAAAATGGAAGTTTTAATCCATATCATATGAAAATCGAGTAGAGGCGCGCAATGCAACTCGGTCGACAGAGAGTCTTTAAGAAACATCTTGGGTCTCTTAATATAAATGGCCTGCTATTGCCCTGCAGGTCACATGATATACAGGAAACAACTGACCAGGGAGGGGGGGGATAGAAACGAGGTCTGGGACCGAGTAGCGATGTTCTCACAACTTACAACGTGGACTCTGCTCAGCCTACTTGTCGCTCCTCCTACAACAATATCGCCCGCAACGGAACTTACGCTCATCTTCTAAACTACTTTTTACTGTCCCTACTGTGAACTCTGTGACATACGGTGAACGTGCCTTCTCTTTCTCTGCACCTATACTATGGAACAGCCTACCGGACTCTCTCAAAAATGCACCATCTCTTTCGACTTTTAAATCTGCACTAAAAACATTTTTGTTTCGGAAATTTTATGTTGATCTATTTTTATTGGGCTAACCTAGTTTTATGTAACCTTAATTTTTTCCTTTGATTAGTTCTTTCACTTACTTTATTTTTTAGTGTCTTAGAAAATTATAACATATTAGTTTTAGCTAATATTTTAATATAGAAATGTAAGCGCATTGAGTTTTTTTAAATGCGCCCAAAAAACATTATTATTATTATTATTATTATTATTATTATTATTATTATTATTATTATTATTATTATTATTATTATTATTATTATTATTATTATTATTATTATTATTATCAATTCCCGATCTAGTCAGCGGTTTTTTGGCCAGCTTATTTAAACAATAGAGTGTTTCCGTCTCAGAACTATCGGTCTAATAGTTGCCCCTTGGAAATTTGATGTTCTTAAATCTAGCATATATATTAGCTGCGCTGGCCAAATTTCAGCCCAATCGGTTCAGGGGCTGCCGACTTGGAGTTAAAAACGTACGTTCAACTTGTAGAAATTTTCTTTCCGAGAAAAAAAAGCAAAATATACTTTTTGCGAAGTCTTACCCCATAATGGGATTATAACACCTGGAACGTCAAGGTTGATGCTTACCAGGAAGGGTCATCTTTCTCTAACAATAGATGCTTGATAGGTTACACTCAGCGGCAGACCACCCTATGTGTTCTTGGTTAATAATTGTTGACATAAGGGTATGTTAAAAAAGGCGCATATAAAAGATATATAGAGAAACATTACGTCGGCTTCGATTTACTACAAAATATAAAATTTACTCTTAATGATTCAATAATTTGTGGTACATACACCTTATTCGATTGTTTTAGAGGTAATACGCACGAATTTGCGTAGTGTTTTTTCGTGACCAGCGGGAGCCAGGGAAAAATAAGAGTATGGAGTCAAATGTGCGCGCATGTATCTATCAACCCATCGATTAATGGATTCATATTGTACTCCATCTTTTTATTTTTAAGCTCCAAAATGGAGCACTTCAATGTAATACGCTTGTACACAGTTCCTGGGAGCAAATTCATACGTACGTCTTTCAGTCTAAGGGTAGGGCCCACACCTCCGGAGTTATCCCGTTTTCTGTAACGCAAAGTGACTGGGAAAATTGCTACTCCCCCCCCCCCCTTCCGTAACGCGAAGTGACTGAGAAGATTGTCTCCCCCTCCCCCCCCCCCCCCCCCCCCCCACTTTGCAGGTCACTTAGCAGCATTCTGTCAGGTTATCTTAACAGTTTCCGGCCTGGCCAATCGATGAAACCGATAATCGATATCAATCGATAATAATCGTTGCCAATTAATCGATTGATATTGGAAATCAATGACCAATCGATGACGGAAAATTTTGTGACTTTTAATTTCATCGATTTTCATCGATTACCATCGATTATCACAACCTCGTTCCCAGGGCTTCTCCCTTGGCGATTTGGAACGTGCGTGTTTCCCGCCTGTTCTAAATCAGCAAGGGAAAAGCCCTGGGAACGAGGTTGCGATTATCATCGATCGTTTTTTTATTTTGTTTGATTCAATATGGGTGCTATTACATCAACTCAGTGGCTCTTAAAAGCGATCAATACCTCATTTATTCATTTTCGTGATATACTGTTATGTCTGTTATGCAGCAAAAACAACGTTATTAAGAAAAGGGCCAAGGTTTACACTAGCGTATACTGAGGTTACTTGAGAAGATAGTAGCCTTTGACTACGCACTTAATAACAAGTGTAACGTCCGTTGCTTTATCCCCGGCTTTATCCCCATCTTCAGACATCGTGCGCTCAGCTCACGATCAGTCTTTTTAGGATTGCGAAAATCTATTTCCGGATATCTTGTAGAATTATCCTGGGGATGCCCAAGTACGCCGCAAGATATCGATAACAATCGATGAAAATCGATAGCAATCGATGTAATTATGGAAATTTTATTTGTGACTATCGATTGGTCATTTTTTTATTTATTTTTTTTTTTTATTTATTTATTTACACACACTTACATAAAGCTTACATTAACTTACTTAGACTTACATATGGGTACATAAATACAAATACATTTACAAAACTTACTTACATCGACGTTACTACGTTAACTACTATGTTACATAGTAGTATCGATTGGTCATCGATTGGCCGTTGCCAATCGATATCAATTAACTAACCATCATCGATTGATATCGATTGATTGATTGATTGATTGATTTCCGATCATCGATTTTCATCGATTGGTCAGGCCGGGAACAGTTCAGCGATACTACGTGCCCATTTATATTCTGGGGAGAGGAATGGTGAGTCTTGAGACTGAGTCATTAACCAGGACTGCTCGATCCAAAGCCCAACGCATTTACCGTTTGGCCACCGCGCATACAACCCGTGTTAAAACACCCAGATAAATTAAGGAAACAAATTCAACAGTTAAGTTTAGCATTGTCCAAAAAAACGACACCTTTTTTTAATTCATCTTTTATTAAATACCTTTGAATATCAAGCAGTTATTCTTGAATTTAAATAATACACTAAATTCGTTGTTACTTATTACCAGCAAAATGCTTCGTTATCGAAAATATGGCTTTAAATATAAAACGTTGCAAATGGATTATAAATGAAATCTGATGACAAATGCACTGCACATTAAGCAGTTGTTCTTGAATCGAAATAGTACATACACTTAAATCGTTGTTACTTCTTATCAGCAAAATGCTTCTATATTGAAAAAATGGCTTTAACTATAAAACGTTGTAAATGGATTACAAATAATTTTGACATTTTAAAGGCACCATTTGATTGGCCCAGACGTGTGAGTAGAAATGATTTTCTCTCCTGACGTAAATATGAGAACTTTCCTCACAGAGAATTACTTATAAATCTCAAGTATTTTACAAACTATTCAAGCATTTAACAAAAAGTTGAAAAATGAAATACGAAAAAAAAGAAACAAACTCAATTGGACGACGAAAACACTGCGAATTTTTTTCTTGAGTCGTAAACAAGTTGTAGCAAAATAAAATCGTACAAAATAAAGTCACATTAAATTTACGTTGCTGTCGAAACGAACTAGTCTAGTCAACACCATCTTCAAAAGGAATGAATAGGTAAAGAAAAATTAAAAAACAGTCAAGGACGTGTCAACGGAATTCAGGTCCATGTAACAAAATGGAAAATTGACCTCGGAAACAAGTTCCGCATTCGACCCCACCAAGAGAGATATGTTTTGTCACATCCGCCCCCCTTGGAATCATTTCACGTATAATCGTTTAAACTACACAATTTGAAACGATCACGTATCGACATGTCCGGCATGCTTAAAAAATGTACAAGCTCAACTAATTACTGGTTTCTTCGACTCGTTCATTGTCGACAGTTGGTGCGGCTGTTATGCCGGCGTTTTTAACAAGGGAGGTGAGCGCTGACAAATGATCCTCTTCACTGCTATCGCTGAAGTGAGCACTATCGCTATCGTACAGCCGTCCATCTACCAGGGCAGTGCGCAGGCGCACTTTCATGGAGGAGCTGAGTGGCGGGATTTGGTCACGTGGTATCAGGAAGTTGGACAGGTTAAACAGGTCCACGAACACCTTGTAACGATCACTGAAAGAAAAGGAAATTTAAATAAAAATATGATAAGAAAAGCTTAGGAGAGAACCAAACTTAAAAGCATTTAATTCTTAATTAAGGTAAGAAAAGAAAGTCTTGGGAAGCACTCAACACCTAAAGGGAGCTAACAAACCTGTGGCGCACCTAATTTCAATACCATCATAAAACTAAAACACTTAACTGAGATACACTAAGATATAAAAATTATCTGTTTAAAACTAACTACTAAAAATCTACTTAAAAGTATTAGCATTAAATAGCATAAAGTAAGCTGCAATAAAATAAAGTAAACTAGCATTAAATAGTATTAAGTAAGCTGCAAATATAGCAACTACTATTAATGCAATGAGTTTCATATTATCTTTTGCCTGGAAAGCTTTGGAAACATAACCATTTAGCCATGCTCCAAAAAACGATTCTGTTACCATTTAGGATTGTCAATTTAAACTGAAATTTATTGATGTAAAACAAAATGTCTGTGGACTAACCTGACCGTGGACCTGAGGTACTGGTACCCAGACGTGCCGCCAGTCCCCACCTTACTGCCAATCATCCGCTGAACCATCATCAAGTGATTGTCTGCAAAACGAGAAGGAATGGGACTAACCACAAGACCAATAATAGGTGCGCTTGCGTACGCGTGTGAAGTGCTATAAAGACGACGGCGTTCGGACCTTTCTTTCATACACATCCGTCAGTTAGCTAATAATATCACAGTAACTCACTAGACTTTCCTGAGCTGCTAGAACAGTTCAACTACAAAGCTAGAATCTGTTGGTGTTTAAACGCAAAATTCGCAACATAAACAAAACTAACGAACGGACCTCACACAGAACAACTTAATTTGACTAACAATAGTCGGATCAAAACTGACCAATTACTGTTGATACGAGTCTAACAGCTAATAACATCACGGATATACTGACAAATCAGTTTTAACGGGCCAGACTTATAACATTATCGACCGACAACGACTTTTCACTTGACTATGAAGATGACTTCCGCTCAGTTTGTCGAAACGTCACTCACTAACAACAGTTCTTTACAGAACTACTCACACGGACAATCACACTACACCACCTACTGATACTCCTGGGTTCAACCCATTTACTATGTTTGAAAGTTAATAAATGACGTCAGTTTTGTATGAGTCTGTCCTGTTATTGATAATAATTGCGTCATAACATTGTCAAAGTGTTGTACACAAACTGACAATAAACATCCTCATCTTTTCGCTCGGAGATTGCAATGGTTTCTTCAGTTTTAATCCATAAATTTTATTTGTCTTCCTCATTGAAGACTTCTAGATTTGTGGTACGATTCTCGCCTCATGAAGAATGTAGCGCTGAATTAGTGCTGAAACGTTTGACAAACTTTCGCTGATTGCGTCAGCTTTTCAAATTTTACCCATCTGTCCTCTTATTGACAATTAGAGTTAGCCAATCAGCGCGCGCGAATTCGCTCAGTTATTGTAAAAAAAAAAACGTTTGCACCAACGCGTTAAAAATGAACGAGACTTACATCGCCACTTGATCAAAAGCGAGTCGATATCCATCAGCAGTTGAAGAATTTGAAATGGTTGGTTAAATCGTGGCTCGTCACTGTGGGATCAATAAAGAGAAAAGATTATACTTTGGAATGGAAGTAGGAAGAGTGGCTTGAAAACCACCAACAGCTGGAAAAAATTGCCTATCTTACCGATTATATTAACAGTAGCTTTGCTCACGACATCCAATGTCAACCTCCCAGATCAGGACGCAAGTTCTGATTAGTTTTAAACGTTTAAGTGTTTGACATTATTTTCATTAATTGACATTATTAAGAATTACCGATCATTAATGTGTTTAAGAAATGCAAAAAGGCAAACCATTTTTCTGCTGAAGGATACAGTACCCCCAGCAAAATTATAGGACAAGGTTTTTTTTACGTGCGAAATCGCCTGGATATTGATTATTGAGTACACAACCCTTAATTTGACGTTTTTATTCAAGAGAATAATGTTCTTGCTGTGTTGTATTAGGAATGGCAAACATTTTCCAGTGAGCGGACATCCAGGTTGGGACCAGAAAAAGTGACGGTCCGTTTAGGAGATGTGTCCGATTACAGGAGGTTAAAAAAGTAGTTTTTGTACGTATTCCTCTAAGCAACAGAGTTCTTACCGATAAAAGTAAATCATCAATGCTCCTTGCATGGCTTTGTGAGAGAATCTTCTTTCGCCTATGACAGAACAAAGTCAACACAAATTCTATTGTATTTCTATTTTTAATACAAACAACGTCCCCTTCATGATCAGGTCTAGTGTTTCCGCAACGTGTTCTTGCACACCCTGAGTTGCATTGGTACTGATAACAAAGTACTTGACTGTCATGATAACGTTGATTTTTTTCTATACGGTTACAGGTTTCTAAAGAAACTGTTGTGCTTGCTGGCTCGGCGGGCAAGGAATCACCCGGGGGTGGGGTACTCCCCGAAAATACCTATACTGGGAAGTGCCGTCCAACGGGGTCGTGATTTTGGGTTCCCAATCTAGAACGGAATATCCATTTTAGAGACAATTTTTAGGACGGCGTATGATATTTTGAGCGCACAAAAGATTCAAATTATCACCAGCCAAAACGGGGTGTTAAAAAATTGAACTGTTTCTAAAACGGGATATCATTTTGGATACAAATTCTTTCTAAAATGGGGTGCTACTTTGGAGAACCGGGCAGCACATATCCACCCCAAAACCTCCCCCCCCCCCCCCATTGATTATCAACTGGAAGATGATAAAGGTCAGAAAAACGGCCGTACGTTAGCCCTTCTTCATTGAATCAAAGTCAAGAGTTTGATACGAAAAACTCAGTTTTTCAATACTTGCTATGACGGTTTATTTGCCTTTATCAACTACCAGTTGATAGTTAGCTAAGTTATTCTACATAAGATGTCTATCTCCTGTTGCTAGAACAAGGTAAAAGCAAATAGCCAATCCATTCTAGTTTCTCTTTGCATCCAAAAACTACAGCATTGGGTTACCTCGAGCAACAAGTTGATTGTGCCTTTCCTCATTAAAGATCGTTTCGAAATGATCCTATCAACAAAAAAGAGGATTTTAGTATAGAATAAATGGCTGAGTCAACAAAAACGAGAAAGGAATGAAATTTACATCGTTTACTACAGCAAAGGCCATCTTGTTCAAATGAGCCGTCAACATTATTCATATTTATATTTAATTAAAATATGTATTTCCAAAAAGTCGTTTTAAATTATTTGTAACGTACCTCTTGTTTCTTCACTTCCTTTAACAAAATAGCCCTCACTTCTTCATCTTCAACAGCCTGTTAAGAAACGCAACACCTTATAAATCGTGTAAATTGAGACGAAAAGTGAATGGAGACTCTTTTGACAACGGAGCACCAAATTGACACAAAAAATGAGAATGCAGAACAATGAAAACACTCAAGACAACAGAGCACCAGAAAAAAGTCTCAGATAGCCTGCGAGCAGGCTCACCTAAGGGCACGCGCGAATATACCTTGGGGCACGCGCGAGTGGCGAGCGTAGCTGCTCGCAGGCTAAGTCTCAGAAGACTCAAGGCGTTTATTGCCAGATTGGGAAGCGTGAAGCCTGAGGTGACTATTAGTCAGTGACGTCACTATTCATGGTAGTGTTCAGGCTCCTTGTTAAATGAAAACGGTAAATAAGCCTGGGAACCAGCCTGTGTCACCTTTTTTACACGAGGCAATGATGCTTATCGAACAAGAGAAATGAAACCAGTACCAATTGTTTGATACACTATGCACCCAAATGCCAGTGTTAAACTGGTTGTTAGAATATTCATACCTCAGCCTCAGCCTTCTGAGTTGTCAGCATGGTTTGAACACTCCTCTTGTACTTCCTCCAAAAATCAAACCCATCCTCCTCAAGACCAGGAGTTCTCTCCAACCAGCTCTACATAAAAAAAATAAGCATATGCGACACGAAGTTATGTATGGAAGTAAGTGATAACATTGTCCAGTAGTGTAGCAGCTCTCGTAAGCTTGTAATTCTACAGGTCCTCTAGTGTAGCAGTTGCTATTGTTTGAGGGGCTAGGGGAATTGTTCTTGTTTGTTCTATTGTTCTCTCGAAAGGAAGCAAGCCATTCATGTGAAACCTTGCGAGGGCTGCTATATTGCCCACATTGTCACGCGCACGTTTCATGCTCTCCTTCAGCATCATCAAAGAGCTCGATCAGTACACACTGATGTTCGTTAGTACGGAAGGGTCTTTTTCTGTTACAAACGTGACTCCACGTCTGTGCTCACAACCTCCATTAACTCTCAAATGACGCGACAACAGCTGGTTGGTAGACTACCTCACTACACCAAATGGAAAGTCACAATTCGCTAGGTCTCATGCCACTCATAGGATCGGCAGTAGAAAAACACTTGCACTGAACGAAAAACTCCTAAATAGTAACAACTGGACAAAATAGTTTCCTTTGATACACGCACTTCCAGTCAGTGATAGTAAATTAACATATTAAGTGAACCAACCTGGACTAGCTCTAGCAGTGACGGCGTACTTTCAGATTGTTCCAGTTGTTTTCCATCTTGGGAGTCAAATGCTTTGCTGGAAAGTTAAATAGGGAAAGGAAATAGGAAAGTTTGGGTGAAGTTTAACACATTGCGGTTTCGAAATGGCGGAAAGATTGGATATGAAGACTTCTTCCGACAAATTGATCCTGATCTGTGTCGATATGCAGTTGCAGGTTCACTTGAATCACTTCTGGTGTCAAGTTTCTCCTGTACTCAGTGTTTATGGTGAGCATTTTGAGCGCAAAAGTTGCCGTTACGGTCTGCTAAACTTCAACGTTTGATGACGAATCATGGCACGTTTGATACCCAATTAGATCATACAGTTGTAGTTAGAGAGGGGACTAACTATGATTATATAATAACCTGAATTCTACGCGCATTTTGATTGGTTCTTACTTATGATCTATCAGAGTACAGACACATGGAAGATGTCACGCGGTGGTGTGACTCGCGCGCGTGATCAGAGTTCATAGTCCAAATCAGAGTTGTCGGCAAAGTTTTTCAAACTTGCGGGGCCACAACAAAGCAAAAAAGTTCAGCTTAATTACAAATCTTCAGTGAGAAACAATACGCCAAGCATCGTTCACCTTTCGAAGCATTTAACTGGGCGAAACAAGCTTGAAGAAGACAGTGAATTATTCGAAAAATTATCCGAAATCTGTATGAAAGTTTGACCGATGTTGTACAGTTGGACGACGCCACGGAAAACAAACGAATTGCGGTTGAACGCTTCGGTTAATGCTTACAGATTTGAACAACTTTCCAAATCGGAATAAAGGTTAGTTTTTTCATTGACTTTCAATTGACCATTTTTCTGTTTATTCAATCGGATTAACAATGCTTCGTGTTAACGAAAACTTAATAGTGAAATCAAAACAACTTAGCTCATCGGTACGGCAGCATTGCTCACACAGAAGT